>NC_065580.1:74395000-75077500 GCF_024542745.1 Macaca thibetana thibetana
TGGGAAATTTAGTGCTATAAATTTTTCTCTAAACACTGCTTTAGCTGTGTCCCAGAGATTCTGGTACATTCGTGTCTTTGTTCTCATTCATTTCAAAGAACTTATTTATTTCTACCTTAATTTTGTTATTTACCCACTAGTCATTCAGGAGCAGATTTTTCAGTTTCCCTGTAGTTGCATGGTTTTGAGTGAGTTTCTTAAACCTGAATACTAATTTGATTGCACTGTGGTCTGGAAGACTGTTTGTTGTGATTTCTGTTCTATCACATTTTTTGAGGAGTGTTTTACTTCCAATTATGTGGTCAATTTTAGAATAAGTGTGATGTGGTTCTGAGAAGAATGTATATTCTTTTGATTTGGGGTGGAGAGTTCTGTAGATGCCTGTTAGGTCCACTTGGTGCAGAGCTGAGTCAAGTCCTGAATATCCTTGTTAATTTTCTGTCTTGTTGAGCTGTCAAATATTCACAGTGGTGTGTTAAAGTCTCCCATTATTATTGTGTGGGAGTCTAAATCTCTTTGTAGGTCTCTTAGAACTTGCTTTATGAATCTGGGTGCTCTTGTAGTGGGTGCATGTATATTTAGGATAGTTAGCTCTTCTTGTTGCATTGATCCCTATACTATTATGTAATGCCCTTCTTTGTCTCTTTTGATGTTTGTTGGTTTAAAGTCTGTTTTATCAGAGAGTAGGATTGCAATCCCTGCCTTTTTTTTTTTTTTTTTTTTTTTTGCTTTCCATTTGCCGGGTAAATATTCGTCCATCTCTTTATTTTGAGCCAATGTGTGTCTTAGCACATGAGATGGGTCTCCTGAATACAGCACAGTGACAGGTCTTGACTCTTTATCCGATATGCCAGTCTGTGTCTTTTAATTGAGGCATTTAGCCTGTTTACATTTAAGGTTAATATTGTTATGGGTTAATTTGATGCAGTCATTATGAAGCTAGCTGGTTTTTTGCCTGTTAGTTAATGCAGTTTCTTCTAGTGTCGATGGTCTTTACAATTTGGTATGTTTTTGCAGTGGCTGGTACTGGTTGTTCCTTTCCATATTTAGTGCTTCCTTCCACATCTCCTGTAAGGCAGGCCTGGTGGTGACAAAATTTCACAGCATTTGCTTGTTTGTAAAGGATTTTATTTCTCCTTTGCTTATGAGGCTTAGTTTGGCTGGATATGAAATTCTGGGTTGAAAATTCTTTTCTTTAAGAATGTTGAATGTTGGTCCCACTCTCTTCTGGCTTGTACAGTTTCTGCAGAGAGATCCTCTGTTAGTCTGATGGGCTTCCCTTTGCGGGTAACCTGACCTTTCTCTGTGGGTGCCCTTAACATTTTTTCCTTCATTTCAACCTTGGTGAAACTGACCATTATGTGTCTTGCGGTTGTTGTTCTTGAGGATTATCTTTGTGGTGTTCTCCGTATTTCCTGACTTTGAATGTTGGCTTGTCTTGCTAGATTGGGGAAGTTCTCCCGGATAATATCCTGAAGAGTGTTTTCCAGCTTGGTTCCATTCTCCCTGTCACTTTCAGGTACACTAATCAAATGTAGGTTTGGTCTTTGCACATAGCCCCATATTTCTTGGAGGCTTTGTTCATTCCTTTTCATTCTTTTTTCTCTAATCTTGTCTTCATGCTTTATTTCATTCAATTGATCTTCAGTCTCGGTAATACGCTTTCTTCTGCTTGATCGATTTGGCTATTGATACTTGTGTATGCTTCACGAAGTTCTGGTGCTGTGTTTTTCAGCTCCATCAGGTCATTTATGTTCCTCTCTAAACTGGTTATTCTAGTTAGCAATTCATCTAACCTTTTTTCAAAGTTCTTAGCTTCTTTGCATTGGGTTAGAACATGCTCCTTTGGCTTGGAGGAGTTTGTTATTACCCATGTTCTAAAGTCTACTTCTGTCAATTCGTCAAACTTACTCTCCATCAAGTTTTGTTTGCTTGCTGGCAAGGAGTTGTGATGAATCTTTGGAGGGGAAGAGACATTCTGGTTTTTGGAATTTTCAGTCTTTTTGTGCTGGTTTTTCCTCATATTTGTGGATTTATCTACCTTTGTGCTTTCATGTTGACCTTTGAATGGAGTTTCTGCAGGGACATCCTTTTTGTTGATGTTGATGCTATTCCTTTCTGATTGTTAGTTTCCCTTCTAACAGTCAGGCCCCTCTGCTTCAGGTCTGCTGGAGTTTGCTGCAGGTTCACTCCAGACCCTGTTTGCCTGGGTATTACAAGTGGAGGCTATAGAACAGCAAAGATTGCTGCCTGTTTCTTCCTCTGGAAGCTTTTTCTCAGTAGGACACCCACCAGTTGCCAGTCAGAGCTCTCTTGTATGGGGTTATCTGTCAACCCCTGCTGGAAGGTGTCTCCCAGTCAGGAGGTACAGGGGTCAGCAACCCACTTGAGGAGGCAGTCTGATGCTTAGCAGAGCTTAAGCACTGTGCTGGGAGATTTGCTGCTCTCTTCAGAGCTGCCAGGTAAGAATGTTTAAGTCTGCTGAAACTGTGCCCAGAGCCTCCCTTTCCCCCAGGTGCTCTGTCCCAGGGAGATGGGAGTTTTATCTATAAGCCTCTGACTGGGGCTGCTGCCTTTCTTTTGGAGATGCCCTTCCCAGAGAGGAGGAATGTAGAGAGCCAGTCTGGCTATTCTGGCTTTGCTAAGCTGCACTGGGCTCCACCCAGTTCGACCTTTCTGGTGGCTTTGTTTACACTGTGAAGGGGGGCAACCACCTACTCAAGCCTGATGGTGAACAACCCTGTCCCCACCAACCTGGAGTGTCCCAGGTCGACTTCAGATTGCTGTGCTGGCAACGAGAGTTTCAAGCCAGTGGATCTTAGTTTGCTGGGCTCCATGGGGCTGGGATCCACTAAGCTAGACTACTTGGCTCTCTGCCTTCAGCCCCCTTTCCAGGGAGTGAATGGTTCTGTCTCACAGGCGTTCCAGGTGCCACTGGGGTATGAAAAAACACTCCTGCAGCTAACTCGGTGTCTGCCCAAATGGCCTTCCAGTTTTGTGCTTGAAACCCAGGACCCTGGTGGCATAGGCACCAGAGGGAAACTCCTGGTCTGCAGGTTGCAAAGACCGTGGGAAAAGTGTGGTATCTGGGCTGGAGTGCACTGTTCCTTACTCCACAGTTCCTCACGGCTTCACTTGGCTAGTGGAGGAAGTTCCCTGACCCCTTGCACTTCCCGGATGAGGCAGTGTCGCAACCTGCTTTGGCTCATGCCCCACCCTGCTTTGGCTCACTCTCCGTGGGCTGTCCCCACTGTTTAACCAGTCCCAATGAGACAAACTGGGTACCTCAGTTGGAAATGCAGAAACCACCTGCCTTCTGCTTTGACCTCGTTGGGAGCTGCAGACAGGAGCTGTTCCTATTTGGCCATCTTGCCAGCCACCTTTTTTTTTTTTTTGAGACAGAGTCTCACTCAGTTGCCCAGGCTGGAGTGCAATGGCGTGATCTCAGCATATTGCAACCTCCATTGCAACCTCCGCCTCCTGGGTTCAAGTGATTCTTCTGCCTCAGTCTCCTTAGTAGCTGGGACTACCTAATTTTACATTGTTAAGAGTAAACAGGGTTCTGTATTCTATATATAATGAACTGACATAAGGAAGCATCTTTGAGTAGTGGAAATGGGTTTTCTAATCATGACTCTAGCATTTAAATCTTCTGTACCTCTAATTTCTTACATAGTAAGTGGAAGTTCAACAATTGGAAGATTTCTGTGGTTTTCAGCACTCTTGTCCTCTCTCTGTGCTTTCTCATTCAGCAAACATTTGTCAAGTGTCTACTCTGTGGCAGAATTTGTGCAAGAACTTGGGGACGCTCTGTCTTCAGATGAGCTCAGAACCTAGTAGGAGAGAGGGGAAAGGGACAAAAGAGAAATAAAAGCAACACTTGTAAGTCAACCATTAGAAGCCAGTGTGGTGAGTGCCTCAAGAGTGATAATCACTTAGTGGTGGACCACTGAGGAGCCTCCTACTGGGGGTCAGAGTGCAGTGGGGGAGGTCTAGGAAGATTTCTTGGTAGAAATCACGTTTAAGTAACCCTCAGGTAGTCAGCCAAGTGTATTAATGGACAAATGGCATTTTATGGCAAAAGCTACTTGGTAATCATTTCATGCTTGAAATTTTGGATAAATGAATTGTTAAAGTTGACCAAGCAAGAAAAGACTGCAACACTTTTTTTCTTTATTACCCATGGCCAGATTTCCTAGTTATTTTCTCGTTGCAAAAGAATGTGAAACAAACTGATTAAGCTTAAGATAACTCTTAACTCTTACTTAGACTATCTTAGTCATCTTCAAAACTCTTTGAGATCATCTTGAGAATTCACAGTTTTCTCTTCTTTTTGTTGCTAGCAGGTGAAATTATGTACCTTTGGATACCCTCTGTATGGGTCAGTCTGTAGTACTCACAGTAGTGTTTAGATAGGAGTGTTTGCATGTGATTGCAGATCAACGGAGAAGCAAACAAAGCAATAACCAAAAAAGGTGTGCTGAAAGTTGCTGTTTCAACTCATAGATGCAGTAATCTAGTTGAAGTATTTTAGCAATCTCTTCAGTGCTATTCAAAAGAAAAATGCTTTGAACTTTGTTAATCGATTGAAATTTTCAGGATTTTTAAATTGGTCAGGATATAAGAATTCTTTCTTCCTAAGTTTTTCCCTTTGTTTTAATAGTCATTGTTTCCTTTAAAACCTGATTTAAAGCTTTGTCTTGAAGAAGGCTTCTATCATTACAAACTCTCCTTATGTAATTTATTTATATACTTCAGTACAATGTATTGCCCAGTTTGTATTCTCATAATGAGTTGATTCTAAATTAAAATACAGAGATATTTCTGTTATAGCCATGATGACCTAGGCACACATAGAAGGTGGCTGTGGCATGTGAATAATAATGCCTAATTTTAATTCATGAAAGCAGTTGTCTGTTTTTTCATACAACCTTGGTATTGTACTGTACTTATTATTGGTCTTTGCTACTGTGTATATATGGTCTTGTTATTTTTATTAGGTAGTTTATCTGTTCTAAGTTTTAGTTCTAGATATGTAAGTGGATAAGATTCACATTGACTTCGACTTTCATGATTACATGAATGCAAATCAAACATTGACCAGAGAGAAAAGAAACAACCTTTCTTAGATGAAGCAATGCATTCCTAACTTATGCTGTTAGGACTGATTTTTTTTTTCCCCTACAAATGTGACAGGCTTCTTGTTCTCTAGCAGCGACCTCTACCTTGGCCCTGACTCAGCTGGTATGATGGCTCTTTGTGCAAATATTTTCTCAACCTTCGATTTGTCACAAGTAGCTAAGCATTATCCCATGAATAGTAGATTTATGATTTTTCTAGCATTAGCACAGTGACTAGGACACTAACTTGTTCCAGATGTGTTCCCTGGGTTTGAGTTTTCTTCCCAGGAACTGGTCTTTCTGAGCAAGAAGAAAATGAATGGCCAATTAAGTAGATTTGTAATAGGTGTACACTGGCAGCCTGGAGGAAGATTAATCTGAAGACAGGTTGAGAGCACCTGGAATATTTTAGGATTTAGATGATCTGAAAATTAAGTGTTGCCAAGTCATGGGACCTGGTAACTACCATGTTACTGATGGAGAGACTGGATCTTAGAGAGAGAGAGGAACTTGTCAAAAAGTCATCCCATTCTAAATTTAATATACTCTTACTGAATCAAAGTTTCATGTTCCTTCCATTCCATAATAGTTATAAAGACCAATGGAGTGAATAGATTCTTAATGGTTAGGAAATAACGACTTCCTGGACACAATATATTTTTAAAAGGTGGAAGTAGAAATTACTTAGTACTTTTCCAGGATGTTTCAGTCATTTAAAACAATGCTGAGATTTCACTTCCTTCACTTTTTTGCTTTATGAGATTTTGTCCCTTGTCTTAAATACTGTGAAAACAAGAAACCTCCACAAAACCTCAAAGAAATATATCTACCACATCATAAAAATAATGTGTGTTTTTATATTTTGGTTATTGTGTACTAAGCTATTTTCTGCCTTAGATTATAAACTAGAGTTGAAAAGGGCTGAACTGCTTATTTTTAAAAAGTGCTTTAATAAGATTATTGTTTAGGAGATGTACAGAGAATGATAGGCTAAAAGAATGCCTTGAATTGTAACGATGTCATGTGTTGAGAACCAAAAAGTGAGTTTGGGACTTAAGCATTTCTTTGAAGAATAGATAGATAAGAAAAAAGTGAACGTTGTAGGTTTTGGAGAGTTGAACTGTTGGTGGTGGAGAATATCAGACTAAAATGAGTATAGTTAGTGAGGTAGGAATTAGCATGTTGAATGAGCATTTGCCATCAGAGTAGATAATTCATGGGGGACGAGAGAGATAGGGATTAGATAGTATCAGAATTAGGAAGATGAGCTTTATTTATGGTATATAAGTCAAGTTATAGAACAGAGAAAACAAAAGTGATGTTTTAGAAATTTTCTTTTCTTTTTTTTTTTGAGACAAGGTCTCACTCTGTCGCCCAGGCTGAAGTGCAGTGGCACAATCACTGTGGCCTCGACCTCAAGACTCAAGTGATCTTTTCATCTCAGCCTCCCAAGTAGCTGGAATTACAGGCTCATGCTGTCACACCCAGCTACTTTTTTATTTTTTGTAGAGACAGGGTCTCATTTTGTTGCCCAGGCTGGTCTCAGACTACTGAGCTCAAGCAATCCTTGCACCTCAGCCTCCCTAAGTGCTGGGATTGCAGACATGAGCCACTACACCTGACCTCAGAAATTTTAATTTGAGGAAATGTAGACACCATTTAGGAAATTGATTGTAGTTTTAGGATCCTGCACTCTG
This sequence comes from Macaca thibetana thibetana, assembly GCF_024542745.1. Classification (NCBI taxonomy): domain Eukaryota; kingdom Metazoa; phylum Chordata; class Mammalia; order Primates; family Cercopithecidae; genus Macaca; species Macaca thibetana. The sequence goes on from NC_065580.1 coordinate 74,401,818, forward strand.
GCAACAATAGTGGGCTTTGAGAGATGAAGGATGTGATATTGGATGAACTGCATGAGTTAAGGATGAATCTGAGATAGAGGTTCTCAAACTTGAGTGTGTATTAGGATCACCTGAGGAACTTGGTAAGGTTCTGATTTTGGCAGGATGGGTAAGAGGACAGAAATTGCATTTTTAAAGGTAGTCTCTGCATTTCTGATATAAATGGTAAACAAGTTCCTAGTCAGAGACCCCAGGATAATCATAGGGAGAGAAATGGAAATTAGGAGAATAGTTTTATAAGATGAAGTGGTCAGTTTGGTTTTGGATAAGTTGAGTGTTATCTTTATATATTGCAATGAATTTGATAACAGGACATCCAAACAGAAAGAGCTGTCCAGTAAAAATAGATCTTCGTGTTGGATTGTAGTGCATCTGTCTGTGAGAGTGTATGATGTATCAGAGGAAGGTATTGGAAAAAGAACAAGAGCATGACCTTTTCTTCTGATTAATTCATCTAAGAAACACTGGGGCAGTGATGAATCTCTTTAGTTATGTCAGCTCAACACAGTTTCATTCTTGTTTCTCTTCTAAAGGAACATCGACGCTTCTCGTTTTATTTTCTTAACTCTTGGGAAAAGTACATAAATGTCTTTGCCATAGTCAAGCTGGTCTTGACTGGCTGACAGCATTTTCAACCACTAAAGGCAGCTATTTGAGTTGTTCATTAAAATAACTCATAAATAAGTCAAGACAAGTTATACAGAAGAGAAAGTTATGGGGAAGAGAAAACAGAAATGGTGTTTTAATTTGAGAAAATACAGACACCATACAGGAAATTGATTGTAGTTTTAAGATCCTGGGCTCTGGTAAGCAATAATAGAATTTGAGAGGAAAGTTTATAGTATCTGACATATCCCTATATATAAATGATTCTTAATCCATATTTTTCAGGACCCTTAGAGAGAGCTTTTCAGATAAGTTTAGCTAGCATTTTTAAATTCTTGAAAAAATTAAGTCTTCTCTTAATTTGGAAAAATATACTGTGTTGCAGTCTTTAGAAGAATCTTGGTATATAACAAACTCTGGTCTCACAATCAAATAAGCAGTGACATTGTGCTATAACCTAAAAATTGATATGAATCACTGTGATAAAGGAAGTTTACTCTAGTTTATTCGTCGATGAATAAAAGTAGCCTGGTAGCTTGACCTTGTTCTTTTGGCTTTGCCGCAGATTTATAAAATGTTCAACATTTCCATTTACTTCTGGACAAGCTGGAGTTGTTGTTGTTTTTTTTTTTTTAAGTATTAAGATCCTTGAAGCTAGAGGTCTTTGAAACTGCATCTGAGTGGAAGAGGTCTAGTGTAAAGTGACTCATTCTTAAACATATTCAGAAATGCTGTGGGCCAAATTGAATCCCTTGAAATACAACCTGTATACACAGTTTCCAGCACATGAGCTAGTTGTGTTTCAGAAGTTTATGTGTAAGACAGCTGTTTGGAACTCAGGACTCATTTTTTTTTCCTTATTGAAGCAGCACAAAAATTATTGACTATGTTCCCAGGCCAGTTCACAAACATTTTTCACCCAAATGTACTTTAAGTATTAACTGTACAATTTCCATTCATTGAGTTGATATTTTTGTTTCTGTGGGAAAATATATCCCAAATCAGTTTGAAAAAAATAGGTTATCTTTGTTTAGCTGGGTTGGGGTCTTCTCAAAAGATATCACTGGTCCTTCATAAAAACCAGTAATTTATTAATTATACATTTTTAACTCCTTCCCCTCAATTTAAAGGTACAATTTCAGGTTATTCATTCCCGTAGTGATTACTATTTTAGAAAGGTAGCCCCAGTTTCTCAGTCTTCCTCTTTCTTTACTTTCTCTTTTCTCTCTAAATGTTGGGTCATTATTAAGTTTATGTCTCTATATCAGGGGTTGTGTGTACAGGTTTGGTTACAAAATGGTTAGTGCTCCTATATTTCTTTTAGCCAGCATTGAGTAATAGAGTTAATCACTTTCTGTCTTTAAAAGAGACTGGTAAGGGCTTATGATATAAAGTTTATTTGGGAAATTATCTGTTATCTGTCAAGTATGGTGATGACTGGTATTGTACAGGATAGAAAACTAAAATACCTACTAAATTATTAATAACATAATACAAAAATTATTACAGCATGTTTATTATGTTGGATTTTAGTTCTTTGAACTTTGGTGAGCCATGCATAATACATTATCTGTTATATTTAATATGTTTTATTCTTTTTTTTTTTTTGAGATGGGGTTTCGCTCTGTCACCCAGGCTGGAGTGCAGTGGTGCAGTCTTGGCTCACTGCAACCTCTGACTCCCGGGTTCAAGCGATTCTCCTGCCTCAGCCTCCTGAGTAGCTGAGACTATAGGCACCCACCACCATGCTTGGCTAATTTTTTGTATTTTTAGTAGAAACGGGGTTTCAGTGTGTTAGCCAGGATGGTCTCGATCTCCTGACCTCGTGAACCGCCTATCTCGGCCTAACATGTTTTATTCTTAATGCATATTTTGTTTTGACTGGTTATGGTTGGTGAATATATGTGTTCATTAAATAAAAGAGATTCTGTTTAGCAGGGAGTAAGGCTGTTTTAACTTCAGCCTCAGGGAATGTTTTACTTTGATGGGATGGCTGTTAGTTTGAATGGAATCAAGGATCTGGAACCTTTTATTTATTAATCATTCACTCTACATGTATTTATTGAGTGTCTGCTTGGTATCAGGCTCTATTCTAGGTATTGGGGATACTACGATGACCAAAACAGACATGGTCCCTTCTTTATGTAGGTTATATTTTTGCTGGGGATCCAGAGAATAAATGAGAATTGAATAAGTAAATGTGTGTTGGGATATATTGTGAAGGTAGATCCAACTTGGCTAACAGATTGGCTATGGTATGTGAGAATCAAGGATATCAGCCAGGTTTTTGGTCTAAACAGCTAGAAGCCTGTAATTGCCTTTCCCTACAGTGGGGAAGACTGCAGGATATGGGGGCTTGTGGGAGTGAGAGGGGATCAAGGATATGGTTTTTATGTATTAACTTGAGGTTCCTGTTAGACATTGAAATTGAGGTGTTCGAAAGGCAGTTTAGGGGAGATGTCTGGGATGAAGAGAAATTTGGCAGTTATCACTAGAGAGTAAATATAGGAAAAGAAGAGATTCAAGTTACAAGCCCCAGTGCTCTCCAATATTGAGGGGCTGGGAAGACAAGGAATTAGCAAAGTAGACCAAGAAGAGCAACTGTGACCATCAAGAATAGCTGAGGTAGATGGTGCCCCAAAAGCCAAGTTAAAAAACATGTTTCAAGAAAATGGGGTGATCAGTTTTGTTAAATGTTGCTCATGGTTCAACTAAGATGAGAAGTGATCATTGAGCAACATTGAGGACATTGGTAATCTTTGAATGGAGTCATTTTTATGGAGAGGTGGCACAAAAGCTTGAATGGGGTGAGTTCAGGAGAGAATTTAGAGGAGATAATTAAATTGAAGATTAACATTTCAGACTGTTTATCAATGTGTAGACAGTTGACAATGAGTTCCTGAGAGGATGATTGGTATATGAGGCCAAATCAGGGGATATAGAGAATGTTATGGTGATAAGAGACTAGGTGGTGAAGGATGACTTGGGTATCTTGGGCTTCTTTTTTATTTTATTTTATTTTATTTTTGAAACGGAGTCTTGCTCTGTCACCCAGACTGGAGTTCAGTGGTGTGATCTCGGCTCACTGCAACCTCCGCTTCCCAGGTTCAAGCGATTCTTCTGCCTCAACCTCCTGAGTAGCTGGGACTACATGTGTGCACTACCATGCCCAGCTAATTTTTGTATTTTTAGTAGAGATGTGATTTCACCATATTGGCCAGGCTGGTCTCGAACCCCTGACCTCATGATCCACCTGCCTCAGCCTACCAAAGTGCTGGAATTACAGGCATAAGCCACCATGCCCGGCCCATCTTGGGCTTCTTGTGACTGATATGAAGGGGATGAAGGAAGTGTTTAACTCCAGTGTCTTCAAAGTAGATTGTGATGCAAAGCCTGTGAATGTTGAGGGATAGGGAATGGGGAGTGGCATAATTCTCATAGGCCATAAAGTGATTTCTTATAAGATACTTTGCTAAGGAATAATCTAGGAAAGTAAATTGTTTCAGTTTAACCTGACATTGAATTGTACCAAAAAGCCAAATTATGGCTATCTACTAAATATAGAGCCTGTATGTTTTTAATTGATTTATGATTATAGAGTAGACTAAATTTTTATGTGACATGTAAATGGCTACTGAAAGAATAAATGCTTGAAAGACTGAATATTACAGATTCTCCTTCAGTAAAGTTCTGAAAACCTGATAAATAATTCTAGGCATTTTTCCTAAAAACTTACTCCTTTTCTTGGAGACTGCTTAAAAATTTTACATTGCCAATTCATTTCTTGACATTTTTTTCCTATCGTGATCTTTTTTTTTGGGGGGGCTGGATTCATTTTCATTCAGTGGTTTCTTTGCTGAGTACTTTCCCCAAAATAAACACCAGTCATATTTAGAATGAAATAATGACCCAGTGTAAGTATTCTGAATACTGTTTCAACTTTTCAACATTTCTGAAAATTCTAGACTGATTTATTTTCCAGAATCCATTTAATTTAGATGTTCAGAATAGTGCTTCTTCTTAAAACATCAACAGTTTTTGTTTTGTTTTGTTTTGTGAGACACGGTCTTGTTCTGTTGCCCAGGCTGGAGTGCAGTGGCGTGATCTCAGCTCACTACAACCTCTGCCTCCCGGGTTCAAGCTATTCTCCTACCTCAGCCTTCCGAGTAGCTAGGATTACAGGCATGTGCCACTAGGCCTAGCTAATTTTTGTATTTTTGGTAGATTCGGGGTTTTGCCATATTGGCCAGGCTGGTCTTGAACTGCTGACCTCAAGTGATTCACCCGCCTCGGCCTCACAAAGTGGTGGGATTACAGGTATGAGCCACCGTGTCCAGCCAACATCAACATTTTTAGTGATAGAATATGAGTTGTTTAAATCAAGTTTATGGTGCTTTCTGGGCAAATTCTGAAGGGAGAGACGGTTGGTTTACTATTAGAATTTACTTGTTTGAGCAAACTCTTTTATTAATCAAATTTGTCATATATTTATAGTGCCAGATTACATTTTTAGTTTTTCTGCAGTAAATTGTATTAAATTCAGTTTATTAATAGCCAGATATATCCTGTATATCTCCATTAGTGGGTCTTTGTAGGACAGTATAGCTGTTAATCAGTGCTGTCTCCATGAATTTTCTTGGCGATCTCTAAATGGGATTTGTGGTTTGAGTGTGTCACCTTTATATTTTTACAAAAGGTAATTAGCACTAATGTTAAATGTTACTTAGCAAATGGATGCAAAGCTTTGACAGTAATTCTGGGTTATTTCTAGATAGTGTGGACTTAAAAAATTTTTTTGAGAAAGCTGTTTTCAGTTGACATACAGTTACTTGTAATCTGTTATTATCAAGGTCACCCCACAGAAGATCTCTGAATACCCATTCAGGTAAGTGTCATTATTACCTCTTAATTTTCTCCAGAGGAAATACCAGATTCTATGGTGGCTTAGGTGAAGGAGTAAGGCTCTTTACTCAACTTTTGTTTTTAATTGTAACTGTGCAGATGTCTCCTATGTCCTATGGCCAGTTATTTAAAATAGTGAAAGCCAAGTGCTAGTTTGGTGGTGTGCAGGCATGACTCAATTATCTGATAAGAGGAAGAGAATAGTTGAGTATATGTTACTTTGGTTGGCAATGTTAAAAGTATTATTTTTTGGTTTTAGGGTACCTTTTTAGTATTTACCTGTAAGGATTGAAATATTAAGTCAGAAAATTCATAATACTCATGAATTGCTGTAATTGTCTAGACTAACTTTCTTTTACTATTGGTGAAATTGTCTAGATTGATGCTTGTTCTTAAAATTTGACCACAACTCTACACTCTAAGGTGGGGTGTCCAATCTTTTGGCTTCCCTGGGTCACACTGGAGGAAGAATTGTCTTGGGCCACACATAAAATATACTAACAATAGCTGATGAGCTAAAAAAAAAAAAAAAAAAATCACAAAAAATCTCATAATGTTTAAGAAAGTTTACAAATTTGTATTGGGCCACATTCACAGCCATCCTGGGCCACATGCGGCCCGTGGGCCACAGGTTGGACAAGCTTGCTCTAAGCAGTGCCTTGGCACATTTGTATGCGTGTGTGTGTGTGTATATATATATGTATTAATATTACAGTTATATGTTATATATATGAAATAAAAGTTTCATGAAATAGTACTTACTTTTATATACATTCTAATATATTTCTATCTGTTTTGACACAGGGTCTCCCTCTATTGCCCAGGCTAGAGTGTGGTGACACAACCTCACGGGATCACGGGCTCAGGCAATCCTCCCACCTCAGCCTCCCAAGTAGCTGGGACTACAGGCGCATGCTACCATGCCCAGCTTAGTTTTTTTTTTTTTTTTTTTTTTTTTTAGAAAACGTTGGACATGAGCTACATTGATTTCATACCCCTTACTGAGTCATAACTTGCTTTTTGAAAAATTCTGGCCTACCTGATCTCTGAGGTGCCGCACAACTATGGGGTATGTTACTATGACTGTGTACATAAAAATCACTTTTTTGTTCTGGGTTTTTATGAGAAGGATAAAATTATTGAATATTACTCAAAGCCCACTGGCCACAAGAAAGTGATCTTTACCATCAGATAATTTTAAAAATGCATATAGAAGAGTCATATATTTGTATAACTAATCTTTGTTGAGTGGCAACTGTGTGCCACACTCTGAACTTACCACTGCCTCTTTGAAGATGAACAAACAGAGGCTGTCTCTATCTCCAGGAATTTCAGTGTAGTGGAAGAGATAATAAATAAGTGAATAAATATTTGTAAATTGCTGTGCAGCTGTGATAGAGAATAATGGAGGATGATTGCCTGCTCACAGTTTTTGATCATCTCATTTGTATATAGCTTAAAGAAGAAAATGGGAGCTAGAAGCTTAGGTTTTTGGTCCCAGATGTCACATCCTTTTTCTTGAGTAGGGTACCCTCGTTCCCATAAACCTTCTTAGGCAGGAGGTCCAGTGTAATTTTTTTTTTTTTTTTTTTTTGAGACAGAGTCTTGCTGTGTCACCCAGACTGCAGTGCGGTGGCAAGATCTCAGCTCACTCTAACCTCTGTCTCTCAGGTTCAAGCAATTCTCCTGCCTCAGCCTCCTGAGTTGCTGGGACTAAGGAGCGCACTACCACACTTGGCAAATTTTTGTATTTTTAGTAGAGACTGGGTTTCACTATGTTGGCCAGGGTGGTCTTAAACTCTTGACCTCTGATGATCCACTTGTCTCAGCCTCCCAAAGTATTGGGTTTACAGGCGTTAGCTACTGTGCCTGACCTACAATTTTTTTTAAAACTTATTATTACAGATATTTTCTTGTGGGCATATTTTCACCTTGTATTACAGATAATTTTCTTTTCAACCGCCAGTTGGTGTTATTTTCAGGTGAAGTCTTCATCTTAGGCTATTACACATATATATGTATATGTACATATATTCTAATACAATTTTGTATTTCTTGTCTTTTCACACTACTGTCCATATTTCCATAGCAGTCATGAAGCAAAATTGAGGTTGTTACAAGTTTCTGTAATTATTATAGAGAAGAGTTTCTTTTTTTAATTTAACTTTATTTTTTTTATTATACTTTAAGTTCTAGAGTACATGTGCACAACGTGCAGGTTTGTTACATATGTATACATGTGCCATGGTGGTTTGCTGCACCCATTAACTCGTCATATATATTAGGTATTTCTCCTAATGCTATCCCTCCCCCAACCCCCCACCCCACTACAGGCCCCAGTGTGTGATGTTTCCCGCCCTGTGTCCAAGTGATCTCATTGTTCAATTCACACCTATGAGTGAGAACATGCGGTGTTTGGTTTTCTGTCCTTGTGATAGTTTGCTCAGAATGATAGTTTCCAGCTTCATCCATGTTGCTACAAAGGACATGAACTCATCCTTTTTTATGGCTGCATAGTATTCCATAGTGTGTATGTGCCACATTTCTTAATCTAGTCTATCATTGATAGACATTTGGGTTGGTTACAAGTCTTTGCTATTGTGAATAGTGCTGCAATAAACATATGTGTGCATGTGTCTTTATAGTAGCATGGTTTATAATCCTTTGGGTATATACCCAGTAATGGGATCACTGGGTAAAATGGTATTTCTAGTTCTAGATCTTTGAGGAATCGCCACAGTGTCTTCCACAATGGTTGAACTAGTTTACAGTCCCACCAACAGTGTAAAAGTGTTCCTATTTCTCCACATCCTCTCCGGCACCCGTTATTCCCTGACTTTTTAATGATCGCCATTCTAACTGGTGTGAGATGGTATCTCATTGTGGTTTTGATTTGCATTTCTCTGATGACCAGCGATGATGAGCATTTTTTCATGTGTCTCTTGGCTGCAGAAATGTCGTCTTCTGAGAAGTGTGTGTTCATATCCTTTGCCCACTTTTTGATGGGGTTGTGTTTTTTCTTGTAAATTTGAGTTCTTCATAGATTCTGGATAATATCCCTTTGTCAGATGGGTAGACTGCAAACATTTTCTCCCATTCTGTAGGTTGCTTGTTCGCTCTGATGGTAGTTTCTTTTGCTGTGCAGAAGCTCTTTAGTTTAATTAGATCCCGTTTGTCAATTTTGGCTATTGTTGCCATTGCTTTTGGTGTTTTAGTCATGAAGTCCTTGCCCATGCCTATGTCCTGAATGGTATTGCCTAGGTTTTCTTCTAAGGTGTTTATGGTTTTAGGTCTAACATTTAAGTGCTTAATCCATTTTGAATTAATTTTTGTATAAGGTGTAAGGAAGGGATCCAGTTTCAGCTTTCTACATATGGCTAGCCAGTTTTCCCAGCACCATTAATTAAATAGGGAATCCTTTCCCCATTTCTTGTTTTTGTGAGATTTGTTAAAGATCAGATGTTTGTAGATGTGTAGTATTATTTCTGAGGTCTCTGTTCTGTTCCATTGGTCTACATCTCTGTTTTTGTACCAGTACTTGCTGTTTTGGTTACCATAGCCTTGTAGTATAGTTTGAAGTCAGGTGGCATGATGCCTCCAGCAGTGTTCTTTTTGCTTAGGATTGTCGTGGCAATGCGGGCTCTTTTTTGGTTCTATATAAACTTTAATGTGGTTTTTTCCAATTCTGTGAAGAAAGTCATTGGTAGCTTGATGGGGATGGCATTGAATCTATAAATTACCTTGGGCAGTATGGCCATTTTCACAATATTGATTCCTTCTATCCATGAGTATGGAATGTTCTTCTGTTTGTTTGTGTCCTCTTTTATTTTGTTGAGCAGTGGTTTATGTTTCTCCTTGAAGAGGTCCTTCACATCCCTTGTAAGTTGGATTCCTAGGTATTTTATTCTCTTTGTAGCAGTTGTGAATGGGAGTACACTCATGATTTGGCTCTCTGTTTGTCTGTTATTGATGTATAAGAATGCTTGTGATTTTTGCACATTAATTTTGTATACTGAGACTTTGCTGAAGTTGCTTATCAGCTTAAAGAGATTTTGGGCTGAGACGATGGGGTTTTCTAAATATACAATCATGTCATCTGCAAACAAGGACAGTTTGACTTCCTCTTTTGCTAACTGAATACCCTTTATTTCTTTCTCTTGCCTGATTGCCCTAGCCAGAACTTCCAACACTACGTTGAATAGGAGTGGTGAGAGAGGGCATCCCTGTCTTGTGCCAGTTTTCAAAGGGAATGCTTCCAGTTTTTGCCCATTCAGTATGATACTGGCTGTGGGTTTGTCATAAATAGCTCTTATTAGTTTGACATACGTTCCATCAGTACCGAGTTTATTGAGAGTTTTTAGCATGAAGCGCTGTTGAATTTTATTGAAGGCCTTTTCTGCATCTATTGAGATGATCCTGTGGTTTTTGTCTTTGGTTCTGTTTATGGGATGGATTACGTTTATTGATTTGTGTATGTTGAACCAGCCTTGCATCCCAGGAATGAAGCTAACTTGATCGTGGTGGATAAGTTTTTTGATGTGCTACTGGATTTGGTTTGCTAGTATTTTATTGAGGATTTTTGCATCAATTTTCATCAGGGATATTGGTCTAAAATTCTCTTTTTTTGTTGTGTCTCTGCCAGGCTTTGTATCAGGATGATGCTGGCCTCATAAAATGAGTTAGGGAGAATTCCTTCTTTTTCTATTGGTTGGAATAGTTTCAAAAGGAATGGTACCAGCTCCTCCTTGTACCTCTGGTAGAATTCGGCTGTGAATCCATCTTGTCCTGGAGTTCTTTTGGTTGGTAGGCTATTAATTATTGCCTCAATTTCAGAGCCTGTTATTGGTCTATTCAGCAATTCAACTTCTTCCTGGTTTAGTTTTGGGAGGGTGTATGTGTCCAGGAATTTATCCATTTCTTCTAGGTTTTCTAGTTTATTTGCATAGAGGTGTTTATAGCACTCTCTGATGGTAGTTTGTATTTCTGTGGGATCATTGGTGATATCCCCTTTATCATTTTTTATTGCGTCTGTTTGATTCTTCTCTCTTTTCTTCCTTATTAGTCTTGATAGCGGCCTATCAATTTTGTTGATATTTTCGAAAAAGCAGCTCCTGGATTCACTGATTGTTGAAGGGTTTTTTATGTCTCTATCTCCTTCAGTTCTGCTCTGATCTTAGTTATTTCTTGCCTTCTGCTAGCTTTTGAATGTGTTTGCTCTTGCTTCTCTAGTTCTTTTAATTATGATATTAGGGTGTTGATTTTAGATCTTTCCTGCTTTCTCTTGTGGGCATTTAGTGCTATAAATTTCCCTCTACACACTGCTTTAAATGTGTCCCAGAAATTTGGGTACGTTGTGTCTTCATTCTCATTGGTTTCAAAGAACATCTTTATTTCTGCCTTCATTTCATTATGTACCCACTAGTCATTCAGGAGCAGGTTGTTCAGTTTCCATGTAGTTGTGAAGGTTTGAGTGAGTTTCTTAATCCTGAGTTCTAATTTGATTGCACTGTGGTCTGAGAGACAGTTTGTTATGATTTCTGTTCTTTTACATTTGCTAAGGAGTGCTTTACTTCCAACTATGTGTTCAATTTTGGAATAAGTGCAATGTGGTGCTGAGAAGAATGTATGTTCTGTTGATTTGGGGTGGAGAGTTCTGTAGATGTCTATTAGGGCTGCTTGGTGTAGAGCTGAGTTCAATTCCTGGATATCCTTGTTAACCTTCTGTCTTGTTGATCTATCTAATGTTGACAGTGGGGTGTTAAAGTCTCCCATTATTATTGTGTGGTAGTGTAAGTATCTTTTTAGGTCTCTCAGGACTTGTGTTATGAATCTGGGTGCTCCTGTATTGGGTGCATATATATTTAGGATAGTTAGCTCTTCTTGTTGAATTGATCCCTTTACCATTATGTAATGGCCTTCTTTGTCTCTTTTGATCTTTGTTGGTTTAAAGTCTGTTTTATCAGAGACTAGGATTGCAACACCTGCTTTTTTTTTTTTTTTTTTTTTTGCTTTCCATTTGCTTGGTAGATCTTCCTCCATCCCTTTATTTTGAGCCTATGTGTGTCTCTGCATGTGAGATGGATCTTAGAGGAGGGTTTCTTATGATTGAGGGCACTTTTCCCAATTCTTCTCTATTTCTCTATAAAAAATGAAATCATAAAATTTTCTTTCAGATTGTTAAGTATTCTTCAACTTAATTTTAATAGCTAATGGCAATTGCCATGTATGGATGGATATGAGAAATTTTTGAGAAAAATGAGATATTTATCTTGAGGAAGATTTGGCTGGTGAGAGGAGGAGACGTGATAGCTGTTTTCAGATATTCAGTGTAAGTGAGTTTCCACAAGTTTTAAAATCTTTGGAAACTAACTTGATACCAGCAAGCAAAAAATATAATGGAGAAAATTTTGATGGTTGGGGGAAGGTTTGTAGCACTGATTTCGGTGAATATGCTAGGTAGGTTCTTTCAAGGTCGTGTTATACTTTTACCACTACCATTATCTTCTTTTTAGTTAAACTTGTAGTTTCATTGCTCAAGTTCTGGAAGAACCTGTTCTGTTTTCTCTTCCTTTTCCAATATTCTTGTCCACTTGACTCTATGCTCTCTTATAATAAAATTATTAAAATTATTGTTACATGGATTAAAATATTGACATTCAGAAATAGATTCGTGATTATCTGCAATGTGGATGTACCTGAAGGACATTATGCTAAGTGAAATAAGTCAGGCACAGAAAGATAAATACTGTGTTCTCACTCGTAGATAGGAGCTAAAACGTGCGCGGATAGATGTAGAGAGTAGAGTTGTGGTTATTAGAGGCTGAGAGAGGTTGGTTAACAGATACAAAGTTGTAGCTAGAAGAGAGGAATGAATTCTAGTGTTGCATAGCAGTGTAGCATGATTATGGGTAACAGTAATTTAGAGTATATTTTCAAAAAGCTAGAAGATTTTGAATGTTCACAGCACAAAATGATAAATGTTTGAGGTGATGCATATCTTAATTATCCAGATTTAATCATTACACATTGGATACAGAGTCATTGAAATAGCACACTGTATTCCATATATATGTACAATTATTATGTGTCAATTAAAAATTAAAGGAAAAAAGAAATAGATTCATGATTCTGACTTTTGAATAGACTATATACTTTTAAAAAGCTGCTGCTGCTTCTAGTTTTAGGTAATTTTGTTTTGTCTTTTTTATTATAAGATTGGCTTACGCCAGATCTTTAATGCTGTGAAAGTATCCATTGCTCTCCAGCCATATAGGAGCTGGCCAGTAGGGTTTGGGCAGCAGCCTTTGGTGTGGAGCTGTTCTCTTGTCAGGGTATGCGTTGGGCCACTTTTCTTTTATAATTGATAACATGAACTATGCAGTTACTTGGTGATCTCAAAGTAATAGACCAGTGAAGTTTAGGAATAAAAATAAAATGTTTGCAAATGGTCAGAAATTGATAAAATATCAACTGGAAGAGTACATTGTGTGGTTGACAAAGTAGGGAATATTTATCGTTTTGAAACCTTTTTCTCTTTTAAAAGTAGCTTTGGCTGCGGCTCTGCTGTTTATGTCACATAAAGTAATTCATTCTGTTGTGTCCTATTTAGCAGATAAACAGTGTCTCAAAATTTATGTAAAAGAAAAAAATTGCAAATTTAGTGAAACTGCAAAAATGGTTGAAGGTTTAGAAATTAAATCCTATTAAGAAAACAGTATCTTAACTGTATAGATAAAGTAATACTCCTTTTGCGTCAAGTATGATAGCAGGAGAGGAGGTATTTCCGCCAGTAAAAATCAAGATATGTTTGTATTCTTTGAGCTAGTAAGCCTACTTCTCATAGTGTATTCTATGTAAATAATTCAAAAGGATGAAAGTTCTCTGTAGCTTTATTTAAACTAGTGAACAGTCTCATACCCTTACCCTAAAAGTGACACATTTTAGGTGTCTTCCCTGGATGCTATTTTATGCAACCATTGAAAAGGATATTTATGAAATTATTTATAGTGGCTTGAGACATGTAAAAATGTTTTATAAAATGAAATTTGTACACTATTATGTGTGAGCCATTTCTTAACTTTAAAAAGATGTTCTCTTGTTTTGAAAACATGTTTAGAATAGTTGTTTTTCTTTCTGGCTTATTTGCTAACTTACTATTTTATTTTTTCTCAATTGCTCCATATCTTATTACATACTTTTGAGATGTTATTCAGGTTTCCAACTTTATTCTCTTTGTAAAATATTAACTGTCATTTAAAGTACAGTTCTTGTCACGTTTTGCATTGTAACTCACTTAATATTCTAACTTAAAGGTGATAAAACACATCCCATTGTGTATACATTTTTATTTATTTGATTTAAAAAAATAGTTAACACAGTAAATACTTGGAATTGTGTCAGAGGTTCATTACCCTGGACATTGGTGGGCTAGAGGCCTAGGAATTTGTCATCTGTTTCCAGATGGGAAACTCTGCCTTCTGATGTTCAGTCTTTATTACAATTAAAATACCAGAAAATTTGGTTAGAAGGAGATGTTGGGAATATGTAGAAATAACCCAAATATGTGTATATTACAATTCTGGAGGAAATACCTCAGTTAAAACAAAACAAAAATCAAGAATATTAAAAGTCTTTTATAATTGACAATAGATCCTCCATATCTTCTCATATTCTAGTGCTTATTTTACTTATTTGTAATTTAACTATTTAAGAAGAGACCGTTCCAATTTATTAAAAATTATTGAATAAGACACCAGCTCAACAGTTTGGTAAGTTTTTTTTTGTTTGTTTTAATAATGTTTCCAAGTGGTGATACTGTGTGTATTTAAGTAAGTAGTGAATTGGAGCCAATTTCCAGCAGATCTGATTAGATCTGAAAACCAGGCTAAATAATTCCTAGTGAGTATAGAAACAGAATTTGAGTGTCTAAGTTATGTAGGTATTTACTTCTGTTACATTTTCTTAACCTTTGTTGAAAACAGTGGAAAAGTGAAGTGAGAAATGTCTACTTTCTAAAAAAAAGAAAAGAAATTATGAGTCAAAATATATGTTGAGAGTAAACCATTCTGTAGGTGTAAAGTAGGCAGAGTTTCAGCTTTAGAATAGATGTAATACAAATACATATACATATTCTCTTCCATATCCTAACATCCAGGATTGATAACCTGCCTCCCACCCCATAATTTAGCCTGATTTTTTTTTTTTTAGTCCTTAGCTGTTCAGTAGTTTTAAAATTTGCATTAAATCTTTTAGCTTATTTTAGTCCCATGTAAAACTACTGATTAAATTTGGTGAACCCTTTGACTTTACAACAGAAAACAATCAAAATAGAGTTAACTCTAAAACAATGGTTATCACAGTTTTGAGAGCTCTTTTAGTCCAGTAGCTTTCAGATTTTTAGCTTGCATCTGAATTACCTGGAAGTTTGGTTAGAAAAGTAGGTCTAAATGTAGCCTGAGAATGTGCATTTCTAATGAGTTTCCAGGTGATGTTAATGAGGCTGGTTTTAGAACCATATTTGAAAAAAAAACCCCACTGACTTACGGTTTCAAAGAGATGTAAAATCAACACTCTTATCTAGATACAAATAATGAGTTATCTAAGTATTGAACACATTTTGAAGATTTTATTTAAGTCATTAATGATGGAACTAGTCAGATATTATAAACAGTTCAAAGAAGCACAAATTTATGTGGAATAAAGGATATTGAAGTACATTTCCAAGTGGTCAGCAAACTGACTTTTTCTATCGGGGTAGTCAGTTGAACCTCCATGGGACAGAATTTTCTTGCATGTCTCCAGACTAGAGTAATTTACATTACTCTCAGTTATCTACAGCAGTTAATCAACAATTTGAGTTTCAGTATCGCTCAAAGTCAGTGAAAGGCTAGAATTAGAATTCACAATAGTAAACACTTGGAAGCAACCCAAATGTCCATCAATGACAGACTGGATTAAGAAAATGTGGCACATATACACCATGGAATACTATGCAGCCATACAAAAGGATGAGTTCATGTCCTTTGTAGGGACATGGATGCAGCTGGAAACCATCATTCTCAACAAACTATCGCGAGAACAGAAAACCAAACACCGCATGTTCTCACTCATAAGTGGGAATTGAACAATGAGAACACTTGGACACTGGGAAGGGAACATCACACACCAGCCCTGTCGTGGGGTAGAGGGAGAGGGGAGGGATAGCATTAGGAAATACACCTAATATGAATGATGAGTTAATGGGTGCAGCACACCAGCATGGCACATGTATACATATATAACAAAACTGCACGTTGTGCACATGTACCCAAGAACTTAAAGTATAATAAAATATTAAAAAAAGAAAGAAAGAAAACGTGGAAGGTTTTGTACCACAAAGTCCATATTTTTCCATCTTGAGTGCACTGTCATCTTTTTTCTCATTCCCAATTTCCTTATAGTGGCTTTTTACCAAACTCTTCAGGTGATTCTGATGCAGTCTAAAGTTTGAGAACCATCATCTTAATGTGACAGAGAAAAGATTTAGTGTATTTGTAATACTTATTTAATAAATCATATGTTTTCTTATACAAGTTATTTCTTATACAAATTATTTCATATGTAGCCAGTTCATTGTTTTAAAAATCAAGGTCAGATTGCTCCTGTTAGCTGATATTTTAACCTCTTTATTGCCTGTGAAGGAATTAAATATGTATTTATATAATAAAGTAGTTGTGAAGTTTTTGAACATAATTAAAAAAAGACTTTATTGATCTAGTATAAAATATGCTTCATGAAGCATTTGATCAGTTAAAATATGAAAAATTTTAGTTGAAGATCTTTTAGTAAGGCTTATCTTTAGTCAGCCATTTTATACATAATAAAATGCCTCTCACAATTCTGAAAGGACCTGGCGAATTTAAGAAGCTGGGTGATGTGATATAAAGGGCCCTGGATTTAGGAGGTCATTCTTGATTTATTCCCTTTTTGTAGCTAGTAAGTTATTTAATTTGTAATTCACAGTGCTGGTGAGGACATAAAGATAAAGGCATCAAAGCTCTTGTGATGATGTAAGTACTTGCTTTCTGGATTTCAGTTTTCTCATGTGCAAAATAAGGTTGATGGAGCCAAATGAGACCCAAGGTTGTCTTAGGCACTAACATTGTGTGATACTTTGAATATTGCACAGTGGAAAACATTAAATAAGTGTGTGCTAAATTGGAGTCATTCACCATTTCTCTTTCTCATTTTTCTTTTTTATAACTTTTAAAATTGACACGTAATAATTGTGTGTATTTATTGAGTACATAATGATGTTGCATATCAGGGTAATTAGCATATCCATCATCTCAAACATTTATCATTTCTTTGTGTTGGGAATGTTTAATATCCTCTTTCTAGCTATTTGAAACTATATATTATTGTTAAATGTATTTATTTTACAGTACTATAGAACACTGGAATTCACTCTTCTTATCTAGCTGTAATTTTGTATTCTTTAACAAATCTGTCCCTTTCCCTTCCTTGTGCTTCCCCTTCTTAGCATCTAGTATCTTCTGTTCTACTTTACTTCTATGAGATCAACACTTTTTTAGCTTCCTCATATGAATGAGACATGTGGTGTTTAACTCTCTGTTCTTGGCTTATTTTACTTAACATAATGTCCTCCGGTTACATTCATGTTCTTGCAAATTACAGGATTTCCTTCTTTTTTTATGGCTGAATAGTATTCCATTGTGTATAAATACACCACATTTTCTTTATCATCTGTTGTCGGACACCTGATTTAATTTCGTATCTTGGCTATTGTGAATGGTGCTGTAGTAAGTATGGGGGTGCAGATGTCTCTGCAATATACTGATTTCTTTTCCTTTGGAAAAATGCCCCAGCAATGGAAGTTCTATTTGTAGTTTTTTGAGAAGCCTCCATACTGTTCTTTATAGTGGCTGTACTAGTTTCCATTCCCACCAATAGTGTGTCAGTTCCCTTATCTCCCCATTCTCGCTAGCATTTGCTATGTCTTGTCTTTTTGACAATTGCCATCTTAGAGTGAGATGATACCTAATTGTTGTTTTGATTTCAAATTCCCTGACAATTTGTGATGTTGAGCATTTTTTCATACATTTGTTGGCCATTTGTTTGTCTTTTTTTGGGAAATGTCTGTTCAGACCATTTGCCCATTTTTTAATTGGATCTTTTGCTTTTTTGTTGTTTTTTTCTGTTTGAGTTTCTTGTATATTCTGGATATTAATCTCCTGTCAGGTAAATAGTTTGAAAATATTTTTTCTTATTCAACATGTTGTCTCTTCACACTGTTGATTGTTTCCTTTACTGTGCTGAGGCTTTTTAGTTTAATATAGTCCCGTTTGTTTGTTTTTGTTGCCTATGCTTTTGGTAGTCTGACTGGTAATAGCTCTTTTTTTAATTTTTATTTTTTCGTTCTTTTTTATTTTCACCACTCTTTATTTTTTTTATTTTATTTTTTTAATTTTTGAGACAGAGTCTCGCTCTGTCACCCAGGGCTGGAGTACAGTGGCAGGATCATGGCTCACTACAGCCTTGACTTTCTAGGCTCCAGTGATCCTCCCACTTCAGCCTTCTGAGTAGCTGGGAACACAGGTTCACACCAAGACACCCAGCTAACTTCTGTACTTTTGGTAGAGACGGGGTTTCGCCATGTTGCCCCGGCTGGTCTTGAACTCCTGAGTTCAAACGATCCCCCCGCCTTGGCTTCCCAAAGTGCTGGGATTACAGGCGTGAGCCACTGCGCCCAGCCTGTTGTCACCATTCTTATTAAAAGTTTCTTCTTTTAAAATTGCTTTATTGAGGTATAGTTGACATTCAGTATACTGTATGTATTTAAAGTATACTATTTGGTAAGTTTAAACATAATGTATACCCTATGTGATCATCACAGCAATGAGGAAAATGAACATCACACCCCAAAGTTTTCTTTGAGTCCTGCTGTAATCTTCCCCTCCCCGACTTCAGACAACTACTGATATGCTTCCTGTCATAATAGACTAGTTTGCATTTTCTAGGATTGTATATAAATGCAAGTACAGAGTATGTACTCTTTTTTAAATCCAGCCTTTTTGTTTAGCATAATTGCCCATGTTGTGCATGTATCAATACTTTATACCTTCTTCTTGCCAGCTAGGATTCTTTTTTTATGGCTGTGCCACAATTTATTTGTTCTCATGATGACAGATACGGAAATTGCTTTCACTTTTGGGTATTACAAATAGAGCTGCTATGAACAGATGTATACACATTTTTATATAAACATACATTTTTCTTTTGGGTAATCACCTAGGAGTGGATCATATTGTAGATGTATGTTTACTTTTAAAGAAACTGCCAAACTGTTTTTCAAAGTGATTGTACCATTTTTATATTCCCACTAATAGTATATGAACATTCACTTTCCTTTACATCCGTGCCAGCACTTGGTCTTGGCAGTCTTTTTAAATTTTAGCCATTGTAATAGGTATGTAGTAGAATGTTATTGTGGTTTCAATTTAGATTTCTCTAATGACTAATGATGTTGAGCATCTTTTTATTGCCTTTTTTTGCAATCCATATGTGTATCTTATTTTGTGAAAAATTTGCTTAAATATTTTCTGATTTTTAAAAAATTAAGTTGTTTTTCTTACTGTTTTAATATTTATTTATTCTGAATATAAATAATATATTTATTCTGTGTATTTTGTTGAAGTTTGCTTTAGCAAGTTTTTCTTTCATGGATCATCTTTTGGTGTCATATCTGAGAAATCTTTGGTTAATCCAAGGTCACAAATATATTCTATCTTTTCTTCTAGATTTTTGTAGTTTTAGTTTTACTTTTAAGTATATGATATATTTTGAGTATTTTGAGTTAATCTTATACATGTTGAGAGGTATAGATTAGTATGTGTATGGTGGTTTTTGTTTTTGCATATGGATATCCAGTTGTTCCTGTACTTTTTTTCAAAAAGACCATCCTTTTTCTACAGAATTACTTCCGTCAAAAATCAGTTTTTTTTATATATGTGTGGGTGCTCTAGTTTATGTATTTTATATATTTCTGGGTGCTCTTGTCTGTTCCATTGATCTGTTTGTCTTGTGTTGATGCCAGTACCACACTGTGTAGCTTAATAATAATCCTTAAAAGCAGGAACAGTTAGCCTTTGAATTGTGTTCTTTTCCAGTTTGGCTCCTCTAAGTATTTTCATTTGTATATTAATTTTAGAATTAGCTTGTCAATTTATACAAAAGAGCCTGCTGGTATTTTGACTTGTATTGTTTTGAATCTATGAATCAGTTTGGGGAGAACTGACATCTTAGCAATATTGAGTTTTCGTGAACAAGCTATAGCTGTATTTGTATAGGTCTCTTTAATTTCTCTCAGCAGTGTTTTATAGTTTCTAGCGTACATATCTTACACTTTTTTTTTTTTGCTGCGTTTATCCCTAAATATTTCCTATTTTTGCTGCTAATGTAGATGGCAATTTTTAAAATTTCAATTTTCTGTGCTAGTATCTAGAAATGCAGTGGGTCTTAAAAATACTTTTATTTTATATCTTTTAATCTTACTAGACTCCATTAGTATCAGTAGCTTGCAAATTTTGTCAGATTTTTACCCAGACTGTCATGTCATCTGTGAATAAAGATACTTTTACATCTTTCTTTTCTCTTTGCTTGAGTACTGAACTGGCTAAAGCCTCCAACTGAATGTTGGATATAAATGGTGAAGCAGACATCCTTGTCTTATTCCTGATTGTAGGGATGTAGGGGAGAAAGAGAAGTATCTTTTCCTTGCCCATTACAAGGTTTACGGCTGACATCCCATAACAAAAGACAGACTGACAAGAGAGAAGCGTAACAAGTTTATTTAACCGAAATTTTATCTGACACAGGAGCCCTCAGAAATGAAGACTTAAAGACCCAGGGAAAACTGTACTTTTTTTTTTTTTTTTTGCATTGGTGCGATGAAAAAATAAATAGCCATGTAGAAGTACGATTGGACTGAAAAGGTATGATCTATTGGGATTGTAGAGGAAACTTAGAAAGGCCTGTTTGTTCAGATTCTTCTGTGTCTTCATTCCTTCTCGCTGGGTATAGGGCAGGACACCAGTCACATAGGGTCTTCAGGGGAGAAGGTGGGGAAAATTCTTTTTGTGGCCCCAGGGAAAAAGGGCGGCAGAAGATCAGAGTGATCTTTGTGTTCATGCCAAGGTGCCATATTTTGGGATATCATGTTCTGAGCCCTGACAGGGAAAACACTGAGTCTTTCACCATTAAGTAAGAGGTTAGCTGTATTTTTTAAAAATGCAATTTTTATCAAGTTGGTGAAGTTCCTTTCTATTCTTTGTTAAATAGAGAGTTTTTATCAGGAATAAATGTTAGATTTGTAAGTTATTAATTAGTTTAATTACACTAATTTTTTAAAAAACTAATTGCTGGGTGGGCGTGGTGGCTCACACCTGTAATCCCAGCACTTTGGGAGGCTGAGGTAGGTGGATCACGAGGTCAAGAGATTGAGACCATCCTGGCCAACATGGTGAAACCCCGTCTCTACTAAAAATAAAAAATTAGCTGGGCATGGTGGTGCGCACCTGTAGTCCCAGTTACTCGGAAGGCTGAGGCAGGAGAATCACTTGAACCTGGGCGGCAGAGGTTGCAGTGAGTCGAGATCACACCGTCACACTCTAGCCTGGTGACCGAGTGAGACTCTGTCTCAAAAAAAAAAAGCAAACAAACAAAAAACAAAGAAAACCCCACAAACTCTAATTGCTTTTTCAAGGTAAGCCAAACTTGCATTTCTGGGATAAAACTCACATGGTCATAATATATTATCCTTTCAACATGCTGTTTAATGTAGTTTGCTAATATAGTGATGCATTCTTCCAGCTTTTACATGTCTGGAAAAAAGTCTTTTTCTTGCCTTTATTTTTGAAAGTATTTTTATTGATTATACAACTCTAAGTTGATATTTTTTTCTTTCATTACTTTAAATAAGTTGCTGCATTATCTTCTTGCTAGTGTTGTTTTTCAAGAGAAATGGCCTCTCATCTTCGTCTTTGGCTGCTCCTAAGAGTTTCCCTTTATTGCTGATTTTGAGTAATTTGGTTATGATATGCCTTGGTGCCTTTTTCTCCATGTTTCTCGTGCTTGGGTTTTGTTGAGCTTCTTGGATCTATGGGTTTAGAGTTTTTATAAAACTTAAAAATTTGGCCGTTTTTCTCCCCAATATTTTCTTTCCTTCCTTTTCTTTTCCTTAGGAGACTCAAATCACACGTATGTTAGGTTGCTTGAAGTTGTCCCATATTTCACTTGATGCTCTTTTGATTTTTTTATTATTAAATTTTTTTCCTTTGTGTCTCATTTTGGATAGTTTCCGTTATGTCTTAAATTTACTACACGTTTCTTCTGTAATTTTTATACTCTACTGTTAATCTTATTCAGTATATTTTTTATCTTAGACATTATAATTTTTACTTGTAGAAGCTTCAGTCTTCTTTAGTATCTCCCATACCTGTACTTAATTTTTGACTCTATGATACAGTTATAATGATGGTTTTATGTCCATATTTACCATTTCTAAAATTTGTGCCCTTTGTGTCCATTCTATATTGATTTCACTGAATTGATTTTTCTCAGCATTATTGTTCAAACTTTCTTGCTTCTTTACATTTCTGAGACTCTATGATTGGATACCATTCTGAAAATTACCTTATTGAGTACTAGATATTTTTGTATTTCTATAAATATTCTTGAGTTTTTTTCTGGGATTCACTTAAGTTATGTAGAAATAATTTTATCCTTTTGGATCTTGCTTTAAAAAGTTTTGAGCAGGGCAAGAACAGCATTTGGTCCATGGCTCATAATTATTTCACTAGTGGAACAAAGTCCTTCTGAATACTCAGTCTATTGCTCCATAAATTACAGTGTTTTACAGTCTGGATATATCTTGGGGAAAAAAAATGTACCTTGACCTCTAGCTTATGCTATACAAAAGTTAATATGTGATGAATTATAGACCTAAATAGATAGCTGAAACTTTAACATCTCTAGGAAAAAAACAATAATATTTTCATGTCCTGGAGATAAGAAATGATGTATTATGCAGAACATAGAAAATATGCATAAAGGACAAATTGATAAATTGAACATGATAAAAATTAAAACCTTTTTATGAAAAGGCACTGTTAATAAATGGATAAGAAACCTAGATACTAGGAGAAAATATTTGTCATGTATGCATCTGACAAAAAAAATCCTCTTTAGACTTTTTAAAGAACTCCTACAGATGAGTTAAGATTTTCTCTCTTTTTGCTGGTTTTTAGTAATGTGATATTGATGTGGCCTTGGTGTGGTTTTCGTTATGCATAACTTACCTGAGCACCTGTGAGTTACTGTTTTCATAAAAATTTGGGAAATTATTGGCCATTATTTCCTCAAATGCCTTTTGTGACCTTCTCCTCTCTTATTCTTGGATTCAAAGTACACATATGTCACTTGTTTACTATTGTAGGCTACTTAGGCTCTATTAATATTTTGCGGTCCATTTTTTCATACTCATCCATTTTTGTTTGTATTGCAGTGTTTTAAAATTTACTGTAATTTTCATTATTCAGTTCAGATACTCTGTACTTTTTTTGTACTTTTTTTTTTTGAGACAGAGTTTTTATTCTTGTTGCCCAGGCTGGAGTGCAATGGCGTAATCACAGCTCACTGCAACCTCCACCTCCTGGGTTCAAGCCTCCGCCTCCCAAGTAGCTAGGATTACAGACTTGTGCTACCATGCCTGGCTAATTTTTTGTATTTGTTAGAGACACGGGGTTTCACCATGTTGGTCAGGCTGGTCTTGAACTCCTGACCTCAGGTGATCCACCTGCCTCGGCCTCCCAAAGTGTTGGGATTACAGGCGTGAGCCACCACACCTGGCCAGATACTCTGTATGTTTTTTGTCTCTAAAAGTTCCATTTTCTTTTATATATCTTCCATTTGTTAAATCATACTCATATTTTCTTGTAAATATTTGAGCCTATTTAGGTTAATTATTTTAACATTTCCATGATCTGCTAAGTTTATTATTTCATATATTTTTGGGTCTGTTCTGGTCTCTTTTCACCCATTTATGAATCACATTTTAAAATTGATATCTGAAATTTTTTATCAGATGTTGGATATTATGACTCTTATGCTATTGTCTAGATTTTATTATCTTCTTTTACATTTTTTGAAATTTGTTTTGAGTGGTATCAAAGCTACTGTGGTTTAGCTTCATGTTTTGAGGCTTTTATCAAAACTTCGTTATGGTCGGTCTGGTGATACCCCTGTGGAGGGCAGGGTAGCTCTGCTACTAAGATGTAACCCTCTGCTCGGTGTTTAGGGTGTTTGTCTCTCTATTCTTGTCTGTCAGAACTCAAGCATCTTGCAGCCCAGTGAGACCACTGGGAATTATTTAACTTGCAGCTCCCCAGTAATAGGTCACCCAGTCTCATCGAATTTTCTCCTCTGTGTATATGCGTAACTTAGTAGTTAGCTATTGGCTTCAGGGGCCTCTGTGAAGATTTTTGGAGCTTTCTCTGCTAAGCTCTGAACTCACTGGTACTCAGCCCTACAAACTCTGGCCCCTTCAGTCTCCCTAGAGTCTTATTTTTAACTCCTCAACCTAGTGAGGCTGCTGTGATCTACTTGGGATTCCTAGCCTGCACTGTTGTAGAAAGGGTCTTATGGAAAAGGTTTTACTCAGTTTTTTTCCTTCATTCATGGATCATAGTTCTGGGCTGCCTGTTGTCTCAATGTTTGAAAAAAAAATTTTTTCCCCCAGTTTTCTAGTAGCTTACAGTGAGAAGGTATGGACAGTTTTACTTGTTCCATCATGGCAGAAGTGGAACCATTTCTGTTTTTAATAGAAGAATTTATTTTAATTGTGACTTTGAATAAATATAACCTGAGGTAGTTTATTTTTCTTGTTTAGTGAGTAGCTCTTCACAGAAATAGAGCCCTCCTCCCTCCTTTTTTAAAAAACGAAATTCTACACTGGACCCCAATATAGAAAATAGTTAAAACTTCATTTGCTCTCATTTAAATTAGTTTTATAGCTCTGTTGGTCTCTACCTAACTCCAAAGCAATTTGGTACTCCCAAAAATAAAATTTGAAAACCTGTGAACTATTTACCCCTCTCATTTTACAGGAGGAAACTAACTTCTAGAAGGGTCAAATGTTTTGTCTTAATGACTCTTAAACTGTCTGGCTTATATGAGTTTTTCTAGCATTTGAAATAAGACCTCTTATATCCTAACTCAGTCTTATTTTTCTTAGTCAGCTTGATTTTTTTTTTAAAGGTCTCTTTGATTTTGAGCTGTTTCAGCATGAGATTCTTAGAGAACTCCATTTCCTATTAATCTTTGTATAGCGCATTGAGTCCACATGGGCTCTGTTGTAACTTCTAGCTGTTTAAACAATCTTGAAATAGTTTATATTAAATCCAGTCCAACATTTGGTTTATTCTGTTTTCTCACGCTTCAGTATGTAAGATTTCTGCTTATCAAACTGTATGAAGATGGCTACATACTTCTTGGTATTTTTTTGTTTGTTTTTGAGACAGAATCTTACTCTGTCATCCAGGCTGGGGTGCAGTAGCATAACCATGGCTCACTGCATCCTCGACCTTGGGGCTCAAGTGGTCCTTCCATCTCAGCCTCGCAAGTAGCAGGGAGTACAGATATAAGCCACTATGTCTGGCTGATTTTTAATTTTTTTGTAGAGACAGGGTCTCACCATGCTGCCAGGCTGTTCTTGAACCCCTGGACTCAAGCGATTCTCCCTGCTTGGCTTCCCAAAGTCCTGTGATTACTGGTGTGAGCCACTGCCATCCGTCTTGTTTTATTCCTCATTCCTCTTCAATTGTTGTGTTTATGTTATTTAATCTCCTAGAAAGTACTTGGACTATATTGTGATGAATGATATACTTTGAACTCTAAATAGTAGATCATTGATTGTGACCTTGAATTGTTGGGGAAGTTTTCATATCGAAGGAAGCAGGGAATGTCAACAGCTTGCACTGTGTTACTTGGCAGAAATCTTCTTTATGTGCACCTGGGCAGTCTGCACTCCGAATCTAAGAGCTACAGTTTAATTTCTTACTGAAAGCTGTCCTGTGTTCAGTCACTGCTTCATCGGTATGGCCTATGGTATAGAAATGGGACAGCCACTCTTGATGGATGAGAGGTGGACAGGAAGGGATAGATATAGCACTAGGTTAATCTCTTCAGTCTACTAGTTAGAGCTACTCTTTAATATTGAAGAATTATGTTGTTACTATTATTTTATTTCATTAACTCCTTACTTAAAAAAGAAAATAAACAGAAAACACCAAATAACTTAGTTACACATATGTCCTCAGATAGTCTTAGAAAGGTTTCCTTTGAGACGCATCTGTAGTGGCTATTAAGGACTCAATGAATATTCATCCAATGAGCAGATGAACTAAGCCCAATAAAATAAACAAAACATTTCCTAAGAAATTGCTGATGATGTGCAACTATTTGAGTTGCGTTACTTTTTAGCACAAGAAGAGTAGGATCACTACCAAAACCAGTTGAGATACCTTATTTTATTTATTTATTTATTTACACGGAGTCTCACTTTGTTGTCCAGGCTAGAGTGCAGTGTCGCGATCTCAGCTCATTGCAACCTCTGCCTGCCGGGTTCAAGCGATTCTTGTGCCTCAGCCTTCTGAGTAGATGGGATTACAGGTGCCTGCCACCACGGCCAGCTAATTTTTTGTATTTTTAGTACGGATGGGATTTCACCATGTTGACTGGGCTGGTCTTGAAATCCTGACCTCGACTGATCTGCCTGCCTTGGCCTCCCAAAGTTCTGGGATTACAGGCATGAGCCACCGTGCCCAGCCAAGATACCTTATTTAAATTAAAATTCATCATGCATGAGTTCTGATGTAGTTCTTTTGTGAGTAGTGCAGCAAAATTTTTCATACCCATCCTTGTGTCCTCAACACTCAAAATAATGCTTCATACGTGATATAGGTGTGATGCAGGTGTTCAGGAAGTGTTTATAAAATGATACAATAAGTCTGTTCTATTGCATTGCAGTGTTTGCTCATGACAGGCCTAACAGATCTCAAGAAAGCTATTCTTTCATGGCTGTTGATTTCATGTGGATTTTTGCATATACACTTCACATACACATATGTTTACATCTCTATGATGTATATTAGTAGCCATTTCCTTTCTAACATTGGTACTTAGTAGTTTGATTTTTTTAAACCAATCTTATTTTATGTAGTAACTGATGCTTTTTCGTGTACTCTTACTATAGCCTACATAATTTGAGTTCTTTTTCCTTGATTTTTTTCTTTTTTCCAGGTGAAAATTTCCTACCTATTGGAAATATAATTTGTAGTTTTTTGACTGATTTATCTTATATAGATACTTATTTATACTTATTTATACTTATAGATACTTATATAGATACTGATTTATCTTATATAGATAGGGCAATTTAGGGAGGAATTTTATGCATATTATTTTGTTTGCTCCCTCAGCTTCTTTGTAAGGTAGGTAAACAGATGAGATAAGTGATGCAGATAGGCTAATC
This sequence comes from Macaca thibetana thibetana, assembly GCF_024542745.1. Taxonomy (NCBI): domain Eukaryota; kingdom Metazoa; phylum Chordata; class Mammalia; order Primates; family Cercopithecidae; genus Macaca; species Macaca thibetana. Next base: position 74,428,954 of record NC_065580.1, read on the forward strand.
GTTTCTCTCCAGGTCACACAGTTAAGTTGCAGGGTTAGGACTCCAGGGTCATTGTTCTATTTGCTGATGCTACAGTGTCTCTGAATATTCTGTTTCAAAAAGGGATAGATCATCTATTTGCTTTAGTTAACTCAGAATTGACTTGCAATTTTGATTAAAAAGAATGAGAAGGAAATGACTGTATTTAGTGGGAAAATGTCATTTCAGAGGTTGATTCTGATCTTTTAAAAATTATAATTGTAATTATCTTGTCTAGAGCCCTGTGTCTTAAATCCTTGTTTATTAATTTGTTTGTCATATAAGCAGATGGTGAGAAAACAGTGATTCCCAGATCTGTTGTTACTGCTGTGGTAATTCGATGTTTTACAGTTAAGAATTTTGACTGGTAGAATGCTGGTCTGGAATTCACATGTCTCTGGGGACCTGTATTGTTTGGATTTAGAAATATACTTGTACTTGAATTCAGGGAAGGCTGTTATAAATAAGGGCTTGGCTTGCATGATAAGTAACATTTCTTTATGTAGCTATTCAGTTGAGCTATTGAAAGAAAAACATACAAACAAACAAACAACAGCAGCAGAAAAAATGCTTTGCCTTGTTGTTGACAGAAAAGTTGAAGCTTTTCAATGGTCTTTTCCTTTCTCATGCTGCATAACCATGAGGGTGATAAGCATACAATTATAATAAAGGCAGAAAAGTTCAAAGTCCAAAGGTATTAAATCTTTATGGTAGATGAGAGTCATATAATACACTAAGAAGTATGTTCTGAAAATCTTAACAGATCCAATTGCCCATATAACTCTCACAATATTATCCTGTATGAGGAGAATAGGATGATGCTTAGTGTGACTTTTGCAACATCAAACCCAGTTGAAATACAAATTTTATTTTGATTTTTGAGTCCAGTTTAACCAGTTATCTTTCATTTTCCATATTTCACATCATTTTGATTAGTATTTTTTGTTAATCAGCTCAGAGTTACTATTTGCAGCCCTCTGAAAGCTGGAGCCTACATTAGAAGTTTTCTAAATGTATTGAAGACAAAGCCATTTATTAAAATCTAATATTAAGCTGTCACTTTCCAGAGGCATATTTGAAAAACAAACAAGCAAACAAACAAACAAACAAAACAAACAAACAAAAAAACCAAGGGGGAAACCATAGAGTTCTTCCTAAGATGCTTTAATTCAGGTGTTTCTACTCAAAAGGTTAATCATTGACAAAATTCTTTGACATGTTTTAGTGTTTGTGTGTCACAAGCCATGCTTTTTAGAAACCAGAACTTTGTAATAAGTGCTCTCTCTGCAGCAATTATGAAGTGGCATCATCTATGGTAAACACTAATGTTGGTCTATTAAGAGGGAAATAGCGAGCCCTTCAAAATACCTTTGTGGGAGTGAAAATTACCTTTCATACTGAAACTTTACTAACCCCTAATGGTTAAGAGGCCATTCCACACTGTTCAAAAACATGTTATTAAAAATAATGAGTTTGATATTTTAAGTATATGACTATTGCAAAAATTATAATATTATGGATTAGGATTTATTCATACACTGAAGGTCTCATACATTGATATGAACTATATTTCATTTAAGAAGGCCTTGGAAGGAGGAGTCAGAATTATGAGCAATCTGAGAGTTTATCCAAGACCTGTAAGTTATGAGAAGGAAGAGGTGAGAGGTAGCTGAGGTGGGTGTCCAGTTAGGACACGTGAAGATGGGAATAAGTTCAGGGGACCTGAGAAAGGTGCTTGGTTCCTAGAGTCAGAGGAAAGTCAAATTAGGGATTCCTTTTAGGGAGGTAAGGAGAGCAGTTTAGACTTGAGGTTCCATTTGTGAGCTTGGAACCCAGAGTTAAAGGAAAATATACAGAATGGAAAAATATTACCTGGCCTAATATTGGAAGTAGAATGATTTAGCAGGAAAGAAAAGTGAAAGAGGAACTATCATCTCCTAGGCAAAACAGAACAGTGTAGAGTCAGGCAGAAATCATGATTTGTCTTCAAGCTGAGATTAGTTAATTGGATGGCACAGTATAGGTGTCTAACTTACCCATACATAGTTTACTCTCTTTAGGTGTCCTTAAACTGTGATGAAAGTGTTCATATGAATTTACTCTGTATTTACATTTTACCCATGATATCTGTAATAGCTACGCCTATAAAAAGGAGGGCCAGCCTCATTATTCCTTGGATGACTACACTGCAGTAGGACCCAGAGGATGCGAGTATGGGAACTTGATCCTGAGTCCTGCTGGTTGGAGAGTTGCCAGTGTCATCATAACTTATAAAAAAAGTCCCATAAGACACTTGTAAAGGATAAGCCTTAAAGTATGTTAAGAATAAATCAGAAAATTGCCTTTTTAAAATGCTGGTGATTGTGTCTTTCTTTTCTTTAGGTTTCTTTAATAAGTAATTTTAGTAAAGTGTCATTCTTAGTTGCTAAAGAAAACAGTCGTCTCCTGTTTTCAGTAGTCAGATTCAAGCCTATCAGGAAAAACTTAAATAATTAATCTTACACGTCTCCATTAATATGAGGAATCATGCATAAAATATAGTCCATGCTTATCTCTAAAATAAACAAGGAAATAAAATTTCCGTGTTCTGTTAGTTGTTAGAAAACGTAGTAACTCAACTTGTTATTCTGTACCTTGGGAAAAAAAAGGCTTCCTTGTTGATTCCAAGTGAGATCATTTAGAAACTAAAGTCTACCATGTAGAGTATAAAAATGAGATTGTTAAGGGGATGCTCCTTTATTCTGAAAACTCTCTAATGAGGGAACAAAAATATAACCCTGGTTTTAATATTTATGTAAGTTTTTGCAGAAATAATTTAAAGTAAGGAGAGGTAACTTTCAATCCCAAACATAGATCAAATACTTAGTAATTTGTTTGACCTATAATGCTGGTTCTCAACCCTGGCTACTCTTTACAATCACCTGGGAGCTTCTTAAAATTACCAGTGTGATCTTAACCCCAGAGATTCTGATATTATTGTTGGTCTGGGTTAGGGCCTAGGCATGGTTAATTGGATTCCTTAGGTAATTCTAATGTGTAGTCAGAATTGAAAACTACTGCCTTAGAAACACACAGTTGAACTTTTATCTTCATGTGGAATCAGAAAACGAAAGAGGAAGAAAAGGAGTGACCTGTAGATTAGCTACCCATCTGTGCTGCTTCTAACAGATCAAGGTAGGGAGCAGGTGAAGGCTTGGATATTGCACCCTGTGTACCAGAACACATGGGCCAGTGTGCAGTACTGAAAGTAAAGTTCTTGGATGTTACAGTGTGGTGGCATTTCTTGTCAGGAAAGAAGCGAATGATAGATTGTTTTAACTTCTCTTCTTCTGTTTGACTTTGAGTAACAAGTTGAGCATCTCCTGCATCTTTAGCATTTTAGGAAAAAAATTACTGTGCCAAGAGTATCAGGTAATCTGTCAGAGAAATATATGAATGGAGCAGATCTGTATATCACTTCAAACTAAAGAGATGTAAAAGCATTCCTTTGTGGTTTTTGGCTAAGCTATGACAGCACAATCACTGGTTATATTGTAAAGAAATTTATTTTAAAACAGTATGACGGCCAAAAAAAGCTATTGGAAGGAGAGGAAGAGAGGACACACCTGGGTTACATTTTGCCTCTTTTAAGTCTGTGAGACATGTTTAAAAATCTTTAAAGAAAGCTTACTTTGTCACTATCCCATTTCTGCTATAATCAACATAATTATACATTTTTAAATTAACTAGCTTATGAGTACTGACTTAATGAATGAGTTCCATGTATATGGAGCTGCTTAAAGACTCTGAAAAGAATAGGAATGTCTTATTAATATCAATTCTGGATGCTACATGTCTAAATGAACCTTCTTTAGAGGGCTAATCCAGAGTATTCATGCATAGAATGAAAACTTACTGGATAGGCTCAATAATAGAAAGGATATGACTGGATATAACTGGGAGTAGATACCATGTACTGTGGTTTAACTGGTGACCTGTTTGATGTTGCTATCCTGTAGTCATTGGTTAAATATACTCCTGATGACAGATGGGTACATGCACTTCATCCAGCTTTGCTGCTGCACATTGTCATGGTGAAGGGGAAGGACACACTACACATGATGATTCCTTCCCACAAACTACAGTCCATATCTTAACAAAGATCTGTCGAATGACTCCCTGTGGAAAAGAGGATTTTAATATAGTTTTCTCTTGCCAACTTGAGTAAAGATTTCCGATTATCCTAGAACAGAAATAATGGAAGTAATTTTTCATGGACAAACTATATACTTTTGTTTGTAAGCTGTTAGAATTGGCATTTTGTTGGTTGGGTGCCAGGCTGCTAGACTATGCACCACGTGGGCAGGGATTTTGTTTAGAGCACTGTTGTATTCCTGATGAAAGGTAAATGATTTTAATTTTGATAAAGTGATTTATTTACTTTTTAATTTTTCATTTTTCCACTTGTTATTTCACTTTGTAATTATATGATGTAATCTATTTTTAGTTTTCTTCACAGGGCTAAATATGGTAACAGTTTATTGTTTATTCAGGACATTCAGTAAACTGAGGATTTGTGAATTTTATAGAGAATAACAGTTTAAACACCGACTTGAACATTAGTGTTGAACTTTTGTCTTATAATAAACTTTTAAAAAAAGTTTAAAGAAGATTTTTAGAAGTTTCAAAGCATATAATCACAGATATAAAACACATTAAGGAAACCTATTCAGAATCACACAGATTTATTCACATTTCAAAACACTTAAATATGTAAAAAAGAAAATCCACAGAATGGTTTTAAATTACAAACTCACCTTGTGAATTTAAACCTAATTTCATTTTCAAAAGTTCAATATTCAGATCATTTTAGGATCATTTATATGTTGTAAAAGTGATATATACTAGCATCTGGTTATGGCCAGCACCTGCCAAGAAAGTTAATATAGCATTTCTTTAAGATCTTTGGTTTAGAAAAATGTTCTGGCAATCTTTATAGTAGCCTATATAAATACGTGCTACAAACCTTACCACTTCACGATTTTTGTGAATTCTTTTCTCCATTGAACAGATGCCAATAGAAAAATTAATTAGCCTTTCCCTTGTTACCTGACGTAAGTTATTATTCTCTTCGAAAGATACAAAAAAAAACTATTGAGAAGAATCGTAGAATTTTTAGAAGTGGAAAGTATCTTAGAAGTAATCTACACTTATTTTTAGCATCTTGCTTATAGATTTCAATTTTGTAAAAACCTTAGTGGTATTTTGATGGTAGGATACTTTTATTAAGTTTTTAAATGTCTTAATGTTCTCTCTGTAGCCTTATTTGTTAATTTTTGCCAAGAATCCTTCCACAAAATCTGAACTACTTGCTTCAATTTGCACCTTTCATAAGGATTAAAATAAATTGAGATCTTAAGAACATTTTTTTAAATCTATTTATTTATTTATTTATTTATTTAAGATGGAGTTTCGCTCTTTTGCCCAGGCTGGAGTGAAGCAGCGCAATCTCGGCTCACTGCAACCTCCGCCTCCCAGGTTCAAGTGATTCTTCTGCTTCAGCTTCCTGAGTAGCTGGGATTACAGGCGTGCATCACCACGCCCAGCTAACTTCTGTTATTTTCAGTAGAGATGGAGTTTCACCATCTTGGCCAGGCTGGTCTTGAACTCAGGTGATCCATCTGCCTCAGCCTCCCAAACTGCTAGGATTACAGGCATTAATCACCTTGACCGGCCAAGAACATTTTTAATGCTTGTTTATATAAGAAGATATTTGGCTAGGCCTTTGAGTTTTTGAAGATCCTAAATTTAAAGTGCATGACCTATTATATATTTCTGCAACACAGGAAATTAACATTTTATTTAGTAGGATAATAACTTTTGGTAAACTATTGAGAAAAAATAAAATTTACTGCCTTCTAATTATAAAGAGTAGTTTTCCATATCCCTTACCCTTCTCAATTCTGATATAGTCTGCTGGAGGTGAGACAGGGTTTATTTGCTAATAGCTGCTTAAGCATTCAGTTGTCTTACCACTGTCTCCTTCCCGTGCCTGATCTATTTTCACTGAATGGCCATAATAATTTTTTTTTTTTTGAGAGATGGAGTTTTGCACTTGTTGCCCAGGCTGGAGTGCAATGATGCAGTCTCGGCTCATCGCAACCTCCACCTCCCAGGTTCAAGTGATTCTCCTGCCTCAGCCTCCCGAGTAGCTAGGACTACAGGTGCACGCCACCACGCTAGGCTAATTTTGTATTTTTAGTAGAGATGAGGTTTCACCATGGTGGTCAGGCTGGTCTTGAACTCCCGACCTCAGGTGATCCGCCCGCCTCAGTCTCCCAAAGTGCTGAGATTACAGGCATGAGCCACCGTGCCCGGCTATAATACATTTTTGAATGGCCATCCTAAATTTTAGGTGCCTCATTTGAGCACAGTTTTGCCATAGATTGTAAGGTATTCTAGGGAGGTATTTTTGACGCTATTGACATTTAACCCATATAATTCTTTGTCATGGGGGACTGTCCTGTGCATTGTAGGATGTTTAACAGTGTTCCCTGCCTCACCCCAATAGATGCCAGTGGTGCCTTCTCTGTGCCCAATTTGTGACAAACAAAAATGTCTTAAGATGACGTTGCTTGAATGTCGTCTTGAGGGGAAAATCTCCAGTTGAGAACCACTACTCTAGGGCAAGAAGGTCTTTTGTGTTTGTATTCTCTCATTTCCGATACACATGTCTCCTCAATTGTGTTATTATGTATAAGAACCCAGTAATTTTTGCTTAATTGAATTAGTAACTTTATTTTAAGGCCTGATTATCTTGTGTAGAAATGGTGATTTTTATGTTATAGCCAGTATGTATCAACAAATATGTAAAAACCTGGAGAGGAAATATTGTATACTCCATGTATAGTATAAGTAAGAGTTAGTTTAGGTATCTGTTGGATCGATTTTAAATACTATCCTCAGTATTCCATATGTGGCTGTTACAAAGTTATAGAAACGAAGCTTTGCCAGGCATGGTGCCTCATGCATGTAATCCCAGCACTTTGGGAGGCCGAGCTGGGCAGATTACCTGAGGTCAGGAGCTCGAGACCAACCTGACCAACATGGTGAAACCCTACTGAAAATACAAAAATTAGCTGGGTGTGGTGGTACATGCCTGGAATCCAGCTACTCAGGAGGCCGAGGTGTGAGAATTGCTTGAACCTGGGAGGTGGAGGTTGCGGTGAGCCGAGATTACGCCATTGCGCTCCAGCCTGGGGGACAGAGTGAGACTCCATCTCAAATAAATAAATAAATAAGCAAACTAAGCTTCAGTATTTTCTTCTGTAAAATTGAAATAATATCTATTTTATGGTTTTATTGTAAGGAATAAATTACATGATAAATATGGTCAGCTAAGCTCAGCTGAGAATCAGATGCCTTTGGTGGGTTGTAGTTCGATGGTACTCTTCTACTCCATTTTAACATTTCTGTTATCCGATTCATAAAAGGGGTTTTTAGGGGGAAAAACCTACTTGAAATCGCCCTACAATCGGCATGCATATATATATGAAGTTTTAAAATGCATTAGAGAGACTCCTTATAGATTTATCTCTATTTGCCAAGAGGAACAGTGGATGAAGGAATCAGCCTTATTGTGGGATTCTGTTTTAGTTACAGAGCAGGCTAAGTTGCATTAACAAATCCACAGTTTAATGGCTCAGTTCAGTAAAGTTTATTTCCTGCTCACATGTTAGTCCTTACTGCTTCAGGTTTGTTGGACATTCTTTCAGGAACTGAAGCTCCTTCTATCTAATGGGATCACCATGTACATTGTAAGCTTCACTGATTTCCTAAAAGCAGTGGTCTGGAAGTGGTCTGGAAGTGGGATATTTAAATTCTGCTCATATTCTGTTTGTTCTTATTTGGTGAGAACTTGGTTTCATGGTCACACCTACCCCAGTGAAGAATGAGAGAGAGTGGAGTTTGGTTTCTGCGTTAAGACTCTTTCTTTAAAGAAAGAGGTTGCTGCCTACTGTCTTGACCGGGATGATAGCATTGTTCTCTAGCATCCAGGTGTGCTGGGATTCTTACGTCTTGGCCATCAAGATATGGGCGGCTTCCTAATGCTTCCAGTGGCTAGATATTAGGGAAGTGTTGAGTTCCAGCTTTGATTAGCACTTCTCTAGACCCATCAGGGCTTCATCTTGAGGACTTGTAATGAAAAGTAGAGGTCAGGAGTAATCACTGGACTCTTGGAAGTGCTCCTTTGGATTTTCAAGAATACTGGGAGTTGTACAGTTCTGCCAGAACTTGTGCTTCAGCAGTTTGAGCAGTTAGGACTTAATGTTGTTAGCCAAGCAACTAGGAGCTTGGAATTATTGACAGCCAGTTGAAATGAAAGGAATAAATATATATTCTTAGAGTAATGAAGTGAATTCTGGTTACTTGGATGTAAAGAGGCAGGAATAGTGCACACAGCATATCCTGCCAGGTAAAGAGGAGGATGGGGCAGAATGGCTTAGCAGGAAAGTAGTGTTCCTTGCTACACAGGGAAAATAATTCCTCAGGTTTTATAGACTTGAACAGCAGCAAATATTTGATTATAATAAAAATGGAGGAACTTTGTATTAAATTATTTAATGAATGATGTGTTCTATTAAGAACCTTTCCAGGCTAGAAATCTTAGCATTTCTGGTACTGTATGTACTATTCAGAGGGTACAGACTATTCACAGTTCCAGAAATGTTAATATCAAAAACTTTGTATGTATTAAATTTCATACTGGCTGGATGCTGTGGCTTACGCCTATAATCCCAGCACTTTAGGGGGCTGAGGCAGGAGGATCACTTGAGCTTAGGAGTTTGAGGTCAGCCTGAGCAACAGAGTAAGACACTGTCTCTACAAATAATAATAATAATAATAATAATAATAATAATAGCAGCTGGGCATGGTGGCACACACCTATAGTCCTAGCTGCTCTGGAGGCTGAGGTGGAAGGATTGATTGAGTCCGGGAGGTCAGGGCTGCAATGAGCTGTGATTCTGCCACTGCACTACAGCCTGGGTAACAGAGTGAAACTCTACCTCAAGAAAAAACAAAACGAAACAAAATAGCTTCCTCTAAGTGCAGTCTGATTTCGGAACTTCTGTTTTTCTTTACAAGTTTGATAATTATCTCTGTTTTTAAATTAAAGGAAATTCATTCTTTAAATTTTACTTGGTCTTTTTGGTTTCTGTCACTGAGTTCTACTCATAATGAATTTAGTTGAAGTCTGTGTCTTTCAGCGTAGTTACTCAATGTTGAAACTGTATGTTAGCAAGGTGGATTAGTCCCTTATGTGGTTAGTAGTTCTTCAGACAGTTTTTTTCCTTTTTGCCTTCACCTTTAGTTTACCCCAAAATATATAATCAAAGTATATAGTTTTTAAAAATTCTATGTACTACTCTTTTTGAAAATTACAACTGTTTGAACCAGGTACTATTGCTATAACAGATAATATTTTAAAATTTAAAGATAAACAGGAGGATCTGTTAGGGGAACAGTATTCTTATATTGATTTTCTGTATTTAGTTGCAGATGTTACTGTTCATAAAGATATACAAGTACCGCTGATGTTGGTATTGCACGTAGAGAGTAGATAAAAATGATAAATTGGATTCTGCCTGACAGAAATGCAGTCTGAGAGAAAACTTTTCTCTTTCAATATCATCTCTTTACACTTGGCCTAAGTTTAAGATAACAGCGCTGCCTTTCAGAATTCAGCCTTTCTTTGAAGATATTTTTTGTATCAGCATATTACATCCAAAATACTTCATGCTCAATATTATGTTATATGTAAAATGAGAATCATGCAAACATTAATATCTGAATTAAACATACCAAAATTAATTTTATACTTTCAAATGTGGAATTACAATAGAGCTTTCTTTCACAAGGTTGATTTTTAGATTATCTTACAATAAAAGCATCTGAAAAATTTTGGCTTACTTAGTCTTTCTCAGAGTTTCTTTTTATAAGGAAATCTTGGCAGACTGTGATCTGTACCATGAACTACTGATTGTAGGGGGAAATAATGATGCTATTTATTTTTGTGATTTTTTTCAAATTGAACAATCAAGTTAAAACCTAAGGTAATGTTTCAAAAGTAATCACCGTATATGTGGTCTTATCCTTTTATCCTTATTTTCTCTGTAAACGACTCCTTTTCTGCTCTTCTGATTTCTTAATATTTTTCACTTTCTTCAGTTAAAATTTATTAATCACACATTTACTACTAATCAGGAATTATGAAGACTGGCATTTAAAAACTACTCTACTAGAGAGAACAACTTCCAGTTGAAATTCTTCATGGTTGGGTGACTAAAGATTCCAAAAGAGAGTGGTTTGGATGAATCAGCACCAGCTTGGAAAGGGAGCTCTTGAAATCTGCTCCACATTTCTTATGAATGACTTAGATGAAGATACACAAAATAAATTTTTAGGGCATGAAAAGTTGAAAGGAATAGCTAATATGTTGAGTAGAGAAATAGGAATTTAAAATTATCTCAATGGACTGACATGCTATGTCATGGCAAATAATATGTTATTTCATGTGAATAAATATATATGTCTGCATTAATATATATAAAATATTCACTTAATTTCAAGGAAACAATACAGAAAGGTTTTAGTTGACTGCATGTTTTATATGATCCAACAATAGGATAAAGCTGGTAAAACTGTCAACATAATCATGGACTATAGTAGTTAATAGTTTTTAAATAGTTTCCAAGAGGTCCCTGGTATTAGTCCGTTCTTGCACTGCTATAAAGAAATATCTGAGACTGAGTAGTTTATAAAGAAAAGAGGTTTAATTGGCTCATAGTTCTACAGGCTGTACAGGAAGCATAGTGGCTTCTGCTTCTGGGGAGACCTCAGGAATCTTACAGTCATGCCAGAAGGCGAAGAGGAAGCTGGCTCAACTTACATGGCCAGAGTAGGAGCAAGGGGGAGGGGAGGTGCTACACACTTTTAAACAACCAGATACCCTGAGAACTCTATTATGAGAACAGCACTAGGGGGATAGTGCTAAACCATTCATGAGAAATCACCCCCATGATCCAGTCACCTCCCACCAGGCCCCACCTCCAACATGGGAGATTACAATTCCACATGATGTTTGGGCAGGGACACAGATCCAAGCCATATAACCCCCTGTACTCTGTTGTCTGCTCTTTAGGATACGTTTGGAGTATTTGTTTCATTTTACACTTTATATATTAAGGAATAATTGGATATCCATAAGATGAACAAGATCATGCTTTTAGGAAGAGATACTTTATTTGGAGGGAATGCTTGAGAAGTCTAGAGAAGGACTTCTCAATTCTAGGGGACCTGATCTGGAGAAAAGATTTCTGGCAATGAGCATAAAATTATTCTGCCTTCTTATGAAAGGCAGGACTAGGATCACTGAGTATATAGAAGTTTTAGGGAAGTAGATTACATTATTATGTAATGGTGTGAAAAGTTGGAATCACTCAATTGGGCTGCCTTCACAAAGTGAGTCCTTTCCCCGTCAAGCTGAATGGCAATTTGTCTAGATTATTATTGTAAAGAGGGGATTAATTTACTAGCTGGATGGGATGACTTCTCTGGCCCCTTCCATTTTTTGTGTATATGTAGTAGGATTTATTGAAGAGTTTGGAAGTTTTTGTTTTTGTTGTGGACACCTTTTAATTCATATTATTCCTCAAAGTATGATTTGGGAAAGAGGTTGGTGTTGGAATTGTAACAGGCTTCATGATACATGCGGACTCCCTACCCATGCCATTTGACCATTTTTAATCTGTGAGCCTTTGTCATTTTCACTGCATAAGAAATTAATCAACTGATGGTTTTATTTGAAGAATAGGTGTTTACTGATAGGTCAGTCTCATTATTTTACTGATATGTATATACAGGGATATGGGAATATAATTCCTAGACATTTGTAACCTTAATTCAGTATGGTAAAATTTAGTCAATTTTTAATTACTGTGTATTCTTCCCATCTGTTTACACAGTTCAGTGGTTTCCTTTCTTCGTTCATATTCCTTAAATAGTCTTTGTTCCATGGACTGTCATTTTTTATTACATAATTTCTCTGTCCCTGCTGATTGCATTAGTCTAGTACTGGCAAGCAGAGGGTTATCCAAATGTTTAAGAAGTAAACCAGAGTAGGATGGTATAGAAGTAGGAACAGATATTTTTCTGCAAATTTCACCAAATCTTTTCTGTGTTGTCATTAAAGAGACTCCTACCTGACTGCTGTTGTAGTGGGACAGATTTTGATCCCCAGTTTAGTAACATATACTTTTTTCGTTCATTTGGAAATAATTAGTGCTTGTGCTTATTAATTAAGAAATTACTTAGTTTGGTTTGCTACCAGTGCAAGAAGAAATTTTCAGTTTACATTTAAAAGGTTGAAGTGATTTAAAAATTATTAATATTGCAGGCCTTCTCAAACCTTTCAGCTGATGAACAAGTTTTTAGCATTTTCTCTGTACGTTTCTAACTTTTTATTTTGAAATAATTTCAGATTTAAAGACAGACTGTAGGAAGAATTACAGATAATTCTCATGTACTTATAACCCAGATTTCCTAAATGGAAAATGGAAACATTTTATCATAGTTATTTTCTATGCCTTCTTCTTTTTTCTTTTTGAACTATTTGAGATAAAGTTACAGTCATGATTATGTTTTTATCCCCAAATACTCAAGTATGCATTTCTTAAAATCAGGAACATGGTCTAAAACAACCACAATGCAATGATCAAAATCAGGAACTTAACATTGATACAGTACTTTTATTTATTTAATCTATATCCTTTATTTAAATTAGACCCATTGACCCAGTAATGTCCTTTATGAGAAAACAAAAGAAATCTGATTTAGAATCTGATCTAGGCTCAGACAATTAGATTTAGTCATCATGTCTCCCTTAATTTGGAAGAGTTCCTTATTTTTTCTTTGTCTTTTATGATATTGACATATTTTGAAGTCTGTAGGTCAGTTAGTTAATTGATAAAATGTTCATAAGCTTGGGTTTTTCTGCTCTGTTCCTCATGATTAGCTTTGGATTTATGCAGTCTTGGGAGGAATACTATGGAAGTGTTTTTGTTTTCTTTTCAGTACATAAGGTCTGGAGATACATTGTAAAGATTTGTCCAGTTATTGATTATATTAACTTTGATCATTTTGTTAAGGTGGTTTTTCCACTTTGCCAGTTTGTTCCCTATGAAGTTATTATTTTATCCTTTAATAAATATCTTATGTGAAAATACTTTGAGACTTTGTAAATATCTATTTCTCATCAAAGTTAAATACACTAGTTTTAGCACCTGTTGATTCTTGCATTAATGAAGCATCACTGCTTTAGAAAAAGCATTACTATGATAGTTGTAAAATGCTTTTTCTCATTCTGTCACTTGTGTATTTACTAATTGTCATTGTACTGTAAGGAAGAACTTTCTCACTTGCTTACTGATGCATTTATTTATATTAGCATGAACTCATTAATTCTTATCTTAATCTATGAGTTAAAATCCGTTACTATGGTTTTGTTTTTTGCTCAAATTATCCCGGATTTGGCCTTTTGGAACCTTTTCTGGATGGTTCTGTTTCCTTTTGAAAAATCTCCATAATTCCCTGAATTCTTCTTTATTCTGTGACACAAAAAGATGTTCCAGACTCATTGTATATGGATCTCTTCCTGTCTAGGAAGAATCCATTTCTCCAAGGAGCTATAGTTTCTTTTATTTGAATATGATTTTTAGAAACCAAGACCTGGGCACTTCATTTATATTGGAGTATCATTTATACTGGAGTATTTATATATACTGGAGTATCATTGCTTCTAGTTGCTCTTAGTGGACAAACATAAAATATATATGTACACACATGAATATATATATACACACACACAAAAAACACACACACACATACATACACATACATATATACCTATTTCTGCATTGGTCTATCTATATTTAAAAATCTATAATGTGTAATGCTATTTATCATCGCCACAACTTAATGTCTACATAGAATGATAGGAAGCTTTATCAAATATGTCTTTATTTTGCCTTCATTTCTAAGGATTATTTTCACTGGATATAGAATTCTGAATGAAATCTCACTGGATAGGCTCAATAATAGTATGGATATAACAGAGAAAAGTGTCAGTGAACCAGAAGATAGATCATTAGAAATTATTGTGTCTGAAAAATAGAGATAAAAGATTGAGAAAAAATGAACAGAGTTTCATGGGCCTGCTGAATAATATCAAAATTTATGATGTTAATGTAATTAGAGTCTTAGAGAGACTGACAAGGAAAATATGTTTGAAGAAATAGTGGGTAAAAAGTCTTGTAAATGAAGAGAAAGTCACATTTAATGATTAAAGAAGGTCAGTGAACACCGGTTAGGATAAGTACAAAGAAAATCTAGGTGATTTATGGTGGCTCATGTCTGTAATCCTAGTACTTTGGAAGGCTAAGGTGGGAGGATTACTTGAGACCAGGAGTTTAATAACATCCTGGGCAACATGGTGAGACCCCGTCTCTACAAAAAATAAAAAAATTAGGCAGGCATGATGGTGGGTGCCTGTAGGCCTAGCTACTCAGGAGACTGAGGCAAGAAGATCTTTTGTACCTAGGAGTTCAAGGTTACAGTGAACCATGATTGCGCTACTGCGCTTCAGCCTGGGCAACAGTAAGACCTAAGACCCTGTCTCTAAAGAATAAGAAAGAAAATCTTGCCTAGATAGATTGTAATCAAGCTGCTGAAACCACAGATGAAAACAAAGTTTTGAGACAGAGAAAAATTACTTATCATATACAATGGAATAATGACTTAAATGACCACAAATTTCTCATTGAAAATCATGGGGGCTAGAGACAGATGAAGAAAAAAAAATTATCAATATCAGGAATGAAAAGGGGGGATATATAATAGTACTACAGACATTAAAAGGATAATAAGAGAATACAGCAACAGTCTTATGCCACACATTTGACAATGAGATGAAATAAATAAATGTTTTGAAAATTGCACCTTACCACAATTAATGCAAGAAGCAGCAGAGAATCTGAATAACTATATCTGTTAAGGAAAAGGAATTGCCCTAATGCCAAAACCAGATAAAAACATTGAGAAGCTGGTAATTATAGACAAAAATCTATCATGAATGTAAATGCAAGAATCTTAACAGGATATTAGTAATCAAATGTAATAATATATAAAAGGATAATACATGCCTAAGTAGAAGGTATCCCAAGAAAACAAGGTTTATTTAACATTCTAAAGCCAATCAGTGTAATTAAAAAAAAGAAATGAATCCCATTATTATTTTGGTGGATGCATTTAAGGCATGTGACAATAATCCATTTATTAAATAAAAATTAGGAAATTCCTCAAACTCTGCACACCTATGAATAATCTGTAACTCATATTTAATGGTGAAAGACAGAATCTTATTCCCCTGAGAATAAGAACAAGACAAGGATACCTACTTTCGCCCACTTCCATTCAGCATTGTAATGGAGGTCCTAGCCATTGTAATAAGGTATATGTTATGGGTTGAATCGTGTACCTCAAAAAGTTGTGTTGAAGTCCTAACCTCTGGTACCTTTGAACGTATTCTTACCTAGAAATAGGATCTTTGCATTGTAATCAAGTTAAAATGCGGCCATGCTGATTTAGGGTGGGTCCTAATCCAATATGACTAGTGTCCTTATTAGAAGAGAAGAGTCGCAGTGGGAAGGCAGTCATATGAAGATGGAGACAGATACTGGAATTATGTTCCCACAAGGCAAGGAACTTCTAGGGCAACCAGAAGCTGGAAGAGGGAAGGAAGAATTTTTTCCTAGCAGCTTTGGAGGGAGCATGGCCCAGTAACACCTTAATTTTGGACTTCTAGCCTCTAGAACTGCAATATAATAAATTTTTGTTGTTTTCAACCAAGCAGTTTGTGGTACTCTCTGGGAAACTGAAATATAGCAAGTAAAAGGAATGAAAGGAATAAAGATGGGGAAATGAGACATAACACTGTTACTGTTTACAGATGTTATGATTATTACATGAAAATATTTTAGGAACCCTATAAAACAACTCTTAGAACTAATAAGTGAATCTTCATGATTGCAAACTACAAGGTTAATATACTAAAATTGGTGCATTCATTTATCCTAACAGCGTACGGTTAGAAATTGAATTTTAAAAGAATCTCATTTATAGTAGCACTAAAAATCATAAAATACTTAGGTATAAACAAAACAAAAGATGTCTAAGACCCCTACACTAAAAATACAAAATATTGCCAATAGGATAGGAGGGAAGAAACTGAGAAGCTGATTATAAAAACTATGTGGAAATAAAAAAGGACCTAGAATGACCAAAGAAGTTTAAAGAAAAGGAAGTTGGAGGACTTATCCTACCTGATTTGAAGAACTAATATAAGGCTACAATAATCAACACATTTTGGTATGATGAAATTATACATGATAGATAATCTAAAAATAGGCCCACACATATATGAGCAATTGATTTTTTTAATAGAGGTATCTGTTCTAAGACAAATTCTTGTGGTTCTCTGACATTTCTACACATCTTTCGAGCAAGATGCATTGGCATGTTTGTTCTAGACTATCTTTCCAAAGACGTTTGTATAGTAAACTTGCTTGGGAGATTGAGATAGTGCCTTTCTCTGGGAGAAGAGTCTGGATTTGTTTTCTTTTATTTTTAGCCATGCAACAATAGCTTATTATGTATGGGTTTTAAAGGTTTCAAAAATTATTTCCTGAATCTCTCCATACACAGGCAAAAATAAATATCCTATTTAACATATTGGAATGTACAAACTTCATCATTGCCTAGAGAAGGGAAAATTATCCCCAAAACATGCTTAACCAGGAGGCCGATTCATCTGCTGACTCCAAGAACATGGAGATGAATATGATAGACAGACTGTCCGCCATCTGAACCTTCATTCATCACCATTCATTCAGTAACCCTTACTCAGGCCCAGATGAGCAGCACATTTCTTGCCAACAATCATTAAATGTCCAAGAAGGCTCTCATTATCATCTTCTGCTGCAGAAATCTGGGATATCTGTTTCTTGGGTATCACTAGAAAATGTGTTGGAAGAGGCCAAGATGGCGGGTGACATCACCAAGGCTTACGTCACTTGGCCTGGTGACAACACAATCTTTGGGAATATTTTCCACAAAGAAATCTCAGATAAAATTACTTTTAAGTATGACTAGTATCTTTCTTTTCATGACATTTTCTCTCAAGCACTAACAGGACGGAGGAACTGGATTTGTTTTCTGACCACGATAGTAAGCATAATGTCTTCAACTTAGGCAAAGCCTGGATAGGGTTGCCAGCAGCCACTGTGTAAGAGTGAGGGTTTGCTAAGTTTATGGTTCCTCAGTTGTGACACTGACCCGTTGTGTGCCAGCCTTCATCTGACCTTGCTTCTGCATTTCCCTGTGGACCTTGGTGGGTAAAGAGACCAGTGCAAACATGAAGCTCTTTCTGCCTGATATGCTGAGAGTAATAAGGTGCTTTGTCTCTGATTCAGGTGTCTTGGGTCTTCTGCCAGTGTGAGGGAAGCCATGGCATGCTAACTTGTAGCTTGCAAGTAGGGTAAAATCTCAGATCCTTCATAGTTCTTGACAGTACCAAGGTAATTAAAAGGGAAAAGGAAAATCTTTTCAGAAATGGCACCATATTAACTGGATATCCATCTGTAAAACAATTAACATTAACCCTTAACTTCATACCAGACATAAAAATTCGATTGGATCATAGACCAACATGTAAAACTTAAAACTATACTATTTAGAAAAAATAGGCTGGGCATGGTGGCTCGTGCCTGTAATCCTAGCACTTTGGGAGGCCAAGGCAGGCAGATCACTTGAGGTTAGGAGTTCGAGACCAGGCTGGCCAACATGGGGAAACCCCATCTCTACTGAAAGTACAAAAATTACCCGGATGTGATGTCAGGCGCCTGTAATCCCAGCTACTCGGGAGGCTGAGGCACAAGAATCCCACTTGAACCCATGAGGTGGAGGTTGCAGTGAGCCCAGA
Source organism: Macaca thibetana thibetana (assembly GCF_024542745.1). Taxonomy (NCBI): domain Eukaryota; kingdom Metazoa; phylum Chordata; class Mammalia; order Primates; family Cercopithecidae; genus Macaca; species Macaca thibetana. Next base: position 74,447,048 of record NC_065580.1, read on the forward strand.
TCACGCCACTGCACTCCAACCTGGGTGATAGAATGAGATTCAGTCTCAATTAAAATAAATAAATAAATAAATAAAAAACATAGAACTTAAAATCTGCACCCTTGGGGCATGACACAGTAAGGTCACATCACAAAAAAGCAAGAATTGAAGAAAACATTTCCAAAACGTATATCAGACAAAGGACTTGTGTCCAGAATATATAAAGTACTCTTTCCATTTAATAATAACAAGACAATCCAATTTTAAAATAGTAGGCAAAATTTTTGAACAGATACTTGATAAAAGAAAATACATGAATAATTGATAAACCATAAACAGATGATTAGCATAGGTTGTTATCAGAGAAGTGCAAAGTAAAATCACAATTTTATCTTACTCTACATCCATTACGATGGCAAGCGTGTGGAACAACTGGAAATTATATATATCACTGAGGTTAATGCAAAACAGTAAACAATTTGGCAATTGCTCGAAGCATTAAGCATCCCCCCAACCCAAGCCAGCCATTCCACTGGCTTTTTAAAATTTATTTATACAAGAGAAATGAAAACATGTGCCCATACACAGATTTGTACATGAATGTTGATACCAGTTTCATTTGCCATAGCCAAAACTGGAAACAACCCAAATTCCATCAACAGGCGAATGGAGAAACAAACTATATTATACCCAAACAGTGGACTCAGCAGTGAGAAGGAACAAACGGCTATATCATTATCATCATCATCATCATCAATGAATTTCAAAATAATTACCCTTAAAGAAACCAGACCAATAGAGAAATATTTATTATATAATTCTACTTATATACAGTTCTAGAAAGTACAATGAACCTGTAGTGACGTAAAGCAGATCAGTGTTAGCCTGGAAACAGGGTACAGTGAGAGATGGATTGTAAGGGGTCTGGTAGAAATGCTTGTTATCTTCAGTGTAGTGATGGTTTCATGGGAATATATAGGTAAGAAATCGTCAAATTGTACAGTTTATATATCCAGGTCATTGTGAATCAAATGTCAATAAAATTTAAAAGGAAGATATAAATTAAATATTCCATTATTTTTTAGAATATTCAATTTGTAAGTTCAGCTTTATCATAGAAAAGAGCTACATTTTTGTTGTTGTGGTTATTTATTTATTTATTTGTATTATACTTTAAGTTTTAGGGTGCATGTACAGCACGTGTAGGTTTGTTACATAGGTATACATGTGTCATGGTGGTTTGCTGCACCCCTCAACCCATCATCTACATTAGGTATTTCTCCTACTGCTATCCCTCCCCTAGCCACCGCCCCCTACCCTGCCCCCAAGACAGGCCCCTGTGTGTTATGTTCCCCTTCCTGTGTCCATGTGTTCTCACTGTTAACTCCCACTTATGAGTGAGAACATGCAGAGTTTGGTTTTCTGTTCTTGTGTTAGTTTGCTGAGAGTGATGGTTTCTAGCTTCATCCATGTCCCTGCAAAGAACATGAACTCATCCTTTTTTATGACTGCATAGCATTCCATGGTGTATATGTGTCACATTTTCTCTATCCAGTCTATCGTTGATGGGCATTTGGATTGGTTCCAAGTCTTTGCTATTGTGAACAGTGCTGCAGTAAACATATGTGTGCATGTATCTCTAGAGTAGAATGATTTATAATCCTTTGGGTATATACCCAGTAATGGGATTGCTGAGTCAAATGGTATTTCTGGTTCTAGATCCTTGAGGAATCGCCACAGTGTCTTCCACAATGGTTGAACTAATTTACACTCCCACCAGGAGTGTAAAAGCATTCCTATTTCTCCACATCCTCTTGAGCATCTGTTGTTTCCTGACTAAAAATGATTGCCATTCTAACTGGTGTGAGATGGTGTCTCATTGTGGTTTTGATTTGCATTTCTCTAATGACCAGTGATGATGAGCATTTTTTCATATGCTTGTTGGCCGCATAAATGTCTTCTTTTGAAAAGTGTCTGTTCATATTCTTTGCTCACTTTTTGATGGGGTTGATTTTTTTTTCTTGTACATTTGTTTAAGTTCTTTGTAGATTCTGGATATTAGCCCTTTTTCAGATGGATAGATTGCAAAAATTTTTTCCCATTCTGTAGGTTGCCTCTTCACTGTGATGATAGTTTATTTTGCTGTGAAGAAACTCTTTAGTTTAATTAGATCCCATTTGTCAATTTTGGCTTTTGCTGCCATTACTTTTGGTGTTTTAGTCATGAAGTCTTTGCCCATGCCTATGTCCTGAATGGTATTGCCTAGGTTTCCTTCTAGGGTTTTTATGGTTTTAGGTCTTACGTTTAAGTCTTTAATCCATCTTGAGTTAATTTTTGTATAAGATGTAAGGAAGGGGTCCAGTTTCAGTTTTCTGCATTTAGCTAGCCAGTTTTCCCAATGCCATTTATTAAATAGGGAATCCTTTCCCCATTGCTTGTTTTTGTGAGGTTTCTCAAAGATCAAATGGTTGTAGATGTGTGGTGTTATTTCTGAAGGCTCTGTTCTGTTCCATTGGTCTATATCTCTGTTTTGGTACCAGTACCATGCTGTTTTGGTTCCTGTAGCCTTGTAGTATAGTTTGAAGTCAGGTAGTGTGATGCCTCCAGCTGTGTTCTTTTGGCTTAGGATTGTCTTGGCAATGTGGACTCTTTTTTGGTTCCATGTGAACTTTAAAAGAGTTTTTTTTTCCAATTCTGTGAAGAAAGTCATTGGTAGTTTATGGGGATAGCATTGAATCTATAAATAACCTTGGGCAGTATGGCTATTTTCATGATATTGATTCTTCCTATCCATGAGCATGGTAGGTTGTTCCATTTGTTTGTGTCCTCTTTTATTTCACTGAGCAGTGGTTTGTAGTTCTCCTTGAAGAGGTCCTTTACATCCCTTGTAAGTTGGATTCCTAGGTATTTTATTCTCTTTGAAGCTATTGTGAATGGGAGTTCATTCATGATTTGGCGCTCTGTTTGTCTGTTACTGGTGTATAAGAATGCTTGTGATTTTTGCACATTGATTTTGTATCCTGAGACTTCACTGAAGTTGCTTATCAGCCTAAGGAGATTTTGGGCTGAGACGATGGGTTTTCTAAATATACAATCATGTCATCTGCAAACAGGGACAATTTGAGTTCCTCTCTTCCTATTTGAATATCCTCCATTTCTTTCTCTTGCCTGATTGCCCTAGCCAGAACTTCCAACACTACGTTGAACAAGAGTGGTGAGAGAGGGCATCCCTGTCTTATGCCAGTTTTCAAAGGGAATGCTTCCAGTTTTTGCCCATTCAGTGTAATATTGGCTATGGGTTTGCCATAAATAGCTCTTACTATTTTGAGATATGTTCCATCAATACCGAATTTATTGAGAGTTTTTAGCATGAAGTGCTGTTGAATTATGTCAAAGTCCTTTTCTGCATCTATTGAGATAATCATGTGGTTTTTGTCTTTGGTTCTGTTTATATGCTGGATTACTTTTATTGCTTTGCATATGTTGAACCAGCCTTGCATCCTAGGGATGAAACACACTTGATCATGGTGGATAAGGTTTGATGTGCTGCTGGATTCAGTTTGCCAGTATTTTATTGAGGATTTTTGCATCTATGTTCATCAGGGATATTGGTCTAAAATTCTCTTTTTGTGTGTGTGTCTGTGCCAGGCTTTGATATCAGGATGATGTTGACCTCGTAAAATGTGTTAGGGAGGGTTCCCTCTTTTTCTATTGATTGGAATAGTTTCAGAAGGAATGGTACCAGCTCTTCCTTGTACCTCTGGTAGAATTCGGCTGTGAATCCGTCTGGTCCTGGCCTTTTTTTGGTTGGTAGGCTATTAATTATTGCCTCAATTTCAGAGCCTGCTATTGGTCTATTCAGGGATCCAACTTCTTTCTGGTTTAGTCTTGGGAGAGTGTAAGTGTCCAGGAATTTATCCATTTCTTCTAGGTTTTCTAGTTTATTTACATAGAGGTGTTTATAGTATTCTCTGATGGTAGTTCGTATTTCTGTGGGGTTGGTGGTGATATCCCCTGTATCATTTTTTTATTGCATCTATTTGATTCTTCTCTCTTTTCTTCTTTATTAGTCTTGCTAGTGCTCTGTCAATTTTGTTGATCTTTTCAAAAAACCAGCTTCTGGATTCATTGGTTTTTGTGTCTCTATCTCCTTCAGTTCTACTCTGATCTTAGTTATTTCTTGCCTTCTGCTGGCTTTTGAATGTGTTTGCTCTTGCTTCTCTAGTTCCTTTAATTGTGACATTAGGGTGTCATTTTTAGATCTTTCCTGCTTTCTCTTGTGGGCATTTAGTGCTATAAATTTCCCTCTACACACTGCTTTAAATGTGTCCCAGAGATTCTGGTACATTGTGTCTTTGTTCTCATTGGTTTCAAAGAACATCTTTATTTCTGCCTTCATTTTGTTGTGTACCCAGTAGTCATTCAGGAGCAGGTTGTTCAGTTTCCATGTAGTTGAGTGGTTTTGATTGAGGTTCTTAGTCCTGAATTCTAGTTTGATTGCACTGTGGTCTGAGAGACAGTTTGTTATAATTTCTGTTCTTTTACATTTGCTGAGGAGTGTTTTACTTCCAACTATGTGGTCAATATTGGAATCAGTGTGATGTGCTGCTGAGAAGAATGTATCTTCTGTTGATTTGGGATGGAGAGTTCTGTAGCTGTCTATTAGGTCTGCTTGGTGCAGAGTTGAGTTCAATTCCTGGATATCCTTGTTAACTTTCTGTCTCATTGATCTGTCTAATATTGACAGTGGGGTGTTAAAGTCTCCCATTATTATTGTGTAGGAGTCTAAGTCTCTTTGTAAGTCTCTAAGCACTTGCTTTACGAATCTGGGTGCTCCTGTATTGGGTGCATATATATTTAGGATAGTTAGCTCTTCCTGTTGAATTGATCCCTTTACCATTATGCCTTCTTTGTCTCTTTTGATCTTTGACAGTTTAACGTCTGTTTTATCAGAGACTAGGATTGCAACCCCTGCCTTTTTTTGTTTTCCATTTGCTTGGTAGATCTTCCTCCATCCCTTTATTTTGAGCCTATGTGTGTCTTAGCACATGAGATGGGTCTCCTGAATACAGCAAACTGATGGGTCTTGACTCTTTATCCAATTTGCCAGTCTGTGTCTTTTAATTGGATCATTTAGTCCTTTTACATTTAAGGTTAATATTGTTATGTGCAAACTTGATCCTGTCATTATGATATTAGCTGGTTATTTTGCTCATTAGTTGATGCAGTTTTTTCCTAGCATCGATGGTCTTTACATTTTGGCATGTTTTTGCAATGGCTGGTACTGGTTGTTCCTTTCCATGTTTAGTACTTCCTTCAGGATCTCTTGTAGGGCAGGCCTGGTGGTGACAGAATCTCTCAGCATTTGCTTATCTGTAAATGATTTTATTTCTCCTTCACTTATGCAACTTAGTTTGGCTGGATATGGGTTTAAAATTCTTTTCTTTAAGAATGTTGAATATTGGCCCCCACTCTCTTCTGGCTTGTAGAGTTTTTGCCGAGAGATCTGCTGTTAGTCTGATGGGCTTCCATTTGTGGGTAATCTGACCTTTCTCTCTGGCTGCCCTTAACATTTTTTTCCTTCGTTTCAACTTTGGTGAATCTGACAATTATGTGTCTTGGAGTTGCACTTCTCGAGGAGTATCTTTGTGGTGGTGTTTGTATTTCCTGAATTTGAATGTTAGCCTGCCTTACTAGGTTGGGGAAGTTCTCCTGTATGATATCCTCCAGAGTGTTTTCCAACTTGGTTCCATTTTCCCTGTGACTTTCAGGCACACCAATCAGACATAGATTTGGTCTTTTCACATAATCCCATATTTCTTGGAGGCTTTGTTTATTTCGTTTTACTTTTTTTCCTCTAAACTTCTCTTCTTGCTTCATTTCATTCATTTGGTCTTCTATCATTGATATTCTTTCTTCCAGTTGATTGAGTCAGTTACTGAAGCTTGTGCATTTGTCACGTAGTTCTTGTGTCATGGTTTTCATCTCCGTCAGTTCATTTATGGACTTCTCTGCATTGATTATTCTAGTTATCTATTCTTCCATTCTTTTTTCAAGGTTTTTAGTTTCTTTGCGCTGGTTACGTAGTTCCTCCTTTAGCTCTGAGAAGTTTGATTGACTGAAGCCTTCTCTCAACTCGTCAAAGTCATTCTCCATCTAGCTTTCTTTCATGGCTGGCGATGAGCTGCGTTCCTTTGGAGGGGGAGAGGCGCTCTGATTTTTTGAATTTCCGGCTTTTCTGCACTGCTTTTTCCCCATCTTTGTGGTTTTATCTGCCATTGGTCTTTGATGATGGTGACGTACTGATGGGGTTTTGGTGTGGGTGTCCTTTGTGTTTGTTAGTTTTCCGTCTAACAGTCGGGACCCTCAGCTGTAGGTCTGTTGGAGTTTGCTTGAGGTCCACGCCAGACTCTGTTTGCCTGGGTATCAGCAGCGGAGGCTGCAGAAGATAGAATATTGCTGAACAGCGAGTGTTGCTGTCTAATTCTTGCTCTGGAAGCTTCGTCTCAGAGGTCTACCCAGCCATGTGAGGTGTGAGGTGTCAGTGTGCACCTAGTGGGGGATGTCTCCCAGTTAGGCTACTCAGGACTCAGGGACCTGCTTGAGCAGGCAATCTGTCCATTCTCAGATCTCAACCTCTGTGCTGGGAGAACCACTGCTCTCTTCAAAGCTGTCAGACACGGACATTTACATCTGCAGAGGTTTCTGCTGCTTTTTGTTTAGCTATGATCTGACCCCAGAGGTGGAGTCTACAGATGCAGGCAGGCCTCCTTGAGCTGAGGTGGGCTCACCCAATTTGAGCTTCCTGGCCACTTTGTTTACCTACTTAAACCTCAGCAATGTTGGGCTCCCCTCCCCAGCCTTGCTGCCACCTTGCAGTTAGATCTCAGACTGCTGTGCTAGCAATGAGGGAGGCTCCATGGGTGTGGGACCCTCTGGGCCAGGTGTGGGGTATAATCTCCTGCTGTGCCATTTGCTAAGACCCTTGGTAAATTACAGTATTAAGGTGGGAGTTATCCGATTTTCCAGGTGTTGTCTGTCTCCATTTCCCTTGGGTAGGAAAAGGAATTCCCTTCCCCCTTGTGCTTCCCATGTGAGGTGATGCCTCGCCCTGCTTCAGCTCTTGCTCGTTCAGCTGCACCCATGGACCAGCACCAACTGTCCGACACGCCACAGTGAGATGAACCCAGTATCTCAGTTGAAAATGCAGAAATCACCCATCTTCTGTGTCGCTCACGATGGGAGCTGGAGCCTGGAGCTGTTCCTATTTGGCCATCTTGGGCACTGCCTCCTTGAGTGAGTTTCTTAATCCTGAGTTCTAATTTGATTGCACTGTGTTCTGAAAGACTGTTTGTTGTGATTTCCATTCTTTTACTTTTGCTGAGGAGTGTTTTACTTCCAATTATGTGGTGAATTTTAGAATAAGTGTGATGTGGTGCTGAGAAGAATGTATCTTCTGTTGATTTGGGGTGGAGAGTTCTGTAGATGTCTATTAGGTCGCTTGGACCAGAGCTGAGTTCAAGTCCTGAATATCCTTGTTAATTTTCTGTCTCATTGATGTGTCTAATATTGACAGTGGGGTGTTAAAGTCTCCCACTATTATTGTGTGGGAGTCTAAGTCTCTTTGTAGTCTCTAAGAACTTGCTTTATGAATCTGGATGCTCCTGTAGTGGGTGCATATATATTTAGGATAGTTAGCTCTTCTTGTTGCATTGATCCCTTTACCATTGTATAATGAATGCCCTTCTTTGTCTCATTTGATCTTTGTTGCTCTAAACTCTGTTTTCTCATAGAGTAGGATTACAACCCCTGCTTTTTTTCGCTTTCCATTTGCTTGGTAAATATTTCTTCATTTCTTTATTTTGAGCGTATGCGTGTCTTATGAATACAGCACACTGAGAGATTTTGATTCTTTATCCAATTTGCCAGTCTGTGTCTTTTAATTGGGGGCATTTAGACCATTTACATTTAAGGTTAATATTGTTATGTGTGAATTTTATACTGTCATTATGCTGCTAACTGGTTATTTTGCCCATTAGTTTCTTCATAGTGTCAATAGGCTTTATAATTTGGTGTGTTTTTGCAGTGGCTGATACTGATTATTCCTTTCCACATTTAGTGTTTCCTTTAGGAGCTCTTGTAAGGCAGGCCTGGTAGTGACAGAAATCTCTCAGTATTTGCTTGTCTGTAAAGGATTTTATTTCTCCTTCCTGTATGAAGCTTAGTTTGGCTGGGCATGAAATTCTGGATTGAAAATCCCCCCCCCCTTTTTTTTTTTTTGGAGATGACGTTTCGCCGTCACCTGGTTGGAGTGCAATGGCATGATCTCAGCTCACTGCAACCTTTGCCTCCTGGGTTCCAGCCATTCTCCTGCCTCAGCCTCCCAAGTACCTGGGATTACAGGTGCTCGCCACCACGCCTGGCTAATTTTTGTATTTTTAGTAGCGATGGGGTTTTACCATGTTGGCCAGGCTGTTCTTGAACTCCTGACCTCGTGATCTGCCCACCTCATCCTCCTAAAGTGCTGGAATTACAGGTGTGAGCCACCATGCCTGGCAAAAATTCTTTTCTTTAAGAATATTTTATATTGGTCCCCACTTTCTTCTGGCTTGTAGGGTTTCTGCAGAGAGATTCACTGTTAGCCTGATGGGCTTCCTTTTGTGGGTAACCCAACGTTTCTCTCTGTCTGCCTTTAACATTTTTTCCGTTATTTCAACCTTGGTGAATCTGACAATTACGTGTCTTGCAGTTGCTCTTCTTGAGGAGTAACATTTTAGTGTTTTCCGTATTTCCTGAATTTAAACATTGGCTTGTCTTGCTAGGTTGGGCAAGTTCTCCTGGATAATATCCTGAAGAGTGTTTTCCAACTTGGTTCCATTCTCCCTGTCACTTTCAGGTACACCAATCAAACATAGATTTGGTCTTTTCACATAGTCCCATATTTCTTCGAGGCTTTATTCATTCCTTTTCATTCTTTTTTCTCTAATATTATCTTCATGCTTTATTTCATTAAGTTGATCTTGAATCTCTGATACCCTTTCTTCCACTTGATTGATTTGGCTGCTGATACTTGTGTATGCTTCACGAAGTTCTTGTGCTCTGTTTTTCAGCTCCATAAGGTCATTTATTTTCTTCTCTAAACTGGTTATTCTAGTTAGCAATTCGTGTAACCTTTTATCAAGGTTCTTAGCTTCCTTGCATTGGGTTAGAACATGTTCCTTTAGCTCGGAGGAGTTTGTTATTACCCACGTACTGAAGCCTACTTCTGTCAATTCGTCAAACTCATTCTCCATCCAGTTTTGTTTTCTTTCTGACAAGGAGTTGTTATCCTTTGTGGGAAGAGGTGTTCTGGTTTTTGGAATTTTCAGCCTTTTCGTGCTGATTTCTTCTGATCTTCGTGGATTTATCTACCTTTGGTTTTTGATGTTGGTGACCTTCAGATGTGGTTTCTGTGTGCACATCATTTTTGTTGATGTTAATGCTATTTGTTTCTGTTTTTTAGTTTTCCTTCTTACAGTTAGGCCCCTCTACTGCAGATCTGCTGGAGTTTGCTGGAGGTCTACTCCAGACCCAGTTTCCCTGGGTATGACCAGCAGAGGCTGCAGATCAGCAAAGATTGCTGCCTATTCCTTGCTCTGGAAGCTTTGTCCCAGAGGGGCACCCTCCAGATGCCAGCTGGAGCTCTCCTGTATGAGATGTCTATTGGCCCCTGCTTTGAAGTGTTTCCCCATCAGGAGACACAGGTGTCAGCGACCCACTTGAGGAGGTGGTCTAGTCTGACCCTTAGTGGAGTTCAAACACTGCGCTGGGAGATCTGCTGCTCTCTTCAGAGCCAGCAGGCAGGGATGTTTAAATCCTGAAGCTGTGCCCACAGTTGCCCCTTCCCCAAGGTGCTCTGTCCCAGGGAGATGGGGGTTTTATTTATAAGCCCCTGACTGGGGTTGCTGCCTTTTTTTCAGAGATACCCTCCCCAGAATGTAGGAATATAGAGAGGCAGTCTGGCTACAGTGGCTTTGCTGAAGTGTGGAGAACTCTGCCCAGTTGGAACTTCCCCTCAGCTCTGTTTACACTGTGAGGGGAAAACCGCATACTGAAGCCTCAGCAATGGCGGACATCCCTCCCCCCACCAAGCTTGAGTGTCCCAGTTCGACTTCAGACTGCTGTGCTGGTAGCAAGAATTTCAAGCCAGTGGATTTTAGTTTGCTGGGCTCCGTAGGGGTGGGATCTGTTGAGCTAGACCACTTGGCTCCCTGACTTCAGCCCGCTTTCCAAGGGAGTGAATGGTTCTGTCTTGCTGGCATTACACCTGCCACTGGGGTATGAAAAAATACTCCTGCAGCTAGCTCGGTGTCTGCCTAAACAGCCACCCAGTTTTGTGCTTGAAACCCAGGACCCTGGTGGCATAGGCACCGGAGGGAAATCTCCTGGTCTGCAGGTTGCAAAGACCGTGGGAAAAGTGTAGAATCTGGGCCAGAATGCACCATTCCTCACAGGAGACTCTCTCATGGCTTCCCTTGGCTATGGGAGGGAGTTTCCTGACCTCTTGTACTTGCCGGGTGAGGCAATGCCCCATACTGCTTCGACTCACCCTACGTGGGCTGCACCCACTGTGTAACCAGTCCCAATGAGATGAGCCATGTACCTCAGTTGGAAATGCAGATATCACCCACCTTCCGCGTTGATCTCGCTGGGTGCTGCAGACCGGAGCTGCTCCTATTCGGCTATCTTGCCAGCCTCCCTTGAAAAGAGCTACGTTTTTATAGTCATGTGTCACTTAGTGACAGGGATATGTTCTGAGAGATGCTTCAAGGTGATTTTGTTGCTGTGCAAACATCATGGACTGTATTTAAACATAAATGATATAATCTACTACACACCTAGGCTATATGGTATAGTCTATTGCTCTCAGCAACAAACATGTGCAGCATGTTACTGTACTAAATATTGTTGGCAGTTGCATCACAGTGGTATTTGTATAGTTAAATATATCTAAACATGGAAGAGGTAAGGTAAAATTACTGTATGGTATTATAATCTTATGGGACCACCCTCATTTTTGTGGTCTGTTGTCAACCAAAACCTCTTTATGCCGCATGCTTCATATGACTGTACTTGCTTTATGTATTTTGTTTTTTTTTGTGCTGTGGCTTCATGAATGACCTGCCTGTATATTTACTTTTAGGTCCATTGAGTGACATATATTAGTTTTCAGGATAACATAAAATTATTTTCATTTTATTTGGCCTCACTTTTCTCAACTGTAAATTTAGGGTTGTATCATATCACCAAAAGTTCTTCTGTCACTAAAATTCTGTATTGTGATTATGGATAAATGAGTCTTTTGGGATTCAGAATCACCTCAGAAGAAAATACTGTAGAGAAATCAAGTATATTTAATCATAAAACTCATATGTAATCCTTTTAGAGAATATTTTGGTGATTTTAGATCATACTAGTAATGCAAAGTTGGACAAACAGAAAACAGCTGCCCAAAGATGAAAACTCAGCCTAGAATAGCTGATATTTCTAATCAGGGGTATAAATGAAATATGAGAAATATGAAATTTTCTTTCATAAAAATGAATTCATATTGCTTACTATATATTTGGAATAATTTAGAATAGCAATCTCAAATGCTCTGCTGAAGGGAAATTAAAAGATTAACACAACACATTTTATTAATATATTGTTCATGTAATTGCATATGTTAACATGTAATCTAGGTAAGTTTTATTAGAAATCGTGTGATGGAATAAATATTAGGTAACTTTTTAGGGCTAGAGGAAATAATGTATATTCACTTGGCTGAATAGAATGTGGAGCATGGGTGGGGAAGTTTTTTAAAAAGTGCCTTTTATGAAGTTTAAAGTTCTTAGAATATGCATATAAGTTTTGCTCTATTATGCTTGTTACGTAAAGAACATCCTGTTTAATACATGCAAACAAATTCCATAGACAGATGTTCCCTGGTGACAGAAATGAAACACCTACAGAAGTTGTTTGTAGCAGGGCTGCATTGACATAATAGCCCTCTTTGAGTGGAGCCTGAAGCAGGAAGATAGCTAAACTGACTGAACCTTGTGGTTTCACTCTTTAGACCTGCTTGGACAAACAAGGAGGTCAGTGTGAAAAGTCTATTTGCAGATTAGTCTCAGAAGAAATTCTCAGAAGTGATTTTTTTTTAAAGCCAAGGAAAATAGAACTCCTGTTTTTGGTGCATATGTCACAGCTGAGCCTTTCTGTTTGAAGAGCTTCATTTAATAATTTTTGCCTTTTGGAGTGTAGGCGCTAGACTATATCCTAGACACTGTAGCATTGATAAATGTTAACATACAGAGGCTGCGTATATTCTTTGCACCAAATACTTTCCTTCCTCGCACTGTTCTGTCACAAATCTTTTTCATGGGGTGAGGAAGTGTTTTATGGGAGGCCAAGCTACTTTTTAAAGGATCATGTGAAAACGTGAATTGAAATTTATTATTATTATTATTGTTATTTGTGTAGTAAGTCCTAACTTAATGGAAATTTTTGTGTTCTGGAACTGTAAGCAGGTTTTGAGTTCATTGTAAGTAGACCAGATTTTGATTTAGAAAAAAATATTTGGAAAAAGTTAGAGAAATTGTGATTGAGATAATTGATTCTAGGCAATAGCTGATGATGTTAAAATTCTGTGCAATTAGATAGAATGTATGTTAAAATATTACTCAACTGTTTAACCATCGGTGAATGAAGGGATCCCAGAAGATCTGTTTAGTCTTAAGTAATTACAGAAGACAACTTGTGTGTTGTAAAGTGATTTTTCCCCTTAATAAGTTTGGTAAAGAACTATTAGGGATAGGAGACTTACATCGTGCTACCACTGGAATTATTGTAATTAATTTTTAAATGGGAATTTTATCTAATAAATCCCAGGGAAGAAAGTTTTATTTTGAAGCATGTCTTTCCTATCATACTCATTATTTGCTTTTTGGAAAATTATTTTAGACGTGTTTGATTTCATATTTCTGATGCATATTTTAGTGAATCAAAACTGACATACATTGCCATTTTAGTTGGCATTTACTTTACTAAATTATTGGTACATTTACTAAGTTTACATGTTATTGTCTTTTTTTAATTTAATTTAATTTTATTTTATTTTATTATTATACTTTAAGTTCTAGGGTACATGTGCATAACATGCAGGTTTGTTACATATGTATACTTGTGCCATGTTGGTGTGCTGCACCCATCAACTCATCATTTACATCAGGTATAACTTCCAATGCATTCCCCCCCACTCCCCACTCCCCATAATAGGCCCCGGTGTGTGATGTTCCCCTTCCTGAGTCCAAGTGATCTCATTGTTCAGTTCCCACCTATGAGTGAGAACATGCGGTGTTTGGTTTTCTATTGTTGCAATAGTTTGCTGAGAATGATGGTTTCCAGCTGCATCCATGTCCCTACAAAGGAAACAAACTCATCCTGTTTTATGGCTGCATAGTATTCCATGGTGTATATGTGCCACATTTTCTTAATCCAGTCTGTCACTGATGGACATTTGGGTTGGTTCCAAGTCTTTGCTATTGTGAATAGTGCTGCAGTGAACATACGTGTGCATGTGTCTTTATAGCAGCATGATTTATAATCCTTTGGGTATAACCCAGTAATGGGATGGCTGGGTCATATGGTACTTCTAGTTCTAGATCCTTGAGGAATCGCCATACTGTTTTCCATAATGGTTGAACTAGTTTACAATCCCACCAACAGTGTAAAAGTGTTCCTATTTCTCCACATCCTCTCCAGCACCTGTTGTTTCCTGACTTTTTAATGATTGCCATTTTAACTAATGTGAGATGGTATCTCATTGTGGTTTTGATTTGCATTTCTCTAATGGCCAGTGATGATGAGCATTTTTTCATGTGTCTGTTGGCTGTATGAATGTCTTCTTTTGAGAAATGTCTGTTCATATCCCTTGCCCACTTTTTGAACATGTTACTGTCTTAAAACGACAGCAGGCTTAGCTTGAGCATCATAGCTGTTGCATGCCCTAGGGCTCTTTCCTTTGTAGTAGGATGAATATGGTAATGACAGTGCAAGAGACATTCCAAAGACATGTATCTCATTGCTAACTCTCTGTTAGCCCTCTGAGCTTGCCCTTTAGTTAGAATTGTAAGTTGCTCTAGGGTACTTCTTATGCTTCTCTTGCTGTGCATAGTGCCCTCTCTTAATTAACAGCAGAGTAATATTCAGCAAACGTCTGCGAGCATCAATATCCTCATCTGTGAAATTGTATTAATAACACATATCACAAGGTAGCTGGTCAGATCCAAATCAGAAATATTTAGAAAGATTTTTAATAAGTAAACAAGTGTTTAGCAAAAAGCTTTTTAAAAACATCATTCAAATGTTATCTTAGTTCACTTTAATTAGCAAGTTGAATCAAACTGACAGTCTCTTTGGCATTTGGTGGTGTTCTAGATAGCCAGTAGTTACTATTCCATTAAGTTCATCTGAGACTGCAGAGAAAAACTGTACATTTTAATATGTTTTATTGAAAAACATTTTTGTAGTCTTTTAATTTTTTTTTTTTTTAATTTTGCACAGATTGAGATCTGAGAAAGTGACTGACATATACTTTTAGATGTCTGATTTCCTAGAGGCAAATACTTTGGACAGAGTTTTCCTGTCCAAGTGTTAGCTCTGAGGTTCTTACCATTATAATGACAACAAAGAAAAAAGAGGTGGTAACCCCAAAAAGAACAGGGAGCAATGTTGCCTACCTATATACATAAAGCTGTCAGTAATTTGATCAACTCAACCAAAGAGATAGAAAAATTTGAAGTCAGATCCACTAAATCTCTTACTCTTCCTTTAGAAGGCATAAAGTATATTTCACCCACGTAGTGTTTACCCAAGGAGGATTTTCCAAATATTTAACAACCTATGTGGCATACGCACCAAGGATTCAGGACTGGAACAGCATACTGGGCCTGCCCTTTCCTCCTGGGGTTTAGCTCTTTCGTTGTGTAGTTGTGGGGAATGTAGGGCAGGTGACTTATTCAGGGATTCTGGGAGAGGAGACTGGGAACCTCGTGTGGGAAAGGGGTAGTTGGGCCCTCTATTAAACAGCAGCTGATGGCCAAGTAGGGCGGAAACCCATGTGTGACTATTGAATATCAACCTCGCGTTTACCCAAATGTGTCTACCCAAAACTGGATTCATAATACTGGCTTTCAGTTTTGTCTTACGGAAACTTGTTCTTCCTTTTGTTTACTTTAATCAGTTGTAGGAGATAGTTGAAGGAATAACTTAATATAACATTTAATTCCTAACATTGGCAGTTGAAGGTATAACTTAGATGTAACATTAAATTTCTAACATTTTTAGGAAGGTATACAGAAAGTAAAAATATAGGTTCTGGGAAAATTACTGAAAGCAACCCTATTTGGAATCCTTTCATAAAGTGATCATTTTAATTTATCTTGGGCATAATATTTGATTTTTAATAAAATGTTTGTTGTAAAATCAGTATTTTAGAACCTGGGTAGGCACAGTGGCTAATGCCTGTAATCCGAGCACTTTGGGAATTTGAGGTGGGTGGGATCACCTGAGGTCAGGAGTTCAAGACCAGCCTGACCAATATGGTGAAATGCTGTTTCTACTAAAAATATCAAAATTAACCAGGCTTGGTGGCATACACCTGTAATCCTAGGTACTCGGGAGGCTGAGGCAAGAGAATCGCTTGGACCTGGGAGGCGGAGGCTGCAGTGAGCTAAGATTGCATCACCGCACTCCAGCCTGGGCAGCAGAGCGAGATTCGGTGATTCAGTTTCAAAAAAAAAAAAAAGACAGTATAGAACCTTAAATAGTATATAGTTTCTGAAGGACTAATTCATATGTAATTATGGAAATGGGAAGATAACCTTAAATTATTTCAACCAGACTGGTCTAACTCATCTGTAGTCAGTGAGTCACTCAGCTAGTAAATGCCTGAGGCAAAACCTTGGATTTCTGTTTCCTGTTATTTCTACTGTACCCTATCTGTGTTCAGAAGTGATGGTCTATTTTATAATCTGTTTGCTTCAAATCACGTTGGCAACCATTGTGATATATAGCCTTTGAGATACGTAGCATGGACGTTATTGTTTCTGTTTGAAATTTGAGGACACTGAGTCTCAGAATTTCCTGGTTCTAGATCTTATTTCACTCTTCATGCTGGTGGATGTCAAAGATGCACCTTATCACCTTTCCTGTGTAGCTAGCCAAAGGTATCTCTCCATGCTTCTCTTGGTTGCATAAAATTACGGTGAGAGTTAATAGATGGTGCAGGTTCATGGACGATTTCTCAAAATGCATTTTGTGAAAAGATCACCAGAGAGAGAAAACTTGATACTTGTGTTTTCACTAAGACATAACCTTTTTTTTTTTTTTTTTAATTGAATAAGAAACTGAAATCTAGAGGAGCAAGCTCACTATTCAGGAAGATTTACTCATCAAACTGAGGGTAGGAATAGTAAAACTAATCGAATCCTTTCCCCCATATCTACCCTTAGTTAAAGCTTATTTATTCAGCTTTAGCTGCTCAGTTTCTAGACCAATGCCCCCACTTCCCTGTAAGCTTCTCTGGAGAAAGCAATATATCTTATTATATTCTACCCACAATGGTCAGTCTGACTCTAGAACAACAAAATGGAAAATCTGAATCTAGAAGTTACATTTTTCCGGAGAATCTTTATTTTGGGCTGTATAGCATGTGTTGTCTGGAAAATTGTCACTGAGTTCTTTTAGTATAATTAAGACAGTCTGCTTTATTACAAAATACATACAAAAGTGTGTAAAACAATCTTATATTGTGTATCATTACAAGTAATTATAAAATAAACACCCGTGTAAACCACCTCCTACATTAAGAAGTAGAATATTGTCTTCACCTCAGAAGTCTCTAATTCTTGGAGGTAACTACTGTTCCTAATTTTAACAGTAATCATTCTGTTACCTTTAAAATAATATTATTTAATGCATTCCTAAATAGTAGTAGTACACCTTACTCTTTAATTTTTAATTTTTTTATTTTGAGACGGAGTCTTGCTCTGTCGCCTGGGTTGGAGTGCAGTGGCGAGATCTCGGCTCACTGCAAGCTCTGCCTCCTGGGTTCACGCCATCTCCTGCCTCAGCACCCCCAGTAGCTGGAACTATAGGCACCTGCCACCATGCCTGGCTAATTTGTCTGTGTGTGTGTGTGTGTGTGTTTTTTTTTTTTTTTTTTTAGTAGAGACAGGGTTTCGCCAGGTTAGATGGTCTCGATCAGACCTCGTGATACACCCGCCTCGGCCTCCCAAAGTGCTGGGATTACAGGCGTGAGCCACGTGCCTGGCCTAATTTTTTATTTGTAAATATATGTTCAAGTCCTTTGTCTAGTTTTCATTCTAGTGGGCTATCTTTTCTTATCAGTTTATACAATTTCTATATGGAATTTGACTGGAAACTTAGTTGCTTCTGTGGGTCACAGTGTCCTGTCTCATTCTGCACCATGTCTTTTCAATCTTCATTATGTTTTTTGTTGAGCAGAAGTTTTTTTCAATTTAGCCAAATTTATCAGTTATTTCCTTGATGGTTAGTGCTTTTTGTGTGTCATTTTAGAAATCTTTCCTACCTCAAGGTCATGAAGATTTTCTCCTGTATCCTAAAAGCTTTATATTTTGCTTGTGTTCACATTAAGTCCTAAAAACTTACCTGAAGTTGATTTTTTGTGTGTGTGTCAGAGAAGGATCCAATTCCAGGTTTTTTTTCCATATGGACATCTAGTTGTCTCAACATTGTCATTGAGAAGTCTGTCCTTTCTCTACTTCTATGAAGTATGCCAGTTTTGTCTTAAATCAATGATTCATATATGTATGGGTCTGTTTCTAGGTTTTTCTGGTCTGTCCCATTTGTCTTTTGTTTTTGTGATGCTATATGCCAATGCTGCACTATCTTAATTGCTATTTATTTATAATAAATCTTCATATCTCATAAAATTCTTACACTTTGTTCTTCAAAATTGCCTTGTTTTTTATTCTTGGCCTTTTGCGTTTGCATATAAATTTTACATCAGTCAATTTCCACAGAAACTTTTTTGTGAATTTAGACTGGGATAACATTGAGTCCATAGTAATTTGGAGAAAACTGCCATCTTTATATTTACTCTTCAATCCATATAAATAGTATATATTTCATTTATCCAGGTCTTTATAAATGTCTCAATAACATTTTATGAAGTTATCTTTAGAGATTTTTGTATGTCCTTTGCTAGAGGTAGTCCCATTTAGCAAGATTTCTGGTATACAAGATTAAAATAAAAATTAGTTATGTCTGTGTAATATCAATAAACATAATGACATTTTAAAAATACAGCATTAATTTAAAAAATATTCTAAGCAATACAATAGCATTTATTCTAAATATATTTAAAATTAAGGTGTAAATTTCTCACACATCATATTTTGTCCTTTGTTTCTTTTTTGATACTACAACCTCTGCCTCCCAGGTTCAGGTGATTCTCCTGCCTCAGCCTCCCGAGTAGCTGGAATTACAGCCAGCTAATTTTTGCATTTTTTGTAGACAGAGGGTTTCACCATGTTGGTCCGGCAGATGTCGAACTCCTGACTTCAATTGGTCCGCCAGCCTCAGCCTCCCAAAGTGCTGGTATTATAGGCATGAGCCACCACACCCGGCCGTATTTTGTCCTTTGAACTCTAAAAGTTTATGGTATATGAGTCTACAAATACAGTAGTGCCCAATTTACCAATTATTTGTACATTTGTATCAATTATTCAGAATTATGGAATATTCTAGTTTGAGAAGAGATACTTGATTTTATAGTGTTAATAGCAAGAAAAAAACCTTATTTTCTTGCCTATATTTTTGTTTAATCTTTTTAACAACCTTAAAAGTAGAGCATTATGATTCCTGTTTTATAGCAGATGAGACCTAAATGCAGGGATGTTAATTAATTTGCACAATGTCACACGGCTAGAAGGTTGTGAGTACCATGATCTGAACTAGGCTGTGTTTAACACCAACATCCATGATGTTTTCACTCTAATTTTTGCCATGTATCAATAACTCCTGAGCTCAGTGCAGTATTTCAGCATGGGGATGGTAATTGATTACGATAATGAGAAATCTGAAGCATCAAAAGACTAATGTTCACTTTATTCTGTTTTATTAGGTGTAAAAGGGTACTACATTTTTCAGATTTCTATTCAGAACATTAAAATCAAAGTTTAAGCCTGCTGAGCTTCAATTAATGATTCAAATTAATTAAAAATATTTTTCCTATAGTAAAGAGAGCATATAATGCTTGAATATAGTATTCATTAATGCTATGTATTTGTTAAAATAGAAAAACATTTTATATTTAAATATTCCGCATTTTACATAGAGCTCAATTTTTTAGCATAGAAAAAAATGTGAAATTTTAGCTTATATTTATATATCTTTTCTCCTTCTGTCAGTGACTGCCACCTTGCCAAATCTGTGGGAGTTTTATGATCTGTTATCCTCTGAGATCTGTGGATTCGTTTAACATTTTGCTGTGATTTTATTGGTTTTGGAATCAAGAACCAAAATCTGAATATAGTTCACTATTCATATAACAAGATTTAAGGATGTTTAGTTTTTAAAAGTTCTTTTGGTCCATATTAGATTTATTTCTGTTTGACTAATGAGTAGATGGAGGAAAAAAAAATCAAACATTGCATATGGTTTCTGGAGGTATGTTTTAATAACAAAATCAAGTCCAGTCAATGAAAGCTTTCAGAAAATGGTTTTATAAAAAAACCTTGCGTTCTTTTGAGATCAAGAGCAGTTTTATCCCAAACCTTAATGTCTGTCATATGATTTTCTTCTTATTATTTTCTGTTCTCCATTTTTGCTTATTTGTCGAAAACATTTCTTAGCTATGTGGAGCCTTGCCTCAATGTTGTCTCTTATTTAGGTAGAGGCCAATAAGATTACAGCTGGAAAAGCTTCGATTGTCTATCATGAAGACCAGGATGGAATTAAAGAAAAATAAGTAATGCAGTTGTGATATTCTGCAATATACTTCAGCTATCTTAATAAGATCATGCTGTAAGCAGTGTCTTTCAACTGAACCTTGCAACCCACTGGTGGGTCATGAAGTAGATTTAAAACATTGCAATTAGCATTTTTATTTGATGAATAGACATAGAATAGCATGGAAGTTTAAGAGTGACTATAAACTTAAGAGAATTGTAAATAGGACAAGTAAAATAGAAAAATTAGTGTATCACACATAAAAAGGGGATTTTCATGAAACTTTAGTATTAGTTCCACAGACACACAGATACATCAAATAGTGTGTGAGTCAGGATTTAGTCCAGGAAACAAAAATTACATTTATTTTAAACAGGAAGATATTAAATACAAGGGAATTTGATGCTTATAAAATAGTTGGAAGATCTAAGATATGAGTTCTAGGCTGTTCTTGCTGGAATGACTTTAGGGAGTACAGAACTGATCCACCCAAGAGCCAATTATAGCTAATATGGTTGCTGCAACTGTGAGTTACGAATATACTCCTCTTGCTGCAATCCAGTAATCAGGAAGCCAGAGTTACACTGCTAATGCTGTAGTCACAATTGCCTCTTGACACCCAGAAAATTGGAAAGTGCCACAAAAAGCACTACTAATACCTTGCATTTCTTTGTCTTTGTTTGCAGTTAAAACAGCCAAAAGGATGTAGGAAAATGGCTTCTGCTTCGCTTCTGCTCTCATTCATACACAGGAAAAGCAGCTCACTTCTCCTCCAAAGGGGGTGAGAGCAAAGTCACTGTACCCAGTGGAGGGACTTTTCTATCTCGTAGAGATACATACTGAAGTATTCACATGTTGTCTGGGATTTGCTTTAAAGTACTCTGGGAAAAAACCGGGGGGAGGGAGAGATGAGACTTCATAGCAGAAATGTTGATATTCATTATTGAGAATCGATTGTGAGCATATAGTGGTCCATTATTTTTCTCTGTTTTTGTATATGTTTGAAAATTTCCATTATTAGTAATGGAAATTTTATATATAAATGTGAATATTTGCTTTTCTTTAACTGAAAAAAAATTGACTTTTACTTTTGAGAAGAAATAACAGACAAGCAGTAAAATAAAGAAAGTATGCCACAGAGATAACGATACAAAGAAGAATATTGATTCTCGTTTTCTGAAATTTTAAAATTAGTGATTGCATTCATAAATATAAAGCATTGTCACTCTTGGCCTGTTATTTTAAAATGACAATGTCACCTGGAGTTATGATGATAATTATTAGGACCACATGTGTTATGACCAAAAGTGATTTCATATCGATTTTAATAAATTAGGATTAGAGGAGTTAAATGATCAACTTAGTACATCTGAAAGGATTCATGGCTGAATCTTCTTACTCTAAATACCAGATTTGCACCACTGTAATATCCTTAAGTTGCTCTCTATCACTAGCACCTTTGAATATGCTCTACTCATACATTTTCTTTCCTTAGCCCTTGTTGAGAATATGAATCTGAAAGAATGGTGTGTGTGTGTGTGTGCGCGCGTGCACGCGTGTACATGCACTTTAACACTGGATTAATATAAAAATTCGATATTGAGTCTCCCAGTTTCAGCTCTGACGTTTTAAGATCAAGGAAGTTGTTAATCTTGGCCAGGTGTGGTGCCTCACACCTGTAATTCCAACACTTTGGGAGGCCAAGTCAGGAGGATTGTTTGAGCACAGGAGTTTGAGACCAGCCTGGGCAATATAGGGAAACCTTGTTCTACAAAAAAATTTTAAAAAATTATTATTCCATCGTTACAACAAGAAAAAACTGGACAAACTGAAAAACCAGTGGCTCTCCTTGGACCCATCAGAAAATTGAGGTTACAACAAGAAAAAACTGGACAAACTGAAAAACCAGTGGCTCTCCTTGGACCCATCAGAAAATTGAGGTTACAGGGTAAACCCCCTCCCTGAAATCTGGAGACAGGTGCATCCAGAGAGTCTCAGCCAAGATCTGTTTACCTGAAGAAGAAGCTGCTAGAGTCATAAACTGGTAGGAACACTTTAAATGGTAATTTTGATAAATTGCTGAAGGCTAAGTATGCAACAGGGCGTGACTTAGAAACTCCTACCTGCCTCCCCACCAGTGTTCATGGGCTTTGCCTATAAGGAACCCCACCAGTTTCTCACAGATGATCTAAAACTGATCCCCTCATGGCCCTGGTGGGAGAAGTGGACAAGTAATCATCCTAAAATGTACTCAGAGCCCTTTTTATAAAATGTCTGCACTCCAGGGTGAAAGACTGTATCAGAGCCTTGTGCCAGAGCCATAGGAGTAGGCCATTACTGCCTGGGCCCTGTAGCCTTCCTGCTTCACTGAAGGAATTGGAAAAAACAATTCATGAAAAAACTTGTAAAGGTCACAGGCTCACAAAAGACAAAGGCTCACTAAAAGACATTCAGTAATCTCTGATTAAACAGAGGTTTAGTTTAATCAGAGATTATAGAATGCTATTCCTTGCCCCCACTTCACTATCACACTGGCAGGTCTCCAGTATAATAACAGCAGATGACAGCTGAAAGAACTTCAAGACACAAATTCCCTCCGAGGAAGAGTACTTAAAGAAACCCATAGTTAAAAGGGAAGATGAAAACAAGGGCACTGGAGGAATTTTATACCTCTAGCACCCCACAGCAAACATTAGACAGCCCAACACATAGCCAGCAGAACATAAATCCTCATACCAAAAGCCCATGTACCTCATTCCTATTTACCATTACAACATGTCCACTTTCAACAAAAACTTACAAGGCATGCCAAAGGCAAGAAAAAACACAGTCTGAAGAGACAAAGCCATCATCAGAGCCCTAATCATAGGTGACACAGAGATTGGAATTATAAGACAGGCAGTTTAAAATAACTATGATTAATATATTAAGGGCTCTAATTGAAGAAGTAGACAACATGCAAGCACAGATGGGCTATGTAAGAATGGAGTTGGAAACTCGAATAAAAAATTGAAAGGGGGCCAGGCACAGTGGTTCATGCCTGTAATCCAGCACTTTGGGAGGCTGAGGCAGGCAGATCACTTGAGCTCAGGAGTTCAAGACCAGGCTGGCCAACGTGAAACCCCGTCTCTACCAAAAAATGCAAAAATTAGTTGGGCGTGGTGGTGCATGCCTCTAATCCCAGCTACTCTGGAGGCTGAGGCAGGAGAACTGCTTGAACCTGGGAGGCAGAGATTGCAGTGAGCCAAGATCGTGCCACTGCCCTCCAGCCTGGGTGACAGAGGGAGACAGCATCTCAAGAAGAAAAAGAAAAGTATTAAAAGGAAATGCTAGAAATCAAAGACACTGTAACAGAAATGAAGAATCCTTCAGGGTATCAGTAGACTTGATAAGGATGAGGAAAGAATAAGTAAGTTTGAAAATAGGTCAATAGAAGCTTCCCAAGTTGAAATGTAAGGGAAAAAAGGAATAAAGGGGAAAAAATCAGAATAGAGCATCTAAGAACTGTGGATCAATTTTTAAAGGTGTGATATACCCATAATTGGAGTAACAGGAGGAGCAATAGATAAAGGAGAAGAATATTTGAAGTGATAATGGCTAACACTTTCTGAAATTAATGACAGAAACCCACAAATGCAGGAAGCTCAGGGAATACCAGGTAGCATAAATAGCAAAACAAACAAAAACCAAATACCAACAGCCCACACCTGGCTGGGCACATCATATTCAAACTGCCAAAAACCAAAGACAGAGAAGATCTTGAAATAAGAGAGATGGTGGAAGATACATCTATCCTATAGAGGAACAAGGATCAGAAAGGTGGATATTGAAGCAAGGTTGCATACATTTTATGACATGGATGTTTTAAATATCTGCCATATGGCATGTTTTATGAAAGATAATACAGGATAAATAAGACCTAATAACTTCTCTCTCTCCCCCAGTCAAGTAATTAAAATCTAGTAGAAGAAAGTAAAATAAGTGTATAAGTAAAAATGCAGCACAGATTTTAAAGTATCCTAGGGAGGTAACAAAAAAAAAAAGTGCTATAAGGGATTTAGAGGAGGAAAAGATAGCATGGCTGAGTCAGTAACGGCTCCATGCATGATGATGTTAAGGAGTTATTTTACTTATAAGCAGCCAGCATCCTTTGAGACCATCCTGGGCAATATAGGGAAACCTTGTTTCTACAAAAAATAAAATAAAAATAATATGGGATATTATTTTAATAATAATACAGGATGTACTTCTGTTGCTCACGGGAGTTGACTCAGAACTTGACCTTTGTTATTTTCCTCTTGTTTCTTGAAATTTGTATCTTCTCCCTTATTCAGGTTATTTTGCTTTCTATTTTACTGAGAAAATAGTGATCATAGAGAACTTAGGCCATCTTTATCTCCATCCTTTCCCTTGTGCCACATCTAGGTTTCACTAGGCACTTTTCATTCTCTGAAGAAATTGTTTAATCTACTCTCGAATTTTACAGTTACTGACTTGTCTTGCATGATTATTTTGATGATCTGTTGACTTTTTTCCCCAATACCATCCTCCCAGCATAATATGCATTCTCCATGAAAGAGATTAAGCCTTTGTCTCCCTGCTGAAAATCTTCTACAGTTCTCACATTGGCCTCCAGAATAAAATCTACCTCTTTAGCCTGTCTTTCAAGGGCCTTCTTACTCTGCCCCAAACTATAGTTTGTGATTTCTGAGAGGAGATATCCCATGAAATATTTTCCAAATTTATTTGACAGAAATATCCACTTAGTGTCTCCTGGATCTCTAATGTTTTGCAGAGTACAGTTTGGGAAATGCTGGGATTGAAGGAAGAATGTGAACGTTTGGGAAAGGGAACAGGAGGGAAATGCATGACTAAGGTCATCTTAGTAGTAATGAGCATGGAGAATAGGCCAGCTGCATATGAGGTGATGACATACGTTAGTAGACGAATCCCAAAATGCTGATTTCTTCTTCAAGGTTTTTAGAATGATCCCCTGCGTCTGTTTATAATCTGCAAAGACTGTCATGCAGAAAAATAGGAGGAAAAACCCTTCCGCTCTTAATCTCAGGAGAAAAAAAGATTTTAATCATGTTTCTGGAAACTTGCATTGGTAGTATTTAAAGTCTTCCAGAGAGCTCAGTTTTATTTCATTTGTTGTTATATTTCATCTTGACAATGTAAGTGTAGGATTATTTGACAAATTTAAGAAGAATGTGTTTTCATTTCTTATGAATTTTTTGCAGCTTTTCTATAGCCTCCCTAAATGTTATTTACATTTATCCAATTGTCACTCTAAAATATGAATGTATACTTGTTAATGTTCCTGTTGCAAAGGCTGTGCTTCATTCAGTTTTCTTTTATTTGTAGTTTCTAGTAACTAGAAATCTCATGCTTTTCTGAAATAGGAATAATTGAATGTTTATTGACATGTCCTTAAGGAGTATTGTATCACTCTGAAGTGACTTATGGCACATCAAAAATATTAACTATACATTATTCCCATATATTATTTTACTTATTTATTTAAAAATTCATTATTTCCTGAACTTTTTTTCAGTGAGACTTCCAGGACCTTTACTGGAAGCATAAATTTGAGATCTATTTGCCCACTGGGTGGTGCAAATAGAAGTTACAACACTTTACATGGGACCTTTATTAGAGGTCAAAATATGTGACCAGCCATGTAGTACATCCTTGGGAACAGGACATTATTTCTGTGCTTCACTCACTGGTGGGGAGAGGGTCCTACCATCCATCTCAGGCCTGTGGGCAATAGGTTTTACTTGGGAAGGTGATGTCAGGGAAAGCAGGTAGTCAGGTGTGCTCTTACTGCCCTCCTGGAGTTCCTAGTCTACTTGTACATGAAATAGACCTACACGTAAGCATTTGAGATGATTCCAAAAATATTCCCTTTTTCAGGAGGTGTGGAGTTGTGAGTAGACAGGGAAGAATAAGCATTTAGGGAATACATGATACTCATGCGTCGTGTGCAGTGCAATGGGTCTTTTTCTGAAATTTTGTCTACACAACCTAAAATTCCTACTTATGCTACTATTTTTTAAAACTGGCATGTTTTATTAGAAGAGTCAGACGACATGTCTGTTTAGATGTAGAACTTTTCATATGAAATGAATTTAAGAATGCTATCTTATGACCTTGTTTTTGCATGAAGGCATCTATACCATTTTTCATCTCGTCAAGTGAAAATATCAAATTTTGGTAAAGTTGCACTTCATTTATGATGCCTTGAAAAATATACCATACACGTGATTCATTTATTATACATTTAGGGTTTTGACAGTGTGTCTGTTTTATTATGCAAAATATCTTTCTGTTTAACACACCTGTTCTTCACAGGTGTATATTAATGAGGACTTCATGATGTCTTGATTTAAAGTAAAACTTCTTGTTGATGTTATAGTCTATAGGTTATTTTTATGCTCAAGAAAAGGCGAAAGATGCCATCAAGCTGACAAAATACAATGGTTTTAGCATCATCTACATGTTAAAATAAATTTCATGTTTTGAAATAATCCACACATTGAAATAAACAGAGTTTAGCTGATAACTCTCACTTTGGAATTTTATCTTTCTGGTACATCTAAAAGCATATTTTTGTTTAAAAAAAAAAAGTTCCTTTAAGACAGATTTTAGGTACTCCATTTGCTACACAATTTCATTAACTTAGAACCATATTTTTAAAATGTTTTCCCCACACAGGTAAGAGACATGGAAAATTTGCTACTGTGCAGTCCCTGTAGCATATATAAAAAATGAGACTGCTAAATTAGGTCTTTTCTTCTTTACCTTCTTTAAACCTATGTTATTCTTTTGTGATATTTCCATCACTTAAGGGAATGAGATTTCAAATTAAATTCTAGAGAGACTGAAATTCCCCCTGAGTTTTCTTTTACTTGAGGTATGACTGTGCTATGGGGTAATTAGTGGTGACTCAGTAGGATAATACAAGCAGAGTGGTAAGACATATTTGCCTTGACTAACTGTGCTGAGAATAAACAGGCACATTCCACTAAATACCCTTGCTTGTGCTTTCTATAAAATTAAAATATTTTGGACAGTAATAACATACAACACAAATGAATAAAAACTTGTACATAATGTTTCATGTGGAGTCCTGATAAGTAAGCAACAAGGAGGAAGGGCCGCAGATGGGGAAGAACAGTAAACAACTGTTCTGAGAGATGGCTAATCAAAACAACCCAAGGGCACAGTGACCTCGACCTAATTCTGTAGGCACAGTGACCTCATTCTCCAGGTAGCCCTTCTAGCATGACCCTGTAAAACTTCCCTCCATCTGCAGACAGCCCCTTCTCTGCTGTGCTGCCTGTCTTACAACATACTTTCATACTTTCTTAATAAATCTGCTTTTCTTTATCTACTATTGTCTTGGTAAATTTTTTTACTGCTGTGCCACTGGGCCCAGATAGTCACTAGTGGGCAACATTTAGGGAATTCTAACGTCGAATTCCTCTAATGATAAACTGTTAAAACATCATCTCTAGACTTGGTCTTAACTTTCTTCCTCTTACTGGCTGCTCCATGCCATTTGTTTTCTACTCTAATTCTTCCAGTTCTGTCCAGAAATACCTGAGCCTCTTGTTCATCAATTTTCTTAGGGTTTAAAGTACATTAATATCAGAAATAAGATTAGTGGATCACTCCTTAGTTTGATCAAGATTTAAAGCCCTCTTATCTCCGAAGCAGAACAGTACATTGGAGACTGCTTCAAAACTCAACTGAAAAAGAGAAAAATCAAAAGAAACCTTAGGCTGGGTGAACGGGAAAGGAGGCAGTTACAGTGTTTTAGTTGTTTGTCCTTTATTTCTGGAGGGGGTCTGCCAGTGGCTGTTCTAACTGCTTCCTCTTGCCTCCGGTCTTGAAAGCCACACTTTATCCATCATTCTCAACGTATTTATTAAAGAATGAGCCACCTGAAGGGACTTCCCTCTGCTTTCTCCTGCTCTACCTTAACTGTGGCTCTTTATACTCTTTTCCCACTATGTTTTCCCTGCTTTATGTAAGTAACTGAAGTTTAAAAGAACAAGATATGAGCATTTTTGCCCATGCAATATCATTTGCAAGATCAGGAATATTATCTCAAGTTTCTGTTTTTAACTTGGAAGGGTTTAATGAGTCTAAAAGAGAAAAAAGCTGAAAATATCTTGAAAAGTAAGGGACTATACAGTCAATAAGCTGATATTATTATATTATTAACAATTATTTCAGGTTTTTTTGGTTTGTTTTAGAGGCAGAGTCTCGCTTTGTCATGCAGGCTGGAGTTAGGTGACACAATCAAACCTCACTGCAGCCTCAGACTCCTGGGCTCAAGCAATTCTTCCAACTCCACCTCCCAAAGTGTTGGGATTACAGGTGTGAGCCACCACACCCAGATAATTAAAATATATATTATGTGTATATATATATATAGTGTAGAGATGGGGGTGTCTCACTATATTGTCCAACCTGGTCTGGAATGCCTGGGCTCAAGGGATCCTCCCTCGTCAGCCTCTCAAAGTGCTGGGATTTACAGAGTGAGTCACTGTGCCTGACCTCAGTGTTTGATTTTGACATAGTTGGACCCAATTTTTGTTAGTGGAATAGGTTTGGTTTTAAAAGGTTATTTCAAAATTTAAGTGGTTTCAGTAAAAGGCAATAAAAATGATGAAATTAATAGAAAAAATATGTTCTAGGACTAGCGTTGAAAAGGCTTGGGACTTCATTTTGTCCTTAGAAAATTAGATAAGGTGGTTAACTCCTTGTAACTCCTTAAGGCATATGAAATAACGTATTTGTTAGGGGTGGCAAATATCCGAGTTACTGGCATCAAATCTATATGGGTGTATGGCAACCTCAATTATTGCTTCCTAAGAAGAAATAATTTGACTGAGGGGTATATGGTGGAAAAAGAGACCAAGGCAACTTTCAGAGCATGAGTGGAAGTTTATTAAAAAGCTTTAAAGCAGCAAACAAAGGAAAGTACACTTGGAAGAGACCTAATCGGGCGCTTTGGAGGTCAATGGTGGCATCTGACTTTTGATTTGGAGTTTTATATGTTGGCATACTTACAGGTTTTTGTTTACGTTTTCCCATCTCTTAGGGTGGGCTGCCTGCATGTGCAGTGGCCTGCTAACACTTGGGAGATGAACATGCGCAGTGTGTTTGAGAAGTTGTACGCATGCTCACCTGAGGCTTTCTTCTCTTTTCCAGTGGAATGCCCCTGGAAGGTCATACTCTGCCATTTTGTCTGTTAATGCACATACCCAAGTTACTTGCCCAGTTCCTGAGCTGCCAGTTACCAATTTCAAGTGTTTTTATCTATTGTGAAAGGGCCTCTTTTTGGCACCTGTGACCAATGATCATTTTTAGAGAAGTGGTGTGACAACTGTGGGACCATCACCTGATGGTTGCCTGACATTCCTAGTGGGTGAGGGGAGCCCTCTCCTGCCCTGCTTATGCCTGACTAACTACCTACTGTAATATATTGATGCAACAAAAATAAAATGGAGAAAATGGGCTTATAATGGAGCAACAGAAAATAGTTAATTATAATTTCTGAATTTAATGGGTTATTAAACACATACCAGGCTACTAAAGAAGGCTGTAGAATTATCAGTGTTGAGTATCATTAAGAATAGGTAGTATTTCCCTTTTTTTTCTTTTTGAGACAGAGTCTCGCTCTGCCGCCCAGGCTGGAGTGCAGTGGCACAATCTCAGTTCCCTGCAACCTCTGACTCCTGGGTTCTAGCAATTCTCCTGCCTCAGCCTCCCGAGTAGCTGGGATTACAGGTACGTGCCACTACGCCCGGCTAATTTTTGTACTTTTAAGTAGAGACGGGGTTTCACCATGTTAACCAGGCTGGTCTTGAACTTCGAGTTCTTGGTCTTGGACTTCAAGTAATCCACCTGCCTCATTCTCCCAAAAGGCTGTGATTATCAGCATGAGCCAGTCAAGATTAGGTAGTATTTCTATTAAATGTTTCAGATACTGTATTTTCTAAAAGCAGATAACCCGATAGCCTTCGGCATTGCCTAAAACCTTTTGGACTCTGCTATTTGATAACACGGAATTGTGGAATATCATATGAAACTTCTATTCTTCTCTTCTGTTGTATTTAAATACTTTCTTAATATGCATATTTTCTAAGAAGATACTTTTTAAGAGAGAAAAGATAGAGGCCTGCATGGGTAATACTTGGATTGAGTCCAGGGAATTCTCTGTTTTGCATTTTAGATATGGGGACATCAGCTGCTACTTATTTGCTACTGATTTCTCACTTCCTTCTTTTTATACCAACTTTCAATTGCTTGTTTCTAAATAATACATTATCTTTGATTAAATTAGGCCAGTAATAAAAGCTCATGAATCCTTAAATGAAAAGCACACATTCTGGTCTTGTTGACCCTGCATTCCAAAATTATTCTTTAAAGTTTATAACCACCTTGGTAGATAAAGTCTTATTTTTCCTTCTCAGAGAAACGATTTGCAGCCAACTATGACCACTAAGCTAAATCTGTTGTGGTATTTATAATTGAAAGCTTTTTGTATGTCTTAGTTGTGGTGCTGGGCCCTCTCTTGGATTTGTTGATTTCAACAATGGAGTAATTCAGGAGAGCAGAGAGGGACCAGTGAGAGCTCTCCAGGTTCAGTGTAACACACACCATAGTTGGCAGCAGCTGAGATTTACTTCACATTTACCTCTAAGGGTGTTATGGTGGTTCCAGCCCTAAGATTGAAGTCAGCATGCCATCTCTTTTTATTATTTCAAATGGCTTTTTACTTTTATAGTATACATGAATAAATTTTATCAGTAGGGACTATTAAGCAGTGTTTTGGCACAAATGCTTTAGAGTACATTTTTTAGTTGGTGTGTACTATGCCAGTTATAGGGAGCCATCAATACAGTTTCAGTCTTCAGTGACAAAATCTATCATTTTCTAACTTGCTAGAAAGCTTTCTTTTTAGAAATTCACTTTTTGAGACATAATGGCTTCAATTCTCCAGGATCTTTTTCTGTCTGTTTTGAATGAGCTTATTGTTTATTCACAGTAAAGAATGTTTCTGATACTGCTTTTTTGTAAATATAGTTGAGTGCCCTAGCTGACATGCTTGATGAGCCCAAAAAGACTGTTTCAGTACACTTTTTGTCAGGTGGTACCTTTGCTGAAACTGAAGAAGGAGATTTTGAAGAATTTTCTTGATCTCACCAGATTATTTTAATGGCCTTAAATTTTCCATTTAAATTTGCAAAAATTTTGCCAGAGTGATTCATTGGGGACCACTTTATCTTTTGCACTGTGGTATGAGGCACAGACATAAAGGGGACACATTCTTGTGGTAGCTTTTTCTATTAGGCCTTTGCAGTTGGCAGTACTCCATATAGAAAGTGTTTGAAGTTTTTACAAAAATGTATGCTGTAGGCTGAACAGATAGAACAAACTATAAGTATAAAAACATGCTGGTTAATAAATCTTTCCTGTTTTACCTTAGACGGAATTCAGTTTTATTTATATTATTAAACTAGAGTAAGACTTTAATTATACTTTGCCAAGTAGAGTATTTATTTTAAAAAGAAATAGCTCTTAACAGAATAAGAGAACTTCATTATATTTTTAATTACTCATCTAATTTTATGTAAAGTGAAATGTACATTAAATAGTAGTACATAAAGTCTAACATAAAACTGGCTTTAGTACAAATATTGATATTTAGTTCTTGTTTACTAGGATGACAAAAATTGAGAGGATTTTCTCCTCAATAGTTAGCATCTATTTTATGGTTTCTTGTAATTCATTCATTTATCATTTTTAAATATTCATTCAACAAAAAGTTACATAACAAAGTTTTAAGATAAACAGGATCATACTTAGCCTCAAAGAACTAATCCGAGAAATTTGGATGTGAAAGATAAACAAATACTATATGATGAGTACAATAATAGAAATATTATTATAGCAGTGTCTTGGAAGAGCAAGTAATTGGCTTAAGTAGTTAAGGCTAAGTTTTCTGGAGAAATGAAAGTATATATTGGTATTTTTTTTTAACCATGACAGCATTTTTTTTTTTTTTTTTTTTTGAGACGGAGTCTCACTGTGTTGCCTGGGCTGGAGTGCAGTGGCGCGATCTCAGCTCACTGCAACCTTTGCCTCCTGGGTTCAAGCTATTCTCCTGCCTCAGCCTCCCATGTAGCTGGGATTACAGGCACCTGCCACCAAGCCCAGCTAATTTTTTTGTATTTTTTAGTAGAGACGGGGTTTCACTATGTTGGCCAGACTGGTCTCAAACTCCTGACCTCATGATCTGCCCGCCTCGGCCTCCCAAAGTGCTGGGATTACAGGTGTGAGCCACCATGCCCGGCCCTATGACAGCTATTATTTTTAATTACTGTGTTTTTATTGATATAAGCATTTATATAAGTGTATCTGTTATTTGACATTATTTCAGTTATATCTATACATTTACAAATACTGAGAAGTAAAAATGACTTGGGCATTTCAAAATCATGTTCTACAATGTATTGAACAGTTGCAAAATAAAGCAAAAGAGAATAAAACAAACACAAACAAGCACAGGGAGAAGTCTGGTCAGACCCTGGGCTATCATGCTTCTGTTTGTGTGACCAATGGGTGCTTGATTGTAGCATCCCAAACGCACACCATGCTGGAAAGAGATATGCGTAGGAGCATGTAGAAGGTCACATGTGGAATAAACTTCATCAACAGTCACTTCCAGGCTCCATAAATTAA
Source organism: Macaca thibetana thibetana (assembly GCF_024542745.1). NCBI lineage: Eukaryota > Metazoa > Chordata > Mammalia > Primates > Cercopithecidae > Macaca > Macaca thibetana. The sequence continues at coordinate 74,479,811 of NC_065580.1, forward strand.
AAATTTTAATTTCAGGGATTGAGATCAGAAAGAATTGTTCCAATTTGTTTATTTTGGGGAAGAAAGGTCAATTTTTACCTCCAGGGGATAAACCACTAATTTGGGAAGAGATTGGGTTAAAAAAAAGAGGACCCCACCTACTTTTAAAAATAGGCTTTACTTTTTAGATCTGTTTTAGGTTCATAGCAAGATTGAGCAGAAAGTAGAGAGGCCCTATACACACCTTGGCTCCTTCCCAGCCTCCCCTACTCTCAAGATCCTACCTTACTGTGGTACGTCTGTTACAATCAGTGACACTACTTTGACACATCGTTATCACCTAAAGTCCATGGTTTACATTGGGGTTCACTGTTGGTGTTGTATTTTTCATGGGTTTTGACAAATGTATAATGACATATATCCACATCATGCACTATGGTATTATTTTATGGCTTTAAAAATCCACTGTACTCTGCCAATTAATCCCTTCCTCTTGCCAATCGCTAATCTTTTTACTGTCTCCCTAGTTTTGCCCTTTTCAGAATGTACTATAGTTGGAATATTATAGTATATAACCTTTCCAGATTGACTTCCACTTAAAATGCATCTCTGTTTTCTCCATGTCTTTTCATGGCTTGATAGATCATTTCTTTTTAGCTCTGAATAATATTCTATTTTCTGAGTATACCACAGTTTATTTATCCATTCACCTATGGGTGCTTTCAAGTTTTGACAATTATGAATAAGTTGGTATAAACATCTGTGTGCAGATTTTTGTGTGCACATAGTTTTTCAGTTCATCTGGATAAATACCAAGGAGTGTGATTACTGGATTGTATGGTTAGAGTATATTTAGTTTTGTACGAAATTGCCAAACTGTCTTCCAAAGTGGCTGTACCAGCAATGGTGAGAGCTCCTGTTGCATCACATCCTGAGAAGCATTTGGTATTGTTAGTATTTTGGATTTTGGCTATTCTAATACATGTAGTGGGTATCATGTTGTTTTAATTTGCAATTCTCTAATGACATACGTGGAGCATCTTTTCATCTACTTATTTACCATGTGTATATCTTCATTGGTGAGATATATCTGTTTAATCAAAATGATTGTTTTGTTATTGTTGGCTTTTAAGAGTTTTAAAATTACTTTAGATAACACTCCTTTATCAGATATGCCTTGTGATAGGCACATCTGAAGGATGTGTTGCCATCCTTCAAGATAAGAAATACAAGCAATAGGTTGGGCTTGGTGGCTCACGCCTATAATTCCAGCACTTTGGGAGTCCCAGGCGAGTGGATCACCTGAGGTCAGGAGTTCCATACCAGCCTGACCAACATGGTGATACCCCGTCTCTACTGAAAATACAAAATTAGCCGGGCATGGTGGTGCATGCCTGTAATCCCAGCTACATGGGAGGCAAGGCAGGAGAATCACTTGAACCTGGGAGGTGGAGGTTGCAGTGAACCAAGATTGTGCCATTGCACTCCAGCCTGGGCAACAGGAGTGAAACTCCATCTCAAAAGAAAGAAATACAAGCAAGAAAGCAGGCTGTAGGAGAAGATAGTTTCATTATAAATGTGTTGAATTTAAGGCATTTTAATTTTATAAGTAGGTAAGGATATAGACATTTTTAAGCATTTATATCATAGAATTTTATAATATTACATCATTACATTTTCTTCTTCCTGCTGGATGTCTCTAAATGGGGGTCCCATCAATGCCAAACTTGTTTATTGGCACAAGTAAATTTTAATAAGTCCAGCTTATCAATTATTTCTTTCATGGTTTGTGCATTTGTGTTGTATCTAAAAAGTCATCACTATACTCAGAGTTATCTAGATTTTCTCCTACATTATCTTCTAGGAGTTTTACAGTTTTGCATCTTACATTTTTACATTTAGGTCTGTGTTTCTTGGGAAGGGTTATGGTCTGTGTCTTGATTCTTTCTTTTGTTTTTTGTTTTTTTTTTTGAATGGGGATGTCCAGTTATTCCATGACAATTTGTTGAAAAGACTGTCTTTTCTCCATTGCATTGTATTTGCTCCTTTGTCAATGATCAGTTGAGTATATTTATATGGGTGTGTTTCTAGGCTATCGTGTGCAATTGATCTGTTTGTCTTCTTTCACCAGTACCACACTATCTTGATTACTGTAGTTTCATAGTAAGTCTTGAAGTTAGGTAGTGTTGGTCCTCCAACTTTGTTCTTCTCCTTCAATATTGTGTTAGTTATTCTGGGTCTTTTGTTTCTCCATATAAACTTTGGAACCATTTTATCAATATCCATAAAATAACTTTCTGAGATTTTGAGTGGGATTATGTTGAATCTCTATATTTAATTGGGAAAAATTGGCATCTTTATACATGTCATTTCAGAAAGAGGAAATAGCATGTATAAATTTATTGAGGTGTGAAAAAGTATACTATTTTCTGGGGTTACCCAGTTTGCTACTACTGGAATATACCATTCAGGGTTAGAAGATATAACTGGAGAGGTATTCAGAAGCTCAATTACAAAAGATCCTTTATGCCAAAACAACAAAAAAAGTCAGCCATGGCCATCACTATTTATTGAACATCTACAGAACTGGATGCATTAAAATTTTTTTTTATTTAAATTTTTTTTTTTTTTTTTTTTTTTTTTTTTTGAGATGGAGTCTCTCTCTGTCGCTCAGGCTGCAGTGCAGTGGTGTGATCTCAGCTCACTGCAACCTCCACCTCCAGGGTTCAAGTGATTCTCCTACCTCAGCTTACTGAGTATCTGGGATTACAGGTGCACACCACCATGCCCAGCTAACTTTTGTATTTTTAGTAGAGATGGGGTTTCACCTTGTTGGCCAGGTTGGTCTTGAACTCCTGGCCTCAAGTGATTCACCTGCCTCGGCCTCCCAAAGTGCTGGGATTATAGGCATGAGCCACTGTGCCTGGCCCAGATGCATTTTATAGTCATTGGCTCTCATCACCACAAGGAAATAATAATCAGTCAGTAATGGGCATAATGTCAGGGAGACTATGAACTGGCTTGAAATTTAGGAAGATTGTTTTGCCAAACTTGTTAACTGGTAAAAAGCGAGAATGAGAAGGAAGGCAAAATAAGAAGCTATTTTAGTAGTTCATATAAGAGATTATGATGGCCTGAAGCAAGGCTGTGATAGAGGGAATGGAGAAAAGTGGAAAGATTGAAGAGTTAGTTAGAAGGTGGAAGGAATCTAATGGTTGAAAAGGAGGAGTTAAGAATCATACCCAGGTTTCTGGCTGGGGAGCCCCGTGGATTGTGTTGCCATCCTTCAAGATAAGAAATACAAGCAAGAAAACAGGCTATAGGAGAAGATACTGAGTTTCATGATAGATGTGTTGAATTGTAGGCATTTTAATTTTAGAAGTTGGTAAGGATATGGACATGCTTAAGCATTTATGTCATAGAATTTTATAATATTAAGTCATTAAATTTTCTTCTTCCTGCTGGATATCTCTAAATGGGGGGGCCTTGTCAGTTCCTCATCTTCTCTCCAAAACCTAATTTTTCTTCTGTGTTCCCAGTTTTAGTTATTGGCATCAACCAGTAGGAACTTAGGACAGCAATCTTGGAGTCATTTTCAATTTTCTGTTTCCCTCACCTTATGTGTCAGGTCAGTTGCCAAGTGCCATCAATTCTAAGTCTGCAATATCTCTTTTACCTCTGCCCCTTTCTCTTGTCATTGTGTCTGCTCTATATCATGCTCTCATCATTTCTACCCTGGAAAATCTCAAAAGCCTGGGATTGTCTGCATGCCTCTAGTCTCCCCTTCTTCCAGTCCCTTATTGACTAAGCCCCCAAAGCAATCTTCCTGTGTGATAAAACATGCCGCCTTCATGAAGCCTGTTTCATTTCTTTGTATTAATAGTAGCATTGGTGGGACGACTTCCCTCCATCCTCACTCAGGGGAAGTTTCATTAAAACGTTGTTCACAGTTAGGGTCTCTCTGTGTTGAGATGGATGTGAAGAAACTCATTGTTAAAAGAAAAGCAAATAAAGTGATTAAAGTTCTCACAAAATCAAATCTGAAGGAATGTAATAGAAATGGGTTATGGCTTTCATCAGTAAGGTGTTGGTATGTGCTTGTCAGTTTTTTACAAAGCAGAGGGTACAGGGAATAGAGTGAATGTGGAACTTGAACCTCACACTAAGGAAGTTTATCTGTAATTTTCCCATGATACAGTTGGCTCTGGGGAAATTTCATTCATGCACATGAAGGAAGTATTGCAAAAAATTCAATAAGGTTTTAAGTAAGTTTCTCAACACCAATAAAAATAAAAATACTAGATAACAGGAATAACAATATTGGAAACTGTGTAGAAAGCCTATTCTTAGATGTAATTTTACTTTTGAACTGTGATGGGAGAGAGGGGATGAAAGTGGAGTACAATACTCACTTTTTGGAGAGGGTGCTTACAACTTGGATTCCTAATCCTGAAGAGGATGGCAATACAGAATCTGTTTGTGAGGCACTTGACACATTGCTCTATGTGGGTCTGTAAAGTAGGCCTCCTAGGATCTTCCCTCATTTAGGTTTCTACTGACCTCACCAAACTTTGGTCTTGTTTGGGCAATAGGCAGTAACTTGGAGAAAGGGAACTACATAGTTTGGAAAGCTTCGTGACAAAATTCATTATGCATTGCTCTCTAGAATTATAGAGAGTTCAGCTCATACAGGTATATTGAAGATAGGAAAGATCTGAAGGGCAATCACAAAACGTTTAGCCTGAAAAGATAAAACTGATGAAAGAAACGTTAAATCGGCTAAAATAAGTATACATAGATAGTTTATGTTGAGTATACAGAGAAGCATAACATTTTAGAATAGATACATTGATAATATTAAATTAGTCCACTGTGGCTTCCTCCAGTGGTTCCCCACTGTATTTTTTTTTTTTGGAGAGGAAATCTGGCTCTTGCCCAGCTGGAATGAAATGGCACAATCTCAGCTCACTGCAACCTCTGCCTTCTTGGTTCAAGCTATTCTCCTGCCTCAGCCTCCCAAGTAACTGAGATTGCAGACGCCCACCACAACGCCCAGCTAATTTTTTTTTTTTTTTTTTGAGACGGAGTCTCGCTCTGTAGCCCAGGCTGAAGTGCGGTGGCCGGATCTCAGCTCACTGCAAGCTCCGCCTCCCGGGCTTACGCCATTCTCCTGCCTCAGCCTCCCGAGTAGCTGGGACTACAGGCGCCCGCCACCACGCCCGGCTAGTTTTTTGTATTTTTTAGTAGAGACGGGGTTTCACCGTGTTAGCCAGGATGGTCTCGATCTCCTGACCTCGTGATCCGCCCGTCTCGGCCTCCCAAAGTGCTGGGATTACAGGCTTGAGCCACCTAGCCCGGCCTTTTTTTTTTTTTTTTTTTTTTTTGTATTTTTAGTAGAGACGAGGTTTCACCATGTTGGTCAGGCTGGTCTCGAACTCCTGACCTCAAATGATCCATCCGCCTTGGCCTCCCAAAGTGCTGGGATTGCAGGCGTGAGCCACCATGCCTGGCTTGGATTTTGGATATAATTCTATGTCCTTACCATGCATTGTCTGGAACTAGAGTGATCATTTAGTTTATCATTGAAATTAGAACTCTTTTGAGAGTAAAAGGAAGTGCTATTACTTACTGATTGTACCTGGAGCACAGGTGTGCCCAGTCCTGTCCTAGGTGAATTAGAAGGTGTGGTTACCAGAGCTATAAGACCCTATGCGTCCTGGCTCCCTGGTCCCTGCTTGTCCCTGCCACACTAACTGCCGCTTTTTTCTATCTTCCAAATCTGACCTTTTTCTCTTTCTTGACTGGTCTAGGTTTGTACTTGCCCCAGATGAGCTCCTCTTCCCAGCACATTGACATTCGTTTTTCAAAGCATTGAACACTATTGGAAAAGTTTTGTTTTATATTTGTTTACTTGTTTCTTCATAAAATGGAAAGCAGGGACTGTGTTGATCTCGTTCATTACCCTGCTTCCAGTGCTTAGCACAGGGTCTATTTGTAATGTTCAAAATGTTCGTTGAATAAATAAAAGCAAGTTAACTATTTTAACTTATGTGATCAATTCCTGATGAATTATATGTCTTGGTGTTAAAACAAAAGTTATTTTAGGAAAAAGAACCTTGGTATAGGAGGGAGACAAGTCTATTTCTTGGATTAAGTATTCACTGACTGTCTTTCTCTCCTTGATACCTCAATTTCCAAATCTGTTAAGTGGAGATAATATGTACATTGCTTATTTTGCCATTATTAGCATAAAATAAATGTTTGGGAAAGGACTGTGCAGAGTGTTAGGGGGCATTTTATAACTAGAAGTGTTACTATATATTTTCCATTCCTCTCCCCAGTTAAAATATTGCTGTTTACGAATCTCCCCATTTCTGTTGAGAATTCTAGGACCAAAGTTTTCTGTTGAAAACTTCAGAATTCTTAACTCTACCCATTCTTCTGTTCTTGACATGGAGTTAAGTTTCTAAGTCCTGTTAATTCTTCCTTGGAAACATCTCCAATTTCAGTTTTTATTACCACTACTTAACACCCACCCCTAGTGTCATCAATTTTTCCTAGATTGCTATGATAACATTTACCATGTTTGTTTTCGCTTCTCCATCAAGCTCACCAAAGACAGGTTAATCTTTAAAAGTGATGTTTGCCAATAACCTTTAGTGATCCCCATAGCATGTTTGATAATATCCATATTTTTAAGCTATCAATATTTTTAAGCCTGGCCTTTGACTTTAGTCATAACATGTTAATTCTGCATCATGTACATCTCCTCGGTTTCTTAGTACACTCATTTCTGTCTTTTTCTTTTGTCTCTCATTCTATCCCAGAACGCCCTTTTGCTCAAGTACCTTGTACTCTAGGAAGTGTTTCCTGACAATACACTCTAAATTTGACCTCAACATACATTAAGAATTTCTTGTTCTTATTTTCTCTCACATAAACCTTTGCATACCTATTTGAGCTTCTATCTACTGAGAATCTACCATGTGCCAGAATAATATACTAATGTTTTAAGCATTGCTAATCAATACAGAGCAATCCCAAATAAGTATTAATCCAGTTATTTATTAACTTGTATTGTTATTTAACTGTTGTATATAAGTATGTTTTCATTATAAAAATTGCAAAAGCTTTCAGAAGGCAAGACTTATGTCTCATAGTTCTTTACTTGCGTATACTATTAGCAACATTAATTTCTCACTTTTACTTGTTAAAATTGCATACACATTTAACATTTCCTAAAGGCTGACATTTCTTATCATGGGCACACTTGATACCTATGAATTTGTGTGCTAAAGAACTTTAATAGTCCAAGAAGTTCTCATCTAAACAATTAAATTGGAATAACAAAAGTTCAGTGAATTTTTTATTTTTCTTGTAATCTTTCACTATTAAGGAACAGGTTTATAGACATGGGATTTACGTGGTATTCACCCTGCCACCCAACAAATCAATATACTGGTTTATGGTCATGCAAAGATAATTTCAGTATAACACTGGACTACTTTGAGCAGCATAGCAGATATATTTTTTCTTGTAATACTGGTTACTTCAAACCCTGGGGCTCACAGTGGTTTGAGGTTAATGAAGTGTTGTATTCATATTAACCATGGTAATCTTATGGTGTCACAAAATAACAGGCTTTCCTTGCCATGTGATTTTTTTCCCCCTGCCATATGATTTTGCTGTATTTTTTAGTTTGCAAATATTGCATGCATTGTTTGACCATATTCCCAGAAGTTGCTTTGTGATAGTCAAGTTTGCCTGAAGTAATACTAATGGCATATACAGCTGTATGTAATATGAATTCAACTCATGAAAGTTATCACTGATCTGTTTAAACGAAATATTTTAACTAGTATATTTTTGCAGGTATTTGCTTTAGGAGAAGCTCCTAAGAAAAAGTGATTGAATCTTGAAAAGGCCAAGGTCTAAATGAATATTTATGTTTGGACATTAATTATGTCATTCTGCTAGACCAGATTTAAAAAATTATCAGACACACCTTCACTAAACTTTGTTAGATAACTTCATGTTATATATAAGAATAGATTAAGTTATTAATGTGATTTACTGCTTTACAAATGGTTGAATTTTGATCTCTCTCTCTCTCCATGACAAACGTATTATTTGGAGACTTTACTTAGAAAAGAAAAAGAGGAATTTATGACTTCATCAGAAGCCTCATTAGGGAATATGTTTGGCTTTCATGCTGAGTTGTCTTTTTTTCCTTTTCTTTTTTTCTGCTGTTATTTGTTCCCAAGAAACTCACAGTCTTCGAACTCACATAATTTGGGGGATTCCAAATACTATATCATTCAACCACAGCTGTTTTAGATATGCCACAAATTATAGTTATATGAACTTGATTTTTTTTCCCCCTGAACATGGAGAAAAAGCAAATTATAAGGAAAAGAAAAGGGGGAAAATTTAAATTGTCTCCATAGTAATTAAGTAACTCATACAGCTAAAGTGCTATATTTTAGTAGTAACTACCTTGTTTTTAATGTGACATCAAAAGCTAGTGGTTTGTTTCTCATTTAGTGCAGATGTGAAATAGTGTACATCTCTAGAATGGTTTAAAAGAAGTTATGGTCATGGTAGAGAGATTTAATTTGGGTCTACTCTATGAACTTGAGGCATTTTCCCCAAAGGGAACTAGCAGATGAATTTAGGTACATTAAAGAAATGATTATAGACAGCTTATAAAACCTCTAAAACTTGGGAAATCATCACTGTGTTTAATTTTTTAAAATCCTCTCAGATCTAATTTGTTAATAACCATATTCCTACTCATTTTTATTCCTTTCACTTATCCAGTTTTCTACTTGGGGTAACTTTCAGTGTAATAGAATCCACTTGACTCCTTCTTCCTGTGCCCTTTCAGTATAGTATTGAAGAGGAATTAATTATATTGAACAAATGTTTTAAAATTTGTTTCACTTACTTCCTCTCTAATAATCCATTTTCTTCTGAGTTTGAACTTTAGGCATGGGTAATAGATCAGGAATTGGGGAGATCTTTGTTCTAAATAATTGGAATGACCGTATTTGTCAATTAGAGAGATATGTAGACCAATGGTTATAAACCTGAGCACTAGAAATTCTTGTAGAACATTGGGGACCACGTATTCTGAAGTTTGTAATTGGAGAGTCTGATTCAGAAGTGGTCCTGTGAATAAGTACTGTAAGTAATCATCTTAAATAATACTGTAAGGATTAGTCTTTTGTTCCTTTGTAGATTGATCTCCCAAAAGTTCTACCTTTAGTTGGATTGTTTAGTTGAATTTATAAGTAAAAAATAATGACTTAGGCTAAATTAAAATTGTTAACTGGACTATTTACAGATCCATTACTAGGTATTAGATGTTATACCTGGGGAAGATGGAGAATGCAAGGAATTTCAAGATGTTTTTCCTGGAAAAAACCAAAAAAAAAAAAAAAAAAAAAGCACACAAGAAGATATATATCTGGGCCAAAGATGCTTTTAGAGTGGTTGTTGTAATTTGAACCAACTAAATGAGACTAAAGCGGAGAATGTAAACTGAGAAGAGAAGAGGGCTCTGGACCCCTCAGGAAGTACAGTCTTTAGTGTCTGGTTAAAGGAGAAAGGGTGTGAAAGGGAGATTCTGGACTAGTTGCTAGTTGCTAGAGAGGCAGGAAGAAGATGAGAAAGATAAAGGAAGGTTTGTCAGACTAAAGGAAGGTTTCCAGAAGGGAATAGTCAAATGTGCTGAAGCTATTGTAAGAGGTCAAGAAAAATGATACAAGAAAATTGACTTTGCCAAAGGAAAGAAAAGGGATGGGAGTGGGGTTGGGGGTGGAGGTGGAGTGGGGTAGAGTAGGAAGAAGGTTTTTATATCAAAGCTTTAGTTTTCTTTTTTCCTTTTTTTTTTTTTTTTTTTTGAGATGGAGTCTCGCTCTGTCACCCAGACTGGAGTACAGTGGCATGATCTCAGCTCACTGCAACCTCTGACTCCCTGGTTCAAACGATTCTCCTACCTCAGCCTCCCAAATAGTTGGGATTACAGGCGTGTGCCACCTGGTCCGGCTAATTTTTGTATTTTTAGTAGATACAGGGTTTTACGACGTTCGCCAGGCTGGTCTCGAACTCCTGACCTCCAGTGATCTACCTGCCTTGGCTTCCCAAAGTGTTGGGATTACAGGAATGTGCCACCACACCCAGCCTCAAAGCATTAGTTTTCAAACTTTAGTTATTCATGTATCATCTCCATGTGTTTTTTTTTCCATTTCCAATTACCATGCTAACTATTTTTCACTATTTTATCTTTACTTTTGTAGGTATTATAATTGCATGGTTAAAAAAATACAAATGTTATTAAAAGGTATAGGCTAAGGTTTGTTTTACCAGTCATCCCAAACGTCTTCTACCCCTTTCTCCTCATTGATCATAACAGCCATTCTTACTAGTTTCTTGTGTATCCTTTTATATTTCTTTTTACAAAGTCTCAGATAACTGTTTTAATAGCTTTTTAGTCCTGTGAAAACCCCACTTTTTCTTTATTCACCTTTTACAGAGGCTAACCATACAAGAGAATAACAAAGTAGTAATAGGTTAAAGGTTCTCAGCTCAGACTTTAGAAGGCCTTGAGTCAGTATATCTGACAGTATGATCAGTTTAATGTCAAACATATGTCTCAAAATAGACTAGCCTGAGCATGAAAAGTTCATATTTTATTACTTCATTTTTCTGTATCTGTTATTTCTGGAGCATAAGCAGTTTGTATGAAGTTGAGCGTAACAGATTTATGTATGCTGAGTGTGACTTTGAAGGACAAAAATTTTTGTGATGTATTAGTCCCTACAAAGGAACTTTGTAACTCAATACTCTACCACCTAGACTTGAATTTTATTTAGGTTCCTTCATTCCTAATGTGTACTACGTTATTTTGATACTGTGGAAACCTTGGATTCTGATCTAGACCTTGTTTCACCCCTTTTGCTTTTGTTTTGCAAGACTTGGAGGAGAGACAGGAACATCAAGGACTCTGAAAAATGTGTAGCTGAGGTGTTTTGCCTCAGATGTTGGTAGGGGTTAAGGTGCATGAGAAGATACAGGCTGAGGGAGATTGAGCAGAGAACTTGGCAGCAGTCCTGGAAGTGAAAACACTCCTGGAAATAGACTGGTGATTCTCTGAAGTCTACCCCATCCCCAGTTCTCCTACACAGCAGAGGTTGTCTGACTCTGAAACACCAGCTCTGTAAGTGCCATAGTGCCTTCAGTCTAATGGAGCTATAGCCCTACCTTTCATAGGTTGAGACTTACTTAGAAAACTGAAATCCAAGGTATCCAGGTTCTTGCCACACAGTTTTGAGAGGTTGACAAGTAAGTGTCTGAGTTGACTGAACATCCTGTGCTGGACCTCTCCAACAGTGGAAGCTTGAGCCAGCCATGCCTTAGCAAGGGGGTGGGGCAGATTTGGGGATTTGTATAAATCAACTTTATGGAACCAAGGATTAAGGTACAGGTTAGGATTTGAACTTGAAATGAGCTAATAAAGAGTAGATATGAAAAAGGAAGGTGAAGTGACCATGACCCATCACCCAGGCCATGCCTCCTTCACCAGTGCCAAATAAGAGTGTCTTTTATGAGTGGGACTGTAAACTGAGATCTGTTGTTTATATAAATTAAATGATGGAATCAGTCTTGGTTAGTTAGATAGTGCAGTTGAAAATATAAGGTCCGAAGACCCCAAACTTTCCCCCATAAGTTACAACTGGATTTAGATGCTGACATCATCTAGATATAGTTTTGCAGCCTTAAGAAGTTGGCACTTTTACCCTACCCAACCCTTACTGAGTCAGGTAGTCAGAGGGGTGGGCAGTATCACCTGATTGGCTATAGGGATTCATATTTCAATTTAGAAAATATTTTAATAAAATATGCTTGTGCCATGTGGCAGCAAATTCACATGCACATAACCTGACTATATATTCCCCAGAAAAGGCCTCTGGAATGAATGTAACTATTCCATTAATCCCAGTATAACTAACACTATGAATGTACAAAGGTTACCGTGGGAACTAGTCCTAGTTTAAGGGGTAGATGACCCAGGGAAGTTGCGGGCCAGCGTATTATGACTGTGATATGGACTGTTGGTGGAGTACATAAATAGAACATTACCTCTGACCCTATGTGTGCATGTATAAATTGATTACAGTAAAATCCCATAATAACGTGGAATTTAAGAAAATCATTTGTGTTATAAGGGGAGTCCTAAGTCCAGATAATCAAAAACTGGGATTTTCTGGACTCCTTGCCTTCCTGGGCTTGTGCTGGGACTCAATATAATGTCACCCATATGAAGTTCTCTATGAAAATCTATAGGAAGTTTAAAAATACATGTATGAGCTAACATCTATAAAAATGTTAAGTGAATAGGCAAAAATTTTGTGATATTCTAATTGCCGTTTGGAATTCTTTCACCTTTGTGATAAAATAATTATTTAACAATACCACAGGCTTTTATAATGTAACTTGTTATTCTTTGAATGATGTGTAAAGAGCTATGGTGCTGGATGCGGAGGCTCACACCTGTAACCGCAGCAGTTTGGGAGGCCAAGGCGGGCAAATCGCTTGAGCCCAGGAATTTGAGACCAGCCTGGGCAACATAGGGAGACCCCATCTCTACAAAAAATATAGAAACTAGTCAGATGTGGTGGTGCATACCTGTGGTCCCAGTTACTTGGGAGGTTGAGGTGGGAGGACTGCTTGAGCCCAGGAGGTCAGGCTGTAGTGAGCCATGAAAATATCTTAGTGACTGGAACAAACTTGTATGACCCTGAGAAGATGTTGTTTTTAAATTCTTTTTAAATTAAATGACTCAGGCAGTTTAATTGAGGAGAATTTCTTTAACTTGCATCCTCTGGTAATTGTTTCTGCTCTTATTTTCCTTCGGCAACTGTGTAGATGTTGAAGATGGAGGAGTGACTCCTCTGCACAGCTGACAGGGTGCTTGGAGTCAGGAGCATGCGTTAGGTGACCTTTGAGGGTGAGTGGAGCACTCTGCCTGAGACTCTTCATTATTGTAACATTTTGGAAACCAGTGTCTTCAGATTCACACTCACCCTTGTTTTTATGAAGTCACGTGACAGTTAACATTTGAGATGGCATAAGAACAGCATTAACTTCCCAAATTCCCTATGCATCCGTGTGAAAGAGAACCCAAAATGTCCTGTGCAGGTCTTTCTTGCTCCTTCAAGTTTAAGTAGTTCAACTCCATAGATGAGGTTTTTTTGTTTTGTTTTGTTTTTTAAGACAGAGTCTTACTCTGTTGCCCAGGCTGGAGTACAGTGGTGCAATCTCAGCTCACTGCAACCTCAGCCTCCTGAGCAGCTGGGACTACAAGTGAGTGCCACCATGCCTGGCTTATTTTTGTATTTTTAGTAGAGACGGGATTTTGCCATGTTGGCCAGGGTAGTCTTGAACTCCTGACCTCAGGTGATCCGCCCGTCTGGGCCTCGCAAAGTGTTGGGATTATAGGCGTGAGCTACCGCGCCCTGCCAAGGGGGATTTTTTTTTTCTCCTTTCAGTTTAGTTGCCCTATGTATGATTATAAAACTATACTTTTTCTTTACCCTGCCCCACTTTTTTCTGCTTCTAGCAGAGTCACTCTATGTTTTAAAAGAAAAATATCCACAACAGGCTTTGCTGCCATGGAGCACTTACATATCCATGTTTCTCCTATTATGAAAGGAGGAGTGTTGCTTGGTAGCAGTAGCGGCTGTGGGTGTTAGATGGCAGATGGGGGACTGCAGGATTGCAGCTGCAGTCCTGCAAATATTGTTAAAATAAACTTCCATCGGAAATTGACTGGTCAAATAGAGTGTTGTTGTGATGAAGCAGAACTGAAAGTCTAATGTGAAAAAGAGGAAAAACATTTATCTGAGCCATGTAAACTTTTATGCAGACCAGTATTGATGTGGTTTCTTGGCAGGGAATTGCTGGGCTGTAAGTCTGAGAGGACTCAAGGGAATGACTGGAGAAAAGTATCACCAATAGAGTATTTTGATGAAAGAGAAAACAATTCCATCATTTATTGTAAGACTGTTTCATGTCACCAAGTAATCTTGTATGACCCTGTATATGTGCCTTACTCAATTAAAGGTACATTTGATGGAGGGAATGGCTCACATCTGTAATATCAGCAATTTAATGGGAGGCTGAGGCAGGAGGATTGCTTGAGCCCATCAGTTTAAGACCAGCCTGGGCATCATAGTTAGACCCCATCTCTACAAAAAATTTTAAAAAATTAGCTGGGTGTGGCAGCACATGCCTGTTATCCCAGCTACTTGGGAGGTTTAGATGAGAGAATCTCTTGAGTCCCGGCGGTCAAGGCTGCAGTGAGTTGTGATTGTGCCACTGTACTCCAGCCTGGGAAACAGAGCAAGACTTTTAAAAAAATTTTTTAAATAAAATAAAGATGCATCTTACCTATATCTTCTCATTTGCCACAGATTCTTACATGCATATGTGATGAAATTTGGATGTGGTAAGTTTGAGTATTGGATGCTTCTTTGGCCTGCATTTGTACTATAATCAGTTTTCTTGAAACTGCAAAAGGGCCAAGTGAACATGAATGATTCTTATCAGGAGAGTTGTGGAAATTTGTGGGAATGTGTTTTCTAATGTAGTTGAGTCTGAAACGTATTCATAATGAAATACATTATTTAACATAAATTATAGTCTTATTTTTTCTTTATATTACCCAGGGCATAATATTTGTTTTGAAATTATGTGTGTGGGTAGGTTTTACCATGTTAATTCATTTCAAGTTAGTAAAGAGAGCCTTATAAATTTACTATAAAAATGGGGACTTTTGAGATCCACTTATCTTGGTAATAGTTAACTAGGACTTCTTAAATTGTTTAATAACTCTGTACATTCAGAAGAGTTTCTTTTATCATTTAAACTGTAGTACTGTTATTTGCTGTTAAGTTCCGTAAAGTCACAGAAAACACTGAACTAGTGAATATAGAACCATTGCTGGTTGAAAAATACAGCATTAGGTCCCCTCCAGCCTCCGGTCACATTTTCATCAGTAAATCATTATATAACCTTGTTTCATGTGTGTTTCTTTTTAAAGACACTTTAATGTACATTTTTGATTCATTGACATTGAACTCATGGCTAGTGTATCACTATAGCTCATGCCTGAATGAAACTTATTTGACACGAATATTTTCTCTATAAGGCACATCACGAGTATTTTCTCCATAAGGCACATCACAACCTTCTTGCACTTAGGAACACTAGACAGCACTTTGGCACTATGCATAGGGGGTATTCTCAACAGCAAAATCACCAACAAAAAGCATAAATGTACAAAAAGTATGGCACTAAGTGGAGTGAAGAAAGGACACTTGCTTACAGAATAAGAGCTGAAAAATGAAGGAAAAGTACACCTTACTTATTTGACCTCAGTTGGGAGTGTGCCCATTGGGCAACTCAAAGTTTTTGTCACTCTTTGACATATCAGCAAATGCCAGAAAAGCCCTACGGATTTGAAGTTACAAATGAGTTTTAGCAAGTGGGCAAGTTTTCAAATATTGAAATCCACGAATAATGAGAATTGATTACAAGTAGTTTTGCCAAAAATTGTAAATTATGGAATAACCTGTATAGTCACGTAAATGCTTGCAGAATCTGGAGAATTAATGAGAACTTTTGATGTGTTATAACATATTAAGATGACTTTACTGTAATATCTTTGATTTAAATAATGAAATTAACCACAATTGTATAATGTCTTGTAAAATTTTTATAGTGCTTCAGGTACATAATTAATTTTATCTGTAGTGGAAAAACGACGATTCTGACAGATTAAGTAAGTGATTTACCACTGTCGACCTGCCTAATGTGTTGTGGAAATGAAACTGGAGCCCAAGTGTTTTTATTTTTTATTTATTTATTTTTTCTTTGAGACATGGTCTCACTCTGTCACTGAGGTTGAAGTGCAGTGGCATGCTTATAGCTCACTGCAGCCTTGACCTCCTGGGCTCAAGCAATTTTCCCACATCAGCCTCCTGAGTGGCTGTGACTACAAGCGTGCACCACCACACCTGGCAAATTTTTAAAATTTTGCATAGAGACATAGTCTTGCTGTGGTGCCCAGGCTGGTCTCGAACTCCTGGCCCCAAGCAGCCCTCCCATGGGCCTCCCAGAGGATTATAGGCATAAGCCACTGCACCTCGCCCCAAGTTGTTTCATTTTTTAATTCACTCTTAAATTTTCTCCTTTTTCCAGATTAGCTAGTTCAGAATTATTCTAGATATGTATGTCTTAGCAAGTATGGTGATTTAAAGTTACTTTGGACGACTTTAAGTTTACTTTTTTAAAAAAGGAATTTCAAGATTGTTGGGTACATGCCTGTTTCAGGAGCTTTATTACAAGAAAATGGAATTATCTGTTGGGATTGGAATCACTGGATTAAACTGACAATAAACTTCTGTTATTCTTCAGGAATCATCTATCTTCTGCACAGACCAAAGTAGTGATTTAATTTGAGTGCATAGCTTGGTTGTACTTAATCCTGGGATGTAAAAAGCCAGAAAGAATGTCACTCCCATAGTGAATGTCACTCCCACAGAACAATAAGGATAAAGATAGATGATCTACACAATTTCAATTTTTTTAACCTACTAGAGAGTTGAGATTGATAACATCTAGGTAGTGTAAAATTCAAGGATAAAAATAGACTCTTCCATATAGAGATGAGAAATAAGCACTGGCTCATGTGGTCACTACTTTTTCAACCTACAAAGAGATTCACTAGTTAATAAGCCTAGGCAAGGGCACAGTACTCCAATCAGCTTTATAGAAATGTATTGCTATGGTCCAAATTGTGTGCCTACCTCCAGATTCATGTGTTAAAGCCCCAAACCCCAGCACCTCAGAATGTGACTGAATTTGGACACAGGGCCTTATCACAGGTGGTGAAGTTAAAATGAGGCCTTTTGGATTGGCTGTCATACAATCTGACTGGTGTCCTTATAAGAAGAGGAAATTTGTACATACCAGGGGTATATGCACAGAGGAAATACTATGTGTGGATATAGAAGGTGACTAGACCGCAGGCCTAGGAGAGAGGCCTCAGAAGAAACCTAACCTGCCAACCCCTTGATCTTGCACTCCTACACTTCTAACCTGCGTAACTGTGAGAAGATAAATTTCTGTTTAAGTCCTCTAGACTGTGGTATTTTGTTATGGCAGCTCTAGCAAACTAATGTTTAAGTACTCTTAAAGAATTAAGTATGTAGAGCCAAACATGTAAGATAAACCAAAGGAAAAATGGGAGTAGAAGAGAATGGAGATAATGTAGGAAGGAGAAGTAAACGTTGAAAACATTGTAAGTAATAGAAGAGAAGATACTATATTTATGTAGCAGGAGTAAGGTTTCTTAATAAAGTGATATTCAGAAGACAAAAGAACATTGAGAGGATAGTGGACATTTTAAGATTTCTTGCATTTTTGAAGATAAAGTTAGGAAAATTTCCCAGTGAAGTAGAAATAGTAGATATGGAGAATAGGAGAGAAAAATTAGGCAATAGAAGATAATCAGTCCAGGAGGTCCAACATCCAACTAATACACACAAACTTAGAGAACAGAGGAAAAGGAAGTGAAATTATCAAGCAAATAATACTGAGATTGTCCTAGAGCTAGACATAAGTGAATATTGAGATAGAAAGCCTTATTAAATGTGCAATAAAGAAGGAAGGAATTTTCACCAAGACATGTCATTTAGAAATTCTCATGCACCAGAGATAAGGAGAACTTGAAAACTTTCAGGGGAAACAACAGGCCATGTTAATGGTTGGGAAATCTGGATGGTATCGGATTTCTCAGTTATAACAAAGAAAGCTGAAAACAGAGCAATGTCTTAAAAATTCTGAGGAAAAATAATTTTCATCTTAGAATTCTATACCAAAATTATGAATCATATGCATGAGTAGAATAAAGATATTTTTATACATACAGTGTCTTAAAAATATGTTTTGTCTGCCCTTTCTCAGAAAGCTACTGGAGTTGTGTACCATGAAATTCAGGGAATTAATAAATGAAGAAGGAAAATGTGGAATCCAGGAAATGGGATCCAGCAGAGAGATGTGAAGGGAATTCCCACAATGACTGTGAAGTTTAGGATAATAGTTGGCTCAGTGCCTAGAGAGTTTATAGTCCAGATTAAAACAGTCAGAATACTCCAGGACGGTGTCTAAGGAAAACAAACAAGCATGAAGCTAATATATTATCTGAAGCAATACACTGGAGGGAAGGAAGTTTTGTAGTCCTTTTGGAATATCTAGGGCTGAATTAGCGAATGTACACCAAAAAGTTATTCAAAAAACAAAGACAATTATAACTTTATAGTTAACAAAAATTTGTGTGAGAAAGAAGAGATAGTTATATATGAAGTAGCTCAGGCATAAACAACTTTTATGATAATAATAACACAGTCGTCCCTCGGTGTCTGTGGGGAATTGGTTCCAGGATTCCCCATTGATACCAAAATCCGTGGATGCTCAACTCCTATATGGCAAAGTATTTTCTTTTTTTTCTTTTCCAAGTGCTGAGGTTTGAGAGAACTTCTCCAAGAAGCTCATAAATACAGTAGTGCCCAATCAGGTGGTCTACAGCTTCAGTAACACACCTGTGTATACCCAGGTAACTATTGGTCAGCTACAAATGGAAGTTCAGTAAAAGCAATTCCACAAAGGACCAAATTTCTACAGCTGGGCCTCAGATCTGGCTATCTGGCTAGATCATGGTTAAAACTGGAAATGTGGAAAACTACAGTCAAACTATAAAACAGCCCCACCCCATCTCCCTTCACTGACTCTCTTTTCGGTCTCAGCCCGCCCACTCAGGTGAAATAAACAGCCTTGTTGCTTAAAAAAAAAAAAAAAAAAAACACAAAAAACTGGATATGTGGTCTAGCCCGCCAGCAAACTCCTAAAATATTGCAAACCCCTACAATATTGCAAATCTCAGCCTATTAAGAAGTAACGACTGTTAGCAAGAATTGGGAGACAAAAGTGACATTTGGCCGGGCATGGTGGCTCACGCCTGTAATCCCAGCACTTTGGGAGGCCAAGGCCGGCAGATCATTTGAGATTAGGAGTTTGAGACCAGGCTGGCCAACATGGTGAAAGCCCATCTCTACTAAAAATACAAAAATCAGCTGAGCGTGGTGGCATGCACTTCTAGTCCCAGCTACTTGGGAGGCTGAGGCAGGAGAATTGCTTGATCCTGGGAGGTGGAGATCGCGGTAAGCCAGGATCGCACCATTAGACTCCAGCCCGGGTGACAGAGCAAGACTCTGTCTCAAAAAAACAAAACAAAACAAAAAACAAGCACAAAAAGCAAAAGTGACATTCATCTTAACCAAATAGCCTGGGTTACTTTTGTGCCTCTTTTACAGATGAAGAAACTGAGGGTCAGAGAACCTTAGGTTTATAGGTAGAAAATATCAGAGCCAGCCCCAAACCCAGGTCTCTGGCATCCCTTCCCTAGTCATGTCTACCACTCTTCAAAAATTGAGCTTATGCCGTTAGCATCTCTGTAGATAGTGGGCCGCAGGACCAAGGAAGGCTAGAAGAAGGTGTTGGCCTACACACTTGAGGAGAGATGATGAAGAGGGGACCTAGGTCCAGCAGTCAGGTGTTTGCTTTTGTAACCACCCAATGAGTTCACCTTGCCCACTGCTTAGATAAAGCAGATTTCTCAAGACAGGGGAATTACAATAGAGAAAGAGTAATTCATGCAGAGCCGGCTGTGCAGGAGACCGGAGTTTATTACTACTCAAATCAGTATCCTAAAATGGCATAGTATTTGCATATAACCCACACATGTCCTCCTGTCTACTTTAAACCATCTCTAGATTAATTGTAATACCTAATGCAATGTAAATACTATGTAAATAGTTGTTATAGTATATTGTTTAAGGAATAATGACAAGAAAAAAAGCCCGTACATCCTCATTACAAATGCAGCCATCTGCAGAACTCACAGATATGGAGGGCTGACTACCTAATGATTTTCCCAACATGTGAGGAGGATAGTGTGTGTGTAACTGCCTCAAAGGAGGGACGAAGGACAAGAATCAGAAATGTGGAGAGGGAGGGCAGGGGATTACTCTCTGTTATGTAACAAACCTGAGTGTTTGGCTTTTAAACTTCTATAATTATATTCTTTTGGAGAAATATTAATACTAGTAAAGGAAGTAGGGCTACACTTTAGATAGACTACATTTAGAAGGGGGGCAGTTAAAATGGAGGGAGAGGGAAGGAGGAGTATAGGCTGGGTTTGGAGTACATTAGGGAGAGAGAAGAAAGGAAAAATCAAGACACTGTTGAGACACTCCACTGTGTACCCCAGTGGAGGTTATGTGTATACATATTAATAAATGTTAATATACCCCAGCCGTTGTATTTTTTTTGCAGTTACTTGCTTCCCAGTCAGCTTGTGTTCTTTTCAGTGTTGACACGTGTAGTTAGATTAGTAGCAGTCAGGGTTCTCCACCTATATGCTGTTTTTTTCTTGTTAGGTGCCTGCCATTTCTTGAAAGCCCTTTATGTTTGTAAGGACTTGTTTTTCTTTTTCATGAGAATGTTCTTGTCAGAGACCAAGCGAAGAGACAGCCAAGGTGGAAGAGAGTAAAGTGAACCATTACATCTTACTATACGTGTTGGGGTCCTTTAGCTTCATGTTGCCAATGTAGGAACTACTACTATGTGCTGTTCATGTTGTTAGCACACAGTAAAATGATCTCTTCTTACTCTTTGAGCCTATAACCCTAAAATTCCCTTCTATTTCTTATTGTCTTCAAGCACTTTAAAAAAAAAAATACATGATTCCCTTTGTGGGTACAACTATTACGTTATTGCAAGAAAGACATTTCCTAGCCCTACTTACAGAAAATCTGTGCGTATCACAGGTTTCCAGGCTATTGACTTACTTGGTTTTCTTCGTTAACCTTAATGTAACATTCCGGTGGCACCTGACTTTGTCTTAAAATCATTCCCAAGTGGGTAAACATCATATAAGTAACCTCACATTCTTGTAAGCCTGCTTTCTTTCCCTGTATGTCATGGAAAATTTTCTATGTTAATTGGAGGTGGTTTCTGGCCTAATTATGTTTGAAAAAAAATTGTTGAATGGAGATACATCTTAAGCAAGAGATGTTGAAATAATTGCTTGAGTAAACATTGATCACCATGACCTTGTAATAGTTTCCCTTGAAATCATTTAGTGAAAGCAAATTTAGGCAATTACTGAAAACCAGTGATCAACGAAGGAAAATAAAGTTTTTTTTTGGTTTGTTTTCTATTTCATAGGACTATACAGAGCACCCCACTTAAATGACTAATACTAAAATTTAAATCTCAATTATTTAAATCTCTGGTATATATGTATAAGATGTTTTTACTTATGAAATAAGACTATTTTGTCAGAATTCATATACTTGTAAAATTCTAAGTTCAGGATCATAATAAATGAGACTTTTTGTGATTATTTGGAGCATTTTGTCAGATCATGCTTTCAATTTCCCCATTGTAGAATCATTATCTAATTCTACTTTACAGGTATTTAGTATCTTTGTTCCTTCAAGAGTATTATGAAGTCATTATATGTATTCTGTCATATGGAAAGAGAATATTAGTGAACAATGGCTTCTACTTTGAGACTTTAAACACCAAGAGAGGCAAGCCTCAGATGATTCAGATAATGTTAATTGGCTAAAAAAATTGAGGAATATTTTTTGTGAGAATATCAAGGGGAAAAAGAGGAGATAGGGACATTTATTTATGATTCATCTCAAACTGGAAGCTGATTTTCAATTGTGACTATAAACTGAAGATTGTCACTTGATTCACATGTATTCAGGGCTCATAAAGCTAAGTCATCATACTTAGAAATGGTTTCATGCTATCACGGTGTCTGTTAGAATTAGCAGGCAATATCTCCTTATAGGAAATGTTAAGTATATTAGTGATTTTTTTAAAATGTAAAATTATGAGATTTTAGAATTTGGAGAATAACTACCTGAGCCTATCCTCTTTGTTGTGAGTTAGCAGTGGGACAGAAGTATTTGCCATATAGCGAGAGAAACTAGAAAACAAGCTCACTAGGGGGATATTGAGGCCATGTAATACAGAATAATCTATTTTGAGAGTTCTTTGCAAAGGTGTAATAGTACCAGATCTTTGGGAATATTTTAGTTTTTAAATTTTACTTTTCCTAGATACAATATCTAGTTGAATTTTTTTATGTGGCAGTTCTAGGAGTACTGTGGAGGCATGGCAAAATAGGAATGTGAAAAGCTTAGCTCAACTTACCTTCCACTTTTATTTCTTTTAAATGTCACAAAATAGAGTCTACAAAAATGTTAGCTATCTGGGATCGTTTTGAATAGCTGAATATCTAGTAGTTTTAAAATTAAAATAACATGTCTTATTATAAACGAAAGTATATTTAGAAAAATTTAAATCTGTATTATTTGTTAAATTTTGAAATACATTAATATAATTATTTTAATATAAAAGTGTGTTTATTTTAGAAAATACAGAAATAAACTTTTTGTAGCTCCACTACCCAGTGTTAATTATTACACTATGACAGTTTGAAATTAGATTTCCAGGCTATTTCCCTATAAGGACATATACTTTTATTTTCTAAAGGATCATATTTTATCTATCTTTTTGTAGTCTTTTGCCAACTTTATATTATATTTAAAAGAGCAGTTCATTTTATTAAATATTGTTCTGTGGTAAAATTTTAATGGCTGCTTACTGTTATATTACATAAGTGAACCATAATGTCATGTTTAATTTAAATGGACTAATTCTATTTTATTAACTAGGTTAATTATAAAAGAAATATGTATATTCATGTCAAATTCATAATATATTAACCAAACTTCTCTTCTATTACTTACTTCTTTTTAAGGGGAAACTGTTCTTTTTATTTTCCTATTTATTATAAACTCATATTTGTCTAATGCACATAGCTTTTGCCTTACTAAAAATATAGAATATAATATATAATAATATGTGTTATTATATAATATAGTAATATAATAAAAATATATAATTTAATATAATAATATATTATATACTAATGTTATATATCCACATAATATAATATATATAATATATAATATACTAATACTTATTAGTATATAATAATGTATTATGTAATATTATTATATTTATTAGTATATAATATGATAATAATATTATTTTGAAACAGAGTCTTACTCTGTTGCCCAGGCTGGAGTGCAGTGGCGCAATCTCAGCTCACTGTAAGCTCCGCCTCCTGAGTTCAAGTGATTCTCCTGCCTTAGCCTCCTGAGTATCTGAGATTATAGGCGTCTGCCACCATACCCAGCTAATTTTTGTAGTTTTTGTAGAGACAGAGTTTCAACATGTTGGCCAGGCTGGTCTCAAACTCCTGACCTCAGGTGATCCACCTGCCTCGGTCTCCCAAAGTGCTGGGATTACAGGCATGAGCCACTCTGCCCAGCCTACTTTTATATTTCAGGGTTTATATTATGAATTTATATTGTTCTAATTATAGCTACATGTAAAGCTACCAGTATATATAGAACATAGCATAAGAGTAAGTTTGGATTTGACTCTGGTATAGTTGTTTTAGAACTTACTTTCTTGAAAGACTTCTTGCCAAGGGCTTGCTTTTTAATGACTTTGCCTGTCTCTTTTATAACTTAATAAAACGTTTGTAGCTACCTTTCTCTAAAATTAATTGATGCTTATCCCAATTGTTGTATTTTTTTTACCGAATTACTACACAATCAGTATCTTTTGATTTTGTACCATTATTCAATGCAATACGTGAAAGATTTTTTTTTTTTTTGGTCAAGGCTCACACACCAGAACTACTGATAAATATATTTGTATTCATCTAGAAATTTTAGATGCATATTTAAATACATATATGCGTAAATAAATACTGTTTTTTTTTGCTCTTTTAGTAGAGACAGTCTTGCTATGTTGCCTAGGCTGGTCTTTAACTCCTGGGCCCAAGCAATCCTCCCTCCTTAGCCTTCCAAAGTGCTGAGATTATAGGTGTAAGCCATGGAAACCAGCCATAACTTCTTTAAACAAAAAATATTATACAAGCATGTTCACACTCACACACACTATTAGGCAACATGAATTTTCATCTTAAGGTATATTGTAAGAATGATGAATGAGGTTAGAAGCACAGTATCTTCAGCTATGCTGTCTGGGATTGAACCCCAATTCCCACATTTAGTATGTGTGACATCTTGGGAAAGTTATTTCATATCTTAATGTGTCTCAGTTTCCTTATGCTTAGCATGATGAACAATACAAATATCTGTCTCATAGAGTTGATGTGAGCTTTCACTAAGTTTGTATATGAAAAGTACTTAGTTATTGGCAAAATAATCATTGTATTTAGCTTTTACCTTTTTATGTAAGAGCATATAAATTTATTCTAATATTTTTAGATTATCCCATCTTAATATTACTATAATTTATTGATTCCCCATCACAAGCCATTGGGTTATTTCCCTATTTTATATTATTGAAACAATGGTGCAAAGACTGTCTTTATTATTAGGATTTTGTACTTGTGAAGTAAATATATAGGATGAAGTCCTAGAAGTATAATTCCTGTGTCAAAGACTACTTTTTTTTTTTTTTTGAGACGGAGTTTCTCTCTTGTTGCCCAGGCTGGAGTGCAATGGCGCGATCTTGGCTCACCGCAACCTCTGCCTCCCAGGTTCAAGCAATTCTCTTTCCTCAGCCTCCCGGGTAGCTGGGATTACAGACATGTGCCACCATGCCCGGCTAATTTTGTACTTTTAGTAGAGATGGAGTTTCTCCATCTTGGTCAGGCTGGTCTCAAACTCCCAACCTCAGGTGATCCACCCGTCTTGGCCTCCCAAAGTGCTAGGATTACAGGCGTGAGCCATCACACGCAGCCCAAAGACTTCATATTTTAAGTTTCCATGGGTGTTGCTAAATTGTCCTTCAAATTTGTGAGATTGCTTTTCTCCTCCTACTCTCTCCAATACTAAGTATCACTTAATTTTTAAGTTTTGCTAATGTGATAGGTGATGAATGCTAATTTTTATTTTAAGTTATATTGTAAGTGGAGTTGAATATTCATATTTTTGAGCTATTTGTATTTTTTTCTTATGAACTACACGTCTATGTCATTGGTTCACTTTTCTATTGGTTTATCAATGTTTTTCATATTGCTTTTGAAAGAACACTTTGTTGTAAAATAGCCATTAGCTAGTTGATTTGTGCCATGAATAATTTTCTCAGTTTATTATTGACTTCTTTTCCTTTATAGTCATATAGATTATTCCAATTTTCATGTTTTCAGATTCTTATATTTGTTATTTTGTTATTGCTTCTGAGTATTATGTCATTCTTCAAAAGATCTTTGCCAACATAGGATCACATTTAAAAAGATTCACTAATCTGTTCCTAGATCCTCTTGTAATTTTATTTTTACCTTTAAATCTTAAATCTACTAAAAATGTAGGGGAGGAAAAAAAAAGTAATCTTCTGCCTTCTTAAGTTCAGAGTCTAGAACCCAGGAATCAAACTAAAGACATTAACAAGAAGAAAAACATTCATTTACGTACATCTGCCTGGAAGTTCACAACGAAATGTGACTCACGAAGGTGGTTAGAATTTGAAGCTTATATACCAACTTAAGATGATAAAATATGGAGAGGTAGCTAGACAAAGGAAAGGGGTTTTGGACTTCTGTAGGGTGCAGCAATGAGTAACTTGTGGGAAAGTAACTAGAAAATGTATAGTAATTAAGGGTTGTTTACTAAGGTTTGTTTTGCAGGTTAGAAGTCTTCTTTCTGGTATGGAAGAGGAGAACATCTTCATAAGTGGAAAAATATGTCATCTTTACAAAAGGAAATTTATGTCCTGGTTTTATGTTTATTTTTTATACAGATGGGGTCCCACTCTGTTGCCCAGGCTAGTCTCAAACTCTTGGGCTGAAGTGATCCTCCCACCTTGGCCTCTGAAAGTGCTGGGATTAGAGGTGTGAGCCACCACACTCAGCCTATGTCCTAGTTTTAGACAGAAAGTTGCAGGTCAGAGAACAATTGCCTTTAGTTCAACACAGTTCTTAGACTAAAGTGGCATATTTTGCAATGGCCTACTCTGATTCCCTTCACAAACTCACATGGTGAAAGTAATTAGGTGAGGATCTAGCTTTATTTTTCTTCATCAGGTTAGCATAATTTCCTAATACCATTTATTGTATAATCTACCTTCTCTTCATTATTTTCAAATATTTTGTATCTCATAAACTAAAATTTTATATATTTGAATTTGGATCTTTCTGGACTCTCTGTTTCATCAATTTGTCTACTCCTACACTAGTAATAACAATTATTGTATGTTTACAAAACTTTAAATTTTCTCTTATACCTAGCTACTCTCCCCCAATACTATTTTTATTCAAAAAATTTTAGTTTGTTAGTGTGTACTTTTTCCAGGCAAACTTATATTTCAAAATAAAAATATTTGTACATTATTTTGTGAGAATCTTTTGGAGTTTCTGAGTTCAGTGGGACTTAATATCTTAAATAGGACTTAATTCCTGAGGTAATCAGAAATGAAATATTTTCTTTCATTTTATTTTCTCTCATTATTGTATATATATGAAAATAGCTTTAGGTTATGTATACTAGTTTTATAATCGGACTTCTTAGTTATACTGCTAATCTTTTCCAGTTTATTTTTTAGTTATATCCTTTGTAAGTTATAGTTTTATCTTTTTCTAATATTTATGCCTTCTTTCCAGTGTTTATACCTTTTATTCTTTTTTCTTGTCTTGTTTCACAGAATGATTCCCTTCAAATAACGCCATTTTACTTTTAACCTTTTAGAATGACTTTATTCAAAATAAGCCGTCTATGTAAATATAGATTTGGCTTTTGATGTTTAATTTAGTCTGAAATTTTCTTTCCCTCAAATGTCTGACTTTCCTCAGTAAGCAATGATTGTTATGAAATAAATGTTTGCTCTTAATTATATCAACTTCTTTTTATATTTTTTTGTTTCTAATAATCACTTTGTTTTCTGGTTTTTGCTTTGTGGTCTATGTCTTTGTTACTTTCACTTAGAGTAGTGATCTTTAAACAGTTAATTTATATAATTTGTGATTTTTAAAAATCAGTAGACTTTTACCAACATATTATTGAATGTGAGGATATTAGTTTACTTCCATTTTTTTAATCCCTTGACTTCCCCTCATCTTTTTGACTTTTATTATTTTACTTTGTTACAAGATAATTTTTAATAAAAAGGAAAATTATATCTCTTATACAGATTCAAGAGTGAATGCCCGTTAAAGGATTTCTTTCAGTAGTATAATATGAGGGAACTGTAGAGGAGGAAAAAGTAATTTTTCCTATATCCTCTGCATTGTTAGCTGGGACCTGCGCCCCCGCCATAACAAAGACAGATTAACAAGAAAAAACAAACAGAAGTTTATTAATATGTACACCTCTTGTATACAAGGGAGGTATATAAGAAATAATGGTAAATCTCAAAGAGATAGCTTAGGATTCAGATTTAAATAACATCTTCAGCTAAAAAGGAAGAAAGATTGTGTGTGAGGCCAGTTGTGGGGAGGTGACCAGGAAAAGCATGGTGAAGAGTAAGGTTTGTTATGCAGATTTGAGTCAGTGCCTTCTCCATTGATAAGAGTCTCTTATGATTTAGTAATTCTTCATTTCCTGCCACAAAGAGGGAGATACTCTTACAAATGGAGCTTTTCTCCATAGATCTAAGTTTTCCTTACAAAAGAGTATCTTCTACTCTGTTTTTAGAGCTTCTCATGTGTCTGCTGCTTCTCAAAATAATCAATATGCAAAAGAGCATGTTTTGGGGTGACATTCTGGTCTCCTACAGTCATATTTTTGGGTGGCATATTCTGGTTTCCTACAGAACCAAGTAGATGTTGTAACAGGTTCAGAGAAGTCAAAACAGTAGAGATTTAAATGAGATAAAGAAAGGTCCAGATGACTTGCAAATGGAACAAAACTATTTTTCCATATGGGGTAAGATATCAATTAAAACATTATCAGGCACGTCAATTTACATATCTGCCTGTTAACTATAGTTTACAAAGAGTTGAGAAAAAGAGTAGAATCAATTAATTCAGAAGCGTATGCAGCACATCTATTCCTAACAAAGCTTAAAATCAAGACCTGAATGGATCAAACTTTCCATGTAATTTAACCACATCCCAGAAAAAAAAGCTTAAGGATATTTGTAGTAACACAAAAATAGCCAGCAGTAACAGGGTAAAATTCACAATATTTGACATTCATTCAGAAATTTCCAGGCATGCAAAGAGGCAGGGACTTTAAAAAGAGCATAACAAGGTGAAACGTCAATCAAAATTGACCCTGAAATGACAGAAATGAAAGAATTAGTATACAAGTATATTAAAATAGTTATTTTAACTGTGTTCCATATGTTTTGAGGTGCTAGAGAAAAATGTATTAGGAAGAGATATGGAAACTACGAAAAAGGTCCAAATCAAACTTCTAGAGATAAGCACTATAATGAAAAATGAGATGAAAAATGTACTGAATGGAATTAACTGTGCATTAGACAGTGAACAAATGAAGATAAGTGAAATTTAAGATACAGCTATAGAAACTTTCCAAAATGAAACAGAGAGAATAAAAATGACTGGGGAAGAACTCCCTGAAAGGTGCATTAGTAAATAGTGAGATAACTTAAGCGGCCAAATATGTAGTGACATCAGCAGGAATGGTGGGATAAGGTGCTCTGGGAATCCTCCTCTTCATAAAAGCAATACTGGCAAAATGGTCAGTCACCTTTTTCCAGAATTTTGGAAATGAACCAAAGTCTTGCTACAATTATGAAGCATTTAAGGAAAATGACTATAATAAGCTCTGTAAGAACAGCAACTTTAGTGGATTTAAATTTACTCTATTACCTTTACCTTCTCCCTTGCCCCCAGCAAACTTCCCAGTGCCATGATAGCCTTGAAACCAACAGCCTGAAATCATGGTGAAAACCACCACCTTGGCAGCCACTGCAGGGGCTTATAGTATTGAATTGCCTTAGAAATTCCATTTTCATCGAATTGTCATTATTTGACCTGTATGGTGATTGTCTGGATAACCCCTCTCACAAAGATTATTTTTATTTGACCCGACTCAGTGCAAACAGATTTTTTTGCAGGGGAGGTGGGAAAGAGGGGTGTTTGTCATAAATACTTGCTTTACGTTTCTGCTGTCTTAGTGGTAGTTAGTAGTTAAAACAAAAAATAAGGCTAACCAAAAAACTTAATAGGAGAAGCTGGGGAATTAGATGTTCATATGGGGTTTGAAGGAAGCTCTGACACATTCTTGGGAATTTAGAAGACTTACGTGCATGTGTAGAGCTGTGAGCATGCTCGGGAAACACCTAAGAAGGCCCTAAACTCTCACCTTAGGCTGACCTTGAGACTCTGTATAAGCCAGAAGTGGAGGCTAAGGCAGCGTTGTGTGCTGCCTGGTGCACGTTGAAAGTGTAGGGGGTAGAGGCCTGGTGTGATGGCTGATTCCTGTAATTCCAGCACTTTGGGAGGCCAAGTCAGGAGAATTGCTAGAGGCTTGGAGTGGGAGACCACCAACCTGGGCAACATAGCGAGACCCTGTCTCTACAAAAAAATTTAAAATTAGCAGGGAATGGGGGTGTGTGCCTGTAATTCCAGCTGCCTGGGAGGCTGAGGTGGGAGGATGGCTTGAGCCCTGGAGTTTGAGGGTACAGTGAGCTATGATCATGCCACTGCACCCCAGCTTGGGTGATCCTGTCTCTTAAAAAAAAAAAAAAAGTGTAGAGTGGAAGGGATTTCTTTTCTCACCCATTGCAAGGTTCATGGCTGAGGTCCCACAAAAGACATATTAACAAGAGAAAAGCATATATATTTATTTAGTATATATTTTATGTGACATAGGAGCCTTCAGGAATGAAGACCCAGAGAAACAGGTAGATCTGTGTATTTTTATGGACAGTCATGTAGAACTATGATTGGGGGACAAAAGGGTATGATCTAATGGTAATAAACTAGGGGAACTCGGCAATGTCTAGTTTTTCAGATTCTTCTTCATGTCCCTGTGTGACATTCCTTGCCCCCGGTATAGGGCAAGACACCTATCACGTTAACGTTCTTCAGCGGAGAAGGGAGAGAGGTTACATGGTAACCTAGGTCTTATGGCCTGTTTCAGGGAAGAATGTGAGTAGGGGAAGGTGCAAGTGGCCTCTTGCTTCTGCTCTTTCCTCAACTTCCAAGGTGCCATATTTTGGGGTAGCATGTCTTGAACTTTGTCAAAAGTGTCCCTTAACACTTCAGAGCTCTGCTGCAAAGACTAGGAAACATAGTGGTTCCAGGTAGTTCCAGCTTAGCTAACTGCTAAGCTAATCAAGCAGAGACTTCAGAGGCTCCATACCACAAGGATTATAGACTTTAGTGTAGAAGTCTCTAAGCAAACAATCTCAACCACCTCCACAATAACAAACAGCAGCAAGAAATATATTTGTAATTGGGTTCCAAAAAGTAGATGAGGAATGAAAAAATATTTGAAGAAATGATGCTGAAAAATTTCTGAATTTGATGAAAACACTAAGTTCACAGATCCAAGGAGTTCAATGAACCCAACCACAAGAAAAATGAAAACAACACTAAGTTGCAATCATAATCACATTGCTTAAAATCAGTGAATATGAGACATTTTGAAAGTAGCCAGAGACAAAGGGAACATTGCAGAGAAAAGAATAAAAATAAAGACGACAGCAGATTTCTTATCAGGAAAATTGTATGCTAGAAAACAAGGCAAAGACGTATATTTAAGTTCTTAAAAAATTGTTCATACTTAGGTAGCTTGTATATACCATAGGCATCAGTTTATTAAAATAGAAAAGAACAAGTGTTACCACTCACCAGTGAGCTAACACAAAATTTAATGCCTATGTTGAAAGAAAAGTTTAGGGAAAAATTCTGAGTTATTGGATGTAGACAGAGAAGTCAGTCTGTTACTATTTACATAAGGATTATGTACCTAAGGGCAGAGAACAATTAGAAGGACATGATGAAGTAAAAATTAACTTTAGTAGTGAAATCTTGAAAAAATAGGCTAAACATCACTAAGAAATTATTTTTGCCAAGTTTAATCTTTACACATTTTTATTATAAAGAATTCTGAACATAGAACTTATCGTATGACAACTTGAGTACCCACCATTTAGCTTTGTAAAATTTTAATGTTTTTTCATGCTTGCTTTAGCTTTGTAAAATTTTAATGTTTTTTCATGCTTGCTTTGTATTTTTCTATTTAAAGAAATATAATATTACAGACTTAGATTTCCACAGTGTTCACTCCCTAATATAAAATCATCTTGTAGCCCTTCCCAGAAGTAATCACTCTTTTGAATTTGGTGCTTTTAGTTACCAAGCATTTTATATTCTTTTAAAACATATTGTACTTGTTATAAATGGTGTCAGATAAATATACTCTTTGTTGAAGTTTTCTATTTTGAGATGTGTCTTTATTGATACATGAGCCATAGCCCACTTAGTTGTAATCTATATAGTTAGTACATGTATTCTATTCTATGAATAGTACAGAATTTGTAATCATTTTCTTGTTATAGACATTAAGATAGTTTATAATTCATCACCATCGCAAACCATGCTGCAGTGAGTATCCTTGTGCATATTTACATAGGCACATAAGCAAGTGTTTCTCTGTGTTGTGTGTCTCCGTGTGAACTAGCCAGGTTTTAGGTTCGTATAATACCTTTACTGTTAGTGTCTGTTGTCGCATTACTTATCATTGGGCCATACCCACCCTCACATAATTTACTAGTTCCTGTTTTTCCACATTCTCACCCATACTCAGTCTCTCTAATGGATGTAAAATGGAATTCATTGTTTTAATTTATATTGCTGATTACTACTAAAGTAGGACCCATGTCATGTGTTTATTATCCATTAGATTTTCCTTTTCTGTGAATGATGTGTTTATATCTTACCCCCATTTTTTGTTTGATTTTTATTTCTCTTATTTATATGAATTTGAGATCTGTCTCATAAAAAAAGAAAAACAGAGATGAGATCCCACTCTGTCGCTCAGGCTAATCCAAACTTCTGGACTTAAGCAATCCTGCCATCTCGGCCTCTCAAAGTGCTAGGATTACAGGCATGAGCCACTGCGCTCAGCAAAAAAGAAAAAAAAAGTTTTGTTTTGTTTTGTTTTTTTGAATCTTACTCTATTGCCCAGGCTGGAGTGCAGAGGCAAGGTCTCAGCTCACTGCAACCTCTGCCTGCCGGGTTCAAGCGATTCTCCTGCCTCAACTTCCCAAGTAACTGGGATTACAGATGCTCACCACAATGCCTGGCTAATTTTTGTATTTTTAGTAGAGACGGGGTTTCGCCATATTGGCCAGGCTGGTCTCCAACTCCTGACCTCAAGTGATTCACCTGCCTTGGCCTCTCAAAGTGCTGAGATCACAGGCAAGAGCCACTGCACGCCGCCCAAAAATATTGTGAATACCATTTTATTAGTCTATTCTTTCAGTTTATAACTTGTATTTTCACTTGGTATATGTTTCCTTATAATATAGGAGTTTTAAATTTTAATACTGTCATAATGATTAATATTTGATTTCTTTTTGTTTTAAAAATCTTCCTAAGACCATAAACATTTTCTTGTGTAATTTCATCTAAAGGTTTTAAGAGTTTGGTTTTCAGTTTGTCTTCAATACACTAATCCACTTGGAATTTATTTTCTGTATGATGTGAGGTAGGGATATAATTTAATGTGTTTTTTTTCTTTTTTTAAATTTTATTTTATGTAAGTAACCAATTCCTGTCCCCCCAATTTTTTCCAAAATAATATTAAAATTTAAAATAGTTCTAAATTTGTAGGAATCCTGCAAAGGTAGTACAGAGAATTCCTATATACTCCACACCCAGTTTCCTCAATTGTTAACATCTTATGTTAGCATAGTTTTAGAATAGATGGTAGTACATATTGCTCTGCACATTGTAGAAGTGGTTTTTATTTTTACAACAAAACTTTAGGGAATTTTAGCTTAGGATTTTTATCTCAACATATTTTATAGGTAGTTTAAATCAAAACAGGGTGATTATGTCATAAATTTTGATGCAAATATAAATAAGTGTTTTACCTAAAAAAGATTTGGGGTGACTGTGTCATAAATTTTGACACAAATATAAATAAGTGTTTTACCTGAAAAAGATTTGGGGAAGAATCTTAACTTGGCAAAGGATGTTTTAGTCTGTTGCCTTTTTATTGCCAAAATATCTTGAATTTCTTTGCAACATTTACAACTATAGAGTTTGTTGATTACTAACTAAGGGGCCTTTGTAGTTAGTTCTAAATTCTAGAATGGGAAAACAGGGAATAAAGATTTTTCTTAAAACCTACTAGTTTTGCTGCACTAGGCCAAGCATTTTTTTGTTTACTTTTATTCTTTTCTACTGCATGTCACTAATAAAATATATACACTAAAATTTGGAGACTCAAAAGGGGGCATGTAATACTCATATATGAAATTTAGCCCAAGATCAGTGAAAATCACATCAAGGCAGATAGTGAACATAACTTATAAAGTGGTTGCTAGTTTAGACGAGAAGTCAGGGAAATTCATGAAAATGCTATTTTGGTTCAGAAAAGAGAGTTTAGGTCGGGAGCAAGTGGCTCACACCTGTAATCCTAGCACTTTGGGAGGCTGTGGAGGGAGGATCTCCTGAGCCCTGGAGTTTGAGACCAGCCTGAGCAACATAGTGAGACACTATCTCAAAAAATAAGACAAATAAATAAAAAGTGGATTTTCTTATTAAAAAAAAAAAAAGAGAGAAAGCCAAAAGCATAAGGCCGACCCATTATACTAAGAGTTCAAGTTATGGTAATTTCATTCTGAGAAACCACCTAACACAGTTATTGTAGTTGTGCTACGATTGTGAATCTACCTTCTGTAATAGTTGCTCACTCTTTAAGACACAGAAATAAACATAATTTAGATGTGGCTCTATAGCACTCAGATGTTTACTTTTATCCCATGAGAATTGCTAACCCGTTTTAGATTTCCCTTTCTCTAATCAAATAGTCTCAATGTTTTATATAAAGATAAATACTTCAGTTTTAAGAATTGTAGCTCATTAGAAATATTAGTCTCTGTAATTTCAAACTACAAATGAAGTAAATTTTCTTCATTCATAGTACTATGGAATCTCTAATATGGGTCAGTGTTTTTGCTGGGTCATGGGCCTAATACTTGAAGAACTCTGATGGGGAAAAAGTGAAACATGATGAAATATTGATAGTAAAAGGATAGATGTCTACATTTAACCTTGAAGGATAAGTAGTTTTTTAGATGGATGAGAAGACTCAGTGGCCGGGCGTGCTGGCTTACGCATGTAATCCTAGCACTTTGGGAGGTTGAGGCCAGTAGATCACGAGGTCAAGAGTTCAAGACCAGCCTAGCCAAGATGGTGAAACCTTGTCTCTACTAAAACTACAAAAATTAGCTGGGTGCAGTGGCAGGCTTCTATAATCCCAGCTACTCAGGAGGCAGAGGCAGGAAAATCTCTTGAACCTGGGCGGCAGAGGTTGCAGTGAGCCCGAGATCGTGCCACCGCACTCCAGCCTAAGTGACAGAGTAAGACTCCATCTCAAAAAAAAAAAAAAAAACAAGAATCATGAAAGGGAATTCTGTTCATTTTAAGTAGTTTGAGATCTTGAGCTTTCTGGAGATACCAATAAGAGTGTGTCAGAGAGAAGATGGGAAATAAGAATTTTAAAAAATAAAATCTTGCAAGATACACTATATTGTTTGAGCTTTATTCTGTGCCTTACAAGAAAAAGAAATGTGGGCTCTTTAATCAGAGTAGAATCCTAATAAACAATTTGGTATGATTAGAGTGGTACCTGAATAGTAGCTGAGAATTGGGATGTAATAGTCAATATCATTTCTCAGTGAGAAGAGCATTCATCATGTTGGAGAAGAGGAAAGAAACTCGAGCTTTTAAAGAAGGTGGAATATATTGGACCTCAACCTCTGATTTAAAATATATGGTGGTATATATTTTTTAAGGACCATGGTGTTCTGTGTTATGTGCTTTCTAACTTTGAATTTGGAAAGTTTCACTGAAGTTTGTGGCACTGGTTAAACCACCATGCAATCAGGGCAGCTTAGAGATAGCAGAGGAAAAATCACAGCCGTGATTGCAAATGCTTGTGTTAACTCAATATTGTTTTGGAAGTTGGAAGTTTGAGAAGCCTATCGAACAATATTTCTTTTCTCTGACTAATTCTGAACTACTTGAGAGGTAAGACAAAAGTTAGAGTTGTAGAGATCAAAGTATCCAGTTAAATACTAGGTAGGAGGTTGTTACACAGGCCCAGTTTGTTATAACTAAGGGACCAGCCAGACAAGTAAATCACTTTTGCCTGGGGTGATGTGAGTAAGTGGGAGGACCTGGAGGCATGCACTAATGGATGTCTCTTCCCTTGAAAAATAAAGCCGGGAAAAGGTGATTCCTTGTCTTTTAGTCAGTAGTTACTGCTGAGACTGGAAAACATTAATGCAGTGATAATTTGCTACTCTCAAATAGCAGATTTATTGTAGGTACAGTTTTGGAATTTCAAAGCTGAATGTGATCTTAGAGGTCATTTACTTAACTCCCCTCATTTTTACAGATGAGGAAGATGTGGGCCTAAAAAGGTCAACTTACTTAAGATAACACAAGCGGAAGAGCAGATCTTCTGAGTCACCATGCCAACGTCTATTTATAAGTAGGAATGCTAATACGTTGCTTTTTCAATAGAAAATTAAGTGAAATTTCTCATTTCTATTTTCTCATATAGAACACCAAAATACGAGAATCTTAAAGACAATAAAGCAAATTAGTACTCCAGCTACTTTACAATGACTACTACCACTTTTACACATTTCTTTTCAAATGCTTTTTAATGCATACAATTTATATGTGAAGTATAACTGCAGTATCCAAATTGGAATACAAGAGGGCTCCATCTCTTTCATGGGAAAGGACTCATTTTGCTGCTTGTCTTTTTTATAGAGAACCATTCTGAAAGAATACAAGGTAAATATATCAAGAATACTCTGTATCTGGAATTTTTTTCTAACATGAGCTTTGAATAACTGTGTGAATGTGTACTTCTTTCCTTAAATCTAAAATAAGATTAGATCAGATATGGCAAATATGTTTCTTTTGTCCTTCCCTTAAATTGATCACATAGTTAACTGCTTTGGAGATTCTGGGAAGATGGCCGCACTTGCCTCACATTCTTCACCTGGATAATCCAACACAGGAAGAGGGCTTGCCATGTCTCGTGGTTCTTTCCATCCCTACTTAGGTAATTGCTCAGATCCTCTTGGGTTATAACATTCTGCAATTGTATATTTTAGAAGCTAATTTTTTTTTTTTCTGAATTAAACTAACTTATAATATTACTGAGTTTTACATAAACTTTTATTCTTTAGACTAATCAATATGCTAGAACCATCTGTAGATGTAACTCAGGGAACTAGTTCTTCTGTTGTCATATGATGACAGATTATTCCACACAAACACACATACTAAAAATGTCATTGTGAACTAAGCTCAGAAAACTTCAACTGAAGCACGGTATTATTATTATTATTATTATTATTATTATTATTATTATTTTTCTCAGCATGAGCAGTAATTTTCCAGACCCTCAGCCAAATGTCTGAAAGAAGATAAAGTACAGTGGACTTTCCTGTAACACAGTCTGAAAATTAAAATCAAAGTGTCCTAGTAACTAAGCTGTCTTAAATGGGAAGTGAGATCTTAGAGTCCCTTTGTTATTAAGGGTTAAGTCTTTGGTGGTTTTTAGTATTTAAGGTCAACACGCACTAATCCTTTTTTTGAGGGGTCAATGACAGCTTAACTGCAGAGCATAGTTTCAGTTTACTGCCTGGCAAATACAAGCTTATTACATTAAAAAGAAAACTGAACCTGATTTTATTTTGCATTTGAAATTTATAGAATACAAGATATTTTTGTATCATAGGCCCATCATTGTAAACATAAGTTATCACTATGTAAATGAACATTGGAAGTGCTATAAAAATATATTTTAAGTTGATATATAGACAAATTTGCTTTTATAGTGTATGGAAAACTTATGCCCATTGATCATTCATGGTTTTGTAATGAATATTTTTAAGATAACATTTACCAAAGCTCTGTATTTTAATAATCCAGAAAACTATAAAGAAAATAAAAAATCATCTAGGCGCAATGACTCAGGCCTGTAATCTCAGCACTTTGGGAGGCCAAGGTAGGCGGATCACCTGAGGTCAGGAGTTTGTGACCAGCCTGGTCAACATAGTGAAACATCATCTCTACTAAAAATACACAAATTAGCCAGGTGTGGTGGTGCACACCTATAATCTCAGCTACTTGGGAGGCTGAGGCAGGAGACTCGCTTGAACCCAGGAACCAGAGGTTACAGTAAGCCGAGATCACCCCACTGCACTCCAGCCTGGGCAATAGAGTGAGACTCCATCTCAAAAAAAGAAAAGGAAAAACATCATTCATAATCTTAGCATTCAGAAATTATGATGTCTATATGTATTTACATAATTGGGATCATGTGTGTACATAGTGATATAGTTTTGTAATCTTTTCACATACCAAATATTTGAATATATTTGAATATTTTCTGTGTCACTGAATAATCTTATAGAGCATGATTTTTAGGATACATCTGTAAGAATCAGTATATCCCATTGTATCAATGTACCATTTTTTTTTAACCCTTCCTTTTTGACATTTAGATTGCTTCCAAGTTTTTGCTCTTTTAAATTTTTATTTTCTTCTTTAAGTTCTGTTGGACTTGATTTTTTTTCCCTTTTTAAAGTAATGTTGTGATTAATGTCAGTGTGCAGAAATATTTCTGTATATCTGTGATTTCATTAAACTGTTAGAATCTGTTAGGTCAGCTGATACTAAAGTTTTCAATATTTTTGTCCCCCAGAAAGTTATGCCTGTTTAAATTTTATTCACAGTGTATTAGAGTGAGTTTATCTGTCTCTTTGCCTTGTTTTATGTCTTTTTTTTTTTTGATACCGAGTCTTGCTCTGTCACGCAGGCTGGAGTGCAGTGGCACACTCTCACCTCATTGCAACCTCTACCTACTGAGTTCAAGTGATTCCTCTGCCTCAGTCTCTCGAGTAGCTGGGATTACAAGCACATGACACCACGCCCAGCTAATTTTTGTATTTTTAGTAGAGATGGGGTTTTGCTATGTTGGCTAGGCTGGTCTTGAACTCCTGACCTCAAGTTATCTGCCCGTCTTGGCCTTCCAGAGTGCTGTGATTACCGGTGTTAGCCACCATGACCAGCCTTAAATCTTTGCAGATGAAAAATTACTTATGTAATTTAATTTGCATTTCTTTAGTTACTGGTAAGTTTGAATCTCCACCCCCTTCAATTTATGGCCCTTTACAGTTGTGGGGTTGAGGGGCATGAGGGGTTGAGGTTTGTTTATTCTATTTAGGGGTGCTTATTTTAGTTTTGGCATTTGGTGCTTTTAATAATGCTTCCCCCCCCCCCCCCCAAAAGCTGTGTGGCATGGAGAGAAAAGCATGGATTTTTAATTCATGGACTTGTATTTTGTTGTCACTTATGTATTTTCTGTGTGTCTTTGGGCCAACTGTCTGTCATCTGTGAGCCTGAAGTTGACTGGTCTGCCAAAAAAGATGATTATGAGATTTAAATGAGATACCTATCCCAGAAGAATCACTCAATGGTAGCTGCACTTCTCCTTTTCCTCACCTCCTCATTATCACCTACCTGTCATTTCGCTCTTTAGGCATTTTTGAACAGAATTGAAGGAAAATGCCATTCAAGTCTGCTATTTGCCTGTAAACAGAGTGGGTACAATCTCACTGACCACCCGGTAGTCACTGTTGAAATCTTTTCAATTCTTATGATGACAGCTGATGGATATACTTTTACATTATATATAGTGAGAAAGGAGTGGAAAGAGAGCCAGCATTGGAACAGGCCCAGCCATCAGAGGAGCAGCTTTTTCTTCTCTGTATCTTATACTACATACTCTTTTTTTTTTTTTTTTTGGTTGAGGACTAGTTCTCTGTGTTGCATTTTTATGCCAACTGTAGCTGCTGCCAGAATCTTGGATGCCCTAAATACCAGTGCTTACAGTGGAAGCCAGCAGGGTGGACCAGACAGTGAAAAAGATTCCTTTGCTCATGTTGCCAGCTTATCTGAAATCTTGAACAGCTGTTTGAATGAATGAAGTACATATTCAAGGGAGTTACAGAACTTCCAGAAAAACTGCTTTTATCAGGCAGTCTCCCTGCAAGCATCTATTGAATAGATCCTCTGTCAGGCACAAAGCCAGATTTTGGAGATACAATGGGAGTAAGACACTAGTCCTGTGCTGAAGATGGCAGATTTAAACAGTAAAATAGCATTAACAGATGAAAGGCAGGATGTAAGTACTAAAGGACTACAGGTGTTACAGACAAGAGGGTAGTCACCTAATGTTGGAGGATATTGTCATAGGGAATTTCCAAGATATTCAAGAAATTGAAACCTATAATTTGGAAGTGGTTTTGGTTTCTTCCAAAGTGAGAGAGTGAGGCTTAATTCTCTTCTGTATTAAACTGTGTTTCTATAATTGCTTTGTCTATGTCAGGGTGACTTGTAAGAAGCAAATGGACATTTGAGTACAACTACACTTTTGTTTAAGACATATGGCAT
This sequence comes from Macaca thibetana thibetana, assembly GCF_024542745.1. Lineage (NCBI taxonomy): Eukaryota > Metazoa > Chordata > Mammalia > Primates > Cercopithecidae > Macaca > Macaca thibetana. Next base: position 74,519,664 of record NC_065580.1, read on the forward strand.
ATGTATTTACCTTCCCGATATCAGTACAGCAGGTGGAGATGACATGCCGTGACCACAAGTTTTGGGAGACTTGAGTTCTTACACATGGGATGATTTTTTGTTTTGTTTTGTTTTGTTTTGTTTTCTTTCTTTCTTTCTTTCTTTTTTTTTTTTTTTGGCTTGAGAGAGGACAGGCAACAACAGATGGAGTTTCTCAGGTTAGACCACCATGACTAGAATGCAAAACTGTAAAAGTGACTGCTGTATTTCAATCAGCAAATCTGCCACAGTTGTGGGACATTAAAGCCTTAACTGACCTTACATCACCTAAAGATAGATGTTGCACTCAAGGCTGCAAAGGGAGCCAACCACTTTTATATATTTACATATTTAAAATCCATTCTCCAGCAACAATTGAAATACTTGTAAGCATTTTAATTCTTCCTGCCAGCTCTATATTTCAACCTGAGAACCCGAATAATACACTTTCATCCACATCAGTAAAGCTAATTACCCTTGACTCTACCATTTCTAATACAGTTTTATTTTAGCATTTCAAAATACATTTAAAAAGTAAATTATGAGTTCTTCCAAACTAGATTCTCTATTCAGTCACATTAAAATGATCAAAAACCGGAAACATAAAATTTTTTGCCGGGAACAACCTAAGCCATCAAAAGGAGAGTAAAAATCTTTTTTTATGTTGTCTACCATATGATACAAAAATTAATTTTGGTACTATTAATAAATCTTCCTTTTTTGGTAATACTTGATTCCTGACATAAATAATCATTAAGTCTATGTTATTAGGTCATGTCTTCTAGAATACAGCCTCAACTGTGCATAAGACTTCTTTGTTTTGAAGTTATAAATTTTATTATTATCCTTTTGTGAGGTTTTGCCTCTCACAGGTCACTTTTCTTTTGTTCAGAAGTGGTTCTGATTTAAGGTACCAACCTTATATGTTTCACTGACAATTATTAAAGGCCCATTGCTTCTAAAACATTGTACTGTGAACATTAAGTGATAGAAAGATAAGACTCCAAAGCAGCTGACTTTATTTGAATAAAAACTGTGGTCACAGATAAATACAATATATAGCATAATGTAATAAATCTTAGGAGAGACCGAAGAATATTAAAGAAAGCTTAGCAAACATATAACAAAATAGTAACAATTTTTGGATGATAGGGTGAGTGAAAGGAAGAGTAGTGCTAGGTAAAGGCTGGCCATGTGTGCTGGAGCCAGATCTTAGAGGACTTTGGATGTCTTTCTGCATGTTTGAACTATATTCTCCAGGTAATATGGAGAAACTGAGGAGGCTTTTTTGTGCCCTTCTCCATCTCCATTAGAAAGTAATACTTGCTCATTATATAGAATTTGGAAAGTACAAAAAAGTATATAAAAGAAATATAAAATCATTCATAAATTCATTCTCTCTCTTCTGGCACCCTACTCCATCCCATCTTCCAGTGTTGTTTCCTGACCCACAGTGATGTGATTAGAGCCACGCTTTAGGAATGGCACCTAGATGTGGTGTATCATAAGTTGCAGGATAACTTATTAGGAATCTTAGTATGCAGAGGGAATAGGAACGAGTGAGTAGAACAAGAATCCTTTTAAAGATAGAAACAGGCTGAGTGTGGTGGCTCACGCCTGTAATCCCAACACTTTGGGAGGCCAAGGCAGGTGGATCATTTGAGGTCAGGAGTTTGAGACCAGCCTGGCCAACGTGGTGAAATTCTGTCTCTACTAAAAATACAAAAATTAGCCAGGCATGGTGGCACATGCCTGTAATCCCAGCTACTTGGGAAGCTGAGGCAGGAGAATCGCTTGAACCTGGGAGGCGGAGGTTGCAGTGAGCCGAGATCATGTTACTGCACTCCAGCCTGGGCGACAGAGGGAGACTCCGACCCCCCCCCCAAAAAAAAGAGATAGGAACAAAAGGTGATTTTTACTGATTTCATGTGGGTGTATAGGAGGAAAAGAGGAAGTTTTGTTGTGTGATTGACTGCCCTTTCAAGCCTATGTGGCCGAAAGGATCCTGTTGTCCTCAAACATGAGAAACACTGAAGACAAGATGAGAGACACTATAATTTTGTTTTGGGATACTTTAAATTTGAGGTGCTATCAAGGCATCTAACTGGTCCAGAAGTGTGAACCGTCTATACAGAATCAGGAACCCAGGTAGGAGGTGCAGATGATTGCTGCATTTTCTTTTTTGCTTACAGAGCATTCACCTATTTATTTTAATAAAGAAATTACCAGTTTTTCTAGTGTGTTCTTTCATGTGGACAGTTTCTGAGGCTGTGGTGACAACTGATTTAAGAAGCATATTTACAAAACCATCAGTTCTATTAAAAGATATATGAGGTCAAAGTTAGTATGATTCAAGGTCAGTGATTCCCAGATTTGACCATTAATCCTATACTAACGGAAGTGGTGGCAGCATTTACTTCAAAAACACTAAGAATAATGAGATAACACTGTCCTCGACATATTTTAACAAAGATAGTCGATTATCTTGTTTCCTGTAAAGGATTTCCACCCTTTCAGTTTTTCCAATAAGTAAGGGAACATGAGACAGATACCATTTGTAGATTTAGCTGTATATTGACATTTTCAGTCATGATCCAGAATTGGTCAATTACAGTTGACTGTAGTTCTTGGAGAAGTCTAAAGGGAAGGGACAATCTGTTTATAAGGAAACAGAGTCTTTCCTGCTTTTTAAGGGTAACATGATTATTTTTTAACATGGATCACAGCTGCCCCGAATGCAGTAAAGATTTTTTGTGAGTCTAGTCTTAGGTTTACAAGCTCAGCCTTGTACCACAGCATCAGTGTCCTCATGTATATATGCATTCCCTAACAATTAGTTGTTTGTGCTTCAGTCTTGTTTTGAAGATTCTTTTTTTTTTTTTTTTTTTCAACCATGTGATGTCTGGCCTCAGCTTGAAGAATTTAAAAATTAAGCATATTTTATTCTTGACCTTTACAGAAATTAAAATTTTTCGTTGTACTGTGTAGGTCTAGATATCCTTGCTAAAACAGTTTTTTTAAACCTCTGTCAGCATTTGAAACTGTTTGAGATTGTAGAAAATTGTGCAACCTTTGTTTTATTCTTTGACTCTTAATAGATAATGCTAAGCCTCAAGTATGAATTCTCTTTATATGAGACCAGCACATTGTGGAAATAGAGGATTTTAGATAGGCCTTTACAATGCATGTATTTTACATAATTTCACCCTAAAAATGTAACATGTATTTGGCAAAGGAAGGGCTTTTGTTGCTGTCATTCTCCCTCATGTTCCTCTTGTGCCTGACTGACTGCAGGGGAAACTTTACTTCTTAGGACTTTGGTTTGCTCATGGCCTTCTAAGATTGATGCTGCCTTTCTTCTTTTTGCTTTCGTTGCAAGGACAGTGCAATCATATTCTTGCCTTCCTTCTGCTGTGACACAAATGATGGCCCCCTCACCAGGATCACTTTGAGAAAAATCTCTTAGTATTCTGAGAGGGCCTAGACTCCCATTAAGTCTTCCAAAAGGACTGAAGATAGAGGTTTCCTAGAGCTCCTGGCTCCTCTCTTTCTTTTTAGTTCTGGTTCTCTCTAATCTTCTTCGTAAACTCCCATTCTCTGAAAGACAAATGCTTTTAGGGACTCTGCATGGCATGTGGATTTTACTCACAAAAACTGTGTCCCAGAGCTCCTCTACCTATTTTTGTACCATCTCTTCCCATTCATTCACTGCTGTATGTAGCCTTGGCCATGTTGGCTTACTTCCTGTCCTGTTACTGTGTTCTTCTGTCTTATTCCTACCTTGCACATGCTACTGTTCCTCTCAGAATGCCTTCCACACCTACCACCCCCACCCCGCCTTATTATTTGCTCACTCTAACCATTGCTGGCTGAACTCTTTGCTTTCGGGGTCACTTGGGAAATCCTTTCTTGCTCACCTCTCCTCCCAGGTAGGCTTAGATGTCTCTACTGTGTGCTCCCGTAGTATGGCCCACATCCCTTTATTACAGCCCTTGTTGGTTACAATGATAGGTCTGAGATTAGTAAAGTTTTTTTTTTTTTTTTTTTTTTTTTTTCTGTCACCCAGTCTGGAGTGCAGTGGTGCGGTCTTCTCACTGCAACTGCCTCCCAGATTCAAGCGATTCTCCTGCCTCAGCCTCCTGAGTAGCTGGGATTATAGGCATCTGCCACCATGCCCAGCTAATTTTTTTGTATTTTTGGTAGAGAAGGGGTGTCACCATGTTGGCCAGGCTGGTCCTGAACTCCTGATATCAGGTGATCCACCCACCTCAGCCTCCCAAAGTGCTGGGATTACAGGTGTGAGCCACCATGCCTGGCCTAATAAGATATTTTCAATACTGAGCATAGTACCAGCCAGTGAACTGGTGCTTAATAAGGATTTGAAGTAAAAATCAGTGGCTCAAAAGGAGACAAAGTGTGAAGGGTAATTTCTGTATCTGTGGTCAGCATTCACAGGCTCAGTAGTTGGAGAAAACTATATTCCCTGCTTTGACTTTTTCACTATTTCTTAAGTGCTACTGTTCTTTTAGTCTCTAAATCAAAACCATTTCATATTGACATATGATCCATACATATGTGTATATGTATGTGTATATTTGAAACCAAAAGTTTTGAAATACAACATGTCCTTTTACTACTTATAATGAATGCTGACTTTTTCTATTCTATCCTTTTTACTTTCCTTTCTCAATGTTCTTCATGACCTATTAGATTGATTCACAACCTCTTTAGGTCACAGTCAGCACTTTGCAAACTACTGCTGTAAATTACTCTACCTTTTCTGTGAGGAAGAGTTGAACTGTTGATGTATCAGTCAAGGTCAACCAAAGAAGCACCGCCAGTAGAAGATACATTTTAAGAGATTTACCACAAGGAATTGGTTTATGCACATGTGGAGTCTGGGTATGAAATCTATAGGGCAGGCAATGAAGATGGGAGGCTGGAAGTCTCAAGCACAAGTTGAAGCTGCTGTCACAGGCAGAATTTCTTTTATCTTCAGGAAACTTCAGCTCTGCTCTTCAGGCCTTTCAACTGATTCAATCAGGCCCACCCAGATTATTTAGGATAATTCCCCTTGCTTAAAGTCAACTGATTTTGAACTTTAATCACATCTACAGAATACCTTCAAAGTGACACTTGGATTAATGTTTGATTAAATAACTGGAAACTATAGCCTAGTCATGTTGACATATGGAAAGATCATCATAGCTTTGTGCAGTGGCAGTATCACAGCAACTGAGGTTTATCCTAGGCGTGATTATAGCTAATTGAAAACCTTTCCCAATACCCCGCCATGATGACTTACAATATAGTTAGCATTGGCATTTTTTGGCAGTCTCTATGGAGACTGAATAAAAATAAATGTAAAAAAAAAAAAAAGAAAAAAGAGACTATTATAGTACTGTGAAGAGCCTGATCATCAACCTTTTTTATGTAAGGAATAGGAATCCATTTTAGTTTGCCAATCACTTTATATCACATTCCTTTTTTCCTCTGCACTAATGTTAACCTTCTTGAGATCCTCACCCACTTGTTTGGCCTCATCCATGTTTTGGCATTCTCTTCCACTACCCTGGGTAAATGTATGTACGGTTCCTGGGAGTTTTACAGAGGTCCTTGTGTTGAGAGCCCCTTTGACTTTAGCCCACAGTTGTTTCTGATGACCTCCTTGAACGAACAGTTAAGTTCCTTTCAAGGCTGTTTCATTCTGTTTCCAGGTAAAATTTGGAGCTTGAGGTACTCTTCCCAAGGTACCCAAGACCTCAGAGTTTAGTGTTTGCTTCTCATGATACTCTTTACCCCACCCTCCCTTCCATTCAGAGGTCTAGTCACCCCGGGGGATTTTCATGGGAGAGTGTAAACTTCTGTACTGGAGAAGCTTAAAATCTTTCTTTCCATTTTTATGCTCCAGAGAAGCTCTCAGACCCTCTTTCGTGTGCCCGGCATCCCCTCATCCCCATTTCCCCTCTGTAATCTCACTGCGTGTGCACACACAAGCACCTCGTATTGGTCCCCTCCATCTGTTTTCTTATTTAGACAATTTAGACTAATTTTCCTCTATGGGCTTTTAGAAGCACGGTGCTGGCAGTTGTAGTAAAAGAAGCAGGAAGGACTAACTGCTGAGACACATGCGAGAACAAAAATTGATTTACTAACTTAACTTGCTGCATCTGTACAAGAGTATTTACTTCTTGGAATGAGAAATCAGTTATTTCACCTAGGAGATTGTCCACTGCCCCCAAATAGGTGCCAATTGGGTTAATTAGTTAAATGTTTCTGTGATGAGGACACCTGTCCAGTGGAAACTGGACCAAGGCCACCAATTTATTTCATGCTGGCCACCAGTTGTCAGTTAGCAAAATATGTCTCCAGTTTAAAACTCTGGCTGAACTGAAAGAAGACATTGCTAATTTCTCATGGATGTGTTTAATTGTTTACAATAAATTGAAAAATACTGAGGAAAACATGAACATCAGTGGAATTTCCCAGTTCTCTGTTAAAAAACTCGCTAATTTAGGTTTAATTGTCTTAGAATTTGTCCATATTCAGGATGAGTTAAGTTTACATTTATGAAGGATTTTTTTTCCCTGATTACTTTAATGGCATAAACTATTTTTACAGGGAGAACTTATTTTTAAGGCTTCTCTAGGCAATACTATACATTGAAATTTATTAAAAGTCAATGAAAAACAATGTATAGTAACCAGTAAGTCACAAATTGAAGATGGAAAAAAGACCATTGTTTGAAAATGTTCAGTCTCACTAGAATAAAAATGAAAATTAAAATAAAAAAATACTTTTCAAGTATTTTAACAACACATATTTGCCAATAAATGGTACCAATAATGATTGAATTCTGTGTTGTCAAAAGCAAGAGATTTAACTTATTTCATTAATATTTCTATATATGTGACCTTAGTAAAACTCTACTTATCTTGAAATATTCTTTCACTAAAAATCTTCATATATATGAAAATTTAACTTTTCATATATATGTACTACTATATATATTTTACTTATATGTGTGTGTGTGCGTGTGTGTGTGTGTATGCATGTATGTATATATAAAACTTTCCACAAAGTCAACTGTAGCTATTTTAAATTTGAGGAGTTTTCTGGCTGGGCATGGTGGCTCATGCCTGTAATCCCAGAACTTTGGGAGGCCAAGGTGGGAGCATTGTTTGAGCCTGGGAGTTTGAGAGTAGCCTGGGAAACATAGCAAGACCCTGTCTCTATTAAAAATAAATAAATAGTTTAAAAATTTAAAGAGTTTGCATCCTCTATATTTGAGGTGGTTGGTGCTATTGATAATACAAAAATGCATACTTGATTTTATCATGGACTTTTGTATATGCTTGAATATGAATATGTTGGGGATACAACAATTTGCTCCAAATAATATAAGAAGAATACTATGGAGATATGAATTGAGAGTACTTAGTAAGCAGCGTAAGTTGTGTTTTCCAGTATCTTCACCTTCTGAAGACTATTTTGCTCACTACTTCTTTTGTCCTTAGATAAGAACTGGTTCTGAAAACTATCTCTCTTTGTATTGCATAAGGGAAGAAATACATGAGAGGTAGGTAATATGGAAGATATGATTGATGCCACTATAAGCAGCCATGCCTGGGTTCCCACAGCCCTGTGTGAGGAAAAGCTGGGAAGAAGATCTAGAACCACCTAGGATGGAAGGTGGTATTCAGTCCCCTCCCTGAGGCCCGTAGGCTTTTGGAACTGAGCTTACAGCAGAAGAACAGACAATAGGGCCTTGACTTGAGATTAGTGCTTTTGACATGGCCTGGGGTTCTTTGTATGATTTATTGTCACTAATGTTTTCACTTAAAATGAGGTGAAAGGTTCTTAGTTATATTCATCTCTTGGCCCCAAAATCTTGTGTTTTTAAAGCAAGATAGGATCTTTGCAATCCATAGTAATAGTGAGCAAGTGATTCTTTTAGATGGTAGCCTGGTTAACATAGGCTAGTTTATATTGCACTACTAAATGATCCCATTATCTTCTAACAGATGTTTATTTCTCACTGATGTTACATGTCCATGTTAGGTCAAAGGGAAGCTCCTTGTATTCAGTATAGTCACTAAGGTACTTAAACTTGTAGAGGATCCATTTCCATCATATATGCTTTCCAGATTCCAGAAATACAAGGAGAAAAAAAAACACTGCAAGGTCTTGCCTCCGCAGTAAAATGGCTCAGTGACACACACCACTTCTGCCCAGAACCCATTGGTGAGAATTATTTACATAGCCCCACCCCAAGGCAAGAAAGGGTAAAGAAAGAAAATACCCTTCGCACCCACAAGAAGAACTGGAAATACTGCTTAGCAGCACTAACATCTTCATAGATAGACTAGTTTACCTTTCTTTGGGCTAGCTCACATGGATTACAGAAGTGAGCTTACTGTTTATATGAACAAATATAAATTGATCTTTACTTTCTCTTTTTTCCTGTATTTTTGCAAGAAAAAACTTACTTTTATGATTTTTACATGTATTAATCTTTACATTTCCTTTTCTTTTTGTACATTACTGCTGAATTCAGAGTTTGAGTCATTATGTGGATTTGTGGTTGTGAAGGAGAGCATCTGGCCTATTAATGCCCTCAAATGGGATATCCCTCAGAAACCTTTCCTTGCAAAAGTAGCTTATGGATATTATCTTTTACCTGGGTAGAGGGGTCTCAGCTGCCTTGCTGACCCATATTTAGCAGAGGGCAGTAAACTAAGTGTTTTGGTTTGGCATTTATAATGCCTATTAGATGATTTAGATGTGAGAATGGAACTAGCAGAGTGGTAAAATTAACTAAAAGCTTAACTATCTAAAAAACATAATAATATCATCTAGGTAGACATATGGGTCCCAGATGATCCATCCCTCAAATGCTCTATAGGATTGTGTATTTATGTGGCAGTATTAAAAAATGTGGAACAGATAACTTGCTATAAATAAGCTACAACTTAGAATTCATGCTTTTAGTTAACTTACCATCAAATGTAGGTATGAATAGTTGAAGACTTGTCATCAGAGAGACACATAGTGATAAGAATTTTGATTAGGTTTCAGCGTCGAGATTGACCCTAGAATCCAGCAGCCTGGGTATCAGAATTGGTCCTGCATTCTTGCACATAAAAGCCTGATCTCAGAAAGACCCAGTGAGTTGGCCAAGCCCACAGAGTACGGCAGCACAAGTTCTCATTGACCACTGCCTTACATGTGGGCCCCATGCAGTTGCCCCTCAGTATTCTTTCCTACTGCAGTGCTAGCTAGGTTGGCTTTTTCTTTTCTAAGCTAGGAGTTTAAGTATGGAAGTAATGATATTATACTTATGAAATGCTTTAACTTGTCAGAAATGTCTCTGTAGCTTGTAGGTGTTGTAAATCTGTAGTCTTATTTCTACTTACTTGTAAGGAAGTCATATTCCAGACTATCCTTGTCAAATACTAAAAAGTTCAGTTTTGCAGCCAGAGAATATCCTGTTTGAAGGACTTTGTGATGCCTCATTTTATGAGTCAACATTGGTAGGCCACAGTACCCAGATATGTGGGTAAACATTATTCTGGAGTCTATGAAGTATCTTTTAGATGAGATGAACATTTAAAGCAGTGGGCTAAAGTGGATGCCTTCCTTCATGTGGATTGGCCTCATCAAATTCATTGAAGACCTTCATAGAAGAAAGACTGACTTCTATCAAAGAAGAGGGGATTCTGCCAGCAGACTGCCTTTGAACTTGAACTGCAACATTAGTTCTTCCCTGGGTCTCCGGCCTGCAGGCCTACCCTGCACATTTTGGATTTGCTAGTCCCTACCGTCATATGAGACAATTCCTTAAAATAAATCAATTTTAATATAAATATATATAGTATATATAAAAAAACACATACACATATCTTATTAATTCTGTTTTTCTAGAAAACCTTGACAAAGGTGGACTTCCTTGTGTTGCCATTTGAACTAGCATGCTCTCTGCCTCCCAGTATGTAGGGTATGTTGTGTTTTTTTTTTTTTTTTAACTTCTTTTTTTTGGGGGACAGAATCTGGCTCTGTCGCCCAGGCTGGAGTCTGAAGTGCAGTGGCGTGATCTCGGCTCACTGCAAGCTCCGCCTCCCGGGTTCACGCCATTCTTCCGCCTTGGCCTCCAGAGTAGCTGGGACTACAGGCACCCGCCACCACACCTGGCTAATTTTTTTGTATTTTTAGTAGAGACGGGGTTTCACCGTGTTAGCCAGGATGGTCTCAATCTCCTGACCTTGTGATCCGCCCGCCTCGGCCTCCCAAAGTGCAAGGATTACAGGTGTGAGCCACAGCGCCCAGCCCAACTTCTTGTTCTTTAGTAATCCATTGAAACACTAAAATATGAAAAACCGTGGGAACTCTCTTTATGCTTTTCTGCCTTACTCCCTAGATTGGTTGGTAAAGAGAGCTAATTTGTGTCTAGTGTCATATTGTCTATAATTTAAAGTACTTTAGCATATATAACATACTATTTATGGGAGTGACTTTGTTTTAGGACCCTTTAGCTTTCTAGGTATTTCATTCATGAATCCACACACTAGGATTAGTAAGTTATTATTTGAAAGATGCTGATTAGAAGTCTGCACCCAGATATTGATACTTTAAATCTACACAAGACAGGGTATTAATGTTAAGTATGTTACAAATAATTGGTGAAATCAATGATGTTGAAGGTACATGGGTTAGCCTTAGAAATATTTTGTGTAACTAGACTTTGGGTCAGGCGAGGGTAGCAAATTAACAACTTTTGGAGTAATACCTAACTAGTACTCCATTTGATCCTGTTTTGTGGTATGTAAGATTCTGGTGAGTGATCCACTTAGAATGTTAAATGCATCCTACTACAGAATGTAGTTGCAACTGCTTTAAGTAAACCTTTCACACAGGCTACTTTTCAAAATGACTTTAAGGACAGAAATCTGGGATTTTACAGAGTTTTATGAGATAGCCCTATGAGTCTGTTTTTTGCACCTTCCAGTTAAGCAATGTTTTTACATGCAGCAGAATTTAGTTTGAAATTTCTTTTCATTGTAACATACTCCTTACGTTATAAGATTGTAGAGGAATAGACTATAAAGCCCTCAGCTGTTTAGATCTTTGGAGACTACCAGTGTTTACCCTAAATTGTCTGATGATTGTAAACTCCAGTTTGGCTTACTCTTAACATACTCCCGGGCACACACTGGGCAATCAATACACTAGATAATTCTTCCTATTGTCAATCAGTGAACTAGCCTTAATTTGGGGGAAGAAAAGGAAAGTTGAGATTATACATTGCTCTAAAGCTATTAGAATTCTCCTTTGTGAGGATTGCCAAAGTGGTTTTTGGAATGTTAATATGTGGCTATCTTCTCCATGCTTATTGTTAGTTTCAATTTAGAGCTTATTTTGCAGAGCCACTGAAATCATGTGAAGGTGAGTCAGGGTTCTGCCAAGGAAGCTTGTGATGAGTGTAGCCTGTTTGTGGAAGCATGTGAATGTTTGGCTTATCTCCAGGAGTACGTACACTTTGCCAAGCCATCATCTGAAACTCAGCGTGCTAGGACCTGGAACATTTTTCATCTTTGATGTGTCCGGAAGATTTTACAGAACCTGGGCCATAGCCTGAACTGAGACCTTGTGGAAGCATTGTGGGAGATTCCTTCCAGTCAGTATTTCAAGAAAATGCTGAATTTATTTAGACCTGCATTGATTAAAGAAAATGTGTCATAAAGAAGTGAAGGAAATGTCTTTTTCTTATTGTTGAAAATGTATTGCTGCCGTTTTGAAAAAGTCTTGCAGTTTAAACTACTGAAAATATATATAAGATAATGATTCTAGTTGAAATCTTATAATAAGCTAATTTTTACTTTATTTGCTTTTCATAGCCTTGGGTTGTTCATTCAGAAATGTCCTTGCTAACTGTGTTTGTAAACTCATTACCCCTGAAAGCCTGTCGCTGCTGTGAAGCAGTGGATGAGGTCTTGTTTTGTTTCCTTTGATCCGGGAACCAGAATATCGTTTGTTGGCCCTGAAACAAGAAGTCTTAAATTTAAACATCCTTTGTTTACTTTTCTCAGTGAAATAAAACAGGAACAATGTGAAGGTGCTTGAACTGCAAAAATACATATATCTTGATGGTGTTGAACATTAGGGCCCAGAATACTGTTGGCCTTTAGAGTTTTTTGTGTTGCTGGAATACCAGAAGGAATCATGCTCTGATGATTATTTGATTAATTATCCATATTTTTGTAGAGCAATTAAGGTTAACATAAATAAAAATAATAGAACTATTGTAAGAAAATGGAAAGAATCAAGATCATGTAGATGAAAGGGCTTCCTGGTCAGGAAAAAAACAGAAAGCCTGGCAGGCCGTGAGCCATTGTGTAATGACAGTGCATTGCTCTGGACATGGCGATTTTGGCAGCCTAATCTATGTTCTAATACTAAGTCAGTTACGCAGATTTTTGCTTAAAGGACATTAAACATCCCAGTGGATGATATATTCAAAACATGTTTATGAAAGAGAATATGAGGCTGGGCTCATGCCTATAATCCCAATACTTTGGGAGACCAAGGTGGGAGGATCATTTGAGGCCAAGAGATCAAGACTAGCCTGCGCAATATGGTGAGACCCTATCTCTATTAAAAATGTTTTCAAATTTAATTTTTAAAAAGTATGATATGAATAGTAGGTATCAGGATAAATATTATCCCTCGTATTACCCTGGGAAAGCTTTTCCTCTCCCCTCATTGAACCAAGCATAATTACAAGGACTATTTCATTTTATTTTCATAATACTCTTATGGGGATAGGCATTATTATTATAATAACTATTTTGTAAATAAGGAGACTGAGGCTTAGCATGGTTTTACAAGTTGGCAAGTGCTACATAACTAGGTTATTTAGGGGGCTTTAAATTAGGTTAAAATTGGGACCATACCAATTGGAGATCATATGAATTGGGAATATCTTTTTCTATATCTGCATCATGCTCTTTGGCTTAATGATATATGTATCTTGGGGTCTTCCATGTCAGTAGAGAGATATACATCTCTTCAGTCACTGCATTGAATTACATATTTGTATATATCATAATTTAGCAAGCCATTTTCTCTACTGGTGGACAATCAGGCAATTTCCTGCTTTGGGCTATTACAGATAATGCTATAATGAACTTCTTTGCAAATACATCTTTGTACACATTTGCAAGTATTTCTGTAAACACAGATGTGACATTATTATGTCAAAGACATTTACATTTAAAATACTGATAACTACTTTCTAACTATGCTTTCCTCTTCAAGAGTATCCTTTTTTCTATATGCTCACAAACACTGGATGTTGTAGTCTTTTTTTTTTTTTTTTTTTTTTTTTTTTGAGTCTCATTATGTCACCCAGGCTTGAGTGCAATGGCATGATTTTGGCTCACTGCAACCTCTGCCTCCCAGGTTCAAGCAGTTCTGCCACAGCCTCCCGAGGTGCATGCCACTATGCCTGGTTAATTGTTGTATTTTTAGTAGAGATGGGGTTTCGCCATGTTGGCCAGACTGGTTTCTAGCCCCTGACCTCAAGTGACCGCCCTCCTAGATCTCCCAAAGTGCTGGAACTACAGGCGTGAGCCACTGCACCCTGCCTGGATGTGGTAGTCTTTTAAAACAATCTATTCTTCCGTTCCCGAGTCCAAATGATCTCATTGTTCAGTTCCCACCTATGAGTGAGAACAAGCGGTGTTTGGTTTTCTGTTCTTGTGATAGTTTGCTAAGAATGATGGTTTCCAGCTGCATCCATGTCCCTACAAAGGACACAAACTCATCCTGTTTTATGGCTGCATAGTATTCCATGGTGTATATGTGCCACATTCTCTTAATCCAGTCTGTCACTAATGGACATTTGGGTTGTTTCCAAGTCTTTGCTATTGTGAATAGTGCCGCAATAAACATACGTGTGCATGTGTCTTTATAGCAGCATGATTTATAATCCTTTGGGTATATACCCAGTAATGGGATGGCTGGGTCATATGGTACATCTAGTTCTAGATCTTTGAGGAATCGCCATACTGTTTTCCATAATGGTTGAACTGGTTTACAATTCCACCAACAGTGTAAAAGTGTTCATATTTCTCCACATCCTCTCCAGCACCTGTTGTTTCCTGACTTTTTAATGATCGCCATTCTAACTGGTGTGAGATGGTATCTCATTGTGGTTTTGATTTGCATTTCTCTAATGGCCAGTGATGATGAGCATTTTTTCATGTGTCTGTTGGCTGTATGAATGTCTTTTGAGAAATGTCTGTTCATATCCTTTGCCCATTTTTTGATGGGGTTGTTTGGTTTTTTTCTTGTAAATTTGTTTGAGTTCTTTGCCCTTTGTCAGATGAGTAGGTTGCAAAAATTTTCTCCCATTCTGTAGGTTGCCTGTTCACTCTGATGGTAGTTTCTTTTGCTGTGCAGAAGCTCTTTAGTTTGATTAGATCCCATTTGTCAATTTTGGCTTTTGCTGCCGTTGCTTTTGGTGTTTTAGACATGAAGTCTTTGCCCATGCCTATGTCCTGAATGGTACTACCTAGGTTTTCTTCTAGGATTTTTATGGTATTAGGTCTAACATTTAAGTCTCTAATCCATCTTGAATTAATTTTCGTATAAGGAGTAAGGAAAGGATCCAGTTTCAGCTTTCTACTTATGGCTAGCCAATTTTCCCAGCACCATTTATTAAATAGGGAATCCTTTCCCCATTTCTTGTTTTTGTCAGGTTTGTCAAAGATCAGATGGCTGTAGATGTGTGGTATTATTTCTGAGGACTCTGTTCTGTTCCATTGGTCTATATCTCTGTTTTGGTACCAGTACCATACTGTTTTGGTTACTGTAGCCTTGTAGTATAGTTTGAAGTCAGGTAGCGTGATGCCTCCAGCTTTGTTCTTTTGACTTAGGATAGTCTTGGAGATGCGGGCTCTTTTTTGGTTCCATATGAACTTTAAAGCAGTTTTTTCCAATTCTGTGAAGAAACTCATTGGTAGCTTGATGGGGATGGCATTGAATCTATAAGTAACCTTGGGCAGTATGGCCATTTTCACGATATTGATTCTTCCTATCCATGAGCATGGTATGTTCTTCCATTTGTTTGTGTCCTCTTTGATTTCACAGAGCAGTGGTTTGTAGTTCTCCTTGAAGAGGTCCTTTACATCCCTTGTAAGTTGGATTCCTAGATATTTTATTCTCTTTGAAGCAATTGTGAATGGAAGTTCATTCATGATTTGGCTCTCTGTTTGTCTGTTACTGGTGTATAAGAATGCTTGTGATTTTTGCACATTAATTTTGTATCCTGAGACTTTGCTGAAGTTGCTTATCAGCTTAAGGAGATTTTGGGCTGAGACAGTGGGGTTTTCTAAATATACAGTCATGTCATCTGCAAACAGGAACAATTTGACTTCTTCTTTTCCTAACTGAATACCCTTGATTTCTTTCTCTTGCCTGATTGCCCTAGCCAGAACTTCCAACACTATGTTGAATAGGAGTAGTGAGAGAGGGCATCCCTGTCTTGTGCCAGTTTTCAAAGGGAATTTTTCCAGTTTTTGCCCATTCAGTATGATATTGGCTGTGGGTTTGTCATAAATAGCTCTTATTATTTTGAGGTACGTTCCATCCATACCGAATTTATTGAGCGTTTTTAGCATGAAGGGCTGTTGAATTTTGTCAAAAGCCTTTTCTGCATCTATTGAGATAATCATGTGGTTCTTGTCTTTGGTTCTGTTTATATGCTGGATTATGTTTATTGATTTGCGAATGTTGAACCAGCTTTGCATCCCAGGGATGAAGCCCACTTGATCATGGTGGATAAGCTTTTTGATGTGCTGCTGAATCCAGTTTGCCAGTATTTTATTGAGGATTTTTGCATCGATGTTCAAGGGGGGAGGGGGGAAGAATTGCATTGGGAGTTATACCTGAAGTAAATGACGAGTTGATGGGTGCTGACGAGTTGATGGGTGCAGCACACCAACATGGCACAAGTATACATATGTAACAAACCTGCACGTTATGCACATGTACCCTAGAACTTAAAGTATAATAATAATAATAATAAATAAATAAATAAATAAATAAATTCGTAGAGACACATGAACCACAGGGATCTCAATAAAAATTACTGAAGTTGAAAAAAAAAAAAACAATCTATTCTTATGGATGAATGCATAGTATATCCTTGTTTTAATTTGCATTTGCTTAATTTTTAATAAAGCTGAGCATCTTTACATCATTTACTGGACATTAGTATTTCTTCTTTGTTCAATTCTCAATTTCCTTTACCTACTTATACACGCAATTGTTTGAGTTGATAAAGCCCTTTATAAATTAGGAATATTCATGTTTCATCTAAATATTTGGTCATATTTTCTCCTAATCTGTGACTTATAACTTCATTATGGTATATTTTAGTGCTTAGAAATTTTTAGCCTTCGTTTTTAATCAAATTATTTATTTCCTTTAGAACTTCTAGGATCTGTGAATTTCTTTCTAACCTGTTAGCTAAACATTGTCCCAAATTTTCTTTTGGCATTCTTTATATATATATATTTATTTTTGTTCTGAATTGTATTTTTCTTCGTGATATAAGTAGGAATATCTTTTTCCGGTAGATACCTAATTCTTTTCATAATTTATTAAATAGACCACTCTAACTAATTTGAATAGAAAAGAAGAGGAGTGGAACAGAATAGAATATAAAAATGAATGTATCCCAGAGCTCAAACTACATTGCCTTAATAAGTGAAGTCTTATTATGTGTTTTGATATCCACTAGGGCCTGATTCTACCCTTATTCTTTTTCAAACTGCTTGTTAGTTTCCATGAAAAATGTAGGTAGGATTTTATTTTTTATTGCCCTGAATTCATAAATTAACTTAGGATAAACTGATATTTGCAGTTATTTAGGAATGTGGATGTCTTCATAATATTAAGGATTTTAATCCTGGAAAATAATATGGCATTGCACTTTCTTCAGGGCTTTTTGTACTCATCACTTAGTTTTATATAGAGAAAAATTCTTTTACATTTATGGCTGGTAATTACTAAGTATTATTTTGATCATTTTGTTGTATTTTCTAAATTGTTTTTGTATATAGGTATTGAGTTTTAAAAGCTATATCACTTTACTGAACTCTTATTAGTTCTAGTAGTTTTTCTGTTAAAGCTGTTGGATTTTCCAAGTAATCAATTGTTTAATCTACAAATAACGACTTCTGGCTTTTCTTTTTCAATAATTTGCAGCGTTTTCTGCATGCCTACTTAATTTATGAGTAAGCTGAAGATGAAGAGTATATTACATTATTTATTTCCTTTTTTTTTTTGAGACAGAGTCTTGCTCTGTCACCCACGCTGGAGTGCGGTGGCCGGATCTCAGCTTACTGCAAGCTCCGCCTCCCAGATTCACGTCATTCTCCTGCCTCAGCCTCCCTAGTAGCTGGGACTACAGGCGCCTGCCACCACGCCTGGCTAATTTTTTGTATTTTTAGTAGAGATGGGGTTTCACTGTGTTAGCTAGGACGGTCTCGATCTCCTGACCTCATGATCTGTCCACCTCAGCCTCCTAAAGTGCTGAGATTAAAGAATGAAATGGTGGCATAGTCATCTCATTGCTAGATGTCTCAAAAATTATACACAGTATCATTTTCCAATATGCAGTCCTACTGTTTTAGGTTTGTTTTAATTAATTTCAGAATACCCTCAAATGAACTTTATAAACTAGCCCAAATAGGAAAGAACATTATGATATCAGAGTGTTTGGATTCCTGGAAAAAAAAAATGTGGGGAAGGAGTTACTTATTTGAAACAGTTCTTTCATACTTACTTTATATATAGGCACACACATACATGTTCATTTACTTACTAGTACTAGTGAAATTGAGCAATATTCCAGAATGAATACTATTTAAACCACTGTTTTGCAGTCATAAACCTGGACCTATTAGCAGAAGTAGAGAAGTGATAAATATTAATGAATAATTTCCAGTTATATCTGCCAGTGATTTCCAGGACGCATGAGACCCAGGCCCAGCTAACTCTTATTTTATGTGTAAAACTTGCTCCTATAGGCATTTTCCATTGCAGTATATTCAACTATCAATGTTTTCCAAAAAACTATAGATATGTGTATGTGTGTGTATATATATTTTGGTCTAGGGTCTTATATTTGAAATATACATTCCTTCTCTTCTGCACTCAAATATGTGAATTTCTGTTTATTCTTCAAGACTCGGGTCAAGTATCTTTGCCTTCACAAAATTCTTTACTTTCTCAGGAAAATTAAAAAAAAATAGTTGGTATATTCTACTTTTATATCAGTTACCACATTTTAAATTGTAAGCTACTAGAAACTATTCCTTCTCTAGTGCCTAGCATGATGTCAAGCATGAGTTTAGAACTCTAAAATATTGTTGAATGAATAAATGTGAATAAGCAATTACTAAAAAATATAAAAGGAAGTGAAAGATCAAAAGGGTTGTCTAAGAGAAAGTTATAAGTATGACAATTTGAAAAGAATATTAGGCCAGGTGTAGGGGCTTAAGCTGGTAATCCCAGCACTTTGGGAGGCCAAGATGGGAGGATTGCTTGAGCCTGGGAATTCAAGACCAGCCTGGGCAATATAGTGAGACCTCACCTCTACAAAAAAATTTTAAAATTTAGCTGAGTATGATGGCATGTGCCTGTAATCCTAGCTACTTAGGAGGCTACAGTAGGAGAATTACTTGAGCCCAAAAAGCAGAAGCTACAGTGAACCTACCACTGCACTCCAGCTTGGAGTGCAGAGCAAGACCCTGTCTCAATGAAAAATAAAAGAAAAAAAGAAGAAAAGAAAAAGAGAAATATTAGCATGGGAAACATGCTAATATTTATGAAATATTGTGAAAAGAGAAATAAAAGCACCAACCCCATACTATGGAAATGTGCATTTTGATGCAATAAGGTTGACTATGGTGGAGAAACATGGTAGAGACCAAATAGGGATCCAAGTGGCACGAGGCTATGAAAACATGTTGAAAGTCAGGAAGAAAAACAGTACCCACTCAGGTACAAATCCTACAAATGACACTATTTTGAAAAGCATATACCATTAGGAGCCACATTACATCTGCTCCTATATATGCATATGTATTCTTGGTTTATAAGTTACCATATGTAGAATACAGGAATTACTTGTTTTCCAATAATATAATGTAAAGTGTCCATAGACCAGCAGGGCCAGCTTTGTAGGAAATAGACATAATTTCTTTAATCTTTGGCCTTCTGTTCTGCCTTCTGCTTTTACTGTATCTTTTTATAAATATTATTTTAAAGGCTAATCCTAGACTGTACGATTTTTGGGAGGACACAGTTTCCTTAGACACAGTTTAGATGCATAATAATTATTGAATTTAATTGAAAATGCCAGTGTTTGTTATGTATAATAATTGGACTTGATTAATTATACATGTATTTCTTTCATATATTTCTTCCTGTATTAAGAGAGGGGTTGGACAATTACTTCGGTTCCTTTTAAGATAAACATTTCAGCAGAAATAAGGACAATCAGGTTTCTTATGGCTATATCTGAAGGCCACATTTAGTTGTCTTTTAAATGATGTAGGTAAGAAATAAACAGCTGTCAATATCCTGTTTGCTGTACAGCCCTTGAGCGATATTTTCATAATAATTTCATAGAAAGTTTCAATGATGATTTAACTTAAATGTATATGCAAGTAAAATGAGGGATGACAAACAAGAGCCCAGGACAGTGTTAGAATGGAGATCAGGTTCAGCAATCCTGTGATTGAGATAGCATGATAATACTGACACACTGCTACTTCAGGGCTAGAGGTTTAGTTTGGTTATTTGCTTAGGTAGCTTCAAGATGCTTTACCTTAGTTTTATTGGGAAACAGCAGAGCGTTGCAGCTAATATGGTATATTCTGATTCTATAAAAGACGATAAATATTGCTATTCACATAATGTGTTCTGTGGCTACTTTGTCTCTTAAAAGTGGTACTATCACTTATACATTTTAAAAATTAGTAAGTTACTTTTATACTGACTCAATTTTCCTTTTCTTAACATCCCAATTGATTTTAAAGGCAAAACAGTTGTTTAGAAGAAATTCATCACGTGAATGTTTAAACTTACATAGTTTGGAATACTTGGCAGTTTCTTTTTTTCTATATTATCATCTTGTTGGCCTCTTACTACAGGTTTTCAACACATACTCCAATGAAGACTATGACAGGAGAAATGATGAAGTTGACCCTGTGGCTGCTTCAGCTGAGTATGAACTTGAAAAACGTGTAGAAAAGCTGGAACTTTTCCCAGTGGAACTAGAGAAAGGTTCGTGAGTGCTACAGTGTTAATATCATTATGTTGCTATGTTAATAATACAGAATTATTTTTCCAAAGTGTAGCCTTTTTTCTAAGGATTAGATAAAATTTTAATTCTCACAGAGGATCTTATATATTAAGTTTCAAAAACAGTTGATATGGATTCTGAGTAGATGGTGGATTGAAAGTTTTACTCCCAACTGAAACCCATCTATCTTAGCTGGCTGGGATGGTGGTTAGGACCAGGGAGGTATGAGTGAGGCCTAATGCTTTGTTGGTATTCCTGGAAAGGGCTGCTACAGCTGAGAGCCCAGAAAGGGCTGGTATATGAGAGCTTGGGGCAGATGGTTGTTTTCTTTTGTTTTGGTGGATAATTGGAAAATTATGGAGATTTTTAATGAAGGCAGTAGAATCCAAGGAAATTTTAACAGTAGGGCTACATCCTCTCCATCTCTGAGGGGAGAAGGTTGAAAGAGAGCAGAGAGAAGAGGGAGCAGAAAGGCTTCCTTCTGATTTCTCTCCCTGGACTAACACCCTGCTGACTGTAGTTACTGCTGACCCATGGGATCAGAGATTGCTATGTAAGATGTAAGATGGGCACCCAAGAACTGAACTGTCACTCAGTGAACAGAGAAATAACACCTCTGAGAGATCTTTGAAAACAAAAGAGTAGAACAAACAGATGATAACTTGAATAACAAGAAAAAAAGAAACAAAAACCTACCCAAGGATATTCAAGCATGGTTTAAAAAAAGACATTTGCAAATGATGCCTCTAACAAAGGACTAATATTCAGAATCTATGAGGAACTCAAATACTCAACAACAACAACAACAACAACAAAAGAAACCCATTAATAAGTGGGCAAAGGACACGAACAGATATTTCTTAAAAGAAGACTTACAAGCAGCCAACAAACATGAAAAAAACACTCCACATCACTAATCATCAGAGAAATGGAAATCAAAACCACAGTGAGACACCATCTCACACCAGTCAGAATGGCTATTATTAATAAGTCAAAAACAACAGATGTTGGTGAGGATGCAGAGAAGAGGAAATGCTTAGATACTGTTGGCGGAATGTAAATCAGTACAATCTCTGGAAAACAGTGTGGAGATTTCTCAAATAATTGAAAATAGAACTATCATTTGACCAAGCACTCCCACTACTGAATATCTACCCAAAGGAAAAGAAATGATATCAAAAAGAGACTTGTATGTTTAACAGAGCACTATTAAATGGAAATAGTCTTGGAAATAGCAAAGTCATGGAATCAACCTAAGTATTCATCAATAGATAACTGGATAAAGAAAATGGAGCATATATACACTATGGACTACTGTGCAGCTATAAGAAAGAATGAAATCATGTCTTTTGCAGCAACATGGTTGGAGCTGGAGGCCATTATCCCTACATGAAATAACTCAGAAACACAAAATTATTTGCTGCATGTTCTCACTTATGAGTGAGAGCTAAACAATGGGTACACATCAACATACAGAGCAGAGTAATACACACTGGGGACTCCAAAAGGTTACCAGGGTGGGAGGGGGATGGGGCTTGACAAATAACCACTTGTCGTACAATGTGAACTATTCATGTGAAGGTTACACTAAAAGTCCAGACCTCACCACTATGCAATATATCCATATACCACACCTGCACATGTACTCCCCTGAATTTATAAAGATTTTTAAAAAGACATTATTGAGCAACTTAGCAACAAGAACAAATTACTTGATTTTGAAATGAAAAATTTCACCAGGAGAATTGAAGAGGTTAGTTGTTGTTGAGACTTAAGTTGGCAATCTAGAAGATGACGTTTAAGAGATGTTCCAAAAAGAATTCTCAAATGACAGAGCAAAAATCCAAGAAAAGTCATGAAAGAGCCCCAATATATAAGTTGTAGGCAACAGAAGGGGAAAATGACAATGGAGAAGGACAGACTAATAATAATCATACAAAAAAAATTTCTTGTCCTTAAAAAAAAAGATCTGAGGCATATATCAGGAAGAGCTTATCCATTTGTGAGTGAGAAGGCTAAATAACCCCAAACTGATCTCACACTTAGGCATAGCCTGGGAAAAAATCCTAATGTTCAAAGGCAAGGTGAAAAATCTTAAAAAATTCCAGACCAAAAAATACCCAAGCAAATAAACAAGCAAAGATACTTGCAAAGGCAAAATAATTAGACTAGCATCAGACTGCAACACTAGAAGCAGGGAGATGTAGAAATAATTTTACATGCCACTGAGGGTGAAAAGGATGGTGATCCAAGAATTCCATATCCATCCTGGTGAAAGAAAGACATCTGCTGCTATCTAAGGATTTAAAGAACACATTGCCTACATACTTTATCTGAGTAATTTACTGTCCAGTTTAGCAGGGAGGGAGGGAAATAAAGAGCAGCTTGTTCAAAACAGCAAAGGCAAGGAAAAAAGAGGTGAAAACTATTAAGTTTTAAACATACAATTGCTTAAATGAAAAAGTATGAAGAATACTAGTCATATTACATCAAACATGACTGATGGATTACTCCTGTTAAAAGACACTTTCATTTGGGGTTAAAGTGAATTAAAGAGTAGTGCTTACATTTTTCATACATTTTTAAATGTAAAAGCCATTCTTAGTTCATGGGCCATACAAACACAACTGGGCCATCATATTACTTATTTTAGTATAGCAAAAAAACGAGAACAATCCAAATATTCATCAGTGGTAGAAAGGGTCTATAAATTGTAGCATACCTAGGCAATAAAATATTACTCAGCAGTGAAAATGGAGGTGCTACAGTTCATGCAGTAGTATGTATGATTCTTAACATGTTATCGAGGGAAAGTAAAAAATAGCAAACCACAGAAGAAGACATTTAGTGTAATATAATTGCACTTACTTACATTTCAAACCAAGAAAATTAAATAGCATATTGTTTTGGGATACACAAAAGAGTAGTTTTTAAAAAGTAGTATTAAAAAGTAGGGAATGATTAACACAATATTTAGTATAATGGTCACTGAGGAAAGAGTCAGGGAGGGATATATAGTGGGCTTTTATGATGTCAGTAATATTCTGTGTCTTTGTACATGGACATTTGTTTTATTTTTATTGTTTAAACGTAATGTTTTGTAGATAAATATTTGCTTAAACTCATTTGTATATTGCCATATTTCATACAAAAAACTAAACTAGATAAATCAAACTAGAAGATAACCAAATCAAATACAATTATTGGAGATTTCAATATATTTCTTTCAGAACTGGACAAATTTATGGACAGAAAACAAAAATCAAGGAGTGGGTTAATACAATGAACTCTATTTCAAGCTGTATTTTAAGAGAAAAAGTTTTATCCTTTGGAAAAAATTTTAAAAGTTCCTTTAATATGAGAATTTGGAAATTACATAATACATTCCTAGGTAGATATTTGATTTAAGAGAAAATTAAAACTCATATTCCAAACCATCTTGGAAAGGATTAAACTTAAAAAGTCTGGGCCGGGCGCGGTGGCTCAAGCCTGTAATCCCAGCACTTTGGGAGGCCGAGACAGGCGGATCACGAGGTCAGGAGATCAAGACCATCCTGGCTAACACGGTGAAACCCCGTCTCTACTAAAAAATACAAAAAACTAGCCGGGCGAGGTGGCGGGCGCCTGTAGTCCCAGCTACACGGGAGGCTGAGGCAGGAGAATGGCGTAAACCCAGGAGGCAGAGCTTGCAGTGAGCCGAGATCCGGCCACTGCACTCCAGCCGGGGCGACAGAGCAAGACTCCGTCTCACAAAAAAAAAAAAAAAAAAAAAAGTCTGTAGCACACAGCAAAACCTTTACTCAGAAGAAAAGCTATATCCTTGATTTCTTTCTTTAAAATAAAAAAATTTAAAAAGTAAACAACGGACCTGTCTTAGAAATCAGAAAAAGTAAACCAAATAAACAAACTAGCAAAGAAGAGTAGTATATGTAAAAACAATATTAATAACATAGAAAGGAAAATCTAGTAAAACAAGGTAATAAAAATCCTTTTCATTGAATACATCTATAAAATATATCAATCATAATACTGAGTGGTGAAAATTGAAAGCAAATTTATGCAAACTAGGAATGGAAGACAAATATATAGTGTTACTAGAAAAGATCAGTCAGTCACTGCATTTCTTTCTCAAATGAGGTGTATGCCCAGAAATAATTTATGTCCTAACAAAATTTGAATTACCAGAATCAACTTTGGTAAAATAGACTAATTGCCATAGAAGAAACGAGAATGGCAACGAAAGATAAAACATTAAAATGTTGTCAGAACTGGATGATTCTATTGTACCTTTAAAGAACACATAAAACCAGTGTTATTTAAACTATTTTAGATCGTAGATGATGAAGGAAAACTCTTCATTTCGTTGAAATACCATATAAGTTTACACCCAAAACTAATGTACTACAAAAAAGATTGCCATGGTACAACTACAATTGTGAATATATATTTTAAAATTCTAAATGAAATAAAATATCAAATATAGAAATAGTTAAAGAGAAAAGGCCAGGTACGGTGGCTCATGCCTCTAATCCCAGCATTTTGGGAGGCCGAGGCGGGCAGATCACGAAATCAGGAGGTTGAGACCATCCTGGCTAACCCATGAAGCCTCATCTCTACTAAAAATACAAAAAATTAGCCGGGCTTGGTGGCATGCACCTGTAGTCCCAGCTACTCAGGAGGTTGAAGCAGGAGAATCGCTTGAACCCGGGAGGTGGAGGTTGCAGTGAGCCGAGATCGTGCCATTGCACTCCAGCCTGGACGACAGAACGAGACTCTGTCTCAAAAAAAAAAAAAAAAAAAGAAAGACTCATTAAGATCAAATGGGGTTTTAGATACAAGGATCCAGAATGGTTCATTATTCAGAGATTTATCCACATAAAATTTAAAAGAAAAGCCCTTAAATTTTTAAAATTTCATGTTAAATTGATATGAAAAGATGTCAATTTGGTAACATTTACCACTTGAAAGACTCTGTAAATTAGCACGTGATGGAAGCTGCCTAAATTTATGCAAACTGTCAATCTGCAATACAAACAATTCTATTTCTAAATTGAGTAAACACTAAAGATATTTTAATTAAAACTAGAAATCAAATTTGTAATGCCCTTTAAATGAAATGACCAGTATAAATAACAGCAAATAAAAGATGAAAAGCATCACCTTTTGCTGATATATTCATATCCATATATATCTAGAAAACCAAACTGATTCTAATTTAAAATATTAAATTTGGTAAAATAATCTGTGAAGGAAGAGGTTACATCCAAGATATGTATACAAATCATTTTTTTCTATGTAATCACATTAAGAATTTAGAAATGAAAATGGGAAAAATATTTCATTTGCAGTAGCACCAAAACAACAAAATATTTATTACTAAGAAAAACATGGAATTTATCTAAATAAAGTAATAACATCTTTTTGAAAGACATTTCAATTTGAAAGCAAATTGTAAGACAAACCATATTCTTGGATGAGAAGACTCCAAATAGAACTGCCAACAAAGTTGGGTTGGGAGAGGAGAATTGCAAAAAACAGTATTAAAGTTTTTTGGTAAAATTTAAGTCTGGAGAAATACAGACTTAAGTATGAAAAAGAATATGAATGACTTAATTTACCACATATCTAAATACAATGTAAAGCTTTTGTAACAGAACAAATTGTATTCAAATGGCAGTTGATTACTGGAACAAAATAGAAAATCCAGAAAAAGATGTTAGTATGTGTGAGAATTTAATATATGACACCCATGATATTTCAGCTTAGAAGTAATTGTGTGCTTTATAAATTGTTCTTGCATAACTGAGCATCTATCTGGAAGAGTCTAAAGTTGGACACCTTCATTATAGCATAGGTAAAAATAAATAACTCTACATGGGTTAAATAATAACATATTGAAGATGTCATAAAGAAAATTCACATGACTGCATGTATCATCTAGGCTTGTGGCAGAAGAGGCTTACCCAAAATGGGAAACCAGAAGTTAGAAAATAAGCTTTGGGCTCCAAAGTATGACAATAGTGTCTTCCACAATGACATAGTTCCACTGGCTTTGCCATCATTTTATGGCTGTTTTGCCTTAGTGCTTTGCCTGTCCCTAGGAATGTATAGAGAGGAAGACAGGGTGCAGCTAGGTTCTTGATGGGGCAGCCACAGGAGTAATAAGTGGCCTTTAAGGATGAGGCTCCAGACTTCACTCATCTTAGAGAAAGCTGTACATAAATAAGATGCTGGAGAACATCAGTCTTCTGGTCTCTGTGCGTTGATTGTGCTCTTTGTTGTATTGCCCTTCAGTCATCACGTTGTCCTTGTAGGTAATTTGCATTAGAATTGAGGATGGCTTAAGTTAATATTGCTTTTTCTGCAACTGGATTTTCAGCTCTGCAGATCTTAGTAATTTCCAGTTAAAAGCAATGAGAGGAGCAATGGAAGGAAGAAAGAGAATTCTACCAAGACGTGAGTCGAGGCAGAGAAAATGGATTTAGAAACCAAGAAGTAATTTTCACTCAAGATAGTTGCAGGAAGAAATTATTTAATGGTGTGACAGTATGGAGAGTTCACATTTGAGAGGAGCCCTTTGTACAGTAATGAGTATGGGAAAGTTTGACTCACAGCTCTATGTTGGTTTGACATGTGATAAGTTATAATGAAGAGAAACCCTGTGAGTATAATGAAAGTGAGCAAGAATTCAGCAAGAATACCAATACATATATACACCAGAGATTTCATACAGGAGAGAAATTCTGTGGTATTTTTCAGCGTGGGAGAGGCTACTTTGATCGTCTCTTAAACAACACAAGAACAATACACTGAGGGGAAAAACGTACGTGGATGTAAACACTATGGGAAGGCTTTCAGCAATCATTCATCCTTCATCAGTGTGAAAAAAAATTCATTTTCTTGAGAAACCCTATGAATGTGATGAATGTGAATAAGAATTCAGCCATCTGCTAACCTTATACACAGAAGAGAATTCATGGTGGGAGAGAGGAAAACCCTATGCATGTAACCAGTGTGGGAGAGCCTTCAACACACATCTAACCTTCATGTACACAAGAAATCTCATTCTGTGGAGAAATTTTAAAACTATAATGAATGTAGAAAAGTCTTTAACAAGATAAATCCTCTTGATGAAATCAGTCTTTATACCAGAGAAACAATTTGAATAAATAGGAGAAATCACATGTATATAAACATTCTAAATGTAATGGATGAGGAAAGTCTTCAGAGATTATTTATGTTAGTCAACATTAAAGTTTTCACACTAAAGAGATACCTATGCCTAGAATCAATGTGGAAGTGCCTTCAGCAGGGGTTTGCATGAGGAAGCTCATCCAGGGGAAACACTGTACAGATTCCTTTAGCATACAGCTGAGCAAACAAATCACACTTTTGCCAAGTGACATCTTTTAAAACGTATATAGAAAAAAAATGTAAGATTGTCAGGTGTACTTGGAAATACTTCAGGCATAAGCTGGTGGTAAGTAATAATGTATGAGATGAACCTTCATCCAAAGAATACTGATTACAAGAATCCTGACTGGGTATGGTGGCTCATATCCATAATCCCAGCACTTTGGGAGGCTGAGGCAGGAGATTGCTTGAGCCCAGGAGTTTGAGACCAGCCTGGGCAACATGATGAAACCCTGTCTGTACAAAAAAAAAAATACAAAAAATTGCCCAGATGTGATGGCACATGCATATAGTCCCAGCATCTTGGAGGCTGAGGTGGGAGATCACCAGAACCCAGGAGGTTGAGGCTGCAGTGAGCCATGATGACATCACTGCACTCCAGCCTGATCAACAGAGTGAGACCTTGTCTCAGAAAAAAAAAGAAAAGAAAGAAAAAAAGAAAAAATACTTAAGAAAGTAAAGGTTATTGCTGAAAAGTCTTTTAAAAGTGTCATTCTGTTGAGTATATGGACCAGTATTTCTTTAATAATCCAGTGCTGTTGATTAATTAGTATTTTTATGCTACTAGTAAAGCATGATTACAAAGACTTGAGACTATCAGAAAATAACCTTGAACTTTAACTAAAACATGTGGCACACAATATAGTGTACCTTTTATATATTCACAGAAAGGACAAATGGAAATATGGATAAACACGTGATTTGTAAGTGAATTAAAAAAAAAAAAAACTGTTACACAGTATTGTTCATAGGACCAGTAAAATGGAAACAAAAGTGAGTACCTATGAATACAGAATGTTTGGATACATGATGATGCCATCTCACCATGAAATATTATTCAGTCGTTAGAAATAATTTAGAGCTATGAGCATTGAGGACATTGATATCCATGACATATTTTTTTATTTTTTATTTTTTTGTCTTTTTTTTAGACAGGGTCTCGCTGTGTTGCCCATGGTGGAGCGCAGTGGCATGATCTCAGCTCACTGCAACCTCTGCCTCCCAGGCTCAGGTGATCCTCCCACCTCAGTCCCCAAACAGCTGGGACTACAGGTGCGCCCCACCATGCCCAGCTAAGTTTTCTATTTGTAGTAGAGACAGGGTTTCACCATGTTGCCCAGGCTGGTCTTGAACTCCTGGGCTCAAGGGATCCTCCCACCTCAGCCTCCCAAAATGATGGGATTACAGACGTGAGCCACTGTGCCCAGATGCTTCATTGGTTTTTAAAAAGTGAGCTGTAAAGAGAAGTAGTTGTAATCTCACTTGTGTAAGCAAATAACAAGGAAAAACAAGCTATATATATACACACACACACACGTATATATATTATATATATATACACACGCACATTCATATATGTCTAAGTGAATGTATGGATGTATTATAGTTTTTGATGAGTATATATTCTTGGGTATAGAAGCACAGAGGAAAGTACTCAAATACACATACTATCTTATTATTTTTTTTTTTTTGAGACAGAGTCTCACTCTATTACCCAGGCTGGAGTGCAATGGCACGATCTTGGCTCACTGCAACCTCCGCCTCCTGGGTTCAAACGATTCTCTTGCCTCAGCCTCCAGAGTAGCTGGGACTACAGGTGCCTGCCACCACACCCAGCTAACTTTTTGTATTTTTAGTAGAGACAGGCTTTCACCATGTTGCCTAGGCTGGTCTTGAACTCCTGGCCTCAAGCCATCCACCTGCCTCAGCCTCCCAAAGTTCTGGGATTACCGACGTAAGCCACTGCACCCAGCCACATGTGCTATCTTATTAACATGAATAAACAAGTAAAGAAGAAAAGACCATATAAATGAAGGAGGAATTCCAGATACGTTATGATCACATTTATTTAAAATTATATGTTTGAATGTGTGTACTCTTATGCCTAAAATAATTCATTGCATTATTTAGAGAATCTAAGTTTTAAGGCAGAGTGACTATTCAATAACAAAGTTGTTACCTTTTCTTGAGACCACAATGCATTACCAACAGTAGTAGTAAAATGATGCTAAATGCATGGGCCTTTTGGAGGCTCTCATTAGATACCCTTACTGCCTACCTTAGAAAATAATTCTGCTAAATCAAGCATGTTATTCTCCTATCCATAAGGAAAAATAAAATTAGAGACAGCAAGTAGTTCTCACCAGCTAATTGCAGACTAGTGTAAAACTTAGGTTGTTTCACCTCCCTGCTTTTTTTCTTTTTAATAGATGAGGATGGTCTTGGTATAAGTATTATTGGAATGGGTGTTGGAGCAGATGCTGGACTTGAAAAGCTGGGAATATTCGTCAAGACGGTAACAGAAGGTGGTGCTGCTCAACGGGATGGCAGGTAAATTAAGGACTGTTGTTAACTTAAAATCTTTAGGGAACTTTCCTGTAAGTTTCTTTCAGTTGTAGCTTTTTGCTTTTGTTTGTTGATTTTTTAGGACAGAATTTCAGGTTTCTCAGATATGAGAAATCTTAAAACACTTAAATTATTTTCTGATATGCAGGCAAAATATCTGCTTTCTTTAATTTATATTAGGTAAATGAGTGGGTAGATCTATCAGTCTATACCTGTCTTTATCCATTCATGTATCTGGTGGGAAGTGGGCAGAAACATGGGTGTATATAGTTGAGAATGTGTACTATGGAGGTCAGCACATAGTTTCACTTCAGAAATATTGAAAGAAATGATAATAGTTCTGGCATCTTAAAAAATGACACAGGTATATGGTAAGTTAGGGACTTCAATTCTGTATTGTTGGTAATTCTGAAGGTCAGTGTTTCTCCAAATACATTTATGTAAAAACACAGATTCTTGGGTACACCTAAACCAGTAGAATTAAAATCTCCAGTAGAGGAGTCTGGCAGTCTGCACCTTGGATAATTCTAGTACACAGCAGAGCATCCAGATAATCACTGTTTTGTCTTAGCTTTCATAATCTCAAGCTCTATCTATCTATCTATCTATCTATCTATCTATCTATCTATCTAGGGCCAAGATTTTGATTAACCCTCATACTTGGCTCTTATATATCAGGGTGGGGCTAGAAGCAGAAGGTGGTGTCTTAGTTTGTTTTGTGCTGCTGTGGCAGAATACCTGAGACTGGGTAATTTATAATGAACAGAAATTTATATGACTCATGGTTCTGGAGGCTGGGAAGTCCAAGATTAAGGGGTGACATCTGATGAGGACCCTGCAGGTGAATCATCCAATGGTAAAAGGTGCAAAGGCCAAGTGAGAGAGAGCAAGAAGGGGCAAAACTTGCTTTTATAACAAATGCATTCTCAAAGAAATAAGTCCACTTCCACGATAGTGACATTAATCTACTTGTGAGGGCAGTGCCCTATGACCTAATCACCTTTTCAAGGTCTCGCCTCTTAACACTGTTGCGTTAAGGATGGTTTTCAACACATAACATTCAAACCATAGCAGTTGGCAATATAATAAAAGTAGACCCAAATGTATGACTGCTAAATTCAAAGAAATATTATGTTGTTTTATGTACATTTAATGAATAGCTTTAAATTTTTTTATGTTTAAGTATGTATCATTTGACCATCTTATCAGGGAATAATAAAGCATGTTGGAAAGACTTTGTGAATGTCTGAGGAGACCCAGAGCAGCATTTTTTTTTTTTTTTTGAGATGGCATCTTGTTGTGTTGCCTAAGCTGGAGTGCAATGGCATGATCTCTGCTCACTGCAACGTCCACTTCCCAGGTTCAAGTGATTCTCCTGCCTCAGCCTTCTGAGTAGCTGGGACCACAGGCGTGGACCACCATGCCCAGCTAATTTTTGTATTTTTAGTGGAAACGGTTTCACCATGTTGGTCAGGATGGCCTTGAACTCCTGACCTCAAGTCACCTCAAGATCCATCTGCCTTGGCCTCCCAAAGTGCTGGGATTACAGGTGCGAGCCACTGCGCCTGGCCCATTGTTTCTGTTTTAATCCTAAAAATGCATATTGATACCCACTGATAGTTCTCAAAGAGAGCTAAATTGATTTATGTAAATAGAAAACCACACCTTATTACATCTTCTTTTCCGTGAAGTTAGGGATAACATCTTAGTCAGTAGCTTTGTATTCTTATAGCACTTAGTATAATGCTTTGCATAGAGAAGGTTTGAAATAAATCTTTTGAGTGAACATTCAGCTGACTACATTTAAAACAAAGAATGTGGAATATGACTATCTTGTGTCTTAAAGTAACTTACTAACAGTCTTCCTCCTTTCAGAGTAGTTAAGGAAATAACCTCTTTGTGCCCCTTTAATAAATTATAGATAATGGTGGTAGTATTTCCAGTTATTAATTTACCACATTTCTTCCAAGAGAGCTAAAACTTGTTTGTAAAATATATCGCATTTCTTATTAAGTTTGATGAAAAATTTAAGATGGTGGGAAATAATGCTATAGTTAGTATTCAAACATGCTTAATTATTATGAACCATCCAGAAAGCCAAATCAAAGTACAACTTGATTAAAAGAACAAAAAATCAGAATATTTTACATTCATAGCCATGTAACACGTGTCCTGAAAGAGAAAAGAAAGAAAAAGAAAATTTTGCACTTAGTAGTTAGCCAATTCCTGTTGTTCTAAACATAGACATAGTTATTTTTCCCTCAATCGTTTTAAAATTAGGTTTGTTTTCTATTAATCTATTTACTAATTATTCATTCTTCTACATGGTTTCATTATTTATAACTATATTAGAACTCTGCTTTACCAGTCACAGTGTACATTTATTTCCTCAGTTCTTTTAAATGAGTATTTTCCTAGTATACTAATCCTGTTGTTGTTATAATAGGTGCTTAAAAAATGCCTCAGTGAATATATTAAGACAGGCAACTTGGGCCAGGCAAGGTGGCTCATGCTTGTAATCCCAGCACTTTGGGAAGCTGAGGCAGGTGGATCACCTGAGGTCTGGAGTTCGAGACCAGCCTGGCCAACATGGTGAAACCCCGTCTCTACTAAAAATTCAAAAATTGACTGGCCGTGGTGGTGGGCACCTATAATCCCAGCTACCCAGGAGGCTGAGGCAGGAGAATCGCTTGAATCGAGGAAGTAGAGGTGGCAGTGAGCCAAGATTGTGCCATTGCGCCCCAGCCTAGGTGACAGAATGAGACTCAGTCTCAAAAAAACAAAACAAAACAAAAAAAACCTTGATGTGATGGAATGGACAGAATCTTTAAGATAATGTAACCGGGAGCCTTCATTCCATTCCCTCTACTTATCTTCTGGGGATATCGAACAAATTACTTAATTTTCATGTTATCTACATTGTGGGTTGTGGTAAGCATTAATTAAGTTTGTGTGAATAAGCATTAACTAGGTTTGTGTGAATAACCTTCCACAGTGCTATTTGTATATATGAAACTGTTCTTGAACCAAGTAAGAGTAAGCTTGAAACTTAATTTAAAAAGTAGTTATTATGGGAAAAGCCTCGTGGAAAACAATTAAAGGTGTACAACATAAGTACAGAATCAAAATTTTAGAGGTCACAGAAACTTCAGAGTTCTTATAATCAACACATTTTCTTGTTTATTAATAAGAAAATTGAGGGTGGTTGTATATGTGCATATGTGTGTGGGTATAAAAAAATGAGAAAATAAAATGATTATTATACTTACAACAGATTTATATCTTTTAAATTATTATTTCTACCACTACTGGTGTGCTTATTTGCACAGTGTTTACTGTTTACTGATGTTTACTATTTAAAAGGTATCAACATACAAAAATTATACAAAGTGCACTTCCTCTAGTCAATAATACATTTTAAGTTATATATACTTACTGATATAGAAAAATATTCCATTAAGGATTTACAAAATAGTATGATTAATATGATGCCATTCTTGTGTAGGGTATATATTCTATTTCTTCTTTTCTCTGTCTCTGTTCCTTTTTGTCCTTATCTCTCAGTCATTCTCTTTCTGAAAAAGTCTAAAATTAATACATACAAAAATGTTGAACGGCTCTAGTGTATGGATTTAAAAAAAATTTTGGCTGGTATAGAATATCAAATTTTGTAGAGAATATATACGACTTGTGTATAGTTTCTCAAAACTAAAAATGATAAGGTTTCCACCCCAAGGAAATTACTCATCAGACCTCATTTATTGACGGAATTAAAGTTCTGGGTTAGATATTCTGTAAGGTAGTTCCTTTTAGCCTTGAAAGGATAAGATTCTTTATTATTGTTTTCTAGCTGCTTTAGATTCTTAATAACTCTTTCTATTTAAGAAAATTTGTTTCAATTTAATCTCAGATTTAGTCATACCTCCTTCAAGGAATGTTAAATGAGCATACATGTATATATAGAGGACGTTTTTTCTCCCCCTCCTCCCTCCTTCCTGCCCCCACAAGAAGCTTTTTCATTGTGATTGTTTGTATTCCTGCTTAAATGGCTTGTAAACTCTCACCACATTTTGAGTACTTTAAAAAATTTGCGGTGGATATTTATCCTCCTGAGTTTATCCAGTATAGTTGAAAAGTGTTGACCCTTCATTATTCTTTGATATGATCTCTTACCTTCAAAATTTTCTTTTGTCAAGCTTTTCATGTGTGTACTTTCTCCTTTGATGGCTTAAACTTAAGAGTGTGCTCAGTAAATATTTGTTGAATGAGTGAATCCTTGTGCTTTAATCACTTTTTATTTTTATTTTTTATTTTTAGAGGCGAGGTCTCACTATGTTGCCCAGACTGACCTCAACCTCTTGGGCTCAAGTGAACTCTCCACCTCAGCCTCCCAAGTAACTGGGAGTATAAGCGAGTGCCACCATGCGGGGCTTTTAATCACTTTTGAAACCTTTTCTTGGGCTTATCATTTTTCTCTGTTTTGTTTTTGTGCTACCTGCCTTTTACAGAGTGGCTTATAATTTAGTTGAATGACATGACAGTCATTTCTATTTCCTGTTTCATTTCTATTTCCTGTTTCATTTCTAAATTTTTAGTAAAATAATATTAAATATACTATTAGTTTTTGTTGTCATAAATGTAATTTTTGGGATTGCACACAGGACACTTTCACACACTAGTGATTTTCCAGTCCTCGTTCATGATTCCTTAAAGCAAAATTAGTTTCATAAAAACAACTCAAAATGCTGAATTGTAGAGTAAATCACATGGATGGTAACTGACAAAGGATGTTAATAATGCTGTGCTAAATTAGAGGCAAATAAAAAATCCATTTTGGATCCACTTTGTTTTTGGGTCCTGTTTTTGTTTCACAAGCTTTTGCTCATCATCATTTTCAATCACTGTCCTTTTCAATTTTACTGGAAGAGATACCAAATATGAAATTAAGGTTCTATGTAGTTTATCCTCATTCAAGTATTGATTTTTAAATGATTTTAATTGTTTTTTCCCCCATCTTTTGGGATATACTAACATATACAATAGATAAAGAGTCCCATTCTTTTGCTTATCTAACTGCAGCAAACTTACCCCCTCTTAGGACCCATCTTTGCCTGAAGTACCCTCCAGCCTAAGAGAACCCTGGATGGAAACTTGTTTTAATTGATTCTGTCATGGTTCCCCAGTCGATGGTTTCCTGTCTGTGCACACACTCTCATGTTAGTCTTCTAATAAAATATTTTGCCTATTCACCCCTTAGGTTTGGGCTGTTACTGCTTTGGCATGTATTTTCACAATTTTCACATACATTTAAAACTTCAGTATCTAGCATTTTGAGGAAGATCTCTGTTGACCAAAGTTCATTAATGTTGCTCCAGCTGGTCTCCCTGTCATTCTTCTTTGGTGGCTTTGTTGACAAAAGCCCCATGAGGTAGGGTTATTGTTTTTTCCCTTCCCAGAAACATTGTATCAATAAGTAACCATCCAGTAACATTAAACAAACCCTAGAATAATCCAATTTATGTATTTTCATTAGCCTTATCCCTATTGATTCTGGTTTTCAGAATTGCAGGATCTCAGCAATATCATAGTGAGGCTGAAGAAAAGTGCTGTTGTGCACTTTTGTTTATGGTAAGCACATGGAAACTATTGAGAAACTGGCCAGGATGAGATGGTTTTTACAAATTAGCCAGGTATGTTCCCGTAAATTCCATTCCAGTGGACAGTATTTCCAGGGGAAACAGACTATTTCCTCTGCTATCCTGGAAAATTTTTGAAAAGTTTAGATAATCCATAGAACTGGTTATTCTTTGTAGTCTGGGATGGTCTGATACAGAGCTCTGTCTAGGTATTCTTTTGTTTTTAACCACTGACAGTCTTCCCTTGTCTTTTCTGGGCTTTTCATTACAGCTAAGATTTGAGAGAGATTATCAGTGTTACTGTTCTATGAGTTTGCATCTAAAAGTTGTCTTCTCATGAGAAAAGATACAAGCAAAGTGGATATTAGACACCAGAAAAATTTTCCCATCACAGTAACCATTTTTATATTTAATACTATGCTGGCTCATGTTCTAGTGAGTTGTAGGAGCCGTCTATAATGGGAATAAACCGGAACCGCTGCCTTTTTAATCCATTATTCCCCTCATCTCCCACCCAATCCTCTTTATCTCTCCCTCCTCTTCTCCCCATTTTTAGTTTCTTGAACTTGTCTCCACCTTAATCATTACAGTTTACCTCCATGAAAAGGTAAATTGAAAAGCCGCTTATATAGCAAACTCCATAGAACTCCACTTCTCTTCCTCCCTCCCTCACTCACTCTTTACAAAAATGTTGAAGATGTTTTTATTTCCTTATTTTTTAATTGTTTATCAGATTTTCAAATTTTTTCTTTAATGAATGTATCACTTTGAAATGAGAAAAGAATTTAAATGGACATACTTTTGACGAAAAAAACGATCAAATATCATGAAGCTTTATTTGTCCCCCTTAATGTTTTCAGTATTAAGGTAGACAGGAAGAACTATGTAGAA
Source organism: Macaca thibetana thibetana (assembly GCF_024542745.1). Classification (NCBI taxonomy): domain Eukaryota; kingdom Metazoa; phylum Chordata; class Mammalia; order Primates; family Cercopithecidae; genus Macaca; species Macaca thibetana. The sequence goes on from NC_065580.1 coordinate 74,556,345, forward strand.
TCAGTATTTTAGTCATAGGATTCCTCTTTTTTACATTGATCTCTGACCTCTGAATGCAAAGAGCAAATCCAGCCAAAAGTCTTATTTTTACTGTTTCTGTTACATGGGATACTTTGCATCTTGTATCTCTTCTTTCTTCTTTTTTCTTTTTTTTTTTTTTTCCAACTTTTATTTTAAATTCAGGAGGTACATGTGCACTTTCGTTAACTGGGTGTATTGTGTCATGCTAAGGTGTGGGGGAATGAATGATCCCATCACCCAGGTACTGATCATAGTACCCAATAGTTAATTTTGCAACCCTTGCCTCCGTCTCTTGCTCTTCCCTCTATTAGTTCCCAGTTTCTCTTGTTGTCATCTTTATGTCCATGAGTACCCAGCATTTAACTCCCACTTATAAGTGAGAATATGCAGTATTTGGTTTTCTTTTCCTGCATTAGTTTGCTTAGGATGATGGCCTCCAGTCGCATCCTTGTTGCTGTAAAGGACATGATTTCATTCTTTTTTATAGGTATATAGTATTCCATAATGCATATGTGCCACATTTTCTCTGTCTAGTCCACTGTTAGTGGACACCTAGGTTGGTTCTGTGTCTTTGCTGTCATTAATAGGTTTGCAGTGAACATGCGAGTGCATGTGTCTTTTTGGTAAAACAATTTGTTTTCTTTTGGATATCTACCAGTAATGGGATTGCTGGATTGAATGGTACTTCTGTGTTCTTTGAGAAATCTTTAAACTGCTTGCCACAGTGACTGAACTAATTTGCATGCCCACCAACAGCGTATAACCATTCCCTTTTCTCCATAGCCTCACCAGCATCTGTTGTTCTGACTTTTTAATAATAGCCATACTGATTGGTGTGAAATGATATTTCGTTGAGGTTTTGATTTGCATTTCCCTGATGATTAGTGATATGGAGCATTTTTTAATATGTTTGTTGGCTGCTTGTATGCCTTCTTTTGAGAAGTGCTGTTTATGTTTTTTGCCCATTTTTAAATTGGGTTATTTATTGCTTGTTCAATTGTTTAAGCTCTTTATAGATTCTGGGTATTAGACTTTTGTCAGATGCATAGTTTGCAAATACTTTCTCCCATTCTGTAGCTTGTCTGTTTACTCTGCTGATAATTTATTTTGCTGCACAATCTCTTTAATTAGGTCCCACTCATCAAGTTTTCTTCTCTTTTCTGTTTCTTGTTTGTTTGTTTTTTGTTTGTTTGTTTTGAGATGGAGTTTCACTTTTGTTGCCCAGGCTAGAGTGCAGTGGTGTGATCTTGGCTCACTGCAACCTCCGCCTCCTGGGTTCAAGCGATTCTCCTGCTTCAGCCTTCTGAGTAGCTGGAATTACAGGCACAGGCACCTGCCACCACACCTGGCTAATTTTTGTATTTTTAGTAGAGACAGGGTTTACCATGTTGTTCAGGCTGGTCTCGAACTCCTGACCTCAGGTGATCCACCTGGCTCAGCCTCCCAAAGTGCTGGGCTTATAGGCATGAGCCACTGTGCCCCATCTTTTGTTGCAGTTTCTTTTGAGGACTTAGTCATAAGTTCTTTCCCAAGGCCAGTGTCCTAAATGGTGTTTCCTAGGTTTTCTTCTAGGATTCTTATAGTCTGAAGTCCTATGTTTAAATCTTTAATCCATCTAGAGTTAATTTTTTGTATACAATGAAAGCTAGGGGTTCAGTTGCATTCTTCTGAGCATGACTAGTTAGCTGTCCCAGCACTATTTATTGCATAGGGAGTCCTTTCTCCCTTGCTTAGTTTTGTTAATTTTGTCAAAGATTAGAAGTCTGTAGGTGATAGAGTTTGGCTGTGTCCCCACCCAAATCTCATCTTGAATTGTAAGTCCCACAATTCCCACATGTTGTGGGAAGAACCTGGTGGGAGGTGATTGAATTTTGGGGGTGGGTCACTCCTACATTGTTGTTGTGATAGTGAATGAGTGTCATGAGATCTGATGGTTTTAAAAAGGAGAGATTCTCTGCACAAGCTCTTCTCTTGTTTGCTGGCATGTGAGATATGTCATTCACCTTCTGCCATGAATGTGAGGCCACCCCACCCACATGGAACTGTAAGTCCAATAAACCTTTTTCCTGTATAAATTACCGAGTCTCAGGTATGTCTTTATCAGCAGTGTGAAAACAGACAAATACAGTCAGCTGTTACCAGTAAAGTATGATATTGCTGAAAAGACACCCAAAAATGTGGAAGCGACTTTGGAACTGGACAACAGGCAGAGGTTGAAACAGTTTGGAGGGCTCAGAAGAAGACAAGAAAATGTGGGAAAATTTGGAACTTCCTAGAGACTTGTTGAATGGCTTTGACCAAAATGCTGATAGTGATATGAACAACAAGGTCCAGGCTGAGGTGTTTTCAGATGGAGATGAAGAACTTGTTGGGAATGGGAGAAAAGGTGACTCTTGTTATGTTTTAGCAAAGAGACTGGTGTCATTTTGCCCCTGCCCTAGAGATCTGTGGAACTTTGAACTTGAGAGAGATGATGTAGGGTATCTGGCAGAAGAAATTTCTAAGCAGCAAAGCCTTCAAGAGGTGACTTAGGTGCTGTTAAAGGCATTCAGTTTCAAAAGGGAAACAGATTAAAAGTTTGGAAAATTTGCAGCCTAACAATGAGAAAAGAAAATCCCATTTCCTGAGGTGAAATTTAAGTCAGCTGCAGAAATTTGCACAAGTAACAAGTGGCTGGATGTTAATCCCCAAGACATTGGGCAAAATGTCTCCAGGGCATATCAGAAGTCTTCAAGGCAGCCCCTCCCATCACAGGCTGGGAGGCCTAGGAGGAAAAGCGGTTTCATGGGCTGGGCCTACGGTCCCCATGCTGCTTGCACCCTAGGGACTTGGTGTCCTGTTTCCCAGCCATTCCAGCTGTGGCTGAAAGGGGCCAAGGTAGAGCTTGGGCTGTGGCTTCAGAGGGTGCAAGCCCTAAGCCTTGGCAGCTTCCATATGTTGTTGAGCCTGCGAGTGGACAAAGTCAAGAATTGGGGTTTGAGAACCTTTGCCTAGATTTCAGAGGAGGTATGGAAATGCCCGGATGCCTAGGCAGAAGTTTGATGCAGGTGTGGAGCTCTCATGGAGAACCTCTGATAGAGCAGTGTGGGAGGGAAATGTGGGGTCGGAGTGCTCACACAGAATTCCTACTGGGGCACTGCCTAGTGGAGCTATGAGAAGAGGGCCACCATCCTCCAGACCTCAGATGGGTACATCCTCTGAGAGCGTGCATTCTATGCCTAGAAAAGCCACAGACACTTAACACCAGCCCATGAAAGCAGCTGGGAGGGAGGCTGTACCCTACAGAGCCACAGGGGTGGAGCTTCCGAAGACCATGGGAACCCACCTCTTATATCATGTGACCTGGATATGAGACATGGAGTCAAAGGAGATCATTTTGGAACTTTAAGATTTGCCTTCCCTGAGGGATTTCAGACTGCATGGGGCCTGTAACCCCTTTGTTTTGGCCAGTTTCTTGCATTTGGAACAGCAGTATTTAACCAATGCCTGTACCCCCATTGTATCTAGGAAGTAACTAACTTGCTTTTGATTTTACAGGCTCTTAGGCGGAAGGGACTTGCCTTGTCTCAGATGAGATGTTGGACTGCGGACTTTTGAGTTAATAGTGAAATGAGTTAAGACTTTAGGGGACTGTTTGGAAGGTGTAATTGGTTTTGAAATGTCAGGACATATTATTTGACAGGGGCTGGGGCAGAATGATATGGTTTGTCTGTGTCCCCACCCAGATCCCCTCTTGAATTGTAACTCCCACAATTCCCACATGTTGTGGGAGGAACCTGCTAGGAGGTGATTGAATTATGGGAATGGGTCTTTCCTGCGCTGTTGTCATGATAGTGAATGAGTCTCACGAGATACGATGGTTTTAAAAAGGGGAGTTTCCCAGCAGAAGCTCTTCTCTTGTCTGCTGCCATGTGAGATGTGCCTTTCACCTTCTGCCATGATTGTGAGGCCTCCCCAGCCATGTGGAACCTTAAGTCCAATAAACCTTTTTCCTGTATAAATTACCTAATCTTGGATATGTCTTAATCAGCAGCATGAAAACAGAATGGCATGGGGCATTATTTCTGGGTTCTCTATTCTGTTCCATTGGTTTATATGTCTGTGTTTGTACCAGTACTGTGCTGTTTTGGTTACTGTAGCATTATAGGTTGAAGTTGGATAATGTGATGCCTCCTGCTTTGTTCTTTTTGTTTAGGATTGCTTTGGCTATTTCAGCTCTTCTTAGATTCTATATGCTTTTTTTTTTTTTTTTTTTTTTGGTCTTTCAGGAGGTAGGTGCTGGGATCTATCTGAATTTTTAATTTTATATATTTTTTCTAGTTCTATGAAAACTGACATTGGTAGTTTGATAGGAATAGTGTCAAATTTGTAGATTGCTTTGGGCAGTATGGCCATTTTACTAATATTGATTCTTCCAGTCCATGAACATGGAATGTTTTTCCATTTGTTGTTGTCATCTGTAGTTTCTTTTAGTAGTATTTTATAGTTCTTGTTATAGAGATCTTTCACTTTCTTGGTTAGATGTATTCCTAGGTATTTTATTTTTTGTGTGTGGTATTGTAAATGGGATTTTGTTCTTGGTTCAGCTTTCAGCATGAATGGTATCGGTGAATAGAAATGCTACTGATTTTCGTACATTGATTTTGTCTCCTGAAACTTTCCTGAAGTTGTTTATCAGTTTCAGAAGCCTTTTGGTGGAGTCTGTAGGGCTTTCTAGGTATAGAATTATATTGTCCTTAAAGATAGTTTGACTTCTTCTTTTCTTATTTGGATATCTTTTATTTCTTTCTCTTATCTGATTGCTCTGTCTAGAACTTCCAGTACTATACTGAATAGGAGTAATGAGAGTGGGCACACTTATCGTGTTCTGGTTTTCAAGGGGAATGCTGCCAGTTTTTTTGCTCATTCAGCCTAATGTTGACTGTGGGTTTGTCATAGATTGTTCTTATTATTTTGAAGTATGTTTCTTTAGTGCCTAGTTTCTTGAGGGTTTCTATCATGAAGGGTTATTAGATTTTATCTAAAACTTTTTCCCTGTCTGAGAAGATCATATGGTTTTTGTTTTTAATTATGTTTATGTGGTGAATCACATTTATTGATTTGTATATGTTGAACCAACTGTCAGGGCTTTTGTAGTTCAGTGGTGGGTGAGAATCACACCCAGCAGCTCTTTTTCCCCCATAGTTTGGTGAGCAGGAGGGAGGATTCCAGTGTTACATGATCCCTTTGGTGCCGCTTTGCCTGGAAATCTCTGCGGCTGATGCCTCTTTGCTCAGGTTCACTAGGCTTATGCTGCTCACCCACCCACTGCAGGCTGCACTTGGCTTGTGCCCCAGTCTGGATGCTGCACCTGCCACAGAATCCACACACAGTCTGTGGCTGGGCTGGGTGTGCAGCAACCTGCTTCGGCCTTGGGTGCTGGCATCTAGACAAGGGGAATGTGGTGACAACCAAAAACTCAGAGATGTCAGCAACTGTTGAGCCCCCAAGAGCTGTTACTGCTCTCACCCAGAGAGTCCCAAGGTCTGAGATCCCCAAGAAATGTTATACCTTGTTCGTGTTACAGCTCGTTTGCTCCTGCTGCCTGCAGAGTGGCAAATTCTGGGTTCTTGTGCCATGACCAAGAAGAATTAGATATTTGGATACCAGAGACTGAGTAGGGCAGAGAAGAATTATGTTGAGCGACAGAAGGAGATCTCTCAGCAGAGAAGGGACCCAAGAGCAGGTAGGCCTCTGTGAGGCTGAGTCCAGGGTTTTTACGGGCATAATAGTAGAGTGCATGCTGATTGGTCCATGGGCATGCCTGGAAAAAGCACCATTCAATTGGTTAAAAGGCATTGAGGAAGTTCTCATTCCAGTCACGGGCTCTATGAACTGACTGGTAGCTCAGTTTTCAGGCTTTAAACTGTCTTTGGCTTGTAGGTCAGGTTTCACCAGGGACCTGTCCCTGTCTGCCTAGAAATTTGTCTGCCTCCTTATGCTATCACTAATAGCAAATAAGTAGCAGGACCTACCTGTATACCTCGGATATCTGACTCTAGTTCTTATACTTAAATAATATATTACTTTATATCATGTCATTAGTTTTCATAATAGACTTTAAGGATATATTATGCTGTCATATTATAAATATATATATATGTATACATCATTTACATATTGTTTTACTAGTATGTTGTTTCAGGGTATTGGTGAGGTAAGCATTTTTACATAAAAATTATTGTGCATCATTCTTTGGAATGAATTCCTAGGACCAGAAGACCATGTCTAGGTGTATTACATTTTATTTGATTTCATCATTATTATTATTATTATTTTATTTTTTTGGAGACAGAGTCTTGCCCTGTCACCCAGGCTGGAGTGCAGTGGTGTGATCTTGGCTCACTGCAACCTCCACCTCCCGGGTTCAAGCGATTCTCCGGCTCCCAAGTAGCTGGGACCACATGTGCACACCACCATGCCTGGCCGATTTTTGTATTTTTAGTAGAGATGGATTTTCACCATGTTGCCCAGGCTAGTCTTGAGCTCCTGGCCTCAAGCCATCTTCCTGTTTCAGCCTCCCAAAGTTCCGGGATTACAGACATATATTAGACTGGCCTATATTAGACTCTTGATAAGCATTCAAACACATTTGTGAGTGGAATGATTTCAGTTTCAGGAATCAATTTTTTTCTTGGCAAATTTCCTTATAACTTTAGTTTTTCATGTTTGTTCTATTACTTTTCCTAAAGGGAATTTTCAATAATCTCTAGTCTTTGTGAAGGTCATATTGCCATTTACTTTTTTCAAAAAACAGCATTATACATTAGGGCTGATGACTTTCTTGGGTTATTTGGAAAAACACTGAGACTTCTGAATCCATCTATTCTCAGTCTTTTTGTTGCTCTCGTTTTATCTTCACTTTAGAGTCAGCAGCCCCTCCTCTTAACATCAACCTATTTTATTCATACCTTTCTTAGCACACTTAACATGTTTTTTTACAGCTTATCACACTCCTATGTCTATAATGCCTGCAACACATATCCTATATATGCGTATACACATACATGTACGTGTATGTGTACATGTGTGTATTTGTGTATGTGTATGGTATCCTCAAACAGAGACCATGTCTTATTTAAATTTGCATCCCAGTAACTCTCTCTGTCCTTTTACTATAGTCAGGATCAAATTACTTTTGCTAAATTACTAACTGGATGAATCAACCAAACCAATGAAGCAAGCATATTATTTTCTCTACTTATATTTTTCCAGCATTTCTGCTATCTTTCTTCTGATTAGATTACTTAGTCCCTTCAGTTGTACTTATTTCATTGCATTTTATCAGAATTGACAGGATGCTTATTTTCAGACATTTTTTGATCTAGTTTGTTCTTTCTTTATTTTTGCCCATTAAGGCAATTATCACCTTAGCTTTCTTTCACTTCTGATTATTCTATCAATAGTGTACAAACCTATATTTTGCTTTTATTTTTTTCTTCCCAGTAAATACTAGCTCTGTACATACTTGTTTTTTAAAAAAAAGTCCTTTTCAAATTTTTTATTATAATCTATTATTTAGGATTCCTGTTACTCATCCTTAAATTTTTGCCCTTTAAAAAAAGTTTGCCTTCTCGAGTGCTCTTGCCTTATTAAAGTTGCGTTATTAATCCTTTCGCCTCATGAAAGTATGACATTGATTGTCTTTGTGTTTGAGAGATTAAGCTTTTAGCTTTCCTTGCCTTTTTTTTTTTTGCTGGGAAGCCAATTCTGTTCATCCTTCAAATGCCATAACAACTTTAATTTGGCTTTCAAAATACAATATTTGAAAGATAAAGAATTTCTTCTTGCCTTTATCTTCCATATATGTCCCTAAGTCAGCCAACTTGTAGTGCCATGTAAGTTGCATGGCAGGATTGCCATTTGTAGTCATTTGTCACTCAGAAACATTGATGAATTATTGCTATCAAAGAATATATTAAGCACATGTTAATTCCATAGCATTCTATTTTATTTTATGTATAAGTTGAAATAAAAGTCATAATATCAGGCATTAGGGTAGTCTAGAATCAACTTACAACACAAAGTCTCTGCCACAACACATCTTTACACAACATAATAACTTTTATAAAACAATGCAACTAAATATTAAATTATATGGTTGGGCACAGTGACATGCACCTATAGTCTCAGCTACCAGGGAGGCCAAGGTGGGAGGATTGCTTGATCCTAGGAGTTTGAGGCCAACCTGGGCAACATATCAAGACCTTGTTTCAAAATTAAAATCATAAATAAATAAAATGATGCAAGTCATATATAAACATGCACAAAGATATAAAGTTAAAAATGGTATTAAGGTCATGTAACATTTAGTCAGGAAAGATGTTTTCTAGATAGTCTGAGAAAATAGCGTTTTAAATGATGATTGGCAGGAGAATATGTGATTATAGGAAAGAGAATGGCATGTACATAATGATATAGAACTCAGCAGAACATTTGCTGCTTTTAAGTCTCATCACCAAGTATGTGTCAGAAATACTTTCCTAATATTTGACAACCTAACTTTTGTCCCATCCAGAAAATAAAACCACAAATAAAAGGAATTATTTCTTTTCCTAAAATGACTTAGTAAGATTAGGAAAACATATTTATTGCTCTTGGTTTAGCTATAAGACCCAAGAAGTTTGCAATCTGTCTGCTTAAAGAGACCTTATACATCAAGAAATATCAAACAATATCTAGTAATATGTAATGTTAGTTTCAGGTATACAATGATATAGAAGAGGTTCAAAGGATGGAAAAGATCATAAGCTTGGATAAGCAGGTAGCTTCAAAGAGAAGTTATTTCAGCTGGACCTTCAAGAAAAGGCTTTTGAAAGGGTAGAGAAAGGACTTATGGGCAAAGTTTCTTGAAAGATGCAAGTCTTTTCAGGGTGTGACTTGCCTTAATGCTTTTAGTTAATGTGAGGATGTTGCTGGAAAAAAATGAAGTCTTGTTGAAATGAAATTAAGGTTGATGGCAATAGGATATTTGTCAGGTAAATAAATGGAAACATACATGATGTTTATAGAACAGAAGGCTCACTGTCTTTCAGATGTGAAATTTCCCCATATTGATCTGTAGAGTCAAAGAAATCCCAATCAAAACTCTAGGAGGCTTTTTGTTGTTGTTGTTGTTGTTGTCGTTGTTGTTGTTGTTGTTTTTGGAGAAATTGACAAGGTTGTTCTAAAATGCACATGGAAATGCAGAGGACCAAGAATAACAATTCTGAAAAAGACGAACAAAGAGGACTGACCTTATTTGATTTTTCAAGACTTGCTATAAAGCTTCAGTAATCAGGACAGTATGACATTGGTATAAAAATATAGATCAATGTAATAGAAAAAAGTCAGGAATAGATGAAAATGTAGTCAGTTGACTTTCTTTTTTTTTTTTTCTTTTTTTGAGACGGAGTCTCTCTCTGTCACCCAGGCTGGAGTGCAGTGGCTCGATCTCGGCTCACTGCAAACTCCACCTTCCGGGTTCATGCCATTCTCCTACTTCAGCCTCCCGAGTAGCTGGGGCTACAGGTGCCTGCCACCATGCCTGGCTAGTTTTTTGTGTTTTTAGTAGAGAATGGGGTTTCACTGTGTTAGCCAGGATGGTCTCGATCTCCTGATCTCATAATCCGCCCGCCTTGGCCTCCCAAAGTGCTGGGATTACAGGAGTGAGCCACTGTGCCCAGCCAATTGACTTTCAATAAAAGTACCATGATAACTGCATTGGAAAAAGTATAGCCTTTTCAACAAAGTGCTAGAACAATTAGATATCCATATGGAGAAATAAGAAATTGGACCACAAACCCTATTTCACACCATATACAAAGTTAATTCAAAATTAACTGTAGATCTGGACATAGGTCTATTATTATAAAACCTCTAAAAGAATACAGAGGTGAAAACCTTTATAAAATCATGTTAAACAAAAATTTCTGAAACAGGACACAAAGTATGAACCATGAAAGAAAAAACTGAGAACTTGAACCTCATTGTATCCAACTTTTGTTCTTTGAGAAACACAGTTAAGAAATGAAAAGCAAAGACATAGACAGGGAGAAAATATTTGCAAATATATGTAAGAACTTGTATCTAGAATATGAAGAACACTAGTAACAACAAGAAGAATAACCACTGAATTTTTAAAGTATGGACAGAAGATTCAACAGCCACTTCAAAGTGGAAAACATATGACTGGCCAATAGTGTGTGAAAATATATTCAATGTAATAGCAATGCAAATTAAAACTTTAATGAGATATTACGGCACACCTAGTGGAATGGCTAAAGATAAAAACACTAACAATATAAAGTGCTGACATGGATGTCGAGAAGTGAAATGCTCCCTTATGGCTGGTGGGAATGCAGAATTTCACTGCCACTTAGGAAAACAGTTTGGAAGTTTTTTTTGTTTTTTTTGTTTTTTTTAAGTTAAATATACACTTAACTTTTTGACCCAGCAATTCCACTGCAAGATATTTTCCAATAGAAATGAAAACATATGTCTATATAAAGTCTTGCATGTGAATGACAACTTTACTCATAATAGACAAAATCAGGAAACAACTTATATTAGTCCATTCTCACACTGCTGTGAAGAAATACCCAAGGGTGGGTAATTGATAAAGAAAAGAGGTTTAATTGACTCACAGTTCAGTATGGCTGGGGAGGCCTCAGGAAACTTATAGTCATGGCAGAAGGCACCTCTTCACAGGGCAGCAGGAGAGAGAATGAGTGCAGAGCAAAGGGGAAGCCCTTTTAAAACCACCTGATCTCACGAGAACTCCCTGACTATCACGAGACAAGTATGGAGGAAAACCAGCCCCATGAATCAATTACCTACCACCGGGTCCCTCCCATAACATGTGAGGATTATGAGATTACAATTTAAGATGAGATTAGGGTGGGGACATAAAACCAAACCGTATCACAACTCAAATTTCTATTTTGTGCTTTTGCCTCATGTCTTCTGAATGAGACTTTTGCAGAAGGTGCAACTTCAGGAATCTATAATTTTCAAAATTGCTTTGTGTTATTCTGTTGCAGTGAGGCACATTGGGAACCAGTGCCCTAGACTATCTTATCCAGTAAGGTAGGGACACTGCTAATTCGTAGAGTACTTTTTTGCAAATTTGAAAAATCATGCCTTCTCTGGAAAGATGCAATCTTATTGGTGTATGGCCTAGCAGCTAGAATGAAGACTGAATTTCAACTTTCTTTATATTCCCTCATGTGGGATCTGTACTTCATTGTTTCATGTACATTACATAAAGGAAAACAAAACAAAAAAAACAAACCCTGAAGCTTTTACTCCCAACCTCATCATGAGTAACCTTAATTTGGCAGAGTATTTAAACTAGGTGAGTCTGGAATTAGCTAGAAGACTTTATGTCTTTTGTTTTCCTTTAAAGCAAATCTTTAATATTACTAACACACTGCTACCAAATGCGTTACTACTTAGAGCTAGAGGAAAAGTAGAAAGGCTATACTGGAAGAAAATAGGAGAGATGGCTAAGTAGCTCAAAGTGAACCCAGGTCTTGCCACTTGCTAGAAAGAAAAGAAGAAATGAAAGTAGAAGTAGGTAGTTGTAGCTCCATTCATTTTTCCACTGTAGGGGAGTGGAGCGTAAGCTAGAGAGAACTAGAGAAGGCCATGCTTTTCTAAATTTCTGGGAAGAATGATTAACAAAGGGAAAACGTGATTCTGGACATACTCTATGGGAGAACAGAGCCTCTGTCCCTCTAACCACATGGATCAAGTGGGAGAAGGCATATATACAGTATTCTAGAATTTTTAATCCACTATAATATTTAATCCATTAATTACTTTTCAATCAATTATAATTGCTTATTTCGTTTTATTTTTTTGACACAGAGTCTTGCTCTGTTGCCCAGGCTGGAGTGCAGTGTCATAATCTTGACTCACTACAGCCTTTGCCTCCTGGATTCAAGTGATTCTTTTGCCTCAGCCTCCAAGTAGCTGGGACTATAGGCATGCCATTGTACCTGGCTAATTTTTTTGTATTTTTAGTAGAGACGGGGTTTTGTCGTGTTGGCCAAACTGATCTCGAACTTCTGGTTCCAAGTGGTATACCTGTCTGAGGCTCCCAAAGTGCTGGGATTACCGGCATGACCCACCACAACCAGCCAGGAGATGAGAGTACGTTTATTTTTTATTTTTATTTTTTTGAGACAAAGTTTCACTCTGTCACCCAGGCTGTAGTGCAGTGGCGCAGTCTTGGCTCACTGCAACCCTCTGCCTCCAAAGCTAAAGCAGTCTTCTCACCTCAGCCTCCAGAGTAGCTGGGACCACTGGTGCACACTGCCACGCCTGGCTAATTTTTTTTTTCTTTTTTTTTTTTTTTTTTGGTGGAGATGGGGTTTTGCCATGTTGCCTAGTCTGGTCTCAAACTCCTGGGCTTAAGCAATCTGCCTGCCTTGGCCTTCCAAAATGCTGGGATTGCAGGCTTGAGCTACCACTCCCAGCCTTAATTAGTTTTAATGAAACCACCACAATAAGCAATAAAATATTCTCGAACTTGACCAACATTCCTATTTTCTATAGGTAAAGTATTTCAGTCTTGTGCCTGGTGAAATAAGGGTGAGGTGAAGGCAGATAGGGGATAGATAATAAAAAAACTTAAATGTCAAGGATGATAGTTTCGGATGAAAATATCAGAATTAGGTGAAGACCCAATGCTGAAGAAACTTGAAAACTAAGCCAAGTGATTAGAAATATATTTTATTGGAATGGTGAAGCTGATGGTGTTTCAGATAAAATTGTTTACTAAGATTTGTTTTTTATACCTTTATTAATATATAATTCATATACCATATAGTTTACTCATTTAAAGTGTACAATTCAGTGGTTTTGTGTATATTCAAGAGTTATATAACCATTACCACAATTCATTTTAGAATTTTTACCACCCAATATTTTTACCACCGAAAAAGAAACCCCAAATCCATTAACAGTCACTTTCCTTTCCCCCCAGCTCTCCTCTCCCTTCTCTGCCATAGATACAAATCTACTTTCTGTCTCTATGTTTGGCTGTCCTGGCCATTTCATATAAATGGAAAACAGTATGTTGTCTTTTGTGACTGACTTTTTTTTTTTTTTAAACTGGTAAAACGTTTTCAAGGTTCATTCATGTTGTAGCATTTATCAGTACTTAATTCATTTTTATTGCCAAATAATATTCCATTGACTTGATAATACCACATTTAGTTTATTCATTTTGATATTAGTTGATGGATATTTGGGTTGTTTTCACTTTTGGGCTCTTATGAATAATGCTTCAATGAACATTCATGTGATAGTTTTTGTGTGGGCATATTTTCATTTCTCTTGGGAATATATCAGGGGTAGAGTTTCTGGGTCATATAATAACTGTGTTTAGCCTTTTGAGGAACGACTAGAGTGGTTTCATAAGCAGCTGAGTCGTTTTACCTATTCACAAGCAATGTATGAGGGTTCCAATTTCTTTATATCCTCATGAACACTTGTTTTTATCTCTTCGATTATTGCCATCTGAGTGGGTATCAAGTATTTCATTTTAGTTTTGCTTTGCATTTCCCTGGTGGCTAATGATGTTGAACATTTTTTTCATGTGCTTATTGGCCATTTTTATATCTACTTTGGATAAATGAATATTCAGATTCTTTCCCCATTTTAAAATTGGGTTGTTTTGTTGTTGAGTTAGAGTTTTTTATGATATTCTGGACGGAAGCCTCTTATCAGATACATAATATATACACATTTTCTTTTAACTTACAAGTTGCCTTTTCACTTTCTTGATGGTTTCCTTAGAAACATAAAATATTTTAATTTTGATGAAGTTCAATTTATCTAGTTTTTTGTCACTTGTACTTTGATCTCATATCCTAGAAGACTCTACATATTCTGAGGTCATAAAGATTTACTCATTCATCTTCCTCTAAGAGTTTTGTAGTTTTTAGTCTTTCTTATATTTAGGTCTATGACACATTTTAGTTAATTTTGTATAAGGTGTGAGGAAGGGATATATTCGTAGCTTCAATTCTTTTCAATATGGATATTTAGTTTTCTAGCATCATTTTTTGAAATGACTAGTCTTTCTCCATTGCATGGTCTTAGCATCCTTGTTGAAAGTCTGTAGATCATAAATATGTGTTTATTATATGGATTAAATTAATATTTTAATGAGTAGTATGCAGAATGGATTTGAGGAACACATAGAGCCAATGATAATGAGGTGAGTTAGAGGAAGTACCACTGTGAAACTGTATGGACCTAAGTCAGTGCAGTTTGTTGGGCGATACATATAAAGAGACAAAGCTGAATTATTATGTCTTCAGTATGCATTTTGTGTATATTATGTGTTATCTAATATATATTACATATATTTCCATTATAATTATTCCTTCTCTTTTATCCAATGACTTGATTTTATATTATTATTTCATACTAACTGGAATGTGTAGAATGAATTTAGGAACAAAGGAGTCTCCTGTAAGTCTTCTCAGCTATGAAGTATCCTTGAATATCCCAAGGAATTCTCTGAAGATTGAAGTCTTGGCCCTTTTTGTTGAATTTGATTTAGTACATTAGGGTTAGACTAAGTTACTTGTATTTTATATAGCTATCCGTATTATTCCAATGTACAGCTCTGGACACTCTGGCTCTTTATAATCAGTTTCTAATGAACTGTCATATCTTCCTATTGGTTGCTTAGCTTTCTGGTGTCATCTGTGATTTTCAGATATCATCTCTTGTTTTGGTCTGTTTTAGTCTTTATTGGCATTCCATAGCTGCCTGGCCATTCTGTCCTGCTAGAAGATAAATATTACTATATTTTTCTTTTTTTCCATTTAAAACCTCTTAGATATAATAAGACCGTAGATCTCAGACTTATTATACTTATTGGTGAGATCTGCTCTCAGAGTGGGGCCCACTGTATTTTAAACACGTACCTCCAGGTAATTCTGATATAGATGGTTAGAGGAACTCTGGTTTCGGGTATTTCTAAGTCAATTTGTTATTTTGGTTACAAGGATATTAGTGGTGATTTATTGGTATTTACTCCACCAAGTCACTAGTGCTTAAATCCTAACATTCAGTTTTCCTCCTTATGAAGCCCCTGGCAGAGGCCCCTGTGAGAAAGGAGTCTTGGCTTTGTAGGAGGCTAAGAGCTAATTCATTATTACCTGGGCTGGTACTACCTGGGAAGTATTATCTAGCAAGTATGATAAAGACAGGTCTGATCACATGAATTAGCTAATATTTTATTTGACATTTCCTAGTTCTAGTTCCTGTCCCAAATCTTCTTTTAATTTTTAATTTGTTTTTATTTTTTCAGGCTTATTGAAGTATAATTAACAAGTAAAAATTGTAATATTTTGATGTACATGTACATTGTGAAATGAGTGCATCATTAACATATTCATCAAGCTAATTAACATGTCATCAGCTCACATAGTTAATTTCATCTGTGGTGAGAACATTTAAGATCTACTCTCCTAGTGAATTATAAGTACACAACACGTTATTGTTAACTATACTCACTGTGCTATACATTTGGCCTCCAGAATTTATTCATCTTATAACAGAAAGTTTCTACTCTTTGATAAACTTCTCCCCATTTGCCCCACTCCCCCCAACCCTTGATAACCAGCCTTCTACTCTATTTCTGTGTGTTTGACTTTTTGAGATTCCACATATAAATGAGATCATGCAGAACTTGTCTGTGTCTGACTTATTTCACTTAGCATAATGTCTTCCAGATTCATCCATGTTATTGCAATTAACAAGATTTCCTTTTTTTAAGGCCGAATAATACTTTATCGTGTGTGTGTGTAAAATCACATTATCTTTATCCATTTATCCATCAACAGACACTTAGGTTTTTTTTTTTTTTTCATATTTTGGCTATTGTGTATAATGCTGCAATGAACATGGAAAATAGTGATTCCACATAGTGATTTTATTTCCTTTGAATATATTCCTAGAAGTAGATTGCTGGATCATATGGTAGTTCAGTTTAATTTTTGAGGAACCTCTATGTTGTTTTCTATTATGGAATGTACCACAATAAAGTCCACGTATGACAAGCCTACAGCTAACATCATACTAATGGTGAAAAATTGAAAATATTACCTTTAAGATCAGGGATAAGACACAGATACTCTTTCCACTATCAACATAGTACTGGAAGTCCTAGCCTAATAATTAGGCAAGAAAAAGAAGTAAAAGGCATCCAAACTGGAAGGGAAGAAGGTAAACTATTCCTGTTGTAGACGACATGACCTGATTAAAGAAAATGCTAAAGCGCGCACCAAAAATTTGTTAGAACTAATAAATAAATTCAGCAAACTTGCAGGATCAAGTTTACTGAGTGGACAACATACAAAAATCAGCTGTATTTTACACACTAACAGTGAACTATCTGAAAAAGAAATTAAGAAAACAATACCATTTACAATAGCATCTAAAATAATAAAATACTTTGTAATATATTTAAATAAGGAAGTGAAAGATATGCATACTGAAAACTGTAATACATTGGTGAAAGAAATGGAATAAGACACAAATAAGGCCGGGCGCGGTGGCTCAAGCCTGTAATCCCAGCACTTTGGGAGGCCGAGACGGGCGGATCACGAGGTCAGGAGATCGAGACCATCCTGGCTAACACAATGAAACCCCGTCTCCACTAAAAATACAAAAAAATTAGCCGGGCGTGGTGGCAGCGCCTGTAGTCCCAGCTACTCGGGAGGCTGAGGCAGGAGAATGGCGGGAACCCGGGAGGCGGAGCTTGCAGTGAGCGGAGATCGCGCCACTGCACTCCAGCCTGGGCGACAGAGCGAGACTCCGCCTCAAAAAAAAAAAAAAAAAAAAAAAAAGACACAAATAAATGGAAAGATACCTCGTATTCATGAATTGGAAGAATATTGTAGAAATGTCCGTACTAGCTATCCCAAATCTAAATATGTAATAAACATTTCAAGCATTCAGGGAAATAATACAATGCCACTTATTTAGAGGAGATCACCTAATATTTACAAGTAGAAGAGGTAAGATAAAACAGAAAAGAGAACCTTCTCACCTTTTCATCACTGATGCTGTCTGCAGTGAATATATTGTTAGTGGCGCAGACCAACTATATTAAAGTTTAAGGAATGCAAATAAGAATGGGAATGAGCATGGGAAACCAGCCCCAAAATTCAGTCTTCAAGATTCATTAAAAATTAAAACCACAAAAGGCAGAAAAAGAATTGAAGACAAAAGTTGGAACAAAGTACAAAGGCAACAAATAGAAAAAAGTAGAAAATATTGTAGATATTAGTCAATATTTGTTACTTGTGAATGTCAGTGGTTTAAGTACATCAATTAATCACTTTGAATGTCAGTGGTTTACATGCATCAAGTAAAAGACAGAAATTGTTGGGCATGGTGGCTCACACCTGTAATCTCACCACCGTCAGGCCCCAATGTGTGATGTTCCCCTCCCTGTGCCCATACGTTCTCATTGTTTAACTACCACTTATGAGTGGAACATGTGGTGTTTGGTTTTCTGTTCCTGTGTTAGTTTGCTGAGAATAATGGTTTCCAGCTTCATCCATGTCCCTGCAAAGAACACAAACTCATCCTTTTTTATGGCTGCATAATATTCCATGGGTGTATATATGCCACATTTTATTTATCCAGTCTATCATTGATGGGCATTTGGGTTGGTTCCAAGTCTTTGCTATTGTGAATAGTGCTGCAATAAACATACATGTGCATGTGTCTTCATAGTAGAATGAGTTATATCCTTTGGGTATATACCAAGTAATGGGATTGCTGGGTCAAATGGTATTTCTAGTTCTAGATCCTTGAGGAATCTCCACACTGTCTTCCACAATGGTTGAAAAAATTTATATTCCCACCAACAGTGTAAAAACATACCTATTTCTCCACACCCACTCCAGCATCTGTTGTTTCACAACTTTTTGATGATTGCCATTCTAACTGGCGTGAGATGGTATCTCTTTGTGGTTTCGATTTGCATTTCTCTAATGACCAGTGATGATCAGCTTTTTTTCGTATGTTTGTAGGCCGCGTAAATGTCTTCTTTTGAAAAGTGCCCGTTCATATCCTTTGACCACTTTTTGATGGGGTTGTTTTTTTCTTGCAAATTTGTGTAAGTTCTTTGTAGATTCTGGATATTAGCCCTTTGTCAGATGGATAGATTGCAAAAATTTTCTCCCATTCTGTAGGTTGCCTGTTCACTCTGATGATAGTTTCTTTTGCTGTACAGAAGCTCTTTAGTTTAATTAGATTCCATTTGTGAATTTTGGCTTTTGTTGCCATTGCTTTTGGTGTTTTAGTCATGAAGTCTTTGCTCATGCCTATGTCCTGAATCGTATTGCCTAGGTTTTCTTCTAGGGTTTTTATGGTTTTAGGACTTATTTTTAAATCTTTAATCCATCTTGAGTTAATTTTTGTATAAAGTGTAAAGAAGGGGTCCAGTTTCAGTTTTTGGCATATGGCTAGCCAATTTTCCCAACACCATTTATTAAATAGGAAATCCTTTCCCCATTGGTGGTTTTTGTCAGGTTTGTCAAAGGTCAGATGATTGTAGATATTGTAGATATGTGGTGTTATTTCTGCGGCCTCTGTTGTATTCCATTGGCCTATATATCTGTTTTGGTATCAGTTTGGTACATGCTGTTTTGGTTACTGTAGCCTTGTAGTATAATTTGAAGTCAGGTAGCATGATGCCTTCAGCTTTGTTGTTTTTGCTTAGGGTTGTCTTGGCTATATGGGCTCTTTTTTGGTTTTATATGAAATTTAAAGTAGATTTTCAAATTCTATGAAGAAAGTCAATGGTAGCTTGATGGGAATAGCATTGAATCTGTAAATTACTTTGGGCAGTATGGCCATTTTCATGATATTCATTCTTCCTATCCATGAACATGGAATATTTTTCCATTTGTTTGTGTGCTCTCTTATTTCTTTGAGCAGTTGTTTGTTTTTCTCCTTGAAGAAGTCCTCCACATCCCTTGTAAGTTGTATTCCTAGGTATTTTACTCTCCTTGTAGCAGTTGTGAATGGGAGTTCACTCATGATTTGGCTCTATGTTTGTCTATTACTGGTGTATAAGAATGCTTGTGATTTTTGCAACTTGATTTTATACCCTGAGACTTTGCTGAAGTTGCTTACCAGCTTAAGGAGTTTTTGGACTGAGATGATGGGGTTTTCTAAATACACAATTATGTCATCTGCAATCATAGACAATTTGACTTCCTGTCTTCCTATTTGAATACCCTTTATTTCTTTCTCTTTCCTGATTGCCCTGGCCAGAACTTCCAATACTATGTTTAATAGGAGTGGTGAGAGAGGGCATCGTTGTCTTGTGTCATTTTTCAAAGGGAATGCTTGCAGCTTTTGACCATTCACTATGATATTGGCTATGGGTTTGTCATAAATATCTCTTACTATTTTGAGATATGTGCCATCAATATCTAGTTTATTGCGTGTTTTTATCATGAAGGGGTGTTGAATTTTATCGAAGGCCTTTTCGGCATCTATTGAGGTAATTATGTGGTTTTGGTCATTGGTTCTGTTTATGTGATAGATTATGTTTATTGATTTGCATATGTTGAACCAGCCTTGCATCCCAGGGATGAAGCTGACTTGATTGTGATGGATAAGCTTTTTGATGTGCTGCTGGATTTGGTCTGACAGTATTTTATTAAGGATTTTCACATCGATGTTCATCAGGGATATCGGCCTGAAATTTTCTTTTGTTGTTGTGAAGAGTCATTTTTTAGAAAGTATTTTGAGCTCATTGAAAATGAAAATAGATCATATTAAAAATTTTGGGATGCAGTGAACGCAGAGCTTTGAGGGAAATTTATATTATTGAATGCATATGTGTTAGAAAAGAGGAAAGTTCTAAAACCAGCCATCTAAGCATCTTCATTAGGAAACTATAGAAAGGAGAGGAAAGTAAATTCAAAGTAAGGAGAACAAAAGAAATAATAAAAATTAGAGCAGAATTCAGTGAATTGGAAACAGAAAATCAGTAGAGAAAGTCAGTAACACCAAAAGCTTTTTATTAGCAAAGATCGGTATTTTTGATAAGCCTCTAACCAGGCTAAGAAAAAAAGAGAGATGACACAAATTACTAATATTAAAAATGAGAGAGGACAATTCACTGTGGATGGCATGGGCACTAAAAGGATAATAAAAGAATATTGTGAGCAACTCTGTGCCCACAAGTTTAACAACCAAGATGAAATAGACCAATTTTTTCAAAGGCATAAATCCGCCAAAACTTTACAAGAATAGGCAATCTGAATAGTCCTATATCTAATAGAGAAATTGATTCAATATTTAACAACCAGCTGGGCACAGAGGCTCATGCCTATAAACTCAGCACTTTGGGAGGCCTAGATGGGCAGATCACTTGAAGCCAGGAGTTGGCTGCAAGCCTGGCCAACATGGTAAAACCCTAATTCTCTAAAAATACAAAAAAAAAAAAAAAAAAAAAAAGAGATTAACAACCTTCAAAAAGAAAGAGCAACGTGGGGCCAGGTGGGTTTACTGGTGAATTCTACCCAACACTTAAGGAAGAAAGTATACAATCCTCTTCTATCTCTTCCAGAATATAGAAGCAAAGATGATAAATACTTCCTGTTCCATTCTGTGAGTCCACCAGAACTCTAACAACAAAATCAGACAAAAATGTTACAAGAAAGGTAAACTATAGATTAATATCTCTCATGAACATAAATGCAAAAACAAATATATATCAATATGTATATTGATATATAGAAATGTATATCAATAAAACATTAACAAATCGAGTCCAACAACATATAAAAGGAATTATGTACAGTAACTACATGGGATTTATCCCATGTATGCAAGGCTAGTTCAACATTCAAAAGTCAATGAATATAGTCCATCATATCTACAGGCTAAAGAAGAAAAATAGCATGATTATATCAGTAGATGCAGAAAAAAGCATTTGACAAAAATCATCAGTTTATGAGAAAAACTCTTAGTATACTAGGAGTAGAGCAGAATTTTCTCAACCTGAAAAAAACACCTACAGAACACCTAAAGCTGACATTGTATTTAATAGTGAGAAACTAAAAAACTTCCTAAGATTAGGAACTAGACAATGATATCCTTTCTTATAGTTGTTTTCTAGCTAATGCAGTAGGATAAGAAAAAAAAATGAACAAAACACAGATTTGGAAGGAAAAAATAAAAGTCTTTGAATCTTTGATCACAGTGACATCCTAGACTAAATAGACTAAAAAACCTCTGAAAATTGATAAGCAGTTATAGCAAGGTTTAAGAATACAAGCTTATTATACAAAAGTCATCATTTTCCTATATAACAGCAATGAGCAAGTAGAATTGAAAATTAAAAACACATTAAAATTCACTTCTGTTAGCACCCCTAAAAATGAAAATACTTAGGTATAAACCTAATAAAATATAAAGTCTATATGAGGAAAACTACAAAACTGTGATCAAAGGTATCAAATAATTCATAAATGGTAAGATATTGCACATTCATGGATAAGAAGATGTCAGTTCTTCCCCACTTAATCTAAAGTTTCAATGAAATTTCAATCAAAATTTCAGCAAGTTAATTTGTGTATATCAACAAATTGATTCTAAAGTTTATATGGAAAGACAAAAGATGCAAAATGGCCAACTTAATATTTAAGGAAAATAACAAAGTTGGAGGAGTGCCATTAGTTGACTTCAAGACTTACTATAAAACTTCAGTAATCAAAACTGTGTGGTACTGGCAAAAGAATAGACAAAGAGAGCAGTGGAACAGAACAGAAAGCCCAGAAATAGACCCACATAAATATACTCAACTGAACCTTGTAAAGGAGCAAAAACAATACGTTAGAGAAAAGACAGTCTTTTCAACAAATTGTACTGGAATAACTGGACATCCCCCTGCCAAAAAAAAAAAAAAAATCTGAACAGGTACCTTACACCCTTCCCAAGAATTACCTCAAAATGAATTACAGACCTAAATGTAAAATGCAAAAGCAAAAACTCTTAAATGACAGCACAGAATATCTAGGTAAGCTTAGGTATGGCAATGACTTTTTATTTTTTATTTTTGAGACAGAGTCTTGCTCTGTCACCCAGGCTGGAGTGCAGTGGCACAATCTTGGCTCACTGCAACCTCCGCCTCCCAAGTTCAAGCAACTCTCCTGCCTCAGCCTCCTGAGTAGCTGGTATTATAGGCATGCACCACCATGCCCGGCTCATTTTTTTGGTATTTTTAGTAGAAACGGAGTTTCACCATATCGGCCATGCTGATCTCGAACTCCTGACCTTGTTGTCTGCTCCCCTGGGCCTCCCGAAGGATTACAGGCGTGAACCACCGTATCTGGCTGGCAATGACTTTCTAGAAACAGCATCAAAGGCATAATCTATGAAAGAAATAATTGAAAAACTGGACTTCTTTTAAATCAAAATCTTGTGTTTTGTGATAAATAGTGTCAACAGAATGAGAAGACAGGCTATAGGCTAGGACTATAAAAGATAAAACTAATAAAGTTTTAAAAAAGATAAAACTAATAAAGGACTGTTATTTAAAATATACAAAAAGCTCTTAAACCCTAAATAATAAGAAAACTATAACTTGATTTTAAAATGCTCAAAAGACCGGATCATACATTTCACCAAAGAAGATATGCAGAAAACAAGTAAGCATATGAGAAGTTGTTTAATATGATATGTTATGAGAGAATTGCTAATTAAAACAATAACGAGATACCACTATATACCTGTTACAATAGCTAAAATTCAAAACACTGACAACAAATGCTGACAAGGATATAGAGCAATAAGGTGTCTCATTCATACCTGGTGGGAATGCAAGATATGACCCAGCTGAAAACTTTTGTCCACACAAAAACTTACACACAGATATTTATAACAGTTTTACTTATAACTACTCCAGTTTGGAAGCCACTAGGATGTCCTACACTGGGTGAATGTAAAAAGTGTGGTACATCCAGACATTGGAATATTATTCAGTGCTGAAAAGAAATGAGCTATCAAGCCATGGGAAGACATGGAAGAATACATATCAGTAAATGAAGGAAGCTAATGTGAAAAGCCTACATGCTTTATAATTCCTATTATTTGACTTTCTTGCAAATGCAAAACTATGGAGACAGTAAAAAGATCATTGTTTGCCAGGGATTAAGTGGGTGGGAGGGATGAATAAGTGGAGCACAGAGGATTTTTTAGAGCAATGAAACCATTCTGTGTGATACTATAATGGTGGACACATGCCATTCATCATACATTTGTCAAAACCCATAGAATGTGCCATACCAAGAGTGAATGCTTATGCCAGCTGTGGGCTTTGAACCTAATGATGTATCTCTATAGGTTTTTTTTTTCCCTGTAATATGTGAACCACTATCATGTAAGATGTTGATGGGGGGAGACTGTGCATGTGTGCAGACAGAATCTATAGAGAAACTCTCCAAATTTCCCACTTAATTTTGTTCTGAACATACAAATACCTTACAAAAGGAAAGTTTATTAATTTCCAAAATAGGTAGGAGAAGGTTACTGTAGGAAGCTTTGCTTATTTATGTTTGTTTTTACTTTTTACATTAATAAAGGAAATGATAAAGTCCACATGTAGTACTGAGAATCATTCTTTTATTCATTTTGTTTGCTTGTTTTTGTTTTTTTGTTTTGTTTTGTTTTGTTTTTTTGAGACTAAGTCTCACTCTGCCACCAGGCTGGAATGCAGTAGCGCAATCTCGGCTCACTGCAACCTCCGCCTCCCAGGTTCCAGCAATTCTCCTGCCTCAGCCTCCTGAGTAGTCAGGACTGCAGGTGCATGCCACCACACGGGGCTAATTTTTGTTTTTTAGCAGAGACGGAGTTTCACCATGTTGGCCAGGATGGTCTCGATCTCTTGACCTTGTGATCCACCCGCCTTGGCTTCCCAAAGTGCTGGGATTACAGAAGTGAGCCATTGCGCCTGACCTGAAATTCATCCTGATGAGTAGCATAATCTCTTAAAATCCCTTAATAAGAGAATACTAAATATTCCAGATAAATTGTTATTTTAATATGTAATCTATTCTATATTTGCATTAATATTTTACAGTAAAGGATCCATGCATTCTTTTTTCTAATTTATATTATGAATAAGGCTTTCAAAGCTGAGTGAATTGTGTCAAATTTTTAACCCATTTACAGCTTCCGTTTTGTCCCAATATTATAAATCAAGGCAAATAAAAACTCTTATTTAAAGCTTCCTCAACTCACTATGTACACTCAAGTTGTTGTCCTCATTTTGTTTCTTCTTAATTCTGGAGCAACCTTTCACTTTATCTGAGAATTAAACTTCTGTCCTTTTTCTTGAAAAATAAACATTTATCCTGTTACCTCACCTACATAGTTATGCTTTTTCTTAAAACTGTCCCTGCTAAAATGGACTCAAAGTTACCCATATTACCATTGTTAATTAACTTCTATTTAAGCTTCTCTGGTAGATAGGAACTTGATAATTGCCTATCATGCACAAGCAATTTAGGTGACTAGGAAATATCATTCTCTACAGCCACACCCCCTTTTTGTTTTCTTTTTTCTTTGAGACAGAGTCTCGCTCCGTCCTCCAGGCTGGAGTGTAGTGGTGCTATCTCAGCTCACTGCAGCCTCCACCTCCTAGGTTCAAATGTTTCTCCTGCCTCAGCCTTCCAAGGAGCTGAGACTATAGGCACCTGCCACCACATCCGGCTAATTTTTGTATTTTTAGTAGAGGTATGGTTTCACCATGTTAGCCAGGCTGGTCTTGAACACCTGACCTCAAATGAGCCACTCACCTCAGCCTCCCAAAATGCCGGAATTACATGCATGAGCCACTGCGGGCCCATCTCACATACATTATATTTATGTCTTCATCAAGTGACAAGAGTGAGCACATTCATTAACATGATGTAAAATCATGGTAACACTGTAACATTTTAAGGTAAGAAGTAGAGTTGTATATTGTAAGCACTAAGCTTGTTATTCAAGATCTTGAAGATAAGTATGTAAGAATCTTAGAAATCACATTTAAGTGGACACTCTAAAACATGTAGGTATGGATACAAAATATTGTTAGAATCATGATTCAGTTCAGTCAAACAGTTTTACTTTTTTATCATTTTAAACTTTAGATATGGATATCATTAGCTTATCTGATCAATACACTATTATCAGAATTTTAAGAAGTTCAGGTTAACTAGTCTTTTCTGAAAACAGAAACTCAACATCCGTACAAAATTATGGAGAAAACATAGCTATGAATTTCAGACAAAATTTTTAAATCAGTCTGATTTGTCCAAAGAATCAGTTTTTAACTAAATTTTTAAATAGTTTTTAATTGATACCTTATATTGGTACCTATCTATGGGGTACATGTGATATTTTCTTACATGTTTCGAATGAGGAGAATTGGTCTTAGTTCTTGCTTGAAAGTTTGGTAGAATTTGGCATTGAAGCCATCCGGTCCTGGACGTTTCTTTGTTGGGAGACTTTATTACTGACTCAATCTCATTACTTACTATTGATCTGTTCCAGTTTTTTATTTCTTCCTAATTCACTCTCAGTAACCTATATATGTGTATCCAGAAATTTATTCATTTCCTCCAACTTTCTAGTTCATTAGGATTTAGTTGCTTATAATAGTCTTTGATGAACTTTTGTATTTCTGTGGTATTAGTTGTAATGTCTGTTTTCTGTTTCTGATTGTGTTTATTTTGATCTTATCCTTTTCTTTGTTGTCTTTTTTAGTGTCCATTTTGTTTAATTCTACTTTTTATTATATGTTTCCTCCTACTTATTTTTAGTTGTGGTTTTTTTTTCTTTGTATCTTTTTTTTATGTAGTAGTTTATGGATATCAACTTTCCTCTTAGCACTGCATTTGCTATCTACCATAGGTTTTGGTAAGTTGTGTTTCCATTTTCATTTGTTTCAAAAAATTTTTATATTTGCTTCTTAATTTCATCATTCATCCAGTGTTCATTCAGGAGCATATTTTTAAATTTTCTTGTATTTGTACATTTTTTTAAAGTTTCTCATTACTG
The DNA here is from genome assembly GCF_024542745.1 of Macaca thibetana thibetana. Lineage (NCBI taxonomy): Eukaryota > Metazoa > Chordata > Mammalia > Primates > Cercopithecidae > Macaca > Macaca thibetana. The sequence continues at coordinate 74,582,484 of NC_065580.1, forward strand.
GTTTTTAGTTATATTCCATTGTGGTCTGAGAAGATAGTTGATGTGATTTCATTTTTAAAAAATTTGTTGAGACTTGTTTTGTGGCTTAACACATAGTCTACAAAGATTCACTTTTATTGCATGAATTTAGATTCATAAATTAAAATCTTTGTAATCTGCTAGCAGATACTGTAAGAAGAATTTTTCCCCTAAATTTCTAGTACATTTGAAGTTTTCTTTAGATATTACTGTAGATTCATGAACTTCTTATACTATGTAAACCAATTATATCTTAGCTCCTTAAAATTCAGAGATTTCTGAATTTTATTTATTAATACTCTTCTTAGGAAAATACTTCATACATAATGAAAGAGAATGACTTCTGAGTTATAGCAACACAATGAAATTTGTAGCTTTAATTATACAGTCTCAGCAACAGGTTAGGTAATCAAGGAAACACCAAAGTTCACTGTTTAAGATTTCAAAAGATTATTTTCCCTTCTAGTAGTTATAAAATGTTTTATGAAATTATTTGGATGTACAAATAGTGAAACAAAGAATTAAAAAAATGGCAACTCTCATTCCTTTTCATGTCTCATATGAAGGACAAGAAATCCCTTTAATCTTAACAGAGGTCTCTAAAGTTCAGATTATAAAATTACATTCCCAATTATTAATGCTATGCATGGGGATTATCATTATCATCATTATCATCTTCTAGTGGAAACTATATCCAGAACCAAAATGGTGAAGAACTAGAAAGGAAAATGAAAAATTCAAAATTTAAAGAAAAAAGCCAACTTGTAGTGGACTGGCATCACAGCAAAGGTAAAGTTCTATTGCCCTTGTTTTTTTTTGAAACAGAGTCTTGCTCTTTCCCCCATATGGATGTATAGTGGCAGGATCATGGCTTACTTCAGTCTTGACCTCCCAGTTTCAAGCAATCCCTCCACCTCAGCCTCCCAAGTAGCTGGACAAAAAGCACAGCATATGCCAGCACACCTGGCTAATTTTTGTATTTTTTGTAGAGACAAGGTCTCACTATTTCCTGTACTGGTCTTGAACTCCTGGGCTCAAACAATTCTGGCCTCCCAAAGTGCTCGATTGTAGGCATGAGCCACTGCACCAGTACTCTATTGCTTTTTGAGAATCACTTTGAGGAGAAAGAAAAGAAGTCCCTCCTAAACAGCTCCTGAAGTACATTTCTGTGCTATCACAGTTTGGTTGTCTTTATGAACCCACTTTAGTATCTCAGTGAATCCTCCAAAAGTATAACATGTTAATATTCAAAGAATTTAAATTGTGACTTTTGTAAACATAAAAAGAAAATATATCAAATACTTTACTCCACTTCCTAATTAAGTAGAGGACTAGTGAGATTATAAATATGGTTCAAAGTGCACTTTAGGAACTAGTTTCTTAAAGACAAATTAATGAATTTTATGTTAGAATAATATAGCTAAGATACATACAATCTAGTTAATATTTTACATGACAATAAACCATTATTTTTGGGATTATCTTTTTTAATAGTTGAAAATATTAGAATTTTCCAGGATAAAAATCTACAAATTAATAAAGAACTTCACTATGCCTAGTGTCACAAGATCTTTGGGGTATTGCTTTTCTGTCTGGTGATGTCTTTGCCCAAATCTTGCGTAGGCCCGCTGGGCTTGTTCTGCCCACTTGGCCTGGCAGGCTGTGCTCGGCTTACGCTACTGGCCTGGATCCCATACCTGCCAAGGGCAAGTCAGGCATGGAGTGGCAAGGGGTGTGTGAGGGAGCATGGGGTTCAGCCACTGTGCAATCATACATGCCGGCTGCTGCAATGGGGTGGGCAGTTAGAGGTGCTGGCACAGGCACTGGCCAACTATGAGGCTGTGGCCGGACAAGGTGCACTGCAGGCAGCATCCCCAGCTGGCACCGGGAAATGCAGTGGCACCTGGAAGCTTGGAGATACTAGGCACCACAGGATCCCAAAGAGGGAGTCACAACCCTGGCTCAGGGAGCTCTCAGGTCTGGGCTGCCTGAGAAGGCACAGCTCTTCTCTCCTTCTCTTTGACCTCAATGTGGCAAGCAAGGGGCATGTTTCAGCCCTGTGTTATAGCTTTTAGCTCTGCCATTCGGTAGGTCCCGAGTTCTTGTCCTGCAACCAGGAAGAATGAGGTACAGAGCCAAGTGGAGGATGAGCAAGATGAAGGGGAGCTTTATTGAGCCATAGAACAGCACACAGGACACCTGCAGATGGTAGCTCCTTTCCACAGCCAGGGTGTCCTGATGAGTGTTCAGCTCCTAGCAGAAAGGAGACCCTGGAGAGGGAAGCTCCTCCTAGCAGGCAGGTCATCCCATTGTCTTCTTAGCTCTCAGCAGAGAGGCAGCCCTGGTGTGGATTGCTGCACTCTGCTATCGAGCTGGTAGTCTCAGTGTCTCTGCAGGTTTCTGAAACTCTCAGCAGAAAAGAGGCCCTAGAATGGGTAGCTTCTTTCTTCTGCTGGTTATTAGGACATCTCCTGCTGTCAGTGGAAAGGGTAGCTCTTTTCTGCAGCTGGTCATCCCATTATCTGCTGTGCTCTGGCTGAGCCTGGGGCTTTTATAGGCCTAATAGAGGGAAAGTGCATGCTGATTGGTCCATAGGAAGCCATGGGAGGACCCAGGAAAAACCACCATGAGTTTGTCCTCCAAATCAGCAGGACTGGCAGTCCTGTCCCCAGGCTTCAGGCCTTTTCTCAGAGATCTGCCCCCTTCTGCCCAGGTATCTGTCTGCCTCCCCCTGCTGTTCATGGCACATGGGCTTGGTCCCGATTTGCTCCAAGATGGGAGCAGGTGCCCACAGCAGGGAGAAGCCAAGCAGCAGGAGCAGGTACTTCTGAGCCTACAGGGGCAGGGGGACCTTCTCAGCTCTACCGCCTCCCCCACAGAGTGCAGGGATACCTGGGTCTGCAGCCACAATATGGGCTGCTGCAGTGACCCTAGGGGAGTGGGTCTCCTGCCTGCTTCTGGTCCCCCAAAAGTGCAGGGAAGCTCCATTCTGCAGCCACAGCTTGGGCACCTGCAGCCCTTCCCAGGAAGGTGAGGCTCCTGCCTCTTCCATGGAGCCAGAGGCCCAGGTCTGCAGTTGCAATTTGAGCAGCTGCAGCTGCACCCAGGGAGCTCCCACCCCACCTCAGAAGGAGAAGGGCTTATGCTTGTCCCCTGCTGCCTGGAGCTCCATGGAGCATGTAGCCTTGGCGGCACCTCCCTGCTGCAGTCGGCCTGATGGCGGCGGCAGGCCATCTGGAGTGGCTGCTGCTGTAACTAGAACCTTTAGTCAGTAGTAAACAGTGAATCAAATAAGTCCATTTCCCTGAATTATCCTTGTATGGATCTGTTAAACAGTGCCTTCATATGACAATGAAAGAATATGTTGCCCTACTTTTGACCTTATTTCCAAGCTTTGAAAAACTTTTCTTAACATTTGGGATCAAAATGTGATTTATGCCACCATTACCCAGGGGCGCTTATGGTAACACTCAAATTTTCTTTGAAGGGAAAAGTCAATATGATAAAGTTGTCAGTTCTCCCCAAGGTAATCTTTAAAATCAGTCTGATTTCATTAAAACCATAACAAATATTTTCATATTACTTGGTAAATAAGCCCAAAACTAATTAGGAAGAGCAAAGTATCAAGAATGACTCAGACAAATTTGAAGAAAATGAACCGTTTTAGGAGAATTGCCCTATGAAATGCAAAAACTAGTTATAAAGCTTTATTAGCTAAGACAATGTAGCATTGATGCAAGGATAAACAAAGAGATAAATAGAACCTATAGGGAACCTACAAACATGATGATGCACATTTGAAAGCTTGACATATATAGCACTACTTAACTCTGGGGGAAAATGAACTCTAGTAAATGTTGTTTGGCCAGTTGTTTATATATTTTAAAAAAATAAAATTAGATTGCCAACACATACTATAATTTTAGAAAATTTCCAGGTGAATAACTACCTAAATATAGAAAATCAGAATGTTAATACATTTTGAAGAAAACATAGGCCCAAAGCAGTGGCTCATAGCTGTGATCTACTTTGGGAGGCCAAGGCAGGAGGATCACTTGAGACGAGCAGTTTGAGACCAACCTAGGCAACATAGTGAGACTGCATCCCCCACCTCCCAAAAAAGGGAAGAACATATAGAGTCTTTTTATAACCTTTGGGCAGAAAAGTCCTTCTTAAACAAAACAGAAAACAATACCTATTTACAAATGTGGATATACTTTAAAAAATTACTTTCCTCTAAACCACCATGTTTCAAAGAAATACAAAAAGACCAGCTACAGGTAGGGTGAAAGTATTTGCAATATGTTTTAGGAAATATTAATATACAAGATATATAAAGATATCTCATGTAAATTAATAAGAAAAGTCACTCAACCCAACAACAACAGTGTAACAAATGGGTAAAAGAAATGATTTGACAATTTGTGGAAGTAGACAGGTGACCTATAAACATATGAAAAAATGTTTACCCACACTAGTAATCAGGAAAATGCAATTAAAATCACATTGTGCTATCTTTTTACACCTATATGATTGGCAGTACTTAAAGGATCTGAGCATAACAAGTATTCCTGAGGGCGTGGAGATTTGTTGTCTAATAAAATTGAAAATGCTTATATTCTTTTCTTTGACTCAGAAATTTTATTTCTGGATATATATCTTGGAGAAACTCATTCATGTGCACAAGGACGCATGTATGAAATTGACTGTTACAGCACTATTGTATTATAGTTAAAATGGAAAACAACACAATTGTCCAGCTGCAAAATAATGAATAAATACATTTTGGCATATTGATAAAAGATGATACTATATGGTTGTTAAAATAAATTTGGTAGAATTACAGTTATAGTCATGGTTAAATCTCAAATGTAATGCTGAATGAAGCAAACTGAGTTGCAGAAAGAGAGGTATACTTCATAATTTTTGAAAATAAACAAATGTATATAAATTATGCCTATTCATGCATATATATAGATTCTGTTTCAAAAAATACATAGAAAACTTTATTCTATTATTATTATTATTATTATTATACTTTAAGTTCTGGGGTACATGTGCAGAATGTACAGGTTTGTTACCTAGGTATACACATGCCATGGTAATTTGCTGTACTCGTCAACCCGTCATCTAATTAGTATGGTGATTACCTCTGTGTAAGCAATGAAGGAATAAAACTAGAGACAAATAATAAATGGACTTCGTCTTTTCTGTAATGTGTTTCTTTAGAAAAAATATGATTCGGGCCGGCCGTGGTGGCTCACACCTGTAATCCCAGCATTTTGGGAGGCCAAGGCGGGAAGATCACGAGGTCAGGAGTTCAAGACCAGCCTGACCAACATGATGAAACCCCATCTCTACTAAAAATAGAAAAAACATTAGCCGGGCTTGGTGGTGCACACCTGTAATCCCAGCTCCTCAGGCGGCTGAGGCAGGAGACTCTTGGACCCGGGAGGCAGAGGTTGTAGTGAGCCAAGATCACGCCACTGCACTTCAGTCTAGGTGACAGAGGGAGACACTGTCTCAAAACAAAAACAAAAACAAAAAAAAGAAAAAATATGACTCAAATATAGCACAATGCTAGGATTTAATAAAGGTGGGTATTGGGTACATGAAAGTTTATTATCTATTTCACTACATTTCTCATGTTTGAAGTATTTCGTTATGAAGAATAAAAGTGATATATACAAACTATATATAGAAATGTAAAAGTATTATACAGTAAACAGTATCAATACATACACTGCTCATAAACATAAGTATGAACACACACACAAACACTTGTATGTATATGTAAGTATACACACGCACATGAATGAGCATTACATATTTGAAGTGTACACCTTGAATGGGAAGGATTCCCTGTAATTCCTGGTTAAGTTTTTCCTTAGGGAAGATAGATGTGTTGTGAGACTAGGTATTAGGCCCAAAGCATATTTCAACTGGATCTCTTATGTTTTATGTACAGCTATTGAGGACAAAAATGATATAAATATGTAAATATGTCATGTGCAGTTATCACTTTTTGTGATAGGAATATGGATGTTTGGTAAACCGAATGTCTCCATTTAGTATTACTTGTTTCTGTCCTTTAAAACAGTCTCTATTTTTATTTTTTGATTTATATTTTGATTCACAGGGTATATGTGCAGATTTATTACCTGGGTATATTGAGTGAGGCTGAGGTTTGGGGTGTGAATGATCCTGTCACCCAGGTACCAGGCATAGTACCCAATATTTAGTTTCTCAGCCCTTGCTCCCCTCCCTCTCTTCCTTTCCCCTCTAGTACTCCCCAGTTTCCGTTGTTGCTGTCTTTATGTCCATGAGTTCCCAATGTTTAGCTTGCACTTATAAGTGAGAATGTGCAGTGTTTGGTTTTCTGTTCCTGTGTTAGTTTGCGTAGGATAATGGCCTCCAAATTCATCCATGTTGCTGTAAAGGGTGTGATTTCATTCTTTTTTTATGGCTACATAGTATTCCATAGTGTATATCTACCACAGTTTCTTTATCTCATCCACCATTCGTGGACATCTAGGTTGATTCCATGTCTTTGCTGTTGTGAACAGTGCTGCAGTGAACATGCATGTATCACTTTGGTAGAAAGATTTGTTTTCTTTTGAATATATACCCAGTAATGGGATTGCTGGATCACATGGTAGTTCTGTTTTAAGTTCTTTGAGAAATCTTTAAACTGCTTTCCACAGTGGCTGAACTACTTTATATTCCTACCAATAGTGGATAAACATTCCCTTTTCTCCACATTCTCCCCAGCATCTGTTGTTGTTGTTTTTTTTAACATTTTAGTAATAGCCATTCTGAATGGTGTGAGATGGTAACTCACTGCGGTTTTGATTTGCGTTTCTCTGATGATTAGTGAAGTGGAGCATTTTTTTAAGTTTGTTGGCCATTTGTATGTCTTCTTTTGAGAAATGTCTGTTCATGTTTTTTGCCCAGTTTTTAATGGAAATAGTCTTTTTAAAACATTAAGTGTTTGACTAAGATCTGGAGCTTCTGTAGTCATCCCTGGGAATTCACAGGTGATTCTTTGTAAGACCTCAGTGGATACCAAAATCTGTGGATGCTCAAGTCTCTTATAGTATAGTATAGAGATAGTATTTACACATAACCTCTGCACATCCTTTCAAATAGTTTAAATCGTCTCTGGATTACTTATATGTAATACAATGCAAATGCTGTATAGTTAAGTTTTTAAATTTGTACTTTTTATTGTACTACTTTTTTTATTTTTTCAAAATATTTTATATCCACAATTTGTTGAATCTACAGATGTGGAACCCACTGATAACAGAAAGCAAGACTGACTGTATGTAAAATATAGATTTTGGATCAAAAAGAGTATCTTAAAAATCACATATTTCGTCAACTGATTTGTTGGAAATGATTATTACATAAATTAATTGTGGGTAATTTTTTTCCTCTTTCTAAAGAATACAAGTCAATGACCAGATTGTAGAAGTGGATGGAATCAGCTTGGTGGGTGTGACACAGAATTTTGCAGCAACAGTTCTCAGAAACACCAAGGGCAATGTCAGGTAAATATGTGTCTTCTAATATACACCATGTTGTTACTTTAGTTGAATTTTAATTTTCTAAACTTTAACCTGCAAATAAATGTAATTACAATGACAATTTTACCTGAATAGTAAAACTTTGCTTTTAGTTTTAAATATTTTCACCTTTATTATAATTAGTTCATGAAAATGGAATTTAAAATTACAAATCATAGTATTTTAGAAAGATATGAAGACAAGTGCAAGTGCTTGTCTTCATATCTTTCTAAAATACTATGTTTTCCAGGAAGATATAATTTCTAGTTATAACCTCAATAAATATGAATTAGGTCCCAAATCTTTTTAAGGAACACAGTTATACAATACTTGAAATGATTATACATATGGTCAATGTTATATGTTTTTTAGATAATCAGGTTGAATAAAGGTAAGTATATTTTTTAAATGTATATATTATTTTAAGGAATCAGCCATGACCAATGTTTGATGAATTATAACGTTTCCAACTTAATGCACTTAGGGTGCAATTTTTTTTTGGACCTTGAAATTTATATTCAACCTTGGGATTGTGAATATTGTATATTGGAAAACAAGTAAGAAAGCAGGTTAGAGCTAATTGAAGTCAAGGTTTGAAATCAGGTATTTTTTTGCTTATAGGTTACTTACTTAAGTATTGCTTATATCATATAGTTTTCCATACCTCTTGTGGAAGAAACATTAAGGAAACATTATTTAGTATGTGTAATGATGAAAATGGTTGGGTGTTCTCATTATCAAAATGAAACTGCTAAATACTCTGAAAACATTAACGAGTTAACATTGCTATATAGACAGTAACATTAGGATATTATTGCAGTATGTCTTACTTTGCTGAAGCATGAATTTAAGTTTTAGACGTTAGGCTTTTTCAACTGTAAATCATCTTCTAATGCTAAAGGGATGCCTTAAGGAATATTACCTAAACTACTTCTGTGGGTGCTATGTTGATGTTTCTAGAATATCCACAGTCCTGAGAAAAGTGTGTAAAATAATTGCAAAACTGCGTGGTGCTCTCTGAGTTGTGTGGGTGGGCCCATTCAGTAAATGTGATTGTTATTTTGAAGATCACTGTGTGTTCTTAAGAGCACTTTCCCATGTCAATATAGAACTTGGTTTTGAAGCTGTCCATTAGACTTTAAAGTAAATTTTAAAATGAAATAGGTAAGATATACATTCAACTCATAAGAACATTTCTCAGTTGGAAAAGAATTTGTAGTTACATGAAACCATAGCCATGCCTTTTTTTCCCTCTGTTGACTGCATAATCTTGTGTTATTATTTTCGCCTTGTACAGATTTCAGAAGTCTTCAAATGTCTTCTTAACTGGTCTGTCTGATTTCACATTCTCGCTTCTTCAGTCTGCTTTGTTCACCATTACCCTCACGGAAGGACATAATTATAGTTTTCAAATACATGAAGGGCTATCATGGAAAAAGAAATTGACCTTGTTCTGCTTAACTCTAGTACAGACTGAGTATCCCTTATGTTAAATGCTTGGAACCAGAAATGTTTCTGATTTCAGATTTTTTTTTGGCATATTAAAGTATCTGCAATATATACTTAATAGCTGAACATCCCTAATGTGAAAATTCAAAATCTGAAATGCTCCAATGAGTACTTCCTTTGAGTGTCGTGTCAGTGCTCAAAAAGTTTTGAGTGTTCTGAACATTTTGGATTTCAGATATTTTGATGTGGGATGCTCAACCTGTATAAACTTCCACGTGCAGGGGTTTTTTGTTTGTTTGTTTGTTTGTTTTGTTTTTTGTTGTTGTTTTTTGAGACAGTCTTGCTCTGTTACCCAGGCTGGAGTGCGCTGGTGCCATCTTCACTCACTACAATCTCTGCCTCCTGGGTTCAAGCAATTCTCCTGCCTCAGCCTCCCAAGTAGCTGGATTACAGGCATCCGCCACCACGCCCAGCTAATTTTTGTATTTTTAGTAGAGATGGAGTTTTGCCCTATTGGCCAGGCTGCTCTTGAACTCCTGACCTCAGGTAATCCGCCCGCCTCAGCCTCCCAAAGTGCTAGGATCACAGGTGTGAGCCACTGCACCCAGCCCCATGTGCAGGTTTTTGTGTGGACATAAGTTTTCTGTTCTACTGGGTAAATACCAAGCATGGAGCATAATTGCTGTATCATGTGGTAAGTGTATGTTTAGTTTTGTAAGAAACCACCAATCCATCTTCAAACTGGCTGTACCATCTTGTATTCCCATCAGTAATGAGTGAGAGTTCCTATTGCTCCATATCCTTGCCAGCATTTGTTGTCAGTGTTTTGGATTTTGACTATTCAAATAGATGTATGGTGGAATCTGATTGCTTTAATTTCCAATTACCTTCATTGTCTATTAATATTTACAATCGGTAATGAAAAGTTTCATGTTCATATGATTTGTAATCCTTTATAGTATTTTCTTTTTTACCCCCTCTTTTGGATTTTTTTCTCTTATAATTGGGTTTTTGTAATTTTTATCAGGCTGTAACTAGATCTGTGTTTATTTGGTTTTGTGAAATTCTGCTTGGGATTCAGTCTGAAGACTTGGGTTTGGGAAATTTTCTATTATGCTTTGGTTATTTGCTTTATTTCTTTTGCATTGTCTTTGGCCTCTCTTCTCAAACCAATATTAAGTGGGGCTTAGATTTTCTGGGCATATTCTCTAGAATCTTATTTTCTCTCAGGATCTCCATCTGTTTGACTTTTTGCTAGTATGCTATAAGAGTTTCTTAAATTTTCTCTTCCAGATTACCATGTTGTTTTTTCAGGCATGGGCTATTTTAACTGTTCTATGCTTTATTCTCAATTTTCTGTTTTTATTTCTAACTCCATTCTCTCTGCCCAGAGCTTAAGAATAGTATATCCAGCTTCCTACTTGACTTCTTCATATGACATTCCAAAAGGCACATCAAATTTAATATACTCCAAGTATTATCCTTTATTTATGCCATTCCCTGTCTTCTGCCCCTCTTCCCTGCTTTACTCCCTCCCCCCAAAAAAACTCTGTATCACATGACATGCAATTGGCTGCTTCCACCTTATCAAGTCTCAGTTCAAATATCAGTTCTTCAATGAATGAGCTTTTCTCATATTTATGTTGTCCAAACTCCAATTCACTCTATCCCAATTACCATGTTTTCTCCATAGCATTCATTTACTGATCCTCTTCTGATCCTCTCCTCCTGGTTATTGACTCTCTTTTGGGTTTTCTACTGTATTGATTCCTGTCTAGTCTGTATGATAATTTGAATATGAAAGTAATGATCTGTGACTTTTGAGGCTAAGTTATAAAAGGCACTGTAGCTTTCACCCTGCTCTGTCGGATCACCAATTTTAGGGAAATGTAGCTGCCATATCAAGAATGCTTTCAACTACCCTTTTGAAGATGCCTACACAGGGAAGACGTTGAGCCTGCCAGCAGCCAGCACTAACTTAACCAGCCATGTGGGGAGGCACCTTTGAAGATCTTCCAGCCTTAGTGAAGCATTCAGATGCCTGCAGCCTCAGCTAACAACTGGTTGAATTTTGTGAGAATCATCAAGCCACAATTGAACAAACAAGCCTCCCTTGAATTCTTGACTCACAGAAACTATGGAAGATAATAAGCGTTTATAAGTTTTGGGGTAATTTGTATCAGCATCTACAACTTACACATATTTTGGTACCTGAACATGGGCTGCAGTTTAACAAAAACTGAAAATGTGGGAGTAGCTTTGGGACTGGACTGTTAGTGAGGCTGGAAGGACTATGAGGAGAGTATTAGTAAAAGCCAAAGAGATCTTACAGTGATTGCTGGGAGAAAACTGATAGCCTGTGAGGAGGAGGCTGGTGAGGGCTTAAAGAAGAAAACTATAAATGTTATTGAAAATTGGGCTGGGCGCAGTAGCTCACACCTGGAATCCCAGCATTTTGGGAAGCCGAGGCAGGTGGATCATCTGAGGTCGGGAGTTCGACCTGGCCAACATGGTAAAATCCCATCTCTACTAAAAATACACAAAATTAGCCAGGCGTGGTGGCACATGCCTATAATCCCAGCTACTTGGGAGGCTGAGGCAGGAGAATCACTGGAACCTAGGAGTCAGAGGTTGCAGTGAGCCGAGATCACGCCATTGCACTCCAGCCTGAGCAACAAGAATGAAGCTCCATTTCAAAAAAACAAAGAAAGAAAATTTGAAGAAGAAAGATGATCTTCATTTTGTAATGACAGAAAATTTAACAAAAGTTACCTCTAGTAATATGGAAAGTAGAATATTCACTGGGACGTTTAACTCATAAGATTTTAAGCCATTGTTGAAAGTGTCACTAGCTGCTTCTTGCTGTATATAACTAAAATTTATGAGAAGATAGATAAGCTAAAGGAAGAATTGTTAAAAATAAAGCAAAGTAAACAAACTAGAAAACTTAGACAAACTGGATAAATTTCTGGATACATATATGTAGCCTACCAAGATTGAATCAGGAAGAAATAGAAAACTAGAACAGATCAATAATAAGTAACAAGATTGTATCAGTAATAAAAATTCTCCCAAAAAAGCAAAGTCCAGGACCGAATGGCTTAAATGCCAAATTCTAGCAAACTTTCAAACAAGAACTAATACCAGTTCTTCTCAAACTATTCCAAAAAATTGAAGCAGAGGGTCTTCTCCCTGATTCTTTCTATGAGACAAGCATTACCCTGATACCAAAAGGAGATAAGGACACAACCAAAAAGAAAACTGCAGGCCAATATTCCCAGTGAACACAGAGGCAAAAATCCTCAGTGAAATACTAGCAAACCAAGTCCAACAGTACATCAAAAAGATAATACACCATGATTAAGTGGGATTTATCCTAGGGATACAAGAATGGCTCAACATATGCAAATCAATAAAATGTGCTACATCACATCAACAGAATGAAGGACAGAAACCATATGATCATCTCAGTCGATGCAGAAAAAGCATTTGATAAAATTCAGAATCCCTTCGTGACAAAAACCCTCAACAAACCATACATAGAAGGGACAAACCTGTATTAGTCCATTTTCACGCTGCTGATAAAGACATACCTGAGACTGGGCATTTTACAAAAGAAAGAGATCTAGTCAACTTACAGTTCCATGTGGCTGGGGAGGCCTCACAATCATGGTGGAAGGCAAGGAGGAGCAAGTCACATCTTACATGGATGACAGCAGGCAGAGAGAGAGAGCTTGTGTAGGGAAACTCCCATTTTTAAAACCATCATATCTCGTGAAACCCATTCACTATCACAAGAACAGCACGGGAAAGACCTGTCCCCATAATTCAATAACTTCCCACCAGGTTCTTCCCATGACATGTGGGAATTGTGGGAGTAACAATTGAAGATGAGATTTGGGTGGGGACACAGCCAAACCATATCAATACCTCAACATAATAAAGGCCATATATGACAAACTCACAGCTAACATTGTATTGAGTGGGGAAAAGCTGAAAGCCTTTTCTCTAAGAGCTGGAACAAGACAAGAATGCCTACTTTCACTATTCCTATTCAACATAGTACTGGAAGTCCTAGCCAGAGTAATCAGGCAAGAGAAAGAAATAAAAGGTGTCTGAATCAGAAAAGAGGATGTCAAATAGTCCCTCTTTTCAGATGATGTGATCTTATATCTAGAAAAATTTGAAGACTCCACCAAAAAACTCTTAGATCTGATAAAACAAATTCAGCAAAGTCAGTCACAGGTTACAAAATTAGCATACAAAAAATAAGTGGTGTTTCTATACAAAAATAATGAACTAGCTGAGAAAGAACACAAGAAGGCAACCACATTTACAATAGTTAAAAAAAAAATACCTAGGAATAAATGTAACCAAGGAGATGAAAGACCTCCACAAGGAAAACTACAAACACTGATGAAAGAAATTGAAGAGGACACAAACAAAACAAAGCGCCCATGCTCATAGATCAGAATAATTAACATTGTTAAAATGACCACACTCCCCAGAGCAGTCTGCTGATTCAGTATAATCCCTGTCTAAATATCAATGTCATTTTTCACAGAAATAGAAAAAAAAAAAAAAAAAAAAAAAAGATCCTAATAGGATCTATTGGTAAGAAACCAAATAGGGCTCAAATACCAAAGTGATTCTGTGCAAAAAGAACAAAGTTGGAGGCATCACATTACCTGACTTCAAAATGTATCACAAGGCTGTAGTAACCAGAACAGCAAGATATTGGTATAAAAACAGAAACATAGACCAATAAAACAGAATGGAGGACCCAGAAACAAATTCACACCTTTATGGCCAACTGATTTTTGACAAAGACACCAAGAACATACATTGGGGAAAGGGCACCCTCTTCAATAAATCGTGCTAGGAAAATTGCTTATCTATTTGTAGGAGAATGAAACTGGACCCTTATCCCTCACTATATATAAAAATCAACTCAATATGGATTAAAGACTGAAATGTAAGCCCCACATCAGCAAAACAACTTAGAAGGAAGCTTAGAGGAAACACTTCAGGACATTGGTATAGGCAAATACTTTATGGCTAAGACCTCAGAAGCACAGGCAATAAAAAAAAATAGATAAACGGGACTATATTAATCTAAAAGACTTCTGCACAGCAAAGGAAACAACAGAGTGAAGAGACGGCCTGTTGAATGGGAGAAAATATTAATAAACTATTCAATAAGATTCCAATATCTAGACTATTAAAGGAACTCAAACAATGCAACAGTTAAAAAAAACAAACAAAAATAATCTCATTAAAAAGTGGCCAAAGGATATGAATAGACATTTCTCAAAATAAGACCTAGAAATGGCTGATATATGCGAAGAGGCTCAATATCACTAATCATCAGAGAAATGCAAAATAAAACTATAATAAGATATCTGCTTACCCCAATTAGAATGGCTGTTATTAAAGAGACAAAAGGTAACAGGTGCTGACAAGGATGTGGAGAAAAAGAAACTCTTACACACCACTGCTGGGGATATAAATTAATACAGTCATTAGGGAAAACAGTAAGGAGTTTTCTCAAAAAACTAAAAATAGAACTACCAAATGATCCATGAGGCCTGCTACTAAGTATTTATTTAAAGAAAAGAAATCAGTGTATCAAAGAGATGGCAGCATCGCAGTGTTTATTGCAGCACTATTCACAATAGCAGTGATATGGAATCAACCTACCTAAGTGTCCATCAAAGGATGAATGGATTTTTTAAAATGTTATATATACACAGTGAAATACTATTTTGCCATAAAAAAGGGAGAAATCATGTCATTTGTAGCAACATGGATGGGAACTGGAGGTCATTATGTTAACTGAAATAAGCCAGACATAGAAAGACAACTATGACATGTTCTCAGTCCTATATGGGAGCTAAAAATGTTGATCTTGTGGAGGTAGAGAGTAAAATGATAGTTACCAGAGGCTGGGAAGAGTGTGGGGGTGTGGGTGGGCGGATGAAGAGAGGCTAGTTAAAATGTGCGAAAATACAGTTCCCTAGAAGGAATAAGTTTTAATGTTCAGTAGCAGAATAGGGTGGTCATAGTTAATAACAACCTATGTATATTACAAAATAGCTAGAACGGAGCACTTGAAATGTTCCCAGCACGTAGAAATGATAAATAGTAGACGTAATGAACACTCCAAATACCCTGATTTGTTCATTACACAGTATAGCATGTAAGAAAATGTCACTTTTATCCCATAAATATGTACAAATGTTTATATCAATAAAAAATTTAAAAAATTAGTACAAGTTACCCTTAAACTAAATGTAGCTCTGATCCCACATTCAAAAACCTTAAAAGCAAGCCTCAAAAAGATTTGTTTTTTAGTATCTTAATTGTCCCAGAGGAATACTCAAGAATACTTATTGTATTACAAAAAATATCTTTATATCTGGCATGCGATCAACAATTTCTGGGCATGCAAAGAGTGAGGAAAATATGAGCCACAGTCAGTGGAGAAATTAACTGAAACAGATCCAGCAATGTTAGAAATAAAAGCAGTAGATGAAAGCATTAAAATAGTTATTATAATTAGATTTCAGAAATACAATAAGGTAGCAAAAGGGCGGAGTATGATAAGTAGATACACAAAAGATAAAAAGAAGGTCCCACTCCAACTTCTAAAATGAAACATATGTGTTATGAAATGTACATTGGATGGGATAACAGATTCAAATATGCAGAAGGAAAAATTAGTTAATTTTAAGACATACTACAATAGAAAGTATCAGAATTTAAACACAGAAATAAAAGACAGGAAAGGATGAACAGAACTTCAAGAGGCTGTGGCATAATTATAAGCTACTAATATACACTTTTGGAATCTCAAAGGATTGGGATGAGAGAAGTGCTAGAAAAGATAACTGAAGAGATAATGGCTGAAAATTTTTCAAATTTGATTAAATTTTTAAGATTTATAATATCAGAGATCCAAGACATTCTAGAAATCCCAAACAGAAGGAATATAATGAAAACTACATGAAGAGACATCATAATCAAAGTACTTGAAATCAGTAGTAAAGAAGAAAATTATAAAAGCCTTCTGAGAAGAAAGACATATTGTGTACAGTGAACCAAAGATAAGAATAGAGTAGACTTTGCAGTAGAAATAATACATCACCAAGGAAAGTGAGTAATAATTTAAAAGTTTTGAAAGAAAAATTGGAATTTTATACTCAAGAAAATAGCTTTCAAAATTGAAGATGAAATGAAGACTTTCTTCTATACAGAAGCTAAAAGAATTCATTACCTGGAGGATGTTATTATAAGAAATGTTAAGGGAAGTCTTTAATAATGTAAATAATATAAAATGAAATTCTAGGCCTACACAAGGAAATGAGGAGAAATCGAAATTATATGGGTAAATATAGGCTACTTCATTTTTTAAAAAATTATTTAAAGGATTATTAACTTTTTAAAACAAAGGACATGACTGTGTTGTTTGAGATTTATAACATTGAGAAGTAAAATTTAGAACAATAGCATGTTGGCTTTTATGACAATATGGAAGTATACTTTTGTAAGGCGATTATGCTGTGCATGATATAGTATTATACTACTTGGATACAGACTGAAATAAATTGAAGAGGTATGCTATAAGACATAAACAAACACTGAAGAAACCCCAGCAAAGCGTTATACCAGT
This sequence comes from Macaca thibetana thibetana, assembly GCF_024542745.1. Classification (NCBI taxonomy): domain Eukaryota; kingdom Metazoa; phylum Chordata; class Mammalia; order Primates; family Cercopithecidae; genus Macaca; species Macaca thibetana. Next base: position 74,599,191 of record NC_065580.1, read on the forward strand.
AAAGAGTTATACAAAAAGGATAAAACATAATTATAAAAGTACTTAATGCAAAAAATAAAAAGAATATAGGGGAACAAGAAGTGAAGAGATGTATAGAAAACTAACAGCACAATAGTAGCTTTAAACCCAAACTTATTAGGAATTATCTTAAATGTAAATGGGCTAATGACCAATTTAAAGGCAGAGATTGTCATGTTAGATTTTTACAAAGTAAGTCTCAAATAGGTTAAAAGTAACAGGATAGAAAAAAAATGATCATGCTAGCATTAATCAAAAGAGCACTAGTGTGGTTATATTGATATTAGACAAAATGAATTTTAAAAGTCAGTTTTGAAAAGATAAATAAAGTTGGTAAATCTTTAGTCAGACTTGTTTCATATAAAAAGAACAAAGACACAAGTTAGAATGAGAAGGTGTAATTACATATTCCACAGATATTTTAAGGATTAACCAATATTATGAAGAACTTTATGCCAGTGACTACAACAAGATAGACTAAATGTTTTACATTTTTTGGAAGACAGTGCTATGAAAAATTACCAAAGCTCACTCAAGAAAAAAATTGTTTATGCATATACATGAAGATGAGTTCAGATTTAAGATCCTCTTAAAAAGAAAATTGTTTCACTGGTGAATCTTAGCAAGCATTAGATGGAGAAATAATACCAATTCAACATACACTCTTTCAGAACATGGAAGATGGTGTACTTCTCAACTACTTTTATGAAGCCAATGTTGCTATGATAGTATAATTTTTAAAAGATGTTAAAATACAAACTATCACAAACCAATATTCTTCATGAATGTAGATACAGAAATCCAAATTGGGTTATAAATCCAATAGCCAGGTGACATTTATTGTTTGAATGTACGGTTGATTTAATGTTTATAAATCAACCCATGGAAGTTTTAATACTAATAAGATACAGATAAAAGTCATTTGTTCATCTCAACAGATGTAGATTTTTTTAAAAAGTTCTCAGGAAACTTGAAATGGAAAGGAACTTCCTCAATGGGATAAATAGGATCTTAGTGAAACCTACAACTAATAACATACTTAATGGTGAAAGACGTAATGCTTTTCTCTTGGTATTAAGAACAATGCAAATATCTCTACCCTCACCACTTCCATTCAAGATTGTACCAGAGGCCATAGCTAGTTCACTGAGACAGTAATAACTAATGGAAAGCCCAAGGAATGAAAAGGAGGGAGTAAAACTCTTTATTCGCAGGCAACATTGTCATTTATACACAGATGACTATGTAGAAAATCCTAAGGTATCTACAAAAGATGCTACTTGAACTGATCACAGTCCAGTCATGTTACAGAAGATGAAGTTGACGTGCAGAAATCAGAGTCTATATACTATCAACATGAATAATTGAAAATTCAGATTGAAAAATTACATTGATGACAGCATCCAAAATATTAAATACTTAAAGGTAAATCTAACAGTATATTGCAGACTTCCACACTTAAAACAACAAAATATTGCTGACAGAATGTAAAGACAACTTAAATGGGGAAGAAGTAGACCATGTTCAATGTATTACAATATTCAATATTGTTAAGATTTCAGTTTCCCCTAAATTAGTCTGTAGATTAAACATAACCCTAGTAAAAATTTTAGAAGATTATTTTGTAGATGTTATCATTAAAAAAAAAATTTGGAGGACTTTCCCTGCCTAAAAACATCACTAATCAAGGCAGTCTGGCTGAGGTATAAGAATAGTAATATAGATTAATGGATCAGAATAGAAATTTGCAGTGCAGACCTGCGCAGATATAAAGAATTGATTTTTAAATAAAGGTACCAAGGTAATTCAGTGGAGGAAATTATAGTCAACTCAACAAATGGTGCTGGAAAAATTAGTCTCATTTAAAACAAAATGAAAACAAAAAAATCAAAAAAATGCCTTGACCTTCATCTCACAGTATATATAAAAATTAACTTAAAACTGATCACAACCCTAATTGCAGCATCTAGAACACTAAGATTTCTAGAAAACAGTCAAAAATCTTTGTAATTTTAAGTTTAGTGAAATAACGCAGGAATAGAAAATCAAACACCTCATATTCTCATATATAAATGGGAGGGCACACGTATGTTTATTACGGCACTATTCACAATAGCAAAGACTTGGAATCAACCCAAATGTCCATCAGTGACAGACTGGATTAAGAAAATGTGGCACATATACACCATGGAATACTGTGCAGCCATAAAAAAGGATGAGTTTGTGTCCTTTGTAGGGACATGGATGCAGCTGGAAACCATCATTCTCAGCAAACTATGACAAGAACAGAAAACCAAACACCGCATGTTCTCACTCATAGGTGGGAACTGAACAATGAGATCACCTGGACTCGGGAAGGGGACCATCACACACCGGGGCCTATCATGGGGAGGGGGGAGGGGGGAGGGATTGCATTGGGAGTTATACCTGATATAAATGACGAGTTGATGGGTGCTGACGAGTTGATGGGTGCAGCACACCAACATGGCACAAGTATACGTATGTAACAAACCTGCACATTATGCACATGTACCCTAGAACTTAAAGTATAATAATAATAATAATAAAAAAAAAATAAATGGGAGCTAAACATGGGTATCCACGGACATACAGAGGGAAACACTATAGGTAATATACACTGGGAACTCTAAAAGAGGAGAACTGGAGGAGGGTGAATGTTGAAAAATTACCTATTGGGCACAAAGTTCATTGTTAAGGTGATGAGTACACTAGAGGCTCAAACCCCACCACTACGCAATATATCCATGTAACAAATCTGCTTATATACCCTCTAAATGAATGAAAAAAATTTTTTAATGTAATTTAACAATTTAAGATTTTTTAGAGCACAAAAGCAAAAAGTGTAAGAGGAAATAATGATAAACTGCATCAAAATTTAAAACATTTGTTACAAAATACCCTTAAGAAAATGAAAACACAAGCCACAGAATGAATATCTGTAAAACAATTTTCTGATAAAGAACTCTCGTAATTCAATAAGATTATATTGTCAGCTATATAACAGAGTTTTTAAACATGCAAATCCTACTAAAATGTGCAAATCACTGAAAGAGACCATTCACCAAAGGAGATATACCATTAAACATGAAATGCTCCTTAACGTTATTAATTATTAGGGGCAGGTAAATTAAATCCACAATGAGGTTCTACTGTACACCTGTTAAAAAGGCCGACATTAAAAAGACTGATACCACTATGCATTGACAAGCATACAGACCGAGGTTCACATTTATTTGCTGATCAGAATGCAAAATAGCACAACCACTTTGCAGAACAGTCTGGTAGGTTTTTACAAAGTTAGACTTACACTTATACGAGCCAGCAATTCTACACCTAGCTATTTACTCAAGAACAATAAAAAACATATATCTATATAAAGACTCATACTTGCATATTCATAGCAGCTTTTTCATAATAACTAAAAACTGGAAACAGCTCAAGTGTTCTTTAACTGATAAATGGATATACAAATTATGTTATATCCCATATAGTGAAATATTTCTCAGTGATATGAAGGAACAAACTGCCAATCCTTTCAATACCATGTATGACTCTCAAAACCATTATACTGAGTAAAAGAAGCCAGAAGCCAATAGCCTGTATACTGCTTGAATACATTTGTATAAAATTCTGGAAAATGCAAAACTGTGGTAATAGCAGATGTATGATTGCTCAGAATCACAAATGAAGGGAGGGAATTGTCTGCAAACAAGAAGGAAGGACCATTTTTGAGGTGATGAAAATGTTCTATATTGTGATTACTGTGTTTGTTACACAGCTATGTATACATTTATCAAAACTACTCAGATTATACAACTTAAATATCAATTTTAACATATATAGTTTGAACTCTAAAATTGAATTTTAAAATGTGAGATAATAGCTATCATTAACTTAAAAAGCACTATACAAATTGATTATCGTTGATAGTGATAGTGATGTGAAAAGGACTGTCTCTTTAACAAAGGCAGATATAATCAATGTGAATTTCAATAACAATCTCAAGATTTTATGGTACTGTGTACTTTTATATTTAAAATATTATTATTGACTTTTTACCAGAAAATAATATTTTATGTACAATTTTTTGCATCTGATTTTATCAAACATGGATTTGTAACATAATTTTTGAAAACTCATGTTTCTTGAGTCTACAGCTATAAACAGGACCTTGCCTGTCTTGTTGACCACTGGAATAGTTCATGTACCTATTGTTGTATAACATGTTACTATAAAATTCAGTGACCTGAAACAACTAACTTTTATTACCTCATGGTTTCTGTGATCCACTTCCCAGTGAACTCATTTGGGCCCCTCTGCCAGGCCTCTCACCACATGAAAACTGGCTTCTCCAAAGAGTGATGCAAGAGAGTGCCCAAGATGCAATCTGCCATCTTTTTGTAACCTAAAATCTGAAATGACATCCCGTCAGCTCTGTATTTTATTTGATAAAAGTGAGTTAATATGTCCAGCCTACATGCAAGGGTAGATAATTACATTCAGACTTAAATATAAGGAGTCAAGGATCACTTGGGTCTATGTTAGAGGCAGCCTATCATAGTAGGGATCAATAACTAGTTGGATGGATGGATGGATGGATGGATGGGTGGATGGATGGATGGATGGATCAATAACTAGTTGGATGGATGGATGGATGGATGGATGGATGGATGGATGGATGGATGGGTGGGTGGATGGATGTGGATGGATGGTCGGTCAGGCGGACAGATAACGGGCAGATAGATTAATGCTATACCACACTATAACTTAATTTATGTTACATACCCACCTTAAGAATCCTGAAAAACCTGAGACTATTTAGGAAAGATTGACCAGGATGGTGAGAGGTTTAACTATTTTCCTTCTATATATAAAAGTTAAAATATTCTATAACCTTTTGCCTTAAAAAACAAACAACAAAAAAACAAAACTTAAAAGACATTGTAATTATAAAGCATTTGAAAGAGTGAACTCTGGAAAAAGGATTAGAATTTTTTTTAACTCCAGACAATCATTCTGGTACTGTCAGCAATTTGGCAAAGTTTGATATAAGACAGAGATTTTGTTTCAATTTGAAGAAATTTTCAATGATTTATATGTTTGCTTTTCAGTGTCATTCACATTAAACTTTAAATGCTTTCAAGAAAGTATCTGCTACCCATGATCAATAACTATGCATTCATTTTACTTTTATCCCTAGCATATGGATTTAATGACTTTGACAGGGAACCATATAACTTCTGATGGTCACAGTTTTCTAGGAATTATAACAATAGAAAATAATTAATCTGAGGGTCTTAAATATTTATCTTTTTTGTAAAAGGTTAAAATACATAAAAGAAAATATAGGCTGGGATCATGGCAGACAGGAGGCAGAACTAAGTTGCAGCTGTGACTTGGACAGACAGAGCAGCATGTGTAGGCTCTCATCATGAATTTTAGCTCCAGAACGACTGCAGGAATAGTCAGAAAACCCAAGAGGACTCACAGACCCTCTGAAGGAAGCAGATTTCTCTTGCAGGACCTGGGAGAGACCCCAGATATTTTGCTGGTATCCATGGCTGAGAGACCCATAGATGGTTCACATCACAGGACTCTGTGCACACAACCGCCAGTACCAGCCCAGAGCCTGGTGGATTTGCTGGGTGGCTAGATCCAAAAGACAGATAACAAAAACTATAACTTCACTGTCAGGAAGCCATACCCATAGGAAAAGGGGGAGAGTACTACATCAAGGGAGCACCCCATGGGACAAAAGAATCTGAACGACAGCCTTCAGCCTTAGACCTTTCCTCTGACAGAGGCTACCCAAATGAGAAGGAACCAGAAAACCAACTCTGGTAATATGACAAAACAAGGCTCTTTAACACCACCCCCTGACCCCCGGAAAAAATTCACAGTAGTTCACCAGCAATGGATCCAAACCAAGAAGAAATCCCTGATTTACCTGAAAAATAATTCAGGTTAGTTATTAAGCTAATTAGGGCGGCACCAGAGAAAGGCAAAGCCCAATGCAAGGAAATCCAAAAAACGATACAAGAAGGAAGGGATAAATATTAAATATAATAGATAGTATAAATTTAAAAACCCCAAAACTTCACAAAACATTGGACACACTTATAGAAATGCAAAATGCTCTTGAAAATCTCAGCAATAGAACTGAACAAGTAGAAGAAAGAAATTCAGAGCTCGAAGATAAGATCTTTGAATTAACCCAATCCAACAAAGACAAAGAAAAAAGAATAAGAAAATATGAGCAAAGCCTCCAAGAAGTCTGGGATTATTATGTTAATCCACCAAACCTAAGAATAATCAGCATTCCTGAGGAAGAAGACAAATCTAAAAGTTTGGACAACATATTTGGGGGAATAATTGAAGAAAATTTCCCAGGCCTTGCTAGAGACCTAGACATCCAAATACAAGAAACAGAAAGAACACCTGGGAAATTCATTGCAAAAAGATTATCACCTAGGCTCATTGTCATCAGGTAACTAAAGTTAAGATGGAGGAAAGAATCTTAAGAGCTGTGAGACAAAAGCACCAGGTAACCTGTAAGGGAAAACCTATCAGATTAATGGCAGACTTCTCACCAGAAACCGTACAAGCTAGAAGGGATTGGGGCCCAATCTTGAGCCTCCTCAAACAAAACAATGATCACCCAAGAATTTTGTATCCAGTGAAACTAAGCATCAAATATGAGGGAAAGATACGGTCTTTTTTAGACAAACAAATGCTGAGAGAATTCACCAGTACCAAGCCACCACTACAAGAACTGCAAAAAGAAGCTCTAAATCTTGAAACAAATCATGGAAACACATCAAAACAAAACGTCATTAAAGCAGAAATCTCACAGGAACAATAAAGCAAAAACACAAGTTAAAAAATAAACAAAAGCCAGGGTACACAGGCAACAAACAACATGATGAATGGAATGGTACCTCACATCTCAATACTAACTTTGAATGTAAGTGGCCTAAATGCTCCACTTAATAGAAACACAACAGCAGAATGGATAAGAATGCACCAACCATCTGCTGCCTTCACTCACCTAACACATAAAAAGACTCACATAAACTTAAAGAGACAGAAAAGGGCATTTCATGCAAATAGACACCAAAAATGAGAAGGAGTAGCTATTCTTATATCAGACAAAACAAACTTTAAAGCAACAGCAGTTAAAAAAAGACAAAGAGGGACATTATATAATGGTAAAAGGCCTTATCCAACAGGAAAATATCACAATCCTAAACATATTTGGGAGCTGCACACCTAACAGTGTAGCTCCCAAATTTATAAAACAATTACTACTAGACTTAAGAAATAAGATAGACAATCACACAATAACAGTGGGGGACTTCCGTACTCCACTGACAGCGCTAGACAGGTCATCAAGACAGAAAGTCAACAAAGAAATAGTGGACTTAAACTATACCTTGGAACAAATAGACTTAACAGATATATACAGAACATTCCATCCAAAGCCACAGAATATACATTCTATTCAACAGTGCATGGAACTTTCTCCAAGATAGACCATATGATAGACCACAAAACGAGCTTCAATTAATTTAAGAAAATTGAAATTATGTCAAGCACTCTTTCCAACCACAGTATGATAAAGCTGGAAACCAAAATAAACCTTCAAAACCATGCAAATATATGGAAATTAAATAACCTGCTCCTGAATAATTATTGGATCAAAAATGAAATCAAGATGGAAATTTAAAAATTCTTCGAACTGAATGACAGTAGTGACACAACTTATCAAAACCTCTGGGATACAGCAAAGGCGGTGCTAAGAGGAAAGTTCATGGCCCTAAACACCTCTATCAAAAAGACTGAAAGAGCACAAACTGATAATCTAAGGTCACATCTCAGGGAACTAGAGAAACAAGAACAAACCAAACCCAAACCCAGTGAAAGAAAGAAAATAACCAAGATCAGAGCAGAACTAAATGAAATTGAAACAAACAAACAAAAAAATACAAAAGATAAATGAAAAGTTTGTTCTTTCAAAAGATTAATAAAATTGATAGACCATTAGCAACATTAACCAAGAAAAGAAGAGAGAAAAATCCAAATAACCTCAATAAGAAACAAAATGGGAGCTATTATAACTGCCACCACAGAAATACAAAAGATCATTCAAGGCTACTATGAACAACTTTATGTGCATACACCAGAAAACCTAGAAGAGATGGATAAATTCCTTGTAAGATACAACCCTCCTAGCTTAAATTAGGAAGAATTAGATACCCTGAACACTCCAATAACAAGCAGCAAGATTGAAATGGTAATTTTAAAATTACCAACAAAGAAACGTCCAGGACCAGACAGATTCATAGCAGAATTCTATCAGACATTCAAAGAATTGGTACCAATCCCATTGACACAATTCCAGATAGAGAAAGAGTGAACCCTTCATCATTCTATGAAGCCGGCATCACCCTAATATCAAAACCAGGAAAGGACATAACCAAAAACGAACGCTACAGACCAATATCTCTAATGAACATAGATTCCAAAATTCTTAACAAAATACTAGCTATCCAAATCCAACAATGTATCAAAAAGCCAATCCACCATGATCAAGTGGGTTCCATACTAGGGAGGCAGGGATGGTTTAACATACACAAGTGAATAGATGTGATACACCACATAAACAGAACTAAAAACAAAAATTACAAGATCATCTCAATAGATACAGAAAAAGCATTCCACAAACTCCAGCATTCCTTTACAATTAAAACTCTCAGCAACATCGGCATACAAGCGACATAAAAGCCATCTATGACAAACCCACAGCCTTCATAATACTCAATGGGGAAAAGTTGAAAGCATTCCCTCTGAGAACTGGAACAAAACAAGGATGCCCACTCTCACCTCTACCCTTCAACATAGTACTGGAAGTCCTAGCCAGGACAATCAGAGAGGGGAAATAAAGGGCATCCAAATCCGTAAAGAGGGAGTCAAAGTGTCACTGTTTGCTGATGATGTGATCATTTACTTCAAAAACCCTAAAGACTCCTCCAGAAAGCTCCTAGAACTAATAAAAGAATTCAGCAAAGTTTCTGGATACAAAATTAATATACACATATCAGTATCTCTTCTATATACCAGTAGCAACAAAGTGGAGTATCAAATCAAGAACTCAACCCCTTTTACAATAGCTGCAAAAAAAAAAAAAAAAAAAAAAAAAAAAAAAAAAAAACTTTAGGAATATACCTAACCAAGAAGGGGAAAGACCTCTACAAGGGAAACTACAAAACACTGCTGAAAGAAATTGTAGATGACACAAACAAATGGAAACACATCCCATGCTCATTGATGGGTAGAATCAATATTGTGAAAATTACCATACTGCCAAAAGCAATCTACATATTCAGTGCAATTCCCGTCAAAATACCACCATCATTCTTCACGGAATTGGGAAAAAACAATTCTAAAATTCATATGGAACCAAAAAAGAACCTATATAGCCAAAGCAAGACTAAGCAAAAAGAACAAATCTGGAACCATCACGTTACCTGACTTCAGACTATACTATGAGGCCATAGTCACCAAAACAGCTTGGTACTGGTATAAAAATAGACATATAGACCAACGGAACAGAATAGAGAACCCAGGAATAAACTCAAATACTTAAAGCCTACTGATTTTCGACAAAGCAAAGAAAAACATAAAATGGGGAATGGACACCCTTTTCAACAAATGGTGCTGGGATATAGGTTGGCTAGCCACCTGTAGGAGAATGAAACTGGATCCTCATCTCTCACCTTATACAAAAATCAACTCAAGATGGATTAGGGACTTAAATCTAAGAGCCAAAAGTATAAAAATTCTAGAAAATAACATTGGAAAAACCCTTTAGACATTGGCTTAGGCAATTTTGGGTTTCATGACCAAGAACCCAAAAGCAAATGCAATAAAAACAAAGATAAATAGCTGTAACTTAATTGAACTAAAGAGATTTTGCACAAAGTCACAGTCAGCAGAGTAAACAGACAACCCACAGAGTGGGAGAAAATCTTTGCCATCTACACATCTGGCATAGGACAAATATCCAGAATCTACAACGATCTCAAATCACCAAGAAAAAAACAATCCCATCAAAAAGTGGGCTAAGGACATGAATAGACAGTTCTCAAAAGAAGATATACAAATGACCAACAAACGTATTCTATATATATTCTATATACATTCACAGAATATATATGATATATATTCTACATATATCACACGAGTTCATATATATTCATATATGTTCATATAGTTCATATATATGTGAGTTCATATATATTCTATATATACATGTTCCATCATATATAGAATGTATACATTCTATCATATGTAGAATATATATATATTCCATCATAGACATATGTATATGTATATACATATGTATAGGTATGTGTATGTATATATACATATACATGTGTATATGTATATACATGTATACATGCATATACGTCTATGTGTGTATATATGTATGTATATACATATACATGTATATACATGTGTGGACATATGTATATATGTGTGTACATATGTATATACATATATGTGTGTCTATGATGGAATACTAGCCAACCATATAAAGGAATGAATTAATGGCATTTGCAGCAACTGGATGAGATTGGAGACTATTATACTAAGTGAAGTAACTCAGCAACAGAAAACCAAACATTGTATATTCTCACTGATATGTGTGAGCTAAGCTATGAGGATGCAAAGGCATAAGGATGATACAATGGACTTTGGGGACTTGGGGGGAAGGTTGTGGGGGCGAGGGATAGAAGACTGCAAATAGTGTGCAGTGTATACTGCTGGGTGATGGGTGCACCAAAATCTCACAGATCACTAAAGGACTTACTCATGTAACCAAACACCACCCATACCCCAATAAAATATGAAAAATAAAAAATTTAAAAAATATATATAGACTGGACGCAGTGACTCACATCTGTAATCCCAACACTTGGGAGCCAAGACAGGAGGGTTGCTTGAGACCAGGAGTTCAAGGCTGCAGTGAGCAATGATGGCACCACTGCACTCCAGCCTGGAGACCCTGTCTCAAAAGAAAAGAAAATAGAAATGAATGACAAATGAGTTTTTTAATAGATATGTACGTTTATATTTGGATATATACCTGGATGTGTAATTTCTATGCTTGGAAGCTTTTGTTTCTTTTATATTAAGATTATTTCCATTTGAAATGCAGTAAACCTTGAAATGTTTTTACTTTACTTATTTCATTGTTTTTGTTGCCACTATAGTACAAGGGGCAATTGAGAATTTCACTTTTTATCAGAGCTTTTTGTTTTGTGATTTTGAATAATAAAGTGTTATATGCAGTGGAGAGCAGTGAGGGAATTTTCATATTCATGGAAATCATCCACCATTGTGGATTTTGTGTTTACTCCTAAGATGACAGAAGCAACTACTCTGGATTTTGGATCATGGATATTAGATCTCCTTAATGTTGAATATATAAGAATGGTCAACAACCACTGTTGAGAGAAAGAGTAAAACCAGCAAGGATTTCAAACAAACTAATGAAATGAGATTTTGGCTTGATGAGACATTTTCTGGTGTCACTATATACAGATTAACATTTTGCATACTACCTTTGTAATGTTCATATACATTAATGTTTAAACCTAAGACATCAAGGCTAACTACTAAGCAGAGAAATGTTATTCCTGGAAAGGATGTAGTATTTTTGGAAAGTACCTTAAGTTTATATCTATTAAATAGTGAGTAGTTCTTGAAGTGGCATGTGTTAGGCAAGGTTTTTTTTTTTTTTTTTTTTTTTTTTTTAAGAATTCAACTTTTTGTTTACAATAAAATATAGCATAGAAAAATACTCTTTTTTTTTTCTTTTAAGACAGGGTCTCTCTTGCCCAGGCTAGAGTGCAGTGGCACGATCTCGGCTCACTGTAGCCTCTGCCTGCCAGGTTCAAGTGATTCTCCTGCCTCACTCTCCCAAGTAGCTGGGATTACAGGCAGTCACCACCATGCCTGGCTAATTTTTTTGTATTTTTAGAAAAGACAGGGTTTCACCATGTTTGCCAGGCTGGTCTCAAACTCCTGACCTCAGGTGATCTGCCTGCCTTGGCTTCCCAAAGTGCTGGGATTACAGGCATGAGTCACCAGTCCTGGCGAAAATATTCTTTTTTTGATGGGGGGGACCTAGTCTTGCTGTGTTCCTCAGGCTGGAGTGCAGTGGCGCAATCTTGGCTCACTGCAACCTCCACCTCCTGGGTTCAAGTGATTCTCCTGCCTCAGCCTCCCGAGTAGCTGGGACTACAGGCACCTGCCACCACACCTGGCTTTTTTGTATTTTTAGTAGAGACGGGATTTCACTGTGTTGGTCAGGATAGTCTCGATCTCTTGACCTCATGGTCCCCCCGCCTTGGCCTCCCAAAGTGCTGGGATTACAGGCATGAGCCGCCACGCCTGGCCAAAAGTATTCTTATAATTAGTATTGGGTTAGATAGAAAAATCGTTTCAAAGAACTGTTGCCTATAATTAAGTTTAAATATTTCAGATTCCGCTTTATTTTTAATATCTTTTATTTTATTTTATTTTATTTTTAAATGGAGTCTCAACATGTCACCCAGGCTGGAGTGCAATGGCCAGATCCAGCTTTCAAAAGCAATCATCTTCATAGATGAATTCTTAAATTTTTTAATGTTAAGTATATAATAAGGTATATTAATCTAGCTCCCAATATAGAAAGGAAAAATATGTAAGAATGTGCGATTACAAATAAGGAGCAAGAGCTTGGTTGTCTAGGACTTTTAACTCTTAACTACTGTCAGCAAACTAGTGAAAATAGCTAGAGTTAAATTTACCACTACATACTCATCGAAATCAAGTTAAATATTAAAAAGCTATCAAATTTGGAGAAAAGCCATGTAATATAATCAAATAGAAACAATGAGGCACTGTGCTTTTCTAAAACACTCTAGGATCTTGTGACCCACCAATGAAGGTATCCCAATATTCAAGTATAAGTTGTGTGCATCTGTTTTTATTTTTTAGAGATATATATTTCAGGTATTAAATGTATATACAGTAGATGTTTGTTTGAATGAAATTATTTGTTATATAAGAACTGATAACTATATCCTGGTGTAGCTTTTTCATTTAAAGAATTGTTTCATTTTATTTATGTATTTATTTCAATCGTTTTGGGTGAATAGGTGGTGTTTGGTTGCATGAAAAAGTTCTTTAGTGGTGATTTCTGAGATTTTGGTGCACCCATCACTGAAGCAGTGTACACTGTACCCAATGTGTAGTCTTTTATCCCTCATCCCACTCCAGAATTTCCTCCCAAGTCCCCATAGTCCATTATATTATTTTTATGCCTTTGCATCTTCATAGCTTAGCTCCCACATATAAGTGAGAACATAGGATGTTTGCTTTTTCATTACTGAGATACTTCACTTAGAATGATGGTCTCCAACTCCATCCAGGTTGCTGCAAATGTCATTATTTTCTTCCTTTTTATGGCTCAGCAGTATTCCATGCTGTATATATGTGTGCCACATTTTCTTTATCTGCTCGTTGATAGATGGCATTTAGGGTGTTCTATCTTTTTACAATTGAGAATTCTGCTGCAAAAAAACATGAGTGGGTGGGTGTCTTTTTCATATAATGACTTCTTTTTGTCTGTGTAGATACCCAGTAGTTAAATTGCTAGGTCAAATGATAGTTCTACTTTTAAGTTTTTAAGGAAACCCCATACTGTTTTCCATACTGGTTGTACTAGATTACATTCCAACTAGCAATGTAAAAGTATTCCCTTTTCACCACATCCATGCCAACATCTGTGTTTTTTATCTTTTAATTATGGCCATTCTTGCAGGAGTAAGGTGGTATCACATTGTGATTTTGGTTTGCATTTCCCTGATCATTAGTGATGTTGAGCATTTTTTCATATATTTGTTAGCCACTTGTATATCTTCTTTGAAAACTGTCTATTCATGTCCTTAGCCCACTTTTTGATGGGTTTTTTTTTTTTTTGTCTTGCTGATTTGAGTTCTCTGTAGATTCTGGATACCAGTCCTTTGTCAGATGTATAGATGGCAAAGATTTTCTCCCACTCTGTGGGTTGTCTGTTTACTCTTTCTGCACATACTTTGCTGTGCAGAAGCTTTTTAGTTTAATTAGGTCCCATCTATTTACCTTTGTTTTTGTTATATTTGCTTTTGGATTCTTGTTCATGAACTCTTTGCCTAAGTCAGTGTCTAGAAGAGTTTTTCGAATGTTATCTAGAATTTTTATGGTTTCAGATCTTGGATATAAGTCTTTGATCCATCTTGAATTGATTTTTGTATAAGGTGAGAGATGAGGATGCAGTTTCATTCTTCTACATGTGGCTTTCCAATTACTCCAACACCTTTTGTTGAATAGGGTGTCCTTTCCCCACTTTATGTTTTTGTTTGCTTTGTCAGATATCAGTTGACTGTAAATATTTGATTTTATTTCTGGGTTCTCTATTCTGTTCCTTTTGTCTACATGCCTATTTTTATACCAGTACCATGCTGTTTTCGTATAGCCATGTCGTATAGTTTCAAGTCAGGTAATGTGATGCCTCCAGATTTGTTCTTTTTGCTTAGTCTTGCTTTGGCTATGCAGGCTCTTTTTTTGTTCCATAGAAATTTTTAGGATTGTTTTTTCTGGTTCTGTGAAGGTTGATGATAGTGTTTTGATAGGAATTGCACTGGATTTGTAGATTGCTTTTGGCAGTATGGTCATTTTCACAATATTGATTCTACCAATCCATGAGCGTGGGATGTGTTTCTATTCATTTGTGCCATCTATGATTTCTTTCAGCAATGTTTTGTAGTTTTCCTTGTAGAGATCTTTTGAAACTCCCTAAATATTTTTTTGGGAGGGTGCGGAACTGTTGTAAAAGAGGTTGAGTTCTTGATTTGATTCTCAGCTTGGTCGATATTGGTGTACAGCAGTGCTACTGATTCATGTACATTCATTTTGCATCCTGAAATTTTACTGAACTTATTTGTCAGATTCAGGAGCTTTTTGAATGAGTATTTAGTGTTTTCTAGGTAAACGATCATATCATCCACAAACAGCGACAGTTTGACTTCCTCTTTACCAGTTTGGATGCCCTTTATTTTTTTCTTTTGTCGGATTGCTGTGGCTAGAGCATTTTAGTACTATGTTTAATAGAAGTGGTCAAAGTGGGCATCTTTTTCTTGTTCTAGTTATCGGGAGGAATGCTTTCAACTTTTCCCCATTCAGTGTAATGTTGCCTGTGGGTTTGTCATAGATGGCTTTTGTTACCTTAATGTATGTCTCTTTTATGCCAATTTTGCTGAGGATTTTAATTGTAAAGGGATGCTGGATTTTGTCAATGCCTTTTCTCCATCTGTTGAGATGATTATATGATTTTGTTTTTAATTCTGTTTATGTGGTGTGTCTCATTTATTGACTTGTATATGTTAAATCATCCCTGCATCTCTGGTTTGAAGCTCACTTGATCATGGTGGATTATCTTTTTGATATGCTGTTGGATTTGGTTTACTAGTATTTTATTGAGGATTTTTGCATCTATGTTCATCAGGAATGTTGGTCTGTAGTTTTCTTTTTTTTTGTTCTGTCCTTTCCTGGTTCTGGTATTAGGGTGATACTGGCTTTATGTAATGATTTAGGGAGGATTCCCTTTTTCTCTATCTTTTGGAATAGTTTCAGAAAGGTTGGTACCAATTGTTCTTTAAACGCCTGACAGAATTCATCTGTGTATCTTTTTGGTCCTGAACTTTTGTTGTTGTTGTTGGCAATTTTTAAAACTACTATTTCAGTCTTACTACTCATTATTGATAAGATCAGAGTTTTCATTTCTTCCTGACTTAATCTAGGAGGGTTGTATATTTTCAGGAATTTATCCATTTCCTCTAGATTTTCTGGATTTCATGCATAAAGGTGTTTATAGTAGCCTTCAGTGATCTTTTGTATTTCTGTGGTGTTGGTTGCAATATCTCCCATTTCATTTCTAATTGAACTTATTCGGATCTTTTCTTTTCTTGGTTAGTTACACTAATGGTCTATCAATTTTGTTTATCTTTTCAAAAAAACAGCTTTTTATTTCATTGATTTTTTTGCATTTTTTGTTGTTTGTTTCAATTTCGTTTAGTTGTGCTCTAATGTTGGTTCTTTTCTTCTGCTGGGTTTGGATTTAGTTTGTTCTTTCTCTAGTTCCTTGAGTTGTGTCCTTAAATTGTCTGTTTGTGCTCTGTTAGACTTTTTGATGGAGGCAGTTAATGCTATGAACTGTCCTCCTAGCACCACTTTTGCTGTGTCCTAGAAGTTTTAATATGTTGTTTCACTATTATTGTTTAGTTCAAAGAATGTTTAAATTTCTATCTTGATTTCATTGTTGACCCAAAGATCATTCAGGACCAGATTATTGTATTTTCCTGTATTTGCTTAGTTTTGAGGGGTTTTTTTTGTGTTTTTTTTTGTTTTTTTTTTTGGAGTCCAAAAATTTCCAGTTTTATTTCCCTGTGGTCTGAGAGGGCACTGGATATAATTTTGATTTTCCTTAATTTATTGAGACTTGTTTAATTTATTAATTTATTGATCTATCTTGGAGAATGTTCCATGTGCTGATGTAAAGAATATATATACTCTGCAGTTGTTGGGTAGAATGTTCTCTAAATATCTGTTAAGTCCATTTGAAGTCCATTATTTTGTTGACTTTCTCTCTTAATGACCTGTCTAGTGCTGTCAGGTGAGTATTGAAGTCCCCTATTATTGTGTTGTCATCTATCTCATTTCTTATATCTAGTAATAATTGTTTTATAAATTTAGGAGTGCTGCATTGGGTACATATATATTTAGGATTGTGATATTTTCCTGTTGGACTAGTCCTTTCATCATTATATGATATCCCTCTTTGTCTTTTTGAACTGTTGTTGCTTTAAAGACTGTTTTGTCTGATAGAAGAATGGCGATTCCTGCTTGCTTTCCATTTCCATTTACATGAAATACCTTTTTCCACCCCTTTAAGTTTATGTGAATCCTAATGCCTTAGGTAAGTTTCTTGAAGACCACATATACTTGGTTGGTGGACTTTTATCCATTCTACCATTCTGTATCTTTTAAGTGGAGCCTTTAGGTCATTTATACTCAGTGTTAATGTTGGCATGTGAGATACTATTTTATTCATCACACTAGTTATTTCCTGAATACTTTGTTTTGTGTGTGTGTGTGTGTGTGTGTGTGTGTGTGTGTGTGTTGTGTTGTGTTTTGTTTTGTTTTGTTTGAGACAGAATCTCACTCTGTCACCCAGGCTGGAGTACAGTGGGGCAATCTCAGCTCACTGTAACCTCTGCCACCTGGATTCAAGTGATCCTCCTTCCTCAGCCTCCTGAGTAGCTGGGATTACAGGTACCTGCCACTGCACTCGGATAATTTTTGTAGTTTTAGTAGAGATAGTGTTTCATCATCTTGGCCAGGCTGGTCTTGAACTCCTGACCTAGTGATCTATCTGCCTCAGCCTCCCAAAGAATACTTTGTTTTTTCTTCATGTGTTATTGTTTTATAAGCCCCATGAGATTTATGCTTCAAGGAGGTTCTATTTTCGTGCATTTCAAGGGTTTGTTTCAAGATTCTTGTAGTGCTGGTGTGATAGTGATGAATTCTCTCAGCATTTATTTCTTTGAAAAATCCTTTATCTCTCCATTTTGAAGCTTAGTTTTGCTGGATACAGAGTTCTTGGTTTGTAATTATTTTGTTTGAGGATGCTAAAGTTAGGACCGTAGTCCCTTTTGGCTTATAGGGTTTCTGCTGAGAAATCTGCTGTTAATCTGGTAGGTTTTCCTTTATGTTACGGCTTTACGTTCCTTTAGGTTACTGCTTGCTTTTGCCTCACAGCTGTTAAGATTCTTTCCTTAGATAACCTGATGACTATGTGCCTGGGTGATGATCTTTTTGCTGGTGATCATCCATTACACACAAAATACATTTTGCAATGTATTTCCCAAGTGTTCTTTGAGCTTCACTGTATTTGGATCCTCTTCCTCCTCAGGAACACCAGTTATTCTTAGGTTTGGCTGTTTAACATAATCCTAAATTTTTTGGAGGCTTTGTTTATTTTTAAAAAATTCTTTGTCTTTGTTTGATTGGGTTAATTTGAAGTCCTTGACTTTCAGCTATTATTGAAATTTTCCAGTGCATTTTTTATTTCTCTAAAGTGCGTACTTCATTTCCAGAAGTTGTAATTGTTTTTTCTTTATGGTATCTGTTTCTCTGGAGCATTTTTCATCCATATCCTGTGTTTTTTCCTTAATTTCTTTAAGTTGGTTTTCATCTTTCCCTGGTATCTACTTGAGTAGTTTAGTAATCAACCTTCTGAATTCTTTATCTGGCAAATCAGAGATTTCTTCTTGGTTTGGATCCTTCGCGCATGTTATAGAATCTTGTTCTGCCACATTACCAGAATTACTTTTCTGATTCCTTCTCATTTGAGTCACCTATTTCAGTGGAAAAATCTGGAACTCAAGGGATGCTGTTTAGATTCTTTTGTCCCGTGGGTGATCCCTTGATGTGGTACATTTCTTCTTTCCCCAGGGATGGGACTTTCTGCAAGCCAGACTTTAGTGACTGATGTTGCTCCTCTGGGTTTAGACACCTAGCAGGGTTACTAGGCTCTGTGTTAGTGCTGGGAAATGTCTGTAGAGAGTCCTGTGATGTGATCCATCTTCAGGTCTCCCAGCCATGGATACCAGTACCTGCTCTGGTGGAGTTGACAGGGCTGTGAAATAGACTGTGTGAGAGTCCTTAGTTTTAGATACATTGAGGATGCTGGCTTTCTTGAATGCTGGTTATGCCAGCAGTAAAGTTGTCACATGGACACACTGAGGACCACTGGTTAGCTGGGATTTTGCAGGCAGTGGAATTAGCTGTTGTCTTCTCCTCCTCAGAACAGGATTGTTCTGTCATGAGTTGCTGTAATGTCCTAAGTTGGTCAGCCTCCAGCCAGGAGGTGGCACTTTCGAGAGATCACCAGAGTTTTTGGCCTGTCTTTCAGAACTTCCAGTGGCCTGCCACTTCTTTCAAAGCATCCATGAATTCTTTTAGTCTTCCTGGTACATTCCTGTGGTGGTTCCTGGATTAAAAGTCCACATTGTGAGTCTCTACACATTGTTCTGTCTGTCCCAGTGGGAGCTACATGTCAGCCCTGTCTCCTGTCTGCTGTCTTGACTCCACAATCAGCTTTTTCATTTTTACTGAAACTTAATTCCACGTTGAGATTTTTAAAATTTCAACATTAAATAAGTGCCATTTTTGACTAGTACATAAATTTTATTAAAACAACTAAATCTGAAAACTAAGGAATTCATAAATTATCATTTTTTACAACCTCTCATCATTTACGTGGAGCATGTAGGATCTTTATGACTTCAGTTTAGTAAATTGTAAATACAATTTAATTGTTGTTTAACTTGTATTTGACAGCTTACCAAATAAACTAATGAAATGAATCCCACATAATCTAGATACCTATACTCCAAAGAACAGTACATGGATATTTCTTGGCCTGATAATAAATGAAAAGAAAGGAATAAGTGATGTATCTGCTTTGGCTTATTGTATCTCAGCATGAAGGAGAGAGAGGGCAGTTCTTAGTGAAATAATGCACATTAAAACAAGATAAAAATTTTTAATTGACATGATTGCATATATTGAAGTGGTACATAATTATGTTTTGTTATATAATGTATAGTGATCATATCATGGTAATTAGCATATCTGTGATCTCAAACATTATCATTTTTTTATGTTGGGAACATTCAGTATCCTCCTTCTGGCTATTTGAAACTGTGTAATATATTATTGTTAACTCGAGTCATCCCACAGCAGTATAGAACACTAGTATTTGTCCCTTCTATCTAGTGATAATTTTTGTCCAAGGTAATTTCATTTAACACAATAAAAAGCCAGGCTAAAAACATAAACCTTAATTGTAGATTTTAGTTTTGGTATTGCATTATTTGGCAATGATAAGCTTAGAAAAAATACTTAATTTTTAATTTAATTCCTTAGATTTGTTTTCTGTTAATTTATTCTTTATACCTAAAAGATAAAATGATCCCACTATTACTTTTACTGTCACACATTATTTTTCTTTGTTGAAGCAAAGAAAAAAGTTTAGAATGTGACAAGAGAAAATATTATTATCTTAAAGAAAATTTAAGTTTAAAAACAGGCTGATTCAGTACATGTTGTCATTTCAGTTAAAGATAATGTATAAGATATGAATCATAGTTGTGCAGAAATATCAATTGATTTGGCCACATATATTTAGGACTGATTATTGCTGACTAATGTTATATTTTTGAAAGTTTTAAAAATTCAATTAAAGTGATTATATAGATTTATACTTTAATATTTCAGTGGCAACAGAAATTTCGGTTTTCAGAGCACATTTTAGATTAAAGATTTTATCCTTTTCCTATGGTTTACTCATAAAAAATCAACTCTATTTTCAATACTGTGATCAAATAAAAGGGAATTGAGACAGTGTGTACAGTAAGTACTTTTTTTTCATCATTTCATAGTGTTTATTACCTACTGTCAGATTGTCCAACAAAGATATTGTAACAGTGTGCATTGTAATCAATAAGTAATGTATAAATATGCAGTTTCACCATGGCCTCAGCACTATTACAATTTGTTATTTTAATTTGTTATTTTATTATTTACTGAATAGATAGGAAATGGCATCTCTATTTTCTTTTCAATTTAATGTTCTTTGCTTACTAGTGAAAGGCTGATACATTATCTATTAATGTTGCCACAAAAGTTTCAGATCAATTTACAGGAAGTACTTTTAAATGCATTTGGTCTTGTCTAGATTAAAACAACAATGTACATTTATTAAACCCTCACTAAGCACCACATACTTAGTTTTTTTATGGATTATATAGTATTTATTATGGTTAGTATACTCATTTTACAAATGTGGAAACAAAAGCTTAGAAATATTAATACATCCAAGGTCACAGAATCATTAAGTGGTATTTATAGTTTGGTGGATTTGTCCCATCAAAGCTGGTTTTCCCTTTTACTTACCATTTTAACTCCTAAGTTGTACTATCATAGCATACCCATACTCTAAATTCATAACTGAAATAACTACTTTACTTTAAGTTTTACATTTTCTGCTGAATTCTCTTTATGCTAGTTGTATACATAGTCTTATAGGACATATTTACAAAGACAGCATAAAATAGACCAGACACTTAAGAACACACAGGAAGGTAATTTGAATGATATAGATTTTTCAGTATGGGAGATTTTATCAGTTTCATCATAATAACAATAGTGCATTCAAGTTCTTTCATGTATGTGCCACATTTTATTCTTTTATCACCCCTTCAGACACATGAGGTTGTATACTAATCTCCACATGAGGAAAATGAGGCAGGGGCCTGTTGTTTGGTTCCACTTCTGCGTGCTTTCCATCTGGATCATACTTATCAGGATGGCATTCTATTATTGCAAACCTGTGCTTTAAATTTACTGGATTACAAAGCTTTAAAGATATGTGGATCTGGGTGCTATAACACTGCTCAAAATAGCTGCCTGAATGAAGAGATATATGTACTTTAACATTACACTTTTAAAAGTGAGTATATTTCATGAGATGAATTGTCTGTCTTATGTGCAATTATAAATCATTTCTATTTCATAAGACTGTAGAGTGATTTTGAATACAAAGCAATGTTGGACAAATAGTGAATTACGTTAAATTGTATGGCAAATTGAGAAAGTGAAACTGCGATTTTGAGCAACTGTGCCTTCATGATTTAAAATGCAAGTTTCTCATGCAGTGTGGAAGGATTCTTATTTCCTCTCAAACTTCTATTATAAATGCATTTATTCTTTTTAATTTTAGCTTCACAAATAATTCTGATTTGGAATTAGGGATCTTTTTTTGAGGATAGGAAGAAATTTGCAAATTATATTAGAGTTTTGATTTGTGATAAATGACTATATAATTTATTATATACTCTGTTATAATCTGAACTATATAAAAATAATTTTCTGCTTTAAAATCTCTCACAGGGTCTTTCTTAAGACACTTTCATTCACCTCTGGAAATAGCAACAGTAGTTTCTAATCTTTGGCTAGCAGATAATTTCTAAAATCATCTTTCTTTCTCCCTGAATTGTAGTCTGAGTAGCACTTGTCTTTCAGAGAAAATGAACTTTATTTCTATTAGAAAAATTGTTAAACTAAAAGATCTGGCAATAACATTCTCAAATAAGTTTAAAGAATTTATGGCTTAAATGAATTTGAATTCTAATTTACCTTTTACTTTGAGCTAGGCTGCTGTTTTCAATTTATATGCGTTTTGTACATTAACTGCTACCCTCGATTTCCTGTCAACTCTGTAGTAAGCGATACTCTGAAATGCTACTCTATGATGCATTTAAATAAAGATAAAAGGTCAATCTAGGCTTTTCTAAAATTACCATTCTAGGATATAAGCTTCTGAATTGCTTTATATTTGTATCATTAGACATAATTTCTGACATTTAAAAATTTACCAAAAAATGTAATGAATTCAAGGTAGTCATTATTTGTCTATGGATTCGTTTAGCATGTTAAAGACTTTATATATCTTTAACCGTAAAAAACATAATATCTCTAAATAAAATTATTCTGTGTATCTCTAGGCAAACTAGAACTCATGTTCTAGAATTCTAGATCAGCAGTGAACAAAGCGAGGATGTCTGCTCTTACACCTTCTTTTTAATATATGTTGGAAGTTTTAGCCAGGACATTAAGGCAATAAATACATAAACAAATAAATAGATAGGAAAGGAAGAAGTAAAATATGTATTTCTTCATAGTGGATGTGATATTATATATCAAAAGATTCTAGGAAATCTACAAAAAGCTACTAGGATTAATAAATGAATTTAGCAAGGTTGCAGAATACAAGGCAAGTATTCAAAGATCAATTATATGTCTATACTTTAAAAACAAATAACCAGAAACAGAAATTTAAAAACCAATATCACTTACAATCCAAAAAAAAAAAAAAAAACATGAAATACTTAGAGGTAAATTTAACAAATGATTTTTTAAGACCTGTATACTGAAGACCATAGTATATTATTGAGAGAAAGTAAAAATCGGAATGAATACATAGATACACCATGTTCGGGGATCAGACAAGTCAATTTTGCTGAGATGTCAGTTCTCTACAAATTAATTTAGAATTCAGAGCAATTCTAAATTAAACCCAGTGGGCTTTATTTTAGAAACTGACAAGCTGATTGTAAAATTTATATGGAATTGCAGAGGAAAAACAATTGATACAGAGTTAGAAAACTCACACCACCTAAAGACTTATTATATAGTAATCAGAGGAATGTGTTATTAGCATATGGTGTTGAAACAATTCATTATCAATTTAGAAATACAAAAGGAAACTCCACCCTTACCACACATCATACATGAAAATTAATTTACAAGATATCATTGACCTAATATAAAAGCAAAACATAAACACTTTAAGAAGAAAAATAGGAGAAAATCTTAACAATCTTAAATCAGGCAGAGGCTTTTTATGTAGGAAGCAAAAGCCATCAATTTTTTTTTTTTTTTTTCTTGAGACAGGGTCTTGCTTTGTCACCCAGTCTGGAGGGCATTGGTGCAATCATGGCTCACTGCAGCCTTGACCTCCTGGGGTCAAGCAGTCCTCCCACTTCAGCCTCTCAAGTAGCTAAAACTACAGGTGCATGCCACCAAACCTGGCTTTTTTTTTTTTTTTAGAGATGGGTCTCATTTTGTTGCTTAGGCTGGTCTTGAAATCCTGGGCTCAAACAGTCCTCCTACCTTGGCCTCCCAGAGTGCTGGGATTATAGGCATGAGCCACCGTGTCCAGTGTGAATTTTTAAAACAAAGTGATAAATTAGACTTCCTTGAGAGATACAATTTAAAAAATGAGAAAGCAAGCGACAGACTGGGACAAGTTAATAAATAAATTAAATGCATAAACACATAGATGTATATTGTGTATGTGTTTGTATATGTATATTGAACATACATGGACCAGGATATGTGTCAAGAATATATAAAGGACCAGGTGTGGTGGCTCATGGCTGTAATCCCAGCACTTTGGGGGGCCAAAGTGAGAGGATCATTTGAGGCCAAGAGTTCAAGAACAGCCTGGGCAAAACAATGAGTTGTCATCTCTATAAAACATTATAAAATGAACTTTGCCAGGCATGGGGCACATGCTTGTTACCTCAGCTACTCAGAAGGCTGAGGCAGGAGGATTGCTTGAACCCAGGAGTTCTAGGATACAGTGAGCTGTGATCATGCCACTGCACTCCAGCATGGGTGACAGAGCAAGACTCTGTTCTAAAAATAAAATACACACACACGTGTGTGTGTGTGTGTGTGTATTTTTGTCTATAAAGAACAAATATAACTCAATAATAGAAAGACAACCTAATTTTCAGTAATGGATAAAAGAGTTGAAAAGATACTTCGCTGGAGAAGATATGTGAATGGTCAATAACTACATGAAAAGATCATATGGGCAATGGAAATTAAAACCGTTATGAAATACCACTAGATACCTACTAGAATGGCCAAAATTATTAAAGACAGTACTAAGTGTTGATGAAGATGCAAAGCAACGTCAGCTTTTATGCATTGCTAGTGGGAATATGAAATGATACTATTACTTTGAAAAACAATTTGACAATTTCTTTATAAGTTAAATATACATTTACCATATGATTCATCAATTCCATTATTTGTCTAAAGGAAATGAAAACTTATGTTCACATAAAGACTTGTTCACAAATGTTTATAGTAACTTTCTTTATAATATCAACCCAAATACCTATCAGTAGAAAAATAGATAAACCAAACGTGATGTATTCAATACAAATGGAAAACTATTTAGTGATAAAAAGGAGCAAATAACTGATACTTACATCAACATGGATAAACCTCCAAATCATTGTGGTGAGCCAAACAAGCTAGACACCCTAAAATTCCATTTTTATAGAACTCTGGAAAAGATAAATATAGGCCCAGGATGAAGATGACTTACTGGAGAGGAATATAAGGAAATATTTTGGGTTGATGGAAATGTCCTGTATCTTCATTAATGTGGTAATTACATGTTTACGTATGTATCACAATTATTGAACTGTACATTTAAAATTCATGTATTTTATTGTGTGTAAATTGTACCTGAATAAAGATGAAAAAGATAGTATTTATAAATTCTATTAATACTTGATTTCCAAAGGAAAATAACGCAAAAGATAAGTGAACACTTAAAGATAATTTCAAAGTAAGTCTTGCTTGAAACTATATAAAAGTATTTATTAAAAGGCAATTAACTACTAACATCCAAGGGTGAAAATTTTGACCTTTAGTGTATTATGCAGAAAAATTATGGTATATTTCTTTTAAAATTGATCAAAGACAGCAACATACATTAATCAGAGGAAAGCATCAATTAAATGTAGAAACAAGATTTAAACAAAGATTCATATTAAAATGATGATAAGTAATACTTAGAAACTGCATCCTGGAGACACACTTGTATTTTTAGAAAAACAGAAACATGTATATTAGTGTGAAAAGATGTCAAAAAACAAATATTAAAATGTTGAGCACAACACATTATGTTGACAAGAATATATCGTAAATGACTGTAGCTTGCAATAAGGAAATATCTTCCTTGTTTTTCTCTTTAGGCTTTTTTTACAGGCATTAATATCAACAAATATTTCCTTTCCTCCCTTTATTTATTGAACCATACCCCTTCTCATGCTATCTTTTCCCCGAAAGGAAGTGAATTAATTCACCACCTCTTCTTATTACAGTTTTTCATTTTAAAAACAAAAAACACTACTTAAGTTTTCCCTTTCTCTTATTTCCAAAGTTATATATTTAGCCACCTAAGTTATGCTGTACTTCAAAATGTTTGTTGTTGTTGTTGGTTTGAGACAGAGTCTCTGTCACCCAGGCTGGAGTGCAGTGGCACGATCTTTGCTCACTGCAGCCTCCGCCTCTCGGGTTCAAGTGATTCTCCTGCCTCAGCCTCCAGAGTAGCTGGGATTACAGGAGCACACTACCAAGCCTGGCTAATGTTTGTATTTTTAGTAGAGATGGGATTTTGCCATCTTGGCCAGGCTGCTGTCGAACTCCTGACCTCAAGTGATCCACCCACCTTGGCCTCCCAAAGTGTTGGGATTACAGCTTGAGCCACTGCGCCTGGCCCTCAAAATGTTTTTGAACAATTTTTGTTATAGTTATGCAAATGCTTCTTGAGTTCAATGGTACAGGAAATTATGAGCTTGCTTCCATTTTGTATGGCATCAAAAATGTGTAAAGTGCTGCAGAATGGGTTACCTATGTTACATCTTCTCTTAAAATGATAATTTTTATGGTCCTTTACTTTTCCCCCCTTCTTTTATGAGCTGTGTCGTTAAAAATCACTTCAATTGCTCATCTAACCTTTCTTCTCACCCAAGAAAACCATTTTGAAGTCCGTAGGTGATATTACTTTCTTGAGGCTTGATGGACCCTGCTGAGATCAAACCTGCTTGTTACTTTTCTTAGCACTCCTTTTTGTTGGAGAGTCTTAAATATTAGTCTTTGTTAACCTTTCCACAGATTTGTTATTGGGCGGGAAAAACCAGGACAAGTGAGTGAGGTTGCCCAGTTGATAAGCCAGACACTGGAACAGGAGAGGCGCCAGAGAGAGCTGCTGGAACAGCATTATGCCCAGTATGATGCCGACGATGACGAGGTCAGTAGTGCTTGCAATGATTATTTTTCCCACATTTTCTAATTCATGAAACTCTCTCTACTGTATAACAGTATGAAACAGTATGACAGGTTTTATGCAGTTTCTTGAGGAAGGTGTGTCCACATTGAACTAAAATTCTACCTTAGAAAAGAAATACTACTAGCATCTGATACACACTTAAGAATCAAGTCATGGTATCCTTTTTACAGTATGAAGACTGTGGACACAAATAAGTCTTATATTTTGCACTATTATAAAGGAAGTCATAGAAACAGAAAAGGATAAAAACACAGAAATGTGAATAATGTCTGTCTTTATTGGTGGAATTGGGCGATTTTCTCTCTCTGCTTTATATTTTTTCAATCTTTTCCAAATGTTCTACTATAGTATGTAATGCTTTTCCAAAAACTTGGTAAACACACCCAAACACAAACAAATATACATAGAAAAGTAGTAAAGATTGCTGAGTGTTTCCAGTGTCTTTTTCCCCCAGGAAGAGAAAGTTCTTTGGATCTGCTCACTATGATTTGTGCTAACATAATGCAGAACAAAGCTTTCCACTAGCACATGTTCCATAGAGTAGATACATATTGGAATAATTTTACATCCTGCTTTCTGTAAAAGATCAAGTAAATGAATAGAAGCTAACCCTCAAGTGAAAACAGCTCTCCAGAACCCTTGTGTGCTGTAATATAATACAGATGCTGGTCTGTTTCTAATGTCATTGTCAAATGTACATTGATATAACGGGACAACATGCTTTATTATAAACACATTTAAACATGCATATGTTTCATATTGGCATGTCAAAAGATCCATCAACAATTTAATTGTAGTATTTTATACTCCATATACTAGTATATATTCAGATAAAATAAATATTCTTCATTCCAGCTGATATAACCACAGTGAAACTTCATATATTCAACCCCTTCTTTTCTGAATATATAACTTTTCAGAATTTTGCTTTCTAGCCAGGATATAGAGATTAATAAACAGACATTCAAATATTTTCACATATTTTTAATCTGAGATGTTTTAATCCCAATATATATTAAGATCTCATGAATATGTGGTATAATGAGGATATATTCTCTACTTATTTTAGTAGAAAATTAGAGGTGGTATATCTGTTAACTTTTGATCAAAGAATAATACACTAGAAATCCTTTAAGTGAATGAATTAGACTCTTAGAACTTGATTTAATTTATTTTCTTACTTGATGAGTCCATTTGAAATGGCAAGTATATTTTCATTACACTGAGATATTTTGCATGAAAAATGTTCTCTTGAATTTTCAAACTAAAAAAGGGATTTCCTCAAATATTTTGAACTTGTATCTTTCTTGGTTTTCAATTCTCTACATTAGTATTTTGTATTTTATCAAAGACACCAATTTGCTTTGACTGCAAGCTTTTTCTAAGATTGTAGAATCATTTTCTGCAGGTTTGATTTTTGCATCCTCACTGTGCTAGGATTTTTGGTCTTAGGTTCAGGGGAGTACAGTGACATCAAGTGGTGGAAGGGGACGCGGCCAGGCTTTCTAGTCTGTGTGCCTTGGTGTCTTTGGCCCGAAAGCACAGGGATTGGGCTAGATCACAAAATTCCTTCCACCTTCTAATGTTCCATGAATGTGAAATAAGCCATCAAGTCTAACAAGCAGAGGGGGCAAACAAGATAGTCACATTTTTAAGGCACTCCAAGTAAAACATTTAGATCACAGACCACACATTTTCTACAGTTATTTTGAGGCACTGATCTCATTCATTCCCAAAAGTTGATATAAGATTTAGCTTTTTCTTTTTCTTTCTTTTTTTTTTTTTTTAGACACAGGGTCTTGCTGTCACCCAGGCTGGAGTGCTGTGGTGCAAGCATAGCTCAATATATCCTCAAGCTCCTGGGCTCAAGCCAACCTTCTGCCTAGCCTCAGCCTCCTGAGTAGCTGGGACTATCGGCACACAGAACCACATCCTGCTAATGAAAAAAAAAATTTTTTTTTAAATAGATGAGATCTCACTTATGTTGTCCAGGCCTGTCTTGAACTCCTGGCCTCAAGCAATCCTCCTGCCTCAGCCTCCCAAAGTGCTAGGATTATAGGTGTGAGCCACCCCACCTGGCCCAGATTTTTCTTTAACTTGATAATTTGAATAGATGGAAAAAGAATATTTTTTACATGACATTTATACTTAGGAATGTATCACATCTTAAATGGCAGATTGCTTATAGATTTTTGTTTGTTTGTTTGCCTGCTTTTGTAAAGTAATCAGAGTTGTCACCTGAGCAGATATTGTCAGGGGCAAGGAAATTAAGTAAATATTTAGTGGCAGGCACTTTGCAAGGTGTCTTTCCTACATGATCTCATTTAATCTTTGATGCAGCCAGAAGAGATTTTTTTTTTTTCCTAGAAATGCAGCAACTGAGGTTTCTTCTAGTGGTATGTCCAGTAGCTGGCAGAGTTGGAACTGGAATAAGGTCTTGCTGGCTCAAAAGCCTGGACTCTTTGCAACACACTGTGCTGTTTTTCAGTAGAGTATACAGAACACTCCTGCTCTATTCAGGCAGACACAGAATAACTGGGTAACAAAAGATGTTAAGAGAATTACTGTTTGGGGTGCTACAGTTCAGGTTCTATGATTCTTTGTTTTGTATTTCTAATAATAGGGAAATCAAGTCTTTGGATAATTATTTTACTCTATCTAACAGTCCGTAAGAATCATCTTCATAGAGTTTAAAGGGAAGAATGATTGAGTACTCAATTTTTGAAATTAGTTTAGCTTTGAGTTAAACTGTTTTTTCTTTCTGCAAGTTGTAGAAGTAAAAACAAGGTGCTTGCTATGTTACTCCAAGTAACTCACTTTATGGAAAAATGTCAAAGAGAATTTTCCTTTGTATCTCTTTCTCATCCTCCTCTGTGACTTGGGTTTTTTCCCTTTTTTGTATGTTACACACTGCCTCACCAAAAGATGCCCAGATAAAAACCAACTGTTAATTTTTGTTATATAGGAGAGATGAAAGCTGTACAAATAGTGAAAATCGACTCCAATGTTAAAATTTCAAATTATCATTTGATTCAAATTCTTTTTTTTCTAATGCTAAGAAATATTATTTATTTATTTTATTTATTTTTTTTTTTTTTTGAGACGGAGTCTCGCTCTGTCGCCCAGGCTGGAGTGCAGTGGCCGGATCTCAGCTCAATGCAAGCTCCGCCTCCCGGGTTTACGCCATTCTCCTACCTCAGCCTCCCAGGTAGCTGGGACTACAGGCACCCGCCACCACGCCTGGCTAGTTTTTTTGTATATTTTTTAGTAGAGACGGGGTTTCACCGTGTTAGCCAGGATGGTGTCGATCTCCTGACCTCGTGATCCGCCTGCCTTGGCCTCCCAAAGTGCTGGGATTACAGGCTTGAGCCACTGCGCTCGGCCTAAAAAATATTATTAAATTGATTGATTTGAGTGCTTTTTCCCCATTTTCTATGTACTCCCTGTCTTCCTTTGTGAACGAAGAATAAAATGCCCAAGAGGCATAAAGGAAATGAGAAGAACAAATGTTGAATATATAATGAATAAATGCTCCTTGAATAATTGAGTTAATTTCATATATAATCCAACAATTTATTGATTGATATATCTTTGTTAAAATAAGGCCTGGATGTGTGTAATCACTCACTTGGTTTTTTACTTTTATGATTTATAGAATCATCTTGTGATTTCCAAGTTAGAGTTATTTTTATTTGACAGTATCCCTTGTGACATTCCCTGCACCAGTAAGGAAAACCTCCAATTAGATTCAGAGCAACCAAGTTCATCCAACTGATTTCCAGAGCCAGCTCTTAGATCAGCATTTTCTGCTGAAGGATAGATAGCTTCTGTTTTTCATCAAATCATCCAGTTGATTGTAACTTGGAACTTGTCACAGTGACAGAGGGTATTTGCTTGCTTGCATTCACTACATGGAAAACATCACAATGGGAGAAATAGCTCCTGAAATTATAAACCTACAGTGGAGCTCTAAGAACTATATTGAGGAAGATTACCTTACAATATATTACGTATGCTTAGACCTATCTGTTTCAATGCTTTAGGAAATTATAAGTCATACTCTAGTAGAATTTAAGCTATATAGATAATTTTCAAACTATTTAAATTTCTGCTTTTTCTGTTTTTTCTTCCTCTACATCTTTAGAAGGGTTTAAAATAAGCGAAGAGCCAATTTTATTTTAATTTGCATCCCTGTTTTTGTTTACTCTCTGTTAAACATTCTGATTTTTAAAAAAAATGTTAAAATGGCTCTGCTTAAAAGCTGTAGAATAAAAAGGAGGATCCTATTTAAGAAGAGGGAGATGAATATTTGAACAATTGAAAAATTTTAAATGTATATCTGAATATATCTGTGATTCATGATTTAATTTCTGTTTAATAGAAGTATTGATCACTTGGGTTTTTTTCTTTCTTTCTCTTTCTTTTCTAACAATCTGAAAGGTTGCCATGGAGGATTTCAGTAAATCCCTCAGACAGTCAGCACTATTTCATGACACTTGGGGGGTATGATAAATTTTTCAACTAGAATTTAACTTTTTAATTACATTTACTCTCTTGTCATACTCCACCACTATCAGTGTGTAGCCTTTTAGTAGTGAGATGATGTAATTATGGTATATATTTTGTGTAGCGTGTATATATTATGAGTATTTTTTATTTAAGAGCATTGTGCAGTTTGAAGTGCTGCAGGCTTAGAGGAAATACAGTATGAACTGGTGCTATATTCCATTTCTGAATTAGAAAATAAGTATGGTCATTGAAATTAAAATAAAGTATTGCACTGTAAAAATTATGATTATTTGGCTTCCTTAAATATTCTTTTAAGATATAATATTTATGACATTGTAAAGTCTTAGCTATAGATAGCATTTCAAAGTCTCCTTAGGCAGTAGTTCATAAGAAGGTTAATCATCACTCCAGAAACTGAAGCCCCTTCTTCTAAAATATAATTTAATCTTTCTTTCATAATTTGTTTTCATTACTGGAAATTAATATCATTATAAGAATGTTATAGCAACAATATATTTTTAGAATCTTTTAAAGTATTAAATACAGTTTAGAGTAGCTGCCCACATGGGTATGGTTTTTTATTGCTTGTGTTGGCATGTAATAATTAGAGGAAAAATATAATGGAAGCTTTGGTTTGCATAAGTATTAAAAGGTATACAAGAATATAATATTTATGTTATAAAAAGTGTTAGAGGGATAACATTAAATTTGACTCATACTGTTTGCCATTCCTAGTTGGAAACAGCTTGTGTGTGTAAACAAGAGATTGCAGTTATTATGGTTGGCCTTTTAATCATGTGAATACAATAATGTAAATAGACTTTATACTGAATAATACTGAGAAACTAAGAGTGGGGGCATTTTTTACCAACATGCAGCAATATTGTCTTAGTACTTAACACTGTGTATAACAGTAAGCACTGGGACTCAGTGTTTTTCTATCCTTTATCATTTGGCTTTTCTCTTTGCAGTGGGGGTTAAGCCTTCTTTAATATTTTTTGTCAACCATTTTAGAACACTGTGGCTGAATTACAAGGAATGTCTGGCAACTGCAATAACAATAACAACTATTTTCTTAAGGTTTGTTTTTTCGTTGAAAGTAATGCTTACCTGTACTTTCCTGGTTTATATGTAAAATTAAATATTCTTTGTGTCTTATTAACTATCTGTATGTTCTGAAGAACTTCTCTAGAGTGATGTGTTTTGTGCATTGAATAATAGTTTGAAAATAATCATAAAAAAACATTTAATTCTGAAACATAGCATATATTTTAGGTATAGCTTCTGCAATTTAGACTCATTTCTTAATATTTAGCCATGGATATTTTTAACCCCTAACACTTTAAATATCTTGTGATTGAAATTAAAGGGAAAAAACAAATGTCCAACAGCAGGTCTGTATGATGTTTATACAGTAATAATGTACATAGTGATTTATACTGTCTGTAAATCCAGTACTTTCTAAGAAACTAATCTTTTGAGACAAAATTCTTGATTTTTCAAAACACTAGATACATATATCTTTAAATTATAGTAGCATTTAGTTGCATGATTTATATGGTAGACATATCAAAATATCTAAAATGATACTATACTTTAAATAATAAAATAATTCTCATTATGTTTAGTTGCTGTTAATATAGATAGAGGTGCTTAAAAATGGAGGTTGAGTGTATGTAAAAGGCAGGCTGATTTATGGCAATTAGAGGAGCCTGAAGAATAAAAGAAATATATTTAACAGCCTGTTCACAGACTCCAATTTGGTCTAATCTCTAAAATCATTAAATTTAATTACATCCTTTGGTTTATGATCCCCAAATCTGTAGCAACGGTCATTGTCATTGAGGCCCAGAATCACAAGGTGCTTGGAAAACATTCTGTTTAAGACTCTATCCATATGTGCTCTGGCCTAAGTAGTGTATACGCACGCTTCACACATGCACCACACACGCACCACACATGCCCACACACACACCACACACACACACCACACCTACCCATGCACACACACCACATATACCTACACACACACACACACACCACACTCAAGCCACACATACCCACACACACCACACATACCCACACATACACCACACACACATACACATACCCACGCAACCACACTCACACCACACAAACCCACACACACACCACACACACATGACAAACACATTACACACACCACCATCACACACCACACATACCACAAATACACACCTCACACACCCCACACACACACCCACACGCAACACGCACATACCACACATACCCACACACACACCACACATACCCCCACACACACCACACACACCACACATACCCACACGCACACACCACACATACCCAAAAACATACACACCACACATACACACCACACATACCCACGCAACCATACTCACACCACACATACCCACACACACACCACACACACGACAAACACACTACACACACCACCCTCACACACCACACATACCACAAATACACACCTCACACATGCACCACACACACCACACACACTCTGACCCCACAGGGTAGACATCCTCCTGTACTTAAAAGATTTTTCTCTAGAAATATTCTTCGTATATGGAGATGTTATTTTTTAATACACTGTGTACAGACAGAAAGATGGGTAAAGGGGAGATACAGGTTAGGATAGGAACCTTCATCTAAACAATGTCATCTTTTTGTAGCTCATTTTCTTTGATTTAAAAAAACTATGATGCAAATGATTTGAATATATTTTCCTTCCCACTGCTACATTGTGATGTTATTTACTCATGAGCTAGATACGAAATACCAAATAAACTTTATCAAATTCTTCCATGTAATTAAATTTCTCTGAAAGTGTAGACTTTGTACTCCCTAGAAACTATGCTAGAACAATTCAATATTACAATGATGAAACACAGTTTGCAGTGTTAAAGAGATGTCATAGAAACTAACACAAATGACAGTATTTTTCTGACTTTAAAAATGTATGAATAATTTACCAAAACATTCTAAAATGCTAAAAAACACAGTGAGAGATGGATGCCTGGGAAACAGACTTACTTTCCCAGGGGCCATCGGGATCCCCTAGTTTTTCTAGGCCTTTTGTTTCCTCTACCTTTTACGGTGTAGTACACTGACTCTGTTGCCCTTGTATGTCAACTTAATCCTGTTCACCTTTCAGGGTTCCATTTAAGTTTCATCTCCTTCACAAAGCATTGCTGGGCTAGTGGTACTGTGTGTATCTCTTTCTATCATTATTTATCCATAAATTCCCCCCATTAGCCTGTAATCTCTTCAATGACAGGTTTCAATGAGCTTTTGCTTGCTACAACATTTTAATTGTCTTGAGAGTCCATGAATTTGCAAGAAGACCGTATCTCTATCACACTAAACCACAATCTTCTTCATGTAAAACCAGAAAAAAATGAATGTGCATATTTTATCCCTTGAAAACCTTTGGGACTATCAAAATAGCAACTTGGTGACTCACAGTAACATGCCTTCTTTTTAGTCATAACTGAATAAACCTGCAATTGAAACAGAATAGTCAAAATGGCCTAAATTACAATACTGCATATATGTCCTTATCTCCTTCCCAATGTATTCACTTAGAAATAGCCTTAAATCATAGAAACATATTTTCTGTCACAGAAATACATTTCCATCTGCAATGAAAACTGAATGGTGACGTGGCCAAGGATTGAGATGGTAAAGCTGCTTTATCATGGAGTTTTGTCAGGCTTGATAAAGGCTTCATTTATTTTTAAGTGATATTGAAGCTAGTAAGGATGTTAAAAACTCTAGTTGATTTCGGAAGTTTCAGTTCCTAAAGAGATTTTTTTAATGGATTTATTGAGATAAATTTGACATAGAGTGAAATGCACAGATCTTAAATGTATAATTTGATATGTTATCATTACATAGTCCCATTGAAATATCAACTTTAATGAGTAATAATTTACATTCAATAAAATGCACCAATTTTCAGTGTATTTAAGTTAATGGTTTGATGAGTAACTACCACCATAATCAAGATATAAGACATTTTTATTACCTCAAATAGTTAACTTATGGAACTTTGTAGTCACTCTCAGCCTGAGACAACTATTCAGTCTGCTTTTTGAAACTGTAAGTTAATTTCTCCAATTCTAGAATGTCATTAGAATAAAAGCACAACATATTCAATTCTAGAATGTCATTACAATAAAAGCAGAACATACTTAACTTTTCTTGAACTGCTTCTTTCACTCATCATAATGTCATAATTGTCATTAATACTTAAATGTTATGATGATACTGTAATTGGTATTGCTTTGAGTTATAGTAGACAAAACCCAGGGTCCACCTGATATGGGATGCCTAATTAGGAAACTTCGTCATAAAGCTGGAACCCCATGGACTACACCTTTCTGTAAAGTGAAAATAAATCTATCACTCCGGGGACTGCATGGATAATTGCCAGTGTCAAACCTTAGGTGCTGAGGGGAAGAGCCAAAAAATTTTTTTCTAAGAAATTATGATCACAAGTAGACTTAATTTATGTTACTTTTCAGAAGAAAAAAAAAGCATATCTTTCCTTGGGCATTCATTGTTACTCAAAGAAAATAAAGTTTCTAGAAATACGAGTTAACCATTTCAAGGTACAAAGTTCACAGGGAAATAAAGCACCATGAGTAACAAACAGCAGAAAATAAAAGAAAGGGAGGGAGGAAAAGAAAAGAAAGAGAAAGAAGAAAGAAAATAAATATAAGGTCAAAATCCTTTTATTATCAATTATGCCAAACTAGAACAAATATCTCCAGTTGCATATAACTTATTCCAGAAGACAGAAAAACAAAAGTAGTACAACTTGATACCAGGAATGCAGTAAAACTTTGAGAGTGTGAGATGTATGAAGTAATAAAACATAACCTTGGTACCAAAAGCTAACAACGATGACAAAGAAAACTTATAGGTCCATCCCATTCATAAAAACAATGCAAAAAAGTCCTAAACAAAGTATTAGTAAACCATATGAAGCAACATATAAAAGAGATATCATAGCTAGAATGTCATTAGAATAAAAGCACAACATACTCAATTCTAGAATGTCATTACAATAAAAGCAGAACATACTTAACATACTTGACTCACAGTAACATGCCTTCTTTTTAGTCATAACTGAATAAACCTGCAGTTGAAACAGAATAGTCAAAATGGCCTAAATTACAATACTGCATATATGTCCTTATCTCCTTCCCAATGTATTCACTTAGAAATAGCCTTAAATCTTAGAAATGTATTTTCTATCACACACCACACATACCACAAATACACACATACCTCACACACATACATGGAGCTGTCATCTCCCATGATAACAATGCCTTCTTCGGGAATACCACCTGAAGAACCTGCCTGAGGCTGTTTTACAGTTAGTCTATTTTTTTATAAGTAGAAGGACTACACTCTAAAAAAACAGTAAAAAGGGTGATAGATTTATTTTCACCTTACAGAAAGGTGTAGTCCATGGGGTTCCAGCTTTATGATGAAGTTTCCTAATTAAGCATCCCACATCAAGTGGACCCTGGGTTTTGTCTACTATAACTCAAAGTAATACCAATTACAGTATCATCATAACGTTTAAGTATTAACAATAATTATGACATTATGATGAGTGAAAGAAGCAGTTCAAGAAAAGTGTGTTCTGCTTTTATTGTAATGACATTCTAGAATTGAGTATGTTGTGCTTTTATTCTAAAAAATTTATCATAAATTACGTAGATAATATATCATAACTAGGTTGGGTTTAGCCAGGAATGCAAGTATGGTTTAACATTGGAAAATCAGTCACTTTTTATATTTGACATTGTACTGGAAGGCAAGTAAAAGAAATTAAAGAAATAAATTGTAAAGGAAGAAATGAAACTGTTATTCACGTACGATGAGATTGTCCATTTAAAAAATCTCAAAAAGTACCTATAGATAAGTTATTAGAAGTAATATAAAATTATAGTAACTTTGCTGAATACATAATTAATGTAAAATAAAACATATGTTTCAATATGTCTGCAAACCAGGAGAAAACATAATTTATAAGTTACCATTTATAAGCCTTCAAGACATAAATGATAGGGAAGACCTTCACAGAGAAAAATAAAATCATATAGAGATATACTAAAGAAAGTGTATAAAATAGGACAAGGAAACCTTGTTCATGGTTTGGAAGATTCAATACCTGTTGATTTGGTGCAATTCTTGTAAAAATAATTTCAAAAGATTTTTAAATAGAATTTGGTAAGCTATTGCTAAAATATACATGAAAGGGCGATACACGAGAAATAACCATGGCATTTCACATGCTTTAAAATGGAAATAAATTGTAATCCCAGCACTTTGGGAGGCCGAGGCGGGCGGATCACGAGGTCAGGAGATCGAGACCATCCTGGCTAACACGGTGAAACCCCATCTCTACTAAAAATGCAAAAAATTAGCCGGGCGAGGCGGCGGGCGCCTGTAGTCCCAGCTACTCGGGAGGCTGAGGCAGGAGAATGGCGTGAACCCGGGAGGCGGAGCTTGCAGTGAGCCGAGATCGCGCCATTGCACTCCAGCCTGGGCGACTAAGCGAGACTCTGTCTCAAAAAAAAAATAAATAAATAAATAAATAAAATAAAATAAAATGGAAATAAATATTATTAAACTTTAGTAAATTTATACTTTGAGACAAAAGAATGGGCAAGTTGGTCAAGGAGCCCAGAAACAGCACTTCAGATATACAAAGACCTGATTCATGACATAGATTACACTCTAGAAGAATTGAGAAATGTTTGGCTCCTCAATAAAGAGAATATAGTGAAGTTGAGCCCCCATATAATCCATACCCAAAATTCTGTCTCAAGTGGACTGACTACTCAAATGTGAAGAGCAAAAATATAAAACTTGGAAGATAGTGTAGAAGAATACCTTTATGACCTCAGTTTTTAGAAATGTTTCTTAAATGAGCCGCTGAGAAACCTGACTACATTAAACTTCTGTTCATCAAAAGAATACCGTTAAGAAAGTGAAAAGACAAATCAGAAGCTGGAATAAAATGTTTAAAAAATAAATAACTGAAAGTAAATTACAGTCACATGTTGCTTAATGGTGGAGATAAATTCTGAGAAACGTACTTTTAGGCAATTTCATCATCATGTGAACATTATAGACTGTACTTACACAAACCTAGATAGTATAGCCTATTACACACCTAGGCTAGATGTTACAGCCTGTTTCTCCCAGGCACAAAACCTGTACAGCATATTATTGTACTGAATACTGTAGGCAATTTTAACACAATGGTATTTGTGTATCTAAACATGGAAAATGTACAGTAAGAATATGGTATAAAACATAAAAAATGGGCCGGGCGCGGTGGCTCAAGCCTGTAATCCCAGCACTTTGGGAGGCCGAGACGGGCGGATCACGAGGTCAGGAGATGGAGACCATCCTGGCTAGCACGGTGAAACCCCGTCTCTACTAAAAAATACAAAAAAAAACTAGCCGGGCGAGGTGGCGGGTGCCTGTAGTCCCAGCTGCTCGGGAGGCTGAGGCAGGAGAATGGCATAAACCTGGGAGGCGGAGCTTGCAGTGAGCTGAGATCCGGCCACTGCACTCCAGCCTGGGCGACAGAGCGAGACTCCGTCTCAAAAAAAAAAAAAAAAAAAAAAAAAACAAACATAAAAAATGGTACACCCATGGAGGCCACTTACCATGAATGGTGCTTGCAGGACTGGAAGTTGCTCTGGCTGAGTCAGTGAGTAAGTGTGAACACTAGGACATTACACTATTGCAGACTTTATAAACACTATACATTTAAGCTACAATACATTTATTTAAAAATATTTTCTTTCTTCAAAAATAAATTAACCTTAGCTTACTCTAACTTTTTTATTTTATAAACTTTTAGATTTTTAAAAACTTTTTGACTCTTTTGTAATAACACTTAGCTTAAAACACACTTTGTATAGCTGTACAAAAATATCTTTATTCAGTAAGCTTTTTCCTGTTTTTAAGTTTTTACTTTTTAAATCTTCTTGTTAAAAACTAAGACGCAAACATACACATTAGCCTTGGCCTACACAAGGTCAGAATCATCAGTATCTTCTACCTCCATGTCTTGTGTAGCTGGTAGGTCTCAGGGGCAATAACATACATGGAGCTGTCGTCTCCCATGATAACAATGCCTTCTTCTGGAATACCTCCTGAAGAACCTGCCTGAGGCTGTTTTACAGTTAGTCTTTTTTTAATAAGTAGAAGCACTACACTCTAAAATAACAGTAAAAAGCATACTAAATACATAAACCACTAACAAAGCTGTTTATTATCAAGTATCATGTACTGTGCATAATTGTATGCACTATACTTTTATAAAACTGGCCACACAGTAGGTTTTTTTACACTAGTATCACTACAAACGTGAGTAATGTATTGTGCTATGACATTATGACAGCTTTTCAGCTCCATTATAATCTTATGGGACCACTGTCATATGTAAGGTCCAGCACTGACCAAAATGTCATTATATGGTACATGACTGTATATAAAAAGTACTTCTATGAGGCAGTAAGGAAATACTGCAATGGGCCATTGGCTTGAACAGGTATGTCTTAGAAGAGGAAATCTCCATACCAGATGATGTCCAAATATATTAGCAATCAGCAAGTGAAAATTAAAACCCAAAATAAAATACTACTTTATACCCACTGAATTGATTTAAATCAGATATTTTAAGTTTTAGTGAGGATGTGGAGTAAGGGAAACTCTTATTCTCTGCATGTAGAAAAATAAATAAGCCCAACCATTTTGAAAAACAATTTGGCATTATCTAACAAAGTTGACTCAACAATTATATTTTTTGTAAACCACCCTAGTAAAATTCATATACATTAGCTATAAGACATGTATAATATTGTTCTTGTAGTAGTAACAAAATTTGAGTATATCTGACATCTCTATCAACAAGAGAATGGATAAATATATTATTGTATTATTGTATAGTCATAAAATGAAATTATATGTTGATTCAGCAACTCGCAACAACTTCTGGAATCTTAGGAGCACAGGATTAAAAGCAAAAAGGCACAGAAAAATACACACAATATTATTCCATTTATATAAAGCATAAAATCATGTCAAAATAACACATTGTTTGGATATAAAAATATAGCAAAACTAAAAAAAAAAAAAAAACTCAGAATGATAAAATTCAGCAGAATTACTCCAGAAGAGTAACTGAAATGGAATCAAGGAGGCACACACAGAGGACTTCAATGAAAATGAGTTGTTCTGT
Source organism: Macaca thibetana thibetana (assembly GCF_024542745.1). Classification (NCBI taxonomy): domain Eukaryota; kingdom Metazoa; phylum Chordata; class Mammalia; order Primates; family Cercopithecidae; genus Macaca; species Macaca thibetana. The sequence goes on from NC_065580.1 coordinate 74,639,906, forward strand.
TCCTTTTCCTGAAATAAGTTGTTAGTTTATTCATGGTGGTTATATAATTATTCATTATGTTTTAAATTTATTTCTTGAATAGGCTTTATGTCAACTCAGTATTTAATATAATTCAAAAGCTGCCAAGTATAATATATTTTGCAGTTATGTGATTATGTGGATATAAAATGAATAGGACATAGTTCCTGCACTCTGAGGACTTATAAAATGGCTTAAAACTTTGTGTCTTCAACTTGCTTCAGTATGAGAATATCATGCTACTTCTTTAAAAATACAGATTTATCCACCCAGCCTCAGACCTACTGAATCTGAATATGGCTTGCAAGGATATCACCTGGGATGTTTGTGGGAAGCGGTTAGACGCAATCAGTATTGGAGTGATCCAGTGTAAAGATGCCAGGAATCTTGCAGTAAAGATCTTTGAGTCCTGGCATTGCAGGCACTTTGCAAGACGGAATGGCTGCCACAAATCATGAGACAGCCATGTGAGGAAAGGACTAGAATTATTCTCCCTGGAAGGAGATTTTAAGATTGAGACTATGTTTATCATTAATCTGTGTAATACCATAATCCATGTAATACCACTAGTGACATTTTTGTTGATTTTACTTTTTTTTGTACCTTAAATTCTGTAACTGTAATTTCTGGTTCTATTTGATGATCTGATAGCATTTTTGCAATTATATGAATCAGTCTTTATGTAAACACCTTATTTTTCAAGATTCAATTACTTGTACAATTATAGAATTACTACAATAATGATAACATGTCTCTTCAGTCACTCATAGCTGTCCTCTTCTGTAGAGGAAAATTCAGGGAAATACAATCTCTTAGTCTCTTCCCAAAGTTCTACTGGCATCAGAATAAGTGCTTCATTGTTCTCTTGGCAAGTAAAATGAAACTCAAGGAAGACTGCCAGTTTGAATTTGCAGTGTGACATTTGAATTATAGAGGTCTACTTTGGTCTGTCGACCGTTTAGTTCAGGATCTCAGTGGCAAAAAGAGATCACTGGTTCCCTCCTCATATAGAATATATTTATCAGGGACTTAATTAAAAACAATAGCATTTCTCTCTTTATAAGTAGGTAAATGTATTAAATGGAATTGAATTAAGAATATTAAGACATGGAGAATATATTTTATATTCACAAGCAGCTTATTTTGCTGTGAAAATAGTTAATATATGTAGTAAAAAATTTAAATCCTTTTCAAGGCAACCTGTCAAAAGATCCAATAACCATAGTGTAAAAGAATCATCACAATGTTAAGGGATACAAAATAAAAGTGGATTTGATATTTCTGCTTTCTATTTTTATTTGCAAAGAGGTTTTTGTTTTGTTTATTTTCTGTAGCACAAGCAGCTGTGGCAATAAAGGGTGTGTTCAATTTTTTTTTTTTCTTTTTGAGACGGAGTCTTGCTCTGTTGCCCAGGCTGGAGTGCAGTGGCATGATCTCAGCTCACTGCAACTTCCACCTCCCGGGTTTGAGCAATTCTCCTGCCTCAGCCTCTTGAGTAGCTTGGACTACAGGCACATGCCACCATGCCCAGCTAGTTTTGTATTTTTAGTTCAGATGGGGTTTCACCATGTTGGTCAGAATGGTCTCGATCTCCTGACCTCATGATCCACCCTCCTTGGCCTCCCAAAGTATTGGGATTACAGGCATGAGCCACCGTGACCGGCCCAAAAATGTTTTTTAAAAAAACGCAGCCTATCGCAGAGCAGAGTATACAGAAACAAATCATAGCTAGAAAGTATTTTAAAAGGTAATTACTTTAAAAAGTAATTGCGGGTTTTTGCCATTGAATGTAATGGCATTAGTTTGCACCAACCTAATATAACAATAGTGTTCAATCTTTCTAAAATCAACTGAATTTCTTGACATTTTTACCCCCCTGAGGGCCTCATCTTTCATCTAACTGTATAGACTTTTTTTTCCATTAAATAATTGTTGGGAAACAGTTCTCCATGGGCCTGTCACAATTCTGAGACGCTGACTGCCCTATGTTCTGGACTACCTTTTCAAGTGTTTGTGTTTGTGGACTGAACAGCCTTGGAAGATAGTTTTCCCTTTAGAGCAAAGGGCAGTAATATTTACTGCTGATTATGAAAGATTCTGGTTACATAGCTCTGGGTTCTTCTGACTTGTCTACCTGTGCAGGAATCATCTGACCTTCTACTCATTACCCTTTGGAAATGTGGCTTCAGGAGCCAGTCCAAAAATGGTAATACAGCTGTTCTCCCTTATCTGCAATTTTGCATGTGAGGGTTTCAGTTACCCACAGTACAGTACAATAAGATATTTTGAGAGAAAGAGACTATGTTAACATAGCTTTTATTATAATATGTTGTTATAATTGTTCTATTTTATTATTAATAATGTAGTATATAGAATGTACTGTGCCTAATTTATAAATTGAACTTCATCATAGGTATGTATGTATAGGAAAAAGCATAGTATATAATAGGGCTCAATACTATCTGAAGTTTCAGCCATCCATTGAGGGGCCTTGGATTTATCCTTTGTGGATAAGGGGAAACTACTGTAGTCTGTTTCAACTAGTTCAAAGACCCATCCTGGGTTAGAAGAAGGATCTGACCCCACACCTATATTGAGCATGAATTGAAGAAATTTCACTCACTGGGGAGATGATGAGGCAGGGTGTGTAGTGCTAGATAAGGAGGAATAGCAACAGTTAGGCTGCTTTTTGACTCAACCCTCTTGCAGTCTGTCATGTCTGTCATGCCAAGTTTAGATTCATTCTGATGATAAAAGGTGTCACAGTGTTCTTTGCTGTTGGTCCTGGCTATTACAAGGGAATATTGTTCCTATTGGGGAAATTTCTCTGAGATACATAAACTCCTATGGGAAACCTAGTGAGTACTTGCACCCTAACTGCCTTGCATTGAACCTATAATGCTGATGAAGGTAACTCACTGGAGAATGTGAAACTGTCCCAAGACAGTCTAGATAAATTCTTACAGTCAGCCTTATCATCCTGGAAAACTCCCGTGTCCTTTTATGTTGAAACCAGGTTTAAAGAGATGTTATCATGATAACAGGGCAGTGAATGTCCCAGATGAAGATGGACTGTATAATGGAATTTTTGCTATAGAAGTCAAGGTTATGATTACTGAGTCAAAGACTCCTCAAAACTAAGTAGATGGTGTCAGTAATTATGAGCAGCCTTATAGAGTGCCTCAGGTGGACTATAAACATTGGAAGTTAGGTTAAAGCAGGAGTAAACACTGCACTGCTCAGAACTGAATGTGCCTGTGACTGCCACAGAGCTCTTCTCTGCTTCCACACCTCTTGATGCCTACCTGCTCCTCCCTGATTCAGTTGCTTTGGGCTGAAATCTTTTTGCCCTCTAGAGAGACCAAATTTTATAAAAACCCCTTGAATAAAATGGAGAACTTTGGAGGAGGAAACACTTGAACTTTATCATTCTGTTCTGTTGATACTGTGGTTCCCAACTCACTATTTCACCTAGTGCCACTGTGAGAAGGATACCCAAATTCAGCTGATATAATGGGTTCATAGTGGGAAGGTAAGCTAAAATAGCCTTGAGGATGGCACCCTTTGTGGGCAAATAAAATGTAATGGTGTCATAGTTTCCACTGCTAAATGTGTAATGGAATTGATGTGTTACATGCGTGAACTTCTTGTCACATTAGTGTCCATGGGAATTTTCCCATTCAGAGATTGCCACATGTAGAGCAATAACAGTGGATCATGTATATCACCTTCCCTGTTTTCTCTCAGGTGGCCCAGCAGAAACAAGATAGCATCTTAGGAGGAGAAAAGGAATTCACAGCTTATTTAGACACTTAATGGGTTTGGAGCAGTGGCTCATGCTTGTAATCCCAGCTCTTTGTGAGGCCAAGGCGGGAGGATCACTTGAGGTCGGGAGTTCGAGACCAGCCTGGCCAACATGGTGAACCCCCCTCTACTAAAAATACAAAAATTAGCTGGGTGTGGTGGTGCACGTCTGTAATCCCAGCTACTCGGGAGGCTGAGGCAGGAGAATCACTTGAGCCCAGGAGGTGGAGGTTGCAGTGAGCCGAGATAGTGCCATTGTATTCCAGCCTGGGTGACAGAATGAGACTCTGTCTCAAAAATAATAATAAAATAATAAAAATATTTGGCTGCCAGGATTCTCAGGCCATTTCCCAACTCAACAATATCACATGCTTGATCAGTCATTGAACACACCTCTTTTTTTTTTTAAGTGGTTATGAATTTGCTACTAAGCTCTTATTGAAATTGAATATGAATAAATAGGAACGCATTTACACTGTTGGTGGGAGTGTAAACTAGTTCAACCATTGTGGAAGACAGTGTGGAGATTCCTCAAGGATCTAGAACCAGAAATACCATTTGACCCAGCAATCCCATTACTGGATATATACCGAAAGGATTGCAAGTCATTCTACTGTAAAGACACATGCACACGTATGTTTATTGCAGCACTATTCACAATAGCAAAGACTTGGAACCAACCCAAATGCCCATCAATGATAGACTGGATTAAGAAAATGTGGCACATATACACCATGGAATACTATGCAGTCATAAAAAGGATGAGTCAATGTCCTTTGCAAGGACGTGGTTGAAGCTGGAAACCGTCATTCCTAGCAAATTAACACAGGAACAGAAAACCAAACACTGCATGTTCTCACTCATAAGTGGGAGTTGATCAATGAGAACACACGGACACAGGGAGGGAAACATCACACACTGGGGCCTGTCAAGGGGTGGAGCGCTAGAGGAAGGATAGCATTAGGAGAAATGCCTAATGTAGATGACAGGTTGATGGGTGCAGCAAACCACCATGGCACATGCATACCTATGTAACAAACCTGCATGTTCTGCACATGTATCCCGGAACTTAAAGTATATTTTTAAAAACACATTAAAAAAATAATAAAAAGAAATTGAATGTCTGACCCATGGACAGACAATACCTCTGGCCTGATATTCTCAGTTTGAGATGGGTCAACTTGAACTCATGACCAACAAGATTGGAAGGGTTCAACACACATTGTTTGTCAAATAGAAAGGACAGATTCCAGAAAGCTGCCAGGCTGGCTACAAGTGGTAGCTTTCTGTTTGATTAAAACTTTGTCTCTCTGCCTCCTGAAATGGGGAGTTTGACTTGGTGATGTCTTCAATTCATAGACTTTCTTTAAATCCCTGGTATTGGTTCACTGATGGTTCTGCGAAGTTGTCCAATGTTGTCTTCTGGTTTTTCAATCTCAGCACTAGTTATGCAGACCCCAAAATGGACATGGTCACTCTGCTCAACAGGCAGCACACAAGTCCATTTATCTCTCTGGCCAATACTCCCCTTGATGAAGCTTGTTATATTTTTACTAACTGTGGGTCTATTGCAACTGATTTGTTGGGTCTGCCACTCCTAAAATTACAGACTGACATATTGAAGTTTGGGATATATAGGGTTGGGAGTGGTGGCTCACACCTGTAATTCCAATACTTTGGGAGGTTGAGGTGGGAGGATAACTTGAGGCCAGGAGTTCAAGAGCAGCCTGGGCAACATAGCAAGACCTGTCTCTAAAAAAATAATTTTGTAAAAGCCTGGCATGGCAGTGCTGCATGCCTGTAGTCCCGACTACATGGGAAGCTGAGGTGGGAAGATCACTTGAACCCAGGAGTTTGAAGCTGCAGTGAGCTATGATTGCACCATTGCACTCCAGCCTGGGTGACAGAGTAAGTCCCTGTCTCTACTCAGTCAATTAAAAAAAAGTTTGGGATAGCAAACAGTGGAAGCAAATTGTGGCAACTGGTCACATTCTTTGAACTGCTCATGTAGCTGCACCTTAGAGGTATTTTTATATATTTAAACGTATTTAAAGAAAGGCTTTTAAAAATAGAATCAGAATCTGCAGTTTAATAGGATCTCCAGGTGATTCTTTTACAAATATTTTTATTGATGCATAAGATATGTATCTTTTCAGGGTACATGTGATGATTTAATACATTCATTTAATTTGTAAAGATCAAATTCGTTTACTTGGGATATCCATCACCAAAGAAAGACCTTTGTAAGAAATCTTTTCTTTAAAAAAAAGAAAAAAAAAAGAAATCTTTTCTTTAGAATATTTTAAAGAATTTAAAAATACATATATATGTATTTAAAGAAAGACCACCATTAGATCATGTAGCCTTCAGATGATTATAGAGATCCCTCCAAAATGAGGCTACTCTTAGTTACTAAAGGGAGCTTTCCTGAGGGATAACTAGTTTATTATTTGTATGAGCCCTACAGGCAATTGTCCTTATGATTAAAGTCATTTAATCAGATAAGGTCTTATGAAAATTGTTCCTGATTTTAGGTAATGTGATTATTGGTACTACCTCAGTCTTGGAAGGCAGTCATGTCAGCCTCAACCTTTTGGTCAGGGTTTCTCTGGACAGTAGAATTGCTCTAACCCCTAGACTTCCTCCTTGTATGCCAAGGTTTGAGTCTATGTAATTATTGATCCTGCTGTACCTGGTTTAATACCTTAGGCCAAGTGGAAAGGTCAATACAGAAGCTTAAGGAGAAAGTCCTGGGTTTCTAAGGTATATCCTGATGGTTTATGGGATTTCTTTAACCAGTTGGGTCTGGGAGCCTAGGGAATATAGTTGTTATCAATGCTGCAAGTTAGACTAATTCTGCTGCTTGGAATCCTATTGATAGCAGTATTAATCATATGCTCTGAGACAGACTGAATGGCTTTGGTCCTAGCCACTCTTGATCACATTGATCAGTGTGGCCAAGGGAATGCCATGCTCGGGGAAAATTCACCCCAAGCCAAGACTGTGTAAAAATGAGGGTGGACGCTGTTTGGAGACAGTTCCTCCATGGGTTCTCCCTTCTCTGCTTTGTTTTTTGAGCAGCAGCAGCAACAGCAGCCTATGTTTCAAATTATCTTTCCAATGATGTTGGTATCATTGGGAGATAGTATATCCCTTTAGGACAGTGACAGGTTTGTTTATCACTCATTATTTAAAAATTTGAATTTCCTAAGGGCAGAATTCTTAATAAGATTTTATTGGTTATACTATTTTTCTTTTTCTTTCTTTCTTTTTTTTTTTTTTTTTTTTTTTTTTGGAGACAGAGTTTTGCTCTTTTGCCCAGACTGGAGCACACTGATGCAATCTTGGCTGACTGCAACTTCTGCCTTACAGGTTCAAGCGTTTCTCATGCCTCAGCCTCCTGAGTAGCTGGGATTACAGGCTAGTGCCACCATTCCCAGCTAATTTTGTATTTTGTTTGTTTTAGTAGAAACAAGGTTTCACCATGTTGGTCAGGCTGGTCTCAAACTCCTGACCTCAAGTGATCCACCCATCTCAGCCTTCCAAAGTGTTGGGATTACAGGTGTGAGCCTCCACGCTCAGCCTGGTTATACGTTCTGCTTCATTTTTAAACCACATTCTTCTGGCAGTTCCCTGGATTTGAACTCTGTTTGGAAGCCATTTCTTAATTTTAGACTTAATTTTAAGACTTCGAAAACCATCAAGTTTCTGTTTAAACAGAAAGAATTCGTTTCTGTTTAATACTCTCAACTGAACTCTATTCTTTTTACATTTTACTATAAGCAGCAAGAAGAAATCAGGCAGCACCTTCACCACTGTGTTTAGAACTCTACTTAGCCAGATCACCCTGTTCACAAGGAACACTTCCTACTTTCTCATTAGAGAAGGTGATAATGTTGCTAAGCTTTGTGTCACTACATAACAAGCACGCTCCCTTCCAGTTTCCACTCACAATCTGTGCAGTGCAATTTAGGCTTGCTCCAGTACACTCTTCAGAATCCTTCTAGCCTTTGCCCACTGCCTGTTTCAAAGCCACTTCTCTGTTTTTTTTCTGTATTTGTTTTGGCAGCATCCCTCTTCTATTTGCTGCATTACAAATTATCACCAAAACTTAGCAACTTAAAACAAGACATATTTGTACATTACCATGTCTGTGGGTCAATTTAGCTGGATGCCTCTGACTCAGAATCTCTCCCAAGGCTGTAAGTAAGGTGTTAGCCAGAGCTGTGGTCATCCAAATGCTCCAATGGGAGAGGATGTGCATCCATGCTCACTCACAACTGTTGGCAGGACTGAGAAGACCCACTTCCAGACTCCCTCATGTGACTTGGCAGGCCTCAGGTCCTCACTGGCTGTTGGCCAGAAACATCAGCTTCGTGGGATGTGGGCTTCTCCCTGCTCATAACATTGCAACTTCCTTCCCAATAGTGAGGGCTGAGAGAGAGAGAGAGCGCAAGAGGACAAAAGAGACACAAATCATAGTCTTTTTTTTTTTCACCTAATCTGAGAAGTGGCATTCCATTACTTTGGTTGTATTCTGTTTGTTAGAAATCAGTCGTTCAGCCCTCACTCAGTGGGAAGGGAGTATACAAGGGCATGAACACCCAGAAAGCAAGGTCACTGGGGTCATTTTGGAGTCTGCCTCCTGTAGTAGGAAACAGAGTCCCGGCTTCCAGAGGATACTTTCTAAAAGGAAGGGGATAAAAACTGAAGAATGGATTTGAGTTGTTAGAAAAGATTTTATTGGCAAATAATGATTTTTTTGGTCAAAATTTTAGGAAGAATAATTTTTCAGCAATATTACCAATGACCTGACAAGCTGAGAGCCTGAAGGCAAGGAACACAGAGGCCATGTGAGTAATCTAGAGAAGGATTTTAGATGTTTCTTGACTTGGTGACTAGACAGTGAGAATGGAGTGAAAAATCAGGAAATACTCCAATAACAAAAGATTGACAAGAAAATTTTGAATGAGTTGAAAAGTGGGAGAAAAAATAAATATATATGCTGGGCCAGGCATCGTGTTGGATATTTTGCATATTTCATTTCTTTGAATCCTCTCAATATCCTATGAGATTGGTATCTTTTACACCGTTTTATAGAGGAGACCACAAAAGATACAAACTAAATGAACTTGCTCACTGTTATGCAACTGCGACATTAGGATTTTTCTCTCTTCTGGCCCTCATCTCTCCAACCCCGAATGCTTTTTTTGTTGCATTAGTTTATGGTGTTGTCCTGGAGAAATAAGGGATGGTGAAAACAATCATAATCATAATGTCATGCAGTCATTTAGCATATTCTAGGCACTGTGGTTAACTCTTTCATATCACCACAATGAATTCTCATAACAACCTCTTTAAATGAAGAAGGTGCTGTTATTCCCATTTTATAGATGAACAAACAACATTCAAAGAGACTAAGTGTACTAACATTATAAAACTAGGACACACAGATGTCACTGACAAAAAAAAAAATGGAAAGAGAGATGCTTCGGCAGAGAGAGGGATGCTTTTGCCAAAAGCCCTTGGATGGTGGGTGCAGACTTAGGAATTTTAAACATTAAAATGTGAGTTTGAGGTTTTTCTCCTCCAGGGAAGAAGCGGCTCTCCTCTATTCTCTCACAGAAGTGCATCTGAAAATACATAGAACCAAATTCAAATCCAGTAAACAAATTCCAACAAAAACTGCATAATTAAGGCTATTTTTGTGATTAGCACCATTTAGTTTCCCTGAATTTACCAGAGCAAACATTGCTACAGCAAAAATTACTGCTAATGGTTGAACCTAACAACAAGAGAAAATCCCCAGAAGGGTCTTTTAGGCCCCAGCTGCAGCTGTGTTTCACTATATTTCATCCTGGAAAGCTGAGATTAACAGGAAAATCAGGCTCTGCTGTGCTATGCAGATGTGGCTACAACTATCTGAATTTATTCAGCAAACATTTGTTCAGTGCCCACTATATGCCAAGCAATGTACTAGCCACACCAAGATTGCAGGGATAAATTGTATCTGGCACTCTCTAGGAATGTTCAGATGAAAGAAGTTGATGAGAGAAGGCAGATAAAGAAACGTCAAAGCATTATGAGTGATGTCAGTCACACAGTGGGAGCATAAAGGAGTGAATTAGGAAAGTCTTAAGGGCAGCAGCTTCACAGGATGTTCTCACGTACACAGTTATTCATCTTGAAGCCCTGGGGCAGGTTGGGGCCAGTAAGTGAGGAGGACAGAGGCATGGAAGTATTCTTGGGCTTGGGTAGAAGCTGGTGCCTACTCCAAACTGGGAATATGAGTAGAGGAACAGGTATATATAGAGGAACGGAAAAGTTTTACTTCAAAAATGACCAATTTGCTTATAAAAGATTCATGTGTTGGGGTCTTCTAGGAATTTACATTTATGAGACCAAAGTTTAGCAAACGTGGTTACAAGATACAGATTGGAAAATCTTTAGCCTGTTGCTATTGCAGTATCGACACCAGCAGCAGCAACAATAGCAGTCACTCGTTTTGAGCACCTACCATGTGCCAGACCTTGTGTTAAATACATGAGCAGCATGTAACTTAATCTCATGACAACTTTCGTATGCTAAGCAACTGTTTTGTCCTTACTTTATAGATGAAGAGATTAAAGCTTAGATATAGACACTAATTCCCAATGTCTCAAGGCCAGGACTTGAACACAGGTCTACGTGACTTCAAAACCAAAATTCTTTCGTTGATCCCCACTTAACCAACTTGCCAATATAACAGATACTCTCTGTTCCTTCTGCAAAGCCTAGACTGATATCTATAGCTCTCATGAGTGTCCCAGGCTCTAGTATGTCTGCATACGTCTCCCACTAGTCAAAAGTTATATGTTTACCAAGAGGCAGAACCTGTTGGTTGTACTTGTTGTTATAATTATGTTATTTTATAAAATATTAAGTGATGTAATATGTGTGTAAAGGAAGTCGTTGTATCTATGAAAACTTAATACAATGTTTTGGGAAGATTTAATAAAGACTGGCAGCTCAAGAAAATTAGGTGTGAGAAGGAAATATAAAAGATAGAGGAAAACCATAAAAATCTAGAGAAATTTTGCATTCCTTTTGCCTTGGGAGGATCTTTTTCATCTGTTTTAAAGATGCTACAATAATTTCATAGACTATATTTTATTGTTGTAGTTTATACAAGAGTGCATAAAATGTCAGTCAGCAGACCCATAAGCCAAGAGGAAGACTTGACACTGCAATTAAAAGATAAGCAATAAATGAATACTTCTGTGATTTAAGTTAACATAAAATGGTACGCATATGTGTGTGTGTGTGTTTGTTTGTCAGTGATTCCTCTCTGTATTGCAATTAACCCACCAGTACTGCTCCTGATTCTTTCAAAAGGGAATTCTATATACTTGCCCAGGTTAAGCATATTATGAGATAAGAGAAGAGGACAAGAATTTTGGAGCCCACTATACAGAGGTGTGAGTCTTCAAAGTGAATTCATGATAATGTTCAAAGCCATGGAAGGTGAATTTCAATACAACAGGATTATCCACCCAGGTTTGGGGTTGGGATCATTAAAAAGTATATTCCCAATTTTTTTTTTTTTCCTGCAGAACTTTAGTTTCTGTAGACTGGAAGCATCATAGCATAGAAGAAGGAGCATGGGCTTTGAAATATGTTGGATGTAGCTTCAATAATTTAACTAATTGACTTTAGGTATGGTCTCTGAGTCTCAGTTTCCTCAAATTAAGATAGTATGGTAACACCCATATCCCGTAGTTGAGGAATGTACAATGCTGAGCACACAGTAAGTTGCAAAAGTATTGCTCTTCATTTTTTACCCCTTTGTGTGGGGCTATTAAAAATATCATATATTATATCGTATAATATCATATATATCATATATTAATCAAAAAGGTAGGTAAAGACATGAAAAGGAAAATTTACTATCTCTGTCAGTTTTTTACCCAAAAATCTGTTACTGCCACATTTGAAGTGGATTTGCGTGTTAGGACAAAGAATTTCAAGAATCTCTGGTTACTTGAAAGATTTTTAATTTGAGCAGAAATAGAGCTAGATACCAATGGAAATACTTTGTTGTAGTAATTTTGGGTTTTGTTGGTTTGGGGTTTTTTTTTTTTTTTTTTTTTTTTTTTTTTTTTTTTTTTTGGTATAACATTGTTCATCTTCCTTTGTAAATGGCAGATTTAATCCAATCTAATTTTGAGGTTTACAACATTCTGCTGACACATTCCATGTTACGTATTTTATTTGCAGTATAACCACAAAAACAATTTCCATTTTCAATAAAGATAAAATATTAGAAGAATCTATTTTTCTTAGTCCACTAACTGTAACTTTTTTATTTCCAGGTATTTAGGAGATTCTGTAGTAAATGCATCCTTTATCCTAAAGCCTATTTAAGGGTGGAATGGCAACTGTTCAGGAAGAGAGAATTATAACATAATGTTTTAAACATGACATCCCTAGCCTATAATAAGTAATAAGTAGAATCGAGACAGCAAAAGACATATTTGTCCTCAGGATGCTTATAAGGCTAATTGGAGAAAGAAGGCATTAGTAAATGAAAAGATGAAATGAGTGATAAGAATTAAACAGTACTGCAGGTAATTTGGGTATTGGGAAGGAGAGGATACTGGCAAAGTCCACAAAAGAATCGAGAAGAATGCTTAACAACTTATATTTCTGAAGATAATTTTCAAAATTAAATTGTATATGGATGACAAAGTGCAACTTATACTTAGAGGTAAGAATTGCATATGTTGTGCATACGCTATTCCTGTTATTCACAGTAAGATTGTAGTATAATATATTACTGCCTTCTTAACAAGTGACCACAGTTCATTTTCTTGATATTACTGAAAACCTCCTTAGGAAGTTCTATATATTACCAAGTTAATGCATTGGCATTCTTGGATTTATTCTTTTAAAAAATATTTGCTGAGATCTTGTTATATGTCAGGTCCCATCCTAGGCACATATTTATATTAATTCTCTCACATATAGTGAACAAGTATTTATTTCCAAGCTAGCAAAAGGAAATCAAATTGTTCATTTCAACTCATGTTTAAAATGTGCCACATTGTTATGGCTTAGTCATACTTTAAATTTAGCATAAGAGTTTCTTGAGTCATTCAATGCTGTATATAGTGAATTCTATATACCTGGTTTAAGCCTTCATAATAAAGGCTTGGGTTTTGCTGCCAGTTGTAATGATAGGGTTAAAAACAAGTACACAGTTTTATACCTCTATATGAAAATTTTTCAGCAACGTATCTTGAGATTACTTACTTGCCAGTCTTGCTGCTTTCCTGTTAATTAATTTCACTGGAATTTACCAAGTATTTGTTGGCTGTAGAAATATGTATGAACAGGAGATGAGTTAATTCACAGAATACAAAAAAAAAAAAAAAAAAAAAAAAAAAAGCCAGATCTGGAATTAGAGTTATTTAAGATTTGTAGGATCTCATTGTGCTAATAAATAAGTATAAGCTATCTGACCAGCCAGCTCCCATTCTTGAGCTACCTTCACCTGCCAGTGGCAAAGACATTTGAATTGGTATTTATAGTTTAGACATTTTCAGACTGATTTCTACAGAGATCTAGAGTTCCAGGTACTGAGGAGATATATAGGATCAAACTGGAGGCCACCAACCTCTTTTCCTTTTAGTCAAATCACCTGTGATTATATTTGGGGAAAATAAAGGTTCCCACTAACCTGTAACCAGTTTGGAAAATCACTGCTCCACATGGAATATTCTGAGCTTACTTCTGTACACAGATGCCACCAATGTCAAGTTCTCCATGATAATAGCCTCTGTGTGGGGAGGTAGAGCGTGAAGGATGCTATGGCAGTGTGTTCATCATGGTCGATGACCTTCAAATTCCTTACTAGAAACTGTGTCCACTTTCAGGATCTGCAATTTAGAGAAACGTGGAAAACTTGGAGAGAAATCAGAGCACAACCACAAAGACAATTACAGCAAATTACCTTTGAGGCAACTAGAATTATTTTATTGAAAAAGAGAAATCTGAAGGCAATTTAATAATGGTCTTTCAGACATTGGGAATTATTAGACTGGGATTAAGGACCAGATTTCCTTCATGTGCAGACATGGGCCGGGTGAAGCAAACGGCTGAGCCTATTTAATCAAAGGAATAGATCATTCAGTACACTGTTCATGAAAGTGTTTTAAAGACAATATGAATTCCTATCTCTGTTTTATGTGTTAGATAACGTGCTACCTGAAGGAATAAGGATGAGTTCAATGAACTTTGTCTTTTTAACTCTGTCAGTGATTTATCTTTAAATTATATCATAAGGTATAGATTTCAAACAATTATTTTGAATTACAGTATCATAACTTGATGCTACCAGGAGAGGATCTACTTTCTAATAAAGTTAAGGAAATTAGTGGCAAAGAGGAACGTTTATTCCAGAGGTCATGAACTCAGATACCTACAGGGACCGGTGGGTATTACAAAGGAGTGAAGCTAACAGCGTGAAACAATATGGCATTAGAAAAGTTGTGGGGTATCAGAAAGCATATAATTCCTCTAAAAGGGGCAATCACTACTAACTTGCCAATTGTTATAATGTCCCAGTATGCCTATATTAACAGATGTTTGGCTTTCTCAAGGAAAGCTGGAAATCTAGAACTTTATGTGAAACATTTTTCTCACGTTGACAAAATATTCAGATTTATAAACGTGCTAGGCAGGCAAAACAATACACTTGGTGCAGGCTGCAAGTTAGAAACCTTTGGTTTATTCTTTAGCTCACTAGTTCACCACCACAATAATTAACAAGCAAACAAAACAGAACTGTTTGAAGTCTAAAGCTTAGGAGAATTAACCAGCTAAACCTTTGCAAGCCTTAATTAAGGTCCCTTCCAACTCTGTGATTCGTTAAACTCCCCTTCCCTTTTTTCCCTTTCCCTTGCTCCCACTATTGGGTGGTGTATTCACAAAGAGAATTTGAAGAAATTACTTATTTCCCACAGCAACATAATTTTATTTGGTAAAATAATCAAATACTCAGATTGAAAAAACAATTCTTGTTTCTATATTAAAGATGCCACTGATACTAGTAGATTTTTAGAAATGCACTTGTATATGGCATAGGTTTGTCACTTTGGATCTTTAAACTAACATTTGTTTATAACATTGACTGCATGAGGCATGCTTGACTGAAAAACCTACTTACACTTTCACCATTTGGGTACATGTCTTACTTCTCTTTTATAAAATATTTTCAAATAACTCACCTCCATCTGGGGTAAGGACAGCTGGATTTCTGAAATCCCCTTCCTTTCAGACAGGAGAATATGCCACAGATGAAGAAGAAGATGAGGTAGGACCTGTCCTTCCTGGCAGCGACATGGCCATTGAAGTCTTTGAGCTGCCTGAGAATGAGGACATGTTTTCCCCATCAGACCTGGACACAAGCAAGCTCAGTCACAAGTTCAAAGAGGTATGCCACTAAGCTGCAAAATATTTCTCTATGCGTGTTCATTTCATTAAGTATATATTTCTGTTCAAATAGTATATTAAGAATAATCAGTTTGCAAATGAAAGCTTTTTAATAACAGGTTGTCTTGAGTCTCATTGAATTTCAAGTAGAATTTCAGTAAATCTCATTCCACAATCATTGATTTAAATGCTTATTTGTCATAGTGACATACATGTAGCCCATAATTTCAAGCAGTAACTTACATGTGCAGTTTTATGATGTTTAAGTTATGTTTTTTCAGTTTTACAGAAGTTTTGGTACCTGGTGATAAGCTGTTCTCTTAAGGCAGGGATTTCCTAAAAAGGCTCTTTTTGTCTTTCTGTTCATGAAATAGGTTTCTAATAAGCATCAGATGGCATACCCAAAGGGTTTACTCGAAGAGAGTTTAATACACAGACTTTGAGCAGAGTTAATAGTACTAACAAGGGGTGTTGAAGTGCATGGGGACTGGCAACAGCAGGAGGCTATTACCATCAACATCCGCAGCTTTATAAGATGCAGCCACTGCTAAAAGCTGCATCCTTGGGGCAAGGGTAAGAATATACCCTGACTCTGCTTTCCTTTTCTGCTGATGCTTCCAAACCCAGGCAAGGGAGTATGGTGATGCAGTCTCAGAGTCTGAAGAGGTCAGACTCCTGAGGCAGTGTGCTCTTAGAGAAGGGCCAAGAATAGAACCTTGGGGGAGGAAATGTGGATAGCTTTTCTTCCAAAGTAACTTCTCAGAACCCTGACACATATAAAACAAAAACAGTGATTAACAGGTCCCCAAGCAGTTTATACTTCCTTGTTTTGGAAGAGTATTCTCCATCACTGAAGAGAAATATGTCATTATTTACAACTTGTTCATTTCTTATGAAGACTTTCTAAATTAACTGATATCTTCAAACCAAAGAGCAATGCAGAAAAAGAAAAGTTCTGCAGAAAGTGACTGAGTGTGAGGAAGAAGTGTAATCTAGTACCTGTTTCTCTGCAGCCCTTATTTGGTCAAAGAATATAAGTTATCAAGAAAAGTAGGTAGATGCCTTGTTCTCTAAGAATATTTTAACTCACAACCCAACTTTAACAAATATTGAAGGCAATGAGATCAAAGTAGTATTCCCTGGCAAAAGCCTATAATACAGCTCTTTCATTTTGCCAGGTAAGTATGACCCCTAGTCTTTGGTAGATAATTGAGCTGGAAGAAGGGTCCATATTCTTTTATGGAAGGTGAAGAGCCTACAGGGCACAGATAATATATGAAAAGTTATATCTTCCATTTTCAAAATTGAGCCAAGGACTCAAACCTCCATAAATATTGTTTTAAGCATGCACCATTGTGTAGAGTGATCTAGACCAGGGGTTAGCAAATTACGATATATTGTCCAAATCTGGCCTACTTTTTATAAATAAAGTTTTATTTGAACACAAGCATGCCCATCTCTTTATTGTTTGTGGCTGATAACATACTGTAACAGCAAAGTTGAGTAGTCGCAATAGAAACTGTATGGCCTGCAAATCCTAAATTATTTGCTTTCTGGTCCTTTACTGAAAAATGTTGCTGACCGTGGTGTAGACTGCTGTGTAATCTGGCTGATTCTGTGTAATGTGGCTGATTTATGTTTAGCCTGAGTAACCAGGTCTATAACTTTCTTTTAGTTTTGCTTTCTAAGAATTGGAATTTTGTCCTCACCTCAATAACAGGCGATACCACATCGTCCCACTTACAATTCTTTTATCTTCTTTTGTTTTACATTTAACATTAATATATTCATTTCTTCAGAATATTGTCCCTGCATATCACCTGTGTGGCACTCTTTTTGTGAAATTTCTTTATGTGATTAATAGACATGTCCAAATATTATATAGCACTAGGCACTTTTAACAGGATTATGCACAAAACTTGGGGTGAGTGTAAAGGATCATATTGTATTAGCGTCTTTATAAAGTTTCATGTTACAGGATTGTCTTAATTATTTTAAGCAAAAGTATGTTTTACTACTTGGGCAGAACACATTAGACTGACATTATCTCAATCAGTTGTACTTTGGGCCTGTTTTGTATCTATCTTCCTGCTAGACTCTAAGCTCCCATGTTTTTGTTTATTATCGTGTCCTCAGTCTTTGTATAATTCTTGGCATATAGTTAGTGGTGAAATACTTAGGGAATGAATGGCGTCAAACATATACTGGAATTTGTTGTATGATATAAGACATGTACCTAATTTAACGTTTCCAAATAGCCAACAAAAGTTGGTTAACCCTTTTATTAAATGCTCATTTACCAATTTCCCTTTGGTAGGAGGGCCAACATTATTATCTAAAGAATTTGTGCCTTTACCTTCTGAACTGCTTATGGCTTCATAGTCTGCTCCATCTTCTCATTTTTCTTCAGTGCAATACTATTAGAATATACATCAGTATTGATGGGCTAAGTCACGTTATTCCAACTTTTCAAAAATTCCTTTATTTTTCAACTTATTCAAGAAAATGTATGAATCACTTTATAAATACCATTGAAAAATACTCTGCATTTTTTGTTGTAATTATGTTAAACTAGTAAATTTGCAGGGAACTGGCATTTTAAAAATCACATCGAATCTTTTAATCCAAGTTCATGGAATATATTTGTTTAATTAAAACCTTTTTTCTCATCCTCCCTAAAGTTTTATAGTGCCCTTTATTCATTATGTAAGTCACATACATACTAAGTTACCTAAGTATCCAGCTATAAGTAACAGAACATATTACTGGAGTAGGTTAAATAAAAGCTGCCATATGGCCAGTCATGGTGGCTCATACCTATAATCTCAGTTCTTTGGGAGGCTGAGGTGGGAAGATGGCTTGAGCTCAGGAGTTTGAAGTTACAGTGAGCAATGAAGGTTGCCACTGCACTCCAGCCTGGGTGACAGAGCCACACAAGACCCCTTCTCAAATAAATAAACAAAAACTGGGAGGATTAAGATGGCAGATAAGAGTCAGGACTGCTTGCGGCTCCTGCTTGGATGGACAGAACAGCGTGTGGAGACTCACATCGTGAACTTTTGCCCCAAGAACTACCGCAGGAAAATACCAGGAAAGCCAAGAGAATCCACAGACCTTTCGAAGGAACTGGATCACCACTGCAGGCTCCCTGAAATGCCAAAAACCTGTGAGTCTGCTTGCTTTCTCAACAGGGAGGCTCCTGGTTTAGGGTGAGTTCTCAGCGCTGGTCATGAGCTGCCTGGAAATAGACTTGGTGCTGTTGTGAAGGGCATGGTGGGTGTGAAACTGGCCATTAGGACTCTGGACTTCGTAGGAGCAGAATGAGGCCTATGACTGCCGGCTTTCCCCCACTTCCCTGGTGGCATATGTGACTCAGCAGAGGCAGCCATAATCCCCCTGGAAATATAACTCCATTGGACTGGGAACCACAACCCCATTCCCCACAGCAGCCACAGCAAGCCCTGCCCAAGGAGAGACTGAGCTAAGACACTCCTGTCCCTCCCCCAACCTGGTGGTCTTCCTCTACCCACCCTGGTAGCTGAAGACAAAGGTTATAATCTCTTGGGAGCTCCATGGCCCTGCTGACTGCCTGAGAAACCTGAATACTTAACCAGGTATTCATATTTTGCCCTAGGGCAAATATGCATCCTCCCTATAGGACCCCAGCTCATGTGCTCTTGAAATTGCCACCTCCTGACTGGAGTCCAACCAATATAAGACCAGCACACTAAACAAAAATACAACCAAGGACCCTTCTGAGTCCACGTCACTCCCCTGCTGCCTCCATCAAAGCAGGTGCTGGTATCCATGGTTACAAGACCTGAAGATGGATCACATCACGGTACTCTGCAGATACTCCCGAGTACCAGCGCAGAGCCTGGTAGTTCCGCTGGGTGGCTAGACCCAGAAGAGCAAAAATAATCACTACATTTCAGCTCTCAGGAAACCCCATTCCTAGGGGAAGGGGGAGAACACCAAATCAAGGGAGCACGCTGTGGGACAAAAGAATCTGGACAGTAGCCCTTGAATCCCAGATCTTCCCTCTGATGTAGTCAACCCAAATGAGAAGGAACCAGAAAAAACAGTTCTGGTAATATGATAAAATAAGGTTCTTTAACACCCCCAAAAGATCATACCAGTTAACCAGCAATGGATCCAAACCAAGATGAAATCTCTGAATTGCCAGAAAAATATTTTAGAAGGTCAATTATTAAGTTAATCAAGGAGGCACCAGAGGAAGGTGAAGTCCAACTTAAAGACATCAAAAACATAATATGGGAAATGAAAGAAAATTTTTCAGTGAAATAGATAGCGTAAATAAAAAAACAGTCACAGCTTCTGGAAATCAAGGACACACAGAAATACAAAATGCACTGGAAAGTCTCAGCAGTAGAATCGAACAAGCTCTGAAGAAAGAACTTCAGAGCTTGAAGACAAGGCTTTCAAATTAACCCAATCCACCAAAGACAAATAAAAAAGAATTTTTTTTAAATGAGTAAAGTCTCCAGGAAGTTTGGGACTATGTTAAATGTCCAAACTAAAAATTGGTGTTCTGAGGAAGGAGAGAAATCTAAAAGTTTGGAAAACAAATTTGAGGGAATAATTGAGGAAAACTTTCCCAAAAGAAAGAGAAATAAATCCTCAAATTACACCAAAATAGAACCTACTTAAAGCATAAATCTCACAGGACCTTTATAATAACACAATGGAAAAAAAATATTCAAGCAATAAACAGCACAGTGCTAGAATAGTACCTCACATGTCAATACTAACATTGAATGTAAATGGCCTAAATGCTCCACCTAAAAGATACAGAATGGCAGAATGGATAAGAATTCACCAACCAAGTTTCTGCTGTCTTCAGGAAACTCACCTAACACATAAGGACTAACATAAACTTAAGGTAAAGGGGTAGAAAAAGATATTGTATGCAAATGGACACCAAAAGCAAGCAGGAGTAGCTATTCTTATATCAGACAAAACAAACTAAAGCAACAGCAGTTAAAAAAAGACAAAGAGAGAAATTATATAATGACAAAAGGACTAGTCCAACAAGAAAATATTACAATTCTAACTATATTTGCAGCTAACACTGGAGCTCCCAAATTTATTACTGTTAGACCTAAGAAATTAGATAGATGGCAACACAATAATAGTGGGGGACTTTCATACTCCACTGTCAGCACTTGACAGGTAGGTCATCAAGACAGAAAGTCAACAAAGAAACAATAGGCTTAAACTAGACCCTACAACAAATGGACTTCACAGATATTTGTAGAACATTCTACCCAACAATTGCAGAATATATATTCTATTTATCAGCGCATGGAACATTCTCCAAGATAAACCTTATGATAGGCCACAAAACAAGTCTCAGTAAATTTAAGAAAACTGAAATTATCTCAAGTTCTCTAAGACCGCAGTGGAATAAAATTGGAAATCAACTCTGAAAGGAACCCTCGAAACAATGCAAATACATGGTAATTAAATAACCCTACTCCTGAATGATTGTTGGGTCAACAATCAAGATGGAAATTTAAAAATTATTTGAACTATACGATAGTAGTGACACAACCTATCAAAACCTCTGGGATACAGCAAAAGCAGTGCTAAGAGGAAAGTTTACAGCATTAAATACCTACATCAAAAAGTCTGAAAGGGCACAAACTGACAATCTAAGGTCACACTTCACAGAACTGAAGAAACAAGAACAATCCAAACCCAAACCCAGCAGAAGAAAAGAAATAATGAAGATCAGAGCAAAACTAAATGAAATTGAAACAAACAAATACAAAAGATAAATGAAACAAAAAGCTGGTTCTTTGAAAAGATAAATAAAATTGCTAGATCTCTAGTGAGATTAACCAAGAAGAGAGAAGATCCAGATAAGCTCAGTTACAAATGAAACGGGAGATATTATAGCTGATACCCAGAAATACTAAAAGATCATTCAAGGCTACTGTGAACACCTTTACATGCATAAACTTGAAAATCTAGAGGAGATGTTTAAATTCCTGGAAATATACAACCATCCTAGATTAAACCAGGAAGATATAAAAACCTCTGAACAGACCAATAGCAGGCAGAGAGATTGAAATGGCAATAAAAAAATTGCCAACTATGAAGAAAGGATTCCCTATTTAATAAATGGTGTTGGGAAAACTGGCTAGCCAAATGCAGAAAACTGAAACTGGACCCCTTCCTTACACCTTATACAAAAATTATTTCAAGATAGATTAAAAGACTTAAACGTAATATCTAAAACCATAAAAACCCTAGAAGAAAACCTAAGCAATACCATTCAGGACACAAGCATGGGCAAAGACTTCATGACTAAAACACAAAAAGCAATAGCAACAAAATTCAAAGTTGACAAATGGGATCTAATTAATCTAAAGAGCTTCTGCATAGCAAAAGAAATTATCATCAGAGTGAACAGGCAACCTACAGAACGGGAGAAAACTTTTGCAATCTATCTATCTGACAAAGGGCTAATATCCAGAATCTAAGGAACTTAACCAAATTTACAAGGAAAAAACAACCCCATCAAAAAGTGGGCTAAAGATATGAACAATACTTTTCAAAAGAAGAAATTTATGCGGCCAACAAACATATGAAAAGAAGCTCATCATCACTGGTCATTAGAGAAATGTGAATCAAAACAACAATGAGATACCATCTCATACCAGTTAGAATGACAATCATTAAAAAGTCAGGAAACAACAGATGCTGGAGAGGATGTGGAGAAATAGGAATGCTTTTACACTGTCGGTGGGAGTAAATTAGTTAAACCATTGTGGAAGACAGTGTGGAGATTCCTCAAGGATCTAGAACCAGAAATACCACTTGACCTAGCAATCCCATTACTGGGTATATACCCAAAGGATTCTAAATCATTCTTCCATAAAGACACATGCACATGTATGTTTATTGCAGCACTATTCACAATAGCAAAGACTTGGAACCAACCCAAATGCCCATCAATGATAGACTGGATTAAGAGAATGTGGCACATATACACCATGGAATACGATGCAGCCATAGAAAATGATGAGTTAATTTCCTTTGCAAGGACATGGATGAAGCTGGAAACCATCATTCTCAGCAAACTAACACAGGAACAGAAAACCAAACACCACATGTTCTCACTCATAAGTGGGTGTTGAACAGTGAGAAGATATGGGCACAGGGAGGGGAACATCACATACCGGGGCCTGTCAGGGGGTGGGGGGCAAGGGGAGGGATAGCATTAGGAGAAATACCTAATGTAGATGACGGGTTGATGGGTGCAGCAACCTACTATGGCACATGTATACCTATGTAACAAACCTGCATATTCTGCACATGTATCCCAGAACTTAAATTATAATAAAAAAAGAAAAAATAATGTAAAACAATTGCCAACAAAAATAGTCCAGGACCATACACATTCACAGCTGAATTCTGTCAGACATTCAAAGAAGAATTGGTACCAATCCTATTGACACTTTTCCAAAAGACAGAGAAAGAGGGAATCCTTCCTAAATCATTCTGTGAAGCTGGTATCACCCTAGTACCCAAACCAGGAAAGGACATAACAAAAAAAGAAAACTACAGACCAACATCCCTGATGAACATGGGTGCAAAAATTCTCAACAAAATACTAGTGAGCTGAATCCAACAGCATATCAAAAAGATAACCTACCATGATCAAGTGGATTTCATACCAGGGATGCAGGAATGATTTAACATATGCAAGTCAATAAATGTGATACATCACATAAACAGAACTAAAATTTAAAAATCACATGGTCATCTCAATAGATGCAGAAAAAGCATTTGACAGAATCCAGCATCACTTTACAATGAAAACCGTCAGCAAAATAGGCAAAGAAGAGACATACCTTAAGGTAATAAAAGCCATCTATGACAGACCCACAACCAACATTATACTGAGCGGGGACAAGTTGAAAGCATTCCCTGTGAAAACTGGAACAAGACAAGGATGCCCACTTTCAGTACTTCTATTCAGCATAGTACTGGAAGTCCTAGCCAGAGCAAACAAGAAAAAGAAAGAAATAAAGGGCATCCAAATCAGTAAAAAGGAAGTCAAACTGTCACTGTTTGCTGTTGATATGATTGTATACCTAGAAAACCCTAAAGACTCATCCAAAAAGTTCCTAGAACTGGTAAATGAATTCAGCAAAGTTTCGGGATACAAAATTAATGTACACAGATCAGTAGCTCTGCAGTACACCAACAGCGACCAAGATGAGAATCAGATCAAGAACTCAACACCTTTCACAGTAGCAACAAAGAAAAATAAAATACTTAGGACTATAACTAACCAAGAAGGTAAAAGACCTCTATAAGGAAAACTACAAAACACTGCTGAAAGAAATCATAGACGACACAAACAAATGGAAACACATTCCACGCTCATGGATGGGTAGAATCAATATTGTGAAAATGACCATATTGCAAAAAGCAATCTATGAATTCCATGCAATTCCCATTAAAATACCACCATCATTCTTAACAGTACCATTCAGGAC
Organism: Macaca thibetana thibetana; assembly: GCF_024542745.1. Classification (NCBI taxonomy): domain Eukaryota; kingdom Metazoa; phylum Chordata; class Mammalia; order Primates; family Cercopithecidae; genus Macaca; species Macaca thibetana. The sequence goes on from NC_065580.1 coordinate 74,663,734, forward strand.
TAAAATTCATATGGAACCAAAAAAGAGCCCACATAGCCAAAGGAAGACTAAGCAAAAAGAACAAATTTGGAGGCATCACATTACCCAACTTCAAACTATACTATAAGTCACCAATATAGCATGGTACTGGTATAAAATCAAGCACATAAACCAATGAAGCAGAATAGAGCACCCAGAAATAAACCCAAATATTTACAGCCAACTGTTGTTCGACAAAGCAAACAGAAACATAAAGTGGGGAAAGGACACACTATTAACAAATGGTACTGGGATAATTGGCAAGCCAGATGTAGGCGACTGAAACTGGATCCTCATCTCTCAACTTATGCAAAAATCAACTCAAAATGGATTAAATACTTAAATCTAAGATCTGAAACCACAAAAATTCTGGAAGATAACATCAGAAAAACTCTTCTAGACACTGGCTTAGGCAAAGAGTTCATGACTAAGAATCCAAAAGCAAATGCAACAAAAACATAGGTAAATAGATGGGACGTAATTAAACTAAAAAGCTGCTGTTCCGTGAAAGAAACAATCAGCAGGTAAAGAGACAATCCACAGACTAGGAGAAAATCTTTGCCATCTATACATCTGACAAAGAACGACTATCTAGAATCTACAAAGAACTCAAACAAATCAGCAAGAAAAAAACAAACAATCCCATCAAAAAGTGGGCTGAGGACATGAATTAATATACAATTCTCAAAAGAAGATAAACAAATGACCACCAACAAACATATGGAAAAATGCTCAACATCACCAATTATCAGGAAAATGTAAATCAAAACCACAATGTGATACCACCTCACTCCTGCAAGAATGGCCATAATCAAAAAAAAAAAAAAAAAAAAAAAAAAAAAAAAACAGATGATGGCATGGATGTGGTGAAAAGGGAACACTTTTACACTGTTAGTGGGAATGTAAACTAGTACAACCACTATGGAAAACAGTGTGGAGATTCCTTAAAGAACTAAAAGTTCTTTCATTTGATCCAGTGGAAAAGAAGTCATTATGCAGAAAAGATACTTGCACATACATGTTTATAGCAGCACAATTTGCATTTGCAAAAATATGGAACAAGCCCAAATGCCCATCAATCAATGAGTGGCTAAAGAAAGTGTGGTTTATATGTACCATGGAATACTACTCAGTCATAAAAAGGAAAGAAATAATGGCATTCACAGCAACCTGGATGGAATTGGAGACTATTATTCTAAGTGAAGTAACTCAGCAATGGAAAACCAAACATTGTATGTTCTCACTGATATGTGGGAGCTAAGCTATGAGGACACAGAGGCATGAGTGATATATTGGACTTTGGGGACTCGAGGGAAAAGGTGGGGTGGTGAGAGATTAAAGACTACACATTGGGTACAGTGTACACTGTTCAGGTGATGGGTTTACCAAAACCTGAGAAATCAACACTCAAGAATTTTTTAATGTTACCAAACACCACCTGTTTCCCAAAAATCTGTTATAACAAAAAAACATTTTTAACTGCCACAAAGATTATATTTGCTTCAATATAAATTAGGAAGATTTTCCCCTATTTTTTTATTTTCAGAAATTTCTTTTATAAACGAGCACAACGATTACAAGCATGCGCCACCACACCCAGCTAATTTTTGTATTTTTAGTAGAGACGTGGTTTCGCCATGTTGGCCAGACTGGTCTCAAACTCCTGACCTCAGGTGATCCACCCGCCTTGGCCTGCCAAAGGGCTGGGATTACAGGCATGAGCCACCATAATATAAATAAGGTTAATAATACAAACACATATACACATTTTTTTCTATACTATGGCTTATATTTTGTCTACATGATCTACCAAATCTGAAAAAGCATATATTAAAATCACCAGTTACCATCATTTATTTCTTCCTGTAATCCTACCAGTGGTAGTTTTAGATATTTTACATCTTTGTTGTTAACTGCATATATGTTGAGGATTATTACAACTTCTTTATTTATAACATCTCTCTTCTCCCTTATGGTGCACTTTGTCCCAAATTATATTTTGTCTCATAATAAAAAATTAACTCTGGCTTTCTTTTCTTTATATTTGTTTCACAGCATCTAGTTTTTCCATCCCTTTATTTTCAACAATTCTGTATTCTCTTGTTTAAATGTTTCGTTTAGGCAACCTATTTCTACATCTTACTTTTATAATACTCTGGGAGTATTTTTCAGTTAGTTGGTGAGTCAAACGTATTTACATTTACCTTAATAACTTTAATATTAGAACTTATGTATGCCACCTTATTTCATATTTTACAATGTCCATGCTTTCTTCTTGTTTCTTTTTTAAGTCTTTCTACCTACTTGCCATTAGGTACATCAAATTTTTATCTGCTGCTTAAAAGTTGTACATTTGTATTTTATTACCCTGACTTATTTTGACTTAGTCTTAGGTTTTTTTTCCTGGCAATGTATAAAGCAGATCAATATCCATGTCTTTATCATTTAACAAAATAATACCCTTAGCATACCATCCTCTACCTCTCCTCTTGTTGCCAACTTTTTGTATTTGAAGAGTTTTAGTTACATATATTTGTAAGTGTACTTTTTACAAAATAATTAGTTCCAGCTCACCTGTACTTCTTTCTGTCCAACTGTAATGGGATTCTGGTGCTGCCCTAGTGTTAATTCACTATTATCTCTGGTGCTGCAGCTTACCACATTACACCAAAGGTTTCTACCAAAGGCACTAAAGGATAAGTTAGTGTCTAGGAGGTCCAAGATTCAGGGCCTGAAATAGGCTATCCCTGATGTACCTCCAGATACAGGCTTACCCAGGTTATATGGAGAAGATGAAAAATTAAATTGCTGGCCCCCATTCCTGGTTACTGTACTCTCCTGCTTCAGATCCTCAGTTTTCCAAAGACATCTGCAACCATTTGTGTTCTGTATGAGTTTCTCACCAGCTGTTTTGTTAATTGATGAATAAGACCCTGAAGCCCATACATAGTCTATTTTTCTTTTTTGTCGTCTCCAAAGTTGAATTCAAGAGAGACAGGGAATAAGGCATGTTAGTTTGCTATGTTGTATTGCACTGGCACTTTCCCCCTCCCTAACTTTGTATTTTTACTTATTCCATCATCCTGTTTCTCTTAGGAATGTTTGATTACTCATATTCTAACTTCTTGCAACCAATGCTGCATTTATTGTCATACTTGATTGTTTAAATATGAAAGCAGTCAAAATTATGAACCTGTCTCTTATTATGCCTTTGGCCACATCTTGTTTCAACGCGCATTCTTCTCATTTTCATCACTTCATAAATAGTCTGTATTTTTTATTTTGACTTTCATTTTCTCTTTGACTTGAACAATTGAGGAAACTTTTCAATTTGTAGCTTTTTAATCTATTTAATGTTTTATTACATTGAGGCCAGATAATAGTGTCTTTTCAAGTTTTTCTTTTTTTGAATGTGATGCTTTCATTATAGATTAATATGGGTGTTTTTGGTAAAAGTGACATGATGTGTTCTAGACCTCTGGATCCATATTCATTTTTCCTTACTTAATCTAGGAAATTGAGAATTATATATACTGAAATTATACCTCGTTGTTGTATTTTGTGTCTTACAGCTTTGGTTATCTAGGTTGATGCTATATTGAAAGTACGTAAAATATGACTTCAAGATTTATCAACCTTTAAGTATACTTTGATGTCAGTATTCTTACTGCTACTTTTGTTTGCAGTTGCTGGATAAACACCAGTGTATAAGTGTGTACCTATTTTTAACATAAACCTAATTGTAGCACTTTGTTTTATAGTAGCTTTAAAATAATATAATCATCTGTGGTTCCAGCTGCTCAGAGGGCTGAGGTGGGAGGATCACCTTAGCCTGGGAGGTCGAGGCTGCAGTTGAGTGGTGATTGTGCCATTGCACCCCAATCTTTGCAAGAGAGTGAGACCTTGTCTTAAAATAAATGAACAAATAAAAATATAATATTGGAGTCTGTATTTTTTTTTTTTTTTTTTTTTTTTCTGGAGACAGAGTCTCGCTCTGTCGCCCAGGCTGGAGTGCAGTGGCGCGATCTCGGCTCACTGCAAGCTCCGCCTCCCGGGTTTACGCCATTCTCCTGCCTCAGCCTCCCAAGTAGCTGGGACTACAAGCGCCCACAACCGCGCCCGGCTAATTTTTTGTATTTTTAGTAGAGACGGGGTTTCACCGTGGTCTCGATCTCCTGACCTTGTGATCCGCCCGCCTCGGCCTCCCAAAGCGCTGGGATTACAGGCGTGAGCCACCGCGCCCGGCCCTGGAGTCTGTATTTTTTACTAAGAAAATTTAATCAGTTTAAGTTTATAATTATAATTATGCAAGATATAGGTGTTCCCACCTTGTTTTATGCTATATGTTTCTTTTATGTTTATTGGCTTTTACTAAGGCTTGTCTTTAAGTTTTTGAAAAGTGTTTAAAAATTTAAGGACAAAATAAAATATCAAAAATGAAATTAAAATTAAAATTAAAAATTAAAATATTAAAGATTAAGAACAAAATATAATTTGAATTCAAATAATCATTTGAATGTTTCATATGGAAGATTTTGATACAATCTTGGGTTCTAAGAGAGATTATTAAAATATAATTGTCACTTTTTTTTAAAACTTATGTTTTTGGTTAGTTTTCTAATGATATTTACAACAGTTATACTCTCAGGTTAATCAGTATCCACTATTATTCCTTTTAAAGAATAATTTCTTCATTCTTATATTCTGAATTTTTTCTCATTCTCAGAGTATATCTTTAAGTACTTTTTTTAGTATTTGTGGAGGATATAGTTTCCATGATCTTCCCATACTAAGAATGACATTCTAATTCATTAACGAACTTTTTCCCTGAAAAAGTGGTAGGGCAAGTTTTATTGTTTTAAGCGTGTTTTAAAGGAAAAGTCTGACATAAAGCTTGCATTTGGATGCTTGTATTGTTTTCACCTTGTACTTCAAAAGTTTTTAGCATAATTTATTGAAATAGGCCTTCTTTCATTGATAATTTTTCTTTTTAATTTGCTTGCATTGCTCTTGTTTTTGTTTTGTTTTCATTTTAGTTCATTAATGTTTCCTTCAGTTTTTTTTCTATTTCCGTTTTTTTCTAGAAACACTGTCATCATCAGTATCTATGACTTTTTTATCATTTTATTTAATTTGTGTTTTTTTCTGTGTCTGAGACTGTTTCTTAAATTTGTCTTGTCATATCAGTGATTTTATTTTTGTAGCATTAATTATGCTTTTTGTTAATTTTTTATTGGGAAAAATATACATGTATAGTTTACTGTCTTCATCATTTTAAGTGTACAGTTTAATTGAATTAAATATGCTTTTAACTTCAAATTCGCTTATGCTTTTTAGCACTTCTAACATGACTTAATTCTCTCATTAAATGTTTAGTTTTCTTACTCTTCATTCTTGCTGTACTCTCTTTTCATCCTAGAATTTCAAAAAGTGATCTTAAAATATTTTTTACTTATAGGATACATCATTTTCTCAAGTTTACTTATTTGTGTGTTCAAGTTGGTATTTTCTTTACCTTGATTTGCAGTATTTGTTAGTAGACCTAAGGTGGCCTGTTTTTTCTTTCTTTATCTTGAAATGAGACAAAAACCTTTTAGTAATTGGTTAGTCAGTAATTATTCACTTTTTGATTATGAATCTCATTTCTGGACTTAGATTAGGAGGGATATTTAGGTGCCTTGTTTCCAGCCCAGTTGCTGTTTTCTAGCAGTCTGACATCTAGGGCAATTCTCTGTACTATGGTGAGATACTCCCAAGTATTGCCACACAGTTCTCTAAGTTAAAGAGATTAAAAAAAAAAAAGGTAATTTCCAGTATTCACTGCTACCAAGGCACTTACTGAAGCCACCCGTCTATATAGGGTCTGCAGCTGAAAGTATGCAGTGTGCCATGCATCAGCCACCTTCCTGCATTTCCCCCTAACAGTCGCTTTCTGAACAAATATGTAATACTGAGAAAGTTAGAGAGCCTGGTTTGACGCCCCATTCCTGGGCAAGACAGTAGGGGTTGTCCACTTTTTGCTTGGGACAGAATGGATCTCAAGCCATCAATGAGGGTGGTACGAAATGTCTCCCTGATGTCAGAGGGAATCTTGTATAGATTTTTCTTAATTCAACTTCATGACTCTTTTATATTCTATGAACTGTTGTTTTTAGTTGTGTTCATTTTTGGTTATGAGTTTTTCTGTTTTTAATGTGATTTCACTGGTAATTTAGTGGAAGTTACAGCGAGGCTGGCTCAGGAACTGTTAGCCAGGTGCCATTTAAACTGACTGTCCAATTTCTCCCTTGCCATTCCTCCTCAGGAGTCACAGCAATAGCAACAATTTTTAAAAATTCTACATTTCTCTTGAAGAAAAAATGGAGTCTAAAAGTTGGTTTATTTTATTTATTTAAGTCTATGAAAAAGAATCTAGAAAAGTTATAAAATGTGTGGGATAATAACATTAAGTTATCTTTATGAAAGTTTCCACTAACATGTAGGGAAGCTATAAATTGCTGCCTACTTAATAGCAAACAGTTACTTATTTTAAAAAAAGAGCTGTAATTATAGGCCATCAACTACATCCAGCAGCAGCATCATTAATAACAAGTTTATGAGTACCTACTTAGGGAGTGACCTTGTTAGAGAATCTCACCCTATGCTACATATGCTGCAATTAGTGTTACCATTCAGATTAGATTGTGATATTGTTCAGTCAGCCAGTTTTAGTTCATTTTGCATACGTGATTCCGTAAGTAAAACACTTTTGTTAATAAGTAAGATAGATACCATATGTAAACTTTTCAGCAGAAATTACAAAGAATTGTGGCAAAGCTTCAACTTAACACCAAAATGTAGTTAAAAACAACTTTGATTTCTTTTGTGAAGCCACATTGTTGTAGGTAATACATCACTCAAATACTCATAAATATAACTGTAAAAATTTAGATTCCAATCTAGAAAGCACTTTATAAAGTTCTCTGCAAATATTAGTTATTGATTTGCTTTTGTAAAGCAACAGCAGAAAATGTTGCTCTTATCTGATTGTAATATTTCTAGAACTAGAGCTCTCTTAAAACGTTTCCTACAAAGATTTTTTTCACTTTTTAAAGAAAAATGTTTTCCATGCTCTCACAGGATAAGTAGAGAGAGGGCAAAAGTTCAGTCTCACCTATTTAAGTTTCTGTGTAAAGGATGTTTCTATTTTTAGCACAGTTATATTTGGATTATATCGATCCAGTAATATGAGTACATGTTCTGTATTCATCTTTTTGAAAAAAAAAATTATACACAGCAGGTACACCTTCAGAATGTTAAATGAAAACTCCTGTTCTCATAGGAATGTGTATGTTTATTTGTGCTGAAATCTTGAGGTGCATATCTATGGCTTTCGTGTTAAAGATGACAAAAGAGATGAAAAAGATGGTCTTGTAAGTTAAAAGACTTTGACCTGCAGTTCTTAACCTTTTCTTTTTATTTATGCCCTCCTAATCCCAAGTCTTTTCTCCAAACCTAGCTTCTCTGAAGCCCAAAAACTCCAGCAGGCATTTCAGGCTCTATTTCTATTAACCAGCCCTGTTGACCTTCTATCCCTGCAGGCAGCCTACCTGACCATTCTTGCAAACTCTTGGACCTGTACTTTGAAAAGGTTATTGATTCTTGACATAAATCTCTTAAACATGTGGAAAGGGAACTGCTCTAGGATAAGAACACTCAACCTTTAACCAACTATGCTCCTTTTGTCAAGGTCCTTCACCCCTGTGAAAAGCAATTTTCTTTTCCTCATGAAATGGAGATATCTTGGGTCCATCTTGCTCACTTTGCTTGGAAAGTAGGGTCCACGTCTGGACAAACAGGCCAAAGACACATGACATCTGATCTTGCTATAGAACAAAAGACTAAACAAGCCATCCAGCAGCAAGTTGCCTCTGACCTTTCTCACAGGGTGATCTGGAGAATTCTTACAAGGTGGTATTTATTAATCTCCATGAAGTATCTTGAAGGTAGATTCTATGTCATGTTCATGTATCCTCAGTGATTAGCATAGTACCTAGCACATAGTCTCAGTCACTAAATGCCGATTGATTATTAAGGGAGGTGGAGGTGTGCTTTCTAAGCTTCATTAATAACAACAGCAGCTGATTTAGCACCATTTTGCATTCAGTGTCAGAATGCTCAGACTACCAGAAGTGATCCATGGTTTCCAGTCGGAGTAATAACTTCTCATCTGAGAGGTTATGATGATGACATATGCCTTGGGGTTTGGGGAAAGAGTAAATGAAAAATATATCCCAAAGCAACTGGTTCAGTTAGATACATGGTTAAGGGAGGAACAGAGGTAGGAAGAGTCAAATCTGGTTTCGCTTCCACTCCACCACCTGTTTCTAGTGGGAACTTGAAGAAGGTGTGTGACTTCCCTGAGCCTCTTTCCTCATCTGAACCATGAGGTTCACAACACCTGCCCTGCCTCCCCCAGTCATTTGCAATGATAAAGGAAGATGATTAAAAATAAAGGGGCTTACAGATGTAAGAAATTTAGTATTAGTGGAAAGAACCATGGGCTGAGATTTCTAAAACCTAGCTTTGGCAACTAATAGCCTTCCAACGTAAGCTCACTAGACACAGGTCCATACTATGTAAAATGAAAGAGTTCAGTTAGTGTATTTTTGATGCTTTTCTTGTCAATAGTGATGGATTTGTAAAAATTCTCTTAATGTACATACAGAATTAAAATAATCACATATTTTAAATTTTAGGCCTTATGTGTACTAAGAAAATTTTGTCCATTCTGAATAATACGTGAATTTACACAATTCATTCTGCTTTCCTATATGTAAAGAATTTAGCTGTACTTAGTAACAGTCCAAACTTTCAGCAGTTGTTCTCACCTCACTGCTAATTAGTTCAGTTCCCTCCTGTTATCCATTTTTGGTGAGATGGGAAGGGTAGAGTAGATCAACATGGGCTCTTTCACAGTTTTACCTGGGTTTGTCCCGCAGTTTGTGGATTAATCTAGTGTATTTATTCACAAGAAGGAAAATATTGGCTCAGGACAAGAATTTCTAAACTCTGCAACCTTGACAACTACCTTCAGGTTCTTCGTTTCGTAAATGTCACACCTGTCATATGTGAAAGGGCTCTTGGAGTTCCATCTAGCATTTTTCATATGGGAAACTGAGGTCCAGAGAAGCAACTTATAGAAGACACAGTGATCTGAGAAAAGAAAGTCCAAAATCCCAACAAGCTGCATGCCACATATTTGGTTACCCTACCAGGAGTTAATAAAATCTGGCACTTGCCCATAGTGCAGTGTTCACTGTGAAATCTGCCCTTTTGATTTCTTGCTTCTCTTTAAATAGAATCAGAGGTGTTCATTTTACTTCAGGTGTGACATTTTACAGCCGTTAGCATATTTAACTGCGAGATGAAGCTGGGGTAATCATATTTGAGTTCTTCAGACCATTCTCTCTTGGTCCTGGCTGAGTTTATTGAGAACGTACTCTATGCTAGCCACTGTGCTAAGTGCTTTATATGGGTTATATCACTTAATCATCCAATAAGGAAGGTTATGACTTATACGGAACTGAATTTTACAGGTGAGGAAAGTGAAATAAGAGAGGTTAAGTAATTTTCTAATGCTCTATAGAGTACATGGTAGGCCAGAGATGAATTCAGTCTAAGTTAACTACCCTTCATGCTTGGCACATGGTTGAAAGAACAAGAAGTAGATCTTGTCAATAACAATTGCAAATCCTCCAGAATCACCTAAGTGTATGGATTTTCTGGATTCCTTAGCACATAGCCATATATGTGTGTGTGCATATACATTGTTTTTGTAGATTTATATATAAATAATGTGTCTAATGTCTAAGTACTTTTGCCCTTTTTTACGTTATTAGTTTATACTGGTGGGGGAGATTAGCCTTAATATTTATTAGAGGGAGAAAAAGTTATTTTCACAGCATCCTGCACATAGCAACTCTTCAATGAATGCCTATTGAATTGGTCCTTATTTTCTAAGGAAAATGGCATTGAATCAGAACGAGAAGATCCAGGTTTTAGTCCTGGTTTTAATGCTGATTCACTGTGAGGACAAGACCAGGTTGGTTGTCTTCTCTAATCTTTAGTCTTCCCGTGTCTAAAATGAGTTCAGAAGAGCCTACAGTTGGAGTATCCACTGGGCATTCAAGCCTATCTGACTGGCTAGCCTGGTGTTGTCAGGCTTCCAAAAGATCAATCCAGGCTAGGACTTAGGATGAGCATAGACCTCATCAGTGAGGGGGTAGGGAATTGCAGGGATTTCTGAGCAGCACTGTTGTGTCTTTATACCTTCTTCCAATCTAGTCATTGAGAAAACTTGTGATTAGATTCCTTGCCAGGTGCACTAATGCTCTGAGCATCTGCTAAAGGCAGGTAAGTAAGAATTGTACCACTTGTGGTAAGAAACTAAAAGAGCCAGATTTTGTGCCTTATAAAAATAACATTTCCACATACGGTCCTACTCTAGAAACTGTTCAAGCATAGAAGCTCCTAGGAGCCAGTGAGGGTGCAAGGAGTAATAGCCACACCAGCAAGATGGCCAGAGTGACGAGGTCAGGAAGAATGTAAGCAGTGTGAGTGGGGCAGAATCAAACTAAAAAGTTTCAAAATCACCTCTCAGCACCAAGAGCGGTAACAAGAGCTGTGGCAGTGCAGACCTCATGGCCTTTTGCATAACAGGAGGGAGCACTTTACGAGGAACTTAGGAACCCTCAGGTTCTGGGCAGTTAGCCACTGGCATCCAAGGGGGTTGAATAAACCTGTCCTTGATTCTTCCATCTTCCCCTTATCATCCTTCCCACATGTCCCCACGAACTTGGTAAAAACCAAGGGAATACGGGTTGCAAACCCAAGAGAGGGCTGAGGTTTAGGAGGTGCTATAGTCTCCACAGGTTCACATTGCTAGTCTGAAAACTCCACATTTCTGTCCTTCTGTCAGACTCACTCACTTCTGATAAGAAAACCTCTTAGCCTTACTTGATTACAGTAATAGTAAAAGTTTATGGTCCCTCATGTATACAGTCTTAAATCCAAAATGCCCCCAGTCGTCTTTGTAATTTTGTGTCAAACTAATTTAGTGGTACAACCTGACCTAACAGGATGCTATTTACAGTCTTTATGTACCTCACTTAGTGGGAATATTCATGTTTGGTGGCAAAAATAAGTCATGTGTTTGACTATAGAGTGCCTCTAAAGACCCTGCTGTGGATAATAAACAATTTGTAGAAGATACGTCTTAACTACCTTTCTGAAGTTGGAAGAATGCTGACTTCCAAAAACATCTGGCCCCAAGGATTTCAGACAAGAAATTGTGAACCCATAAGTTGTTTCCTTAAATTTGGGAGTATTTATTGATCCCCTAAGGAAAATGAATGATTCGTTCAGTTTGTTCTTCTTCCCTTACAAAGAAAACAAAGCGGGGGAGGGACAAGCAAAACAAATGTAAACTGTTACTCTTATGCTAATAAGCTGTAGCAGAAGCTATTGGGGATCTGAGTCTTTAAAAGGAGCAGATCTTTTGGAAGACAGAAATCTGGATCTGTACTTTTCTTGCAATTAAAATAAAAAATATATATCAGAGATTTCCCCGTGCAACTGCAGTCCTCCTCTCCCTTTGCAGCCGAGCTGCTGAGCAGAATGTGCTTGCAACTCACAGGACCATAGCGCCACCTTTCTTGCAGATTTGGAATAAATCTTCACACTGCCAGGTTTGGAATTAAATCACATTACCAGCTCACTTGCCTGCTTATGCCGTTCAGTTAGCTAGGCTTAGCAAGGAAACAGTTCCTTGACACTCAAACCATAAAGGAAGAGCTGCAAAGAGGGCAGTAAAAAGTGTTTTCTTCTCTTGGTCCCTGAGCAATTAAATTGGTAACCTAATCTGATGTTAGGGAGTATAGACCATAAACTGTGTTTAATTAGTTTGCACCCAGTGTCATTTCACACAGTAGACACTTTAATTTACAACTTGCTGCACTGCAGCACTTTTCTAGGCCTTTTACTATGTAATAAGGCATTCTTGTAGCTGCTGAGGCTTTACAAATATAGATACACTTTCTTAGTTCAGATTTTTTCTTTCTTTTCAATTTTCAGTTGCAAATCAAACATGCAGTTACAGAAGCAGAGATTCAAAAATTGAAGACCAAGGTAAGCACCGAAACATGGTGTTTGAATTTTACTTTTTAAACTTCAGATACTATGAATAAATTCAACCCTAGGATTTGTCCCTGTATATTTGAAAGAATACAAATGTGATAGATTCATTTTCACTGTTAGGTACATAGACAAACTTGCCAGTGACAGCAAACACCCACATCCCCCTCAGTGCAAATTACACAATATTTTAGATATATATATTTATGTATTTGCACATATGTGGCCTCTGAGATTTCCTTAAGTAATGTTTTTAATGGTTCAAGCTTGCAAAGTATGTTTTGATTACTAATTCCTTAAGCAAAGCTACTATATCTCCTCTTTACTTACCTTATTATAAATAGATTTAATCATTTATTTGTAGGAACAAATTTAGTATAGCACATCAATTTTTTATAAACAAGTTCTAATTTCTAATAATTAAATATTATAAACTTAATACATGCATAATTTAAGTGCCAGGTACTACTGGAAATTTTTAGTTGTTTGGTTCATATAATTTAAATTTGTGAGGGAGAAAAGGTCCTGATAAAAGGGAGTATGTATTATTAGTCTATATATTTTAATTGACAAACTTTAAGGCACTTGTATGAGACCCAGTTCTAGCAATTTTGTTTAGTTTTATCAAATATACAATTTCAAAGATTTAAAAATATATTTTAAATTACTTTTAAAGCAATATTCTTTATTGTTTCCCTGGTCTGTTAAAAATTAAGATATAATCACCCCCCAACCACCACCACCACCACCACTAATGATCTGTTTTGTTGTTCACATTGAACACTTGTTTTGGTTTCTCCATGTGTTTTAAATGGAGATGAATTACCAAGGCTATTTTGGTTAAATGCTATTCTCAGCTAATTTACTCTGCAGCTCTGTAGTCAAAATACATCTATATGTCATTCACAGTGTTAGACCAGCTCCGTGAATAATAATTTCAAATTAGTAGTGGTTGCTAAATAAACAACTTGATACAAAACATTGCTTAATAAAAGATGCAGTAAATAACCTATTCCTGTTTTAAATTGTTATTATCTCTTAACATAGAAAGAATTGAAGATATTTTAAATTGTTGTTTTAAAAAGATCTCTTTTTCTCTGTGATTGTAAATGTTTTAATGGAGCTTATGTATTAGACTATAGACATTTAACTTAGAAAATACTATAAATTAGCATTTTATATTGTTTCATCATTACAGTGGCATGTAATATCCACAGATTAACAGTTTATTATGATTCTTTATTATTCATTTCGATAATAGAATTCCTAATCTTGAAATTGTTTTGGCTGCTTTCTAACTTTGTAAACTGTTTTGCAAATGTGTTTAGTTAAAAATATTTGCAAAAACATAGATGTGTGTGTATATAAATACATGTTTACTTTTGCTAAATGCTATATGATTTTGAACATTGATAGTTTATAATGACTTTGCATCATTTTGAACTTTAAAGAAGGCATATAAAGTAGATAAAGTACCAGTTTGAAGGCCAGAGAGTTATTGGGAATGACTTTTGAGCCCTCACCTAAATGATCAGTCTTGGATTTCTGTAGAAATGAGGGTATTAGACTAGTTTACTATCTATTCCTAAGAGTCCCTAGAAGCAGAAAAACAAAAAGCTGGTTACGGCTTTCTGTTCCGTGGGAGGGACTTAAATTAACCAAGCAACAATTTATACTTTTACTTACATTATCTTTTATATTTTTATGGGAATTTAGGTTTATAAAGCTTGAGAAGTTCATTACACTACATGTAAAATAGTGAACTGTAGACTGTGTTCATGTTCATTGAAATAAAGAACAAAATAAGATCATCAAAAGGTTTAAAAGCAGAGTGAAAGTGGTTAATGTTTATCAGATGATTCTTGTGCCCAAGGAGCTATTTCAAGCATACTGATGTGTTATATCACAATTCTGTTGTATGGATGATATAATTGAGTCTTAGAGAACTTCAATTACATGTCCAAGGTTTAATGGCCAATGATGGCAGAACTGGGATTCAAATCTATGCTGAATGACTCCAGAGAGCCCTTCTTAACCATTAGGCCATACTGTGCTTCTAACTCCTCTCTCCTCCCTGCCCCTCTCCACTCCCTTTTTAGTTAACTTTTTATATATGATTGTATATTTTAAAAAAACTCTCAAAACATGTTGACATTCGTTTTTAATATTTAAAAGAGATCCCTATCAAACTCTGAAACATCTTTTACTGCTCACAGCATTTCAGATCACATGATGTGATGGAAATATCATGCAATGTGGAATCCAATCCATGTTTTTTTATCAAATGTGTGACCTTGGACAAATCATTTCACTTTTCAAGGCTTCCGTTTTATCATCTATGGATTTATAAAAATAATACTTGCTTTTCTCATCTTAAGTGGTTTCAGTGATTATTTATGATAACAGAACTTGATCTACAACATGCTATAAAAATGAGAGATTTTTGCTACAAAATGGCCAAATTATCTTTTCCTTGACATTTGCTTTCTCCAGCTGCAGGCAGCAGAAAATGAGAAAGTGAGGTGGGAACTAGAAAAAACCCAACTCCAACAAAACATAGAAGAGAATAAGGAAAGAATGTTGAAGTTGGAAAGCTACTGGATTGAGGCCCAAACATTATGCCACACAGTGAATGAACATCTCAAAGAGACTCAAAGCCAGTATCAGGCCTTGGAAAAGAAATACAACAAGGCAAAGAAGTTGATCAAGGATTTTCAACAAAAGTAAGCCACTTCTAATGACTAAAGAATAGTTGTGTTTGTCTAAAGAAGGTTTATGTCCAATAATTTTGTAATATCTAGTGGAATAGAAAAGATGACTTCAGAGATATCTTTCCTATCCAGGAGCATAGTTACAGCGTAAATACACATTAAGTTTTGGAAGTCACTTCTATTACTTTTTCATGAGATTATGTTTTGTATATTTTATAGTTTTTGACTACCAGGCCTCTTGGCTATTTTTGATAATTAATTGTTGTTAGTAACTGTTAAAACATCTGAATTTCTTTATTCTTTTTGAAACACCTCTGTGATTTAGAAGCAAGAAGCCCAGCTGAAAGTCATACAGAATGACTGACTATTGGATGTGGAGCACGCAAGCCTCAGCTGGGGCCTGAATCAGGCTGCTCCTCTATTCTTAGATCAGTAGCTACAGAATTTCCCACTACAGACAGCGCACATATCGACTAGCAAGCCCCCCTGCCCTGCCACTCTGCATTTCTCAGCTGTTGAGAGAATCAGGAGGGCCTCAGTTCACTGCAGGGAGAGAGACCATTACCACATTCTGTTTTTGATTTTCAGCAGCTGTTTCTGAGCTACTGCTCCTTTGCTTCCATCTCTTGGATCTCGATGTAATGTCACGGAGACTGACCACGGAGATTTTTACTAGATTTTTTTCATCAGTTACTTCTGGCTAGTTAGAACAAATAAGTAGTGCCAATACCTTTTCTAGCTTTCCATGTCAAGCCTCAGAAGCTAAGCATATATGTAAGATTCACCATATTTCTATTATTTCCTATTATGGAAAGGATGTTTTTAATATTTAAAAGAGATTGCTATCAAAAATTTCTTGATAAAAGGGGAGTAATTATTCTCTGTGACTCTAAATTCAATACATCACTGTTTTAACTTTTTGCCAAACTCTTTTTCATGAAATAATTTTATAGTAAATTTTGCTAAATTTGCATATTCTATTCCAGGTTTTCAAAATGGAGTTATTTCTCTTTTCCCCCTATTATCCTTAGGTCTATAAGTGAGTGCCCCTCTTGATGTTTCTGACCCACCCAGCCCCTCTTCACTGTTATTCATAGAAATCTTATAGTTATCTTTTTTGAACTCTTATCTAGTTACATCAGTTTACTATACTACGCTTATGACATTGCAAAAATGGAATTATTTCTACCTGACAAGTAATTGTCTCCACTAAATTACCCAACTTGGATCATTAGTGCAGTCATTCCTATCTAAATATGTATGGGTGTTCTAGAATCAGGAGCTACAAAAGAAAATTATAATAAGCTATAATAAGCAGAATCAAATCATTTTTCTTTGCCTTGTGACCCATTAAAGATGTTTTGGTTTCTTTCATTACTATACATTTTCCTCTAACTGATTGAATGTTGTCCATTTAAATAACTGTTCAGTTGCTTATCCTACTATGCAGTTTATTGTTTCAGATAAGAACTTTCATTTATTGAGTGTATGATATAATCAGAACTATTATTTTCTTCTTAAGAGAGCTTGATTTCATCAAAAGACAGGAAGCAGAAAGAAAGAAAATAGAAGATTTGGAAAAAGCTCATCTTGTGGAAGTGCAAGGCCTCCAAGTGCGGGTGAGTTGTGTTCCCTAAGACACTAAATAATAAGATGGTTTTGCTGTACTTGGAGAGGAGTGCTGGTTTAGAGTTTTATGAATGGATTTGTTTTTCCTAGATTAGAGATTTGGAAGCTGAGGTATTCAGGCTACTGAAGCAAAATGGTACTCAAGTTAACAATAATAACAACATCTTTGAGAGAAGAACATCTCTTGGTGAAGTCTCTAAAGGGGATACCATGGAGAACTTGGATGTCAAGCAAACATCTTGCCAAGATGGCCTAAGTCAAGGTTTGTTTAACCCAACCACAAAAATCATTTTTCATAACTGTGTAATTGGCCTTTTATTTTTCTTTTTCTGGCCCAGAGATTTAAAAGTTGGAAATACCTTCCTTCTATGGGAAAGAAGAAAAGGCTTGTCAAAATAGGAGCCAATCATTTTAGCTCTTATCTTATCAAAAATAAATACTTTAATATGTAGAATTAATAAATCCCAGCTAAAGACAAGCTAAATACTATTTTTAAATCATCATAAAATTGACAGATTTAATAAACTACCTTATAAATTTTATAGTTCATCCTATCTAGGATGAACTACACTACTTACGTGTTAATGAATAAGATTTAGATTTTTTTTTTTTTTTTTGAGAGTCTCACTCTGTCATCCAGGCTGGAGTACAGTGGTGCAATCTCAGCTCACTGCAACCTTCGCCTGCCAGGTTCAAGCGATTCTCATGCCTCAGCCTCCCCAGTAGCTGTGATTATAGGCATGTGCCACCACGCCCAGCCCATTTTTGTATTTTTATTAGAGGTGGGCTTTTGCCTTGTTGGCCAGGCTGGTCTCGAACTCCTGACCTCAGGTGATCCACCTGCCTTGGCTTCCCAGAGTGCTAGGATTACAGGCATGAGCTGCCGCGCCCAGCCAAGCTTTACAATGTTTAAGTCACTAGAATAAAGATCTTTTTCATAATATCAGAAGGCAGACTGCTGCTTTCAGCACTTGAGATTTATGTAGTTAACGAAGTCCATATAGTTTTGTGCTTTTACCATGGTGTACTCATGTATACTTAGGTCTTTCATGTCAAAGACGAAATAAGACCAAAACACTGGAGACATTTTGTATTATAAATGATTATAGATGATTATCTTCATTCATACACCAACCATAAATAAATTACTTATGTTCTTACACACACACCATTCTTATTCTGAGATTGTACGTGTATGAACATGAATGACTTTTAATATCTCTGGTGTATTTGCAAATTAGAAAACATAATAATTATAAAGATAAATACACAGGAATGTGTGGCTTCATCTTTTTAAATATATACATAGTAGTCCCTGGAAAATGAAAATAAAAGAATGTAGTGCAGCAGGGTTGTCATGACAGGACCGACAACTCAGAGGCAACACTTTGACGTGCAGTAAAACCCTGTTATAATGGGCTTTTTAGAGTTTTCATGATCTTTCTCACATATTAAAATGTGTCCAGTGAGGTTTTCCTGATAAGCAAGTGTTTATATCCTATCATGAACTTTTAGAACTAAACTCTTAGCCATTAAAAATGGAAAGTATTAGAAATCTTCATTTAAAATTAAAATGATATCTGGAGATTTGAATCCATTCACTGGGTTTATATCCTTCTAATGGGTTTTCCCTAAACAGGATGTAATTTATAAATAGTGCCTCTTAGGCAGCTGAAAGAGGAGGATTTAGCATTAGCATTACCACTAAGTGAGGAGCTGTGTGACTTCAGGAAGAGTATTTAGCTTCTCTGGGTTGATATTACTGTGTATAATATTTTAAAAGTAGTATTTCTTTCTTCACCACTTTATGACCTGTTTTGAGACTATATGATTTAGTCTTTGAAGCCAAAAAAGTAATTTATTCGAGCTCTTATGGAATTATAATTTTTATACCTGGAACACTATAAGATTGATATCTAAAGAAAAATATCAGAAATCAAACCAAATTTTTTACCTTTTTGACTATTTTAACTTTTAAAAAATTATAGTTTATATGTAATAAATACATATTCCTGCTGTGGCATACACAAAATATGAGCAGTATCTAGTAGCTTTTCATTTCTATTCATTTCTTTCAGTTTAGACATCTGTATCTTGTCAAACATATAATTAATGGTATTTATTAAATTATATGACTATGGAAGATCAACACACTATACTATTAACATGCCCATTTGGATCAAAACCTTACATTTCTTCTGAACGCTTTTTCTATTCTACACCCTCCATTTTGCCACATAATTGTCAGTTTCCCTAGCAACACTGTCAGTTCACAGTGAGATGTGGAGACTACTAATTCTTACTGAAACCAATCCATGCTTGTGCAGTAGAGGTAGAATCGGTCATCTCAGATATTAGTAGCATACATATCAAGTGCTCTTCTAGTTTTGCTGTGAGGACAGTCAGTGATAAATCTCTTTGAATTTCAGTTGCTTGATCACATAAACTAAAATGGCTTGGTCAGTAGCTGGATAGGAATGCTCTGGAAAGCACTTTTCTAAATTGATCCTTTGCTTCTGTTGCTAGGGAACGCTGAAATACTAGAGGTTTAGAAAGAAAAGTAAGGCTGCAGACCTAACATAGGCCATTCCACATTTAAAAATCCACCACCACCATTTTGTACCAGGAGAGGGATAGCACTTCCAGTAGTTCCAAGGCTCCTGCTCATGAGATGCAAGTGTCATGCTCCCCACTTTCTACCGACTGTCCAATTCTGTTTGCTTTTCAGGCACTAGAGTGGTAGGATGAGTGGTTTAGCATGTTTTTAGGCATTGAGGTAGTTCATGAAGCAAAAGAATAATCAAGTGTAGATCAATGAAAACGGTCAGAATGAAATAGTAAAAGGAAGGGAAGGCAGGCAAAGGAGGAAGGAAGGAAGAGCCTCTGAGCAGCCGTTCCTTCATGTGTACTCATGCTCATCCAAAATGATGTGACTCTCAATATTGAATTACAGATTTTTGATGAGTAAAAGCTTTTTCCAAACCATACAGAAATTTAGCACAAATTTAAAATTATGTTTGACCACCATTTGTGTGTTTATCTCTAAAACCTAAGCCAACTCAAGTATTATTAAAATTTTGATAACAATCATCAATACAAATTTGTTATTGAATGTAATCTAACACTTTTTTCTTATCATGATTACAGAAAGCTGATGTAACAAATTTTTTTCCACCAAGAGCCATAACAGACCCCAAATCCATTCTAGTTTATACTAGTGTGCTGGTCAAGTATTTTCCTTGTGCTCCAGGAGAGGAGAAATGATAATTATGCCCTGCTGCTCTTTCATGCTTGTCATTTCTTAGTGCCTAAATAATGCCAGGATTAGGATAAAAACAGAGAATAGGTATGTTAGCGTGATCTTGGTAGGCTAAAAGCTTGTAATATTAGTTTTATTGGATTTTCTAGAAAAGTCACAGAAGCAACACGTTCTGAGCTTCTAGAAATTCCAGGATCCTTATGTTGATACCGTTTGCAGCTTCAAATATTTTGTAGGCTGGTTTGCTAAAGGATTATGCATATCCCACAGAGATACTGAAAGAAAGACTAGAGCCAGTAGGTGGAAGTTACCTATGAAGGCATATTCTGGCTGTTCTACCATGAGAGATCAGGAGTAAGTATGATATCATTTTAAAAATTATTTTGAACACTGAAAACCTGCTTCCAGGAAGGCTTTAGGTGGCACACTGACTTGTAAGAGAAGGAGTGGCTACTAGGCAGAAAGAAAGTACTAGGTCCTGCTGATTATACTGCAAGGTATATGATTTGTGGGATCAAGGATGAAAGAGGAAAAGTTTGGTAGGAGACAAATAAATAGAATTTAAGGTACTATGTAAGCATCTCAAAAGATGAGAGGGAGTTCAAAGAAGAGAAAATTGAATAACATTAGCATAACTTTTTTCTGATTCATAGTCTTTATGTTAAAAAGGTAGAGCCATTTGAAATGGCATAGTGTGTTCTTGGAGTGAAAGTGGGCTTTGACTGCAGAAAGGTTTGTACATAATTTTGTGAGCATTGCGACCCATTCACAGTCTTGAGGCATAACAGGAACTTAGTCACTTGCAGGTCTGTAGATGTAACTCAAGGATTTCTGTGAAGTTTGAATATTGCTACCAAGTGCTGCTTCATTTCCTTCTCACACCTACCTACTCCATCAGTGGACCACCAGTTAGGTAATACTGCATGTTATCTTCCCAAAAGTGTGAACAAGGAGGGTTATATAAAGCATTTTATACTTTGTTCCCTTAGTTGCTTACTGTTCCTTAGCTCTAATGAAAACTGAGCAAGAAGAAAATATTTAAATTGCAAGATTATAGGAAGGATTATAAAAGATTATAGGAAAGTTATAATCTTTCCTATAAGCTCATAGAAAAGTCTAGACTTTCATAATAGATTGTGGCTGAAATTAATTACTCAGTCTTGGATTTTTTCAAAAATAGGAATATTTCTTAGGTACTTCCCAGCTAATTTTAAACTATCCTAGAGGAAGGAGCATGAGAATATGAAAATAATCCCTTTTATTTCCTCTCCTCTCTCTTACTCTTTTTCCACAAAATGGTTTGGCTGTTGCAGTAAGACCCCAGATACCCCGAAAGTAGATCCCCAAGGTGGTAGTCTGCACGTGTATCCTAAACTCAACTTCCCTGATCCCAGACCCAGAAATTGTAGACATGTGAGTGGAACTCTGAGTCAGCTTACATATTGAATCGAGCCAATTCTGTGGTCATCAGGCCTCATCTACTTGGTATTTGCTTCATGTGACCCAGTTGTTAGAGAATCTTATTTCTCTGTATTTACTCACTTCTCTGAAATTTACTCAGATTTAATAAATAGGGTCTTTATCAGGAATAACAAGAGAAAATACACTGCCATTAAGAGTATCTGTCTTTTCCACTACCCATGTGTTTTAAAATTCTCATAATTCATTTATTCATATACTGTCTAGAAGTAATTTGGAGAGACACTTTATGTGACAGGATAGGGGAACTGAAAGTGGTAAGATGAGAGAGAAGAATGAATGGAACCAGAAATGATGCTGCAACCAAATATATCACAATTACACTTTTTATAAGGTTGGACCCTCAATTTGGCTCTAGGCTTTCTAATTACCAGAAGGAAAAGGAAACCCTTGTCAATTATATTATTCACAGTATTTATAAGATAAAAACAAACTGCTAAAGGAAAATACAATTACTGGTAACAAGTAAAATAATGCATGATTTGTGGCAAACGGTGCTGTTGATATTGATAATATCCTTAAAGGAGATCCACTAATGATTTTACTAAGATATTTTCACATAGTGACCCTCAGTGTTGGCTAATGTCATCATACAAATATACAAAATAGTGTTCAGTAAAAGGAATTAAGCTACTGAGGAGAGGGGATGGATAGGATATCATGGTACTGTTGACTAGCTTGGTGCTCAGGTAGAAAAGTCTGTCATGGCCAGACACGGTGGCTCATACCTGTAATCCCAGCAATTTGGGCGGCCAAGGCAGGTGGATCACCTGAAGTCAGGAGTTTGAGAGCAGCCTGGTCAACATGGTGAAACCCTGTCTCTACTAAAAAATACAAAAAAATTAGCCAGGCGTGGTGGCAGGTGCCCAGCTACTCGGGAGGCTGATGCAGGGCAATTGCTTGAACTCAGGAAGCCAAGGTTGCAGTGAGCTGAAATCGCCCCCATTGCACTCCAGCCTGGGTGATAAGAGCAAAACTCTATCAGAGAGAGAGAGAGAGAGAGAGAGAGAGAGAGAAGGAAAGGGGAAAGGAGAAAGGGGAAAGGGGAAAGGGGAGGAAAGGACTGTCATGTATGTCAAGTCATTTTTGTTTTTTTGTTTTTTTGTGTTTTTTTTTGATAGGAAGTTTTGTTTCCCAGGCTGGAGTGCAGTGGTGTGATCTCAGCTCACTGCAACCTCTGCCTCCCAGGTTCAAGTGATTCTCTTGCTTCAGGTTCAAGTGATTCTCTTGCCTCAGCCTCCCGAATAGTTGGGATTACAGGCACCAGCCACCACGCCCCGCTAATTTTGTTTTTTGCATTTTTGGTAGAGATGGGGTTTCACCATGTTGGCCAGGCTGGTCTCGAACTCCTGACCTCAGGTGATCCACTTGCCTTGGCCTCCCAAAGTGTTGGGATTATAGGCATGAGCCACCCGTGCCCTGCCCCAGTTTTTTAATTATATTGTTCAAAACTTCTAGAATATATTACGGAAAGAGATGTGTAAAAAATTTCACATTGTGATTGTGGACTTATCTATTTTCTGGCTATGTCAGTTTTATGTGTTTTAAGGTGATGTTAATAGATATATTCAGTTTAGAATTGTTCAGTCTTTCTGGTAGATTGTCCTTTGATCATTAGGAAGTATTCCTCTTTATTCCTAGTATTTCACCTTACTATATACTTTATCCAGTATTTAGAGAGCTGTGTCAACTATCTTTTGATTAGTGTTTGTATTGCGTATCTTTTTTTATCCTTTTGCTTTCAACCTTTCTATATCTCTTGTAAACAGTATGTAATTGTTTTTTTATTACAGTCTATCTCTATTTTTTAAATGCACTTTAAAAGTTGCTATTTAATTTATTTACTAATATGTAGAGTTTAAATCTAACATCTTACTATTTGTTTCCTATTTGTTCTTTTGTGTTTTCTTGCCTTCTTTTGGATTAATCAAGTGTTTTCTTCTTATTTCTTATTTTTCTCTATATTAGCTTTTATTCTTCTTTTAGTGGATACCTACAGATATAATTTATAAATTCTAATTGATAAATAATAATATTTGCAGGAGAGGCCAGGTGCGGTGGCTCATGCCTGTAATGCGAGCACTTTGGGAGGCCAAGGTGGGTGGATCACTTGAGGTCAGGTGTTCGAGACCAGCCTGGCCAACATGGTGAGACACCGTCTGTACTAAAAATACAAAAATTAGCCAGGTTTGGTGGCAGTGCCTGTAATCCCAGCTGCTCAAGAGACTGAAGTAGGAGAATCGCTTGAACCCAGGAGACTGAGGTTTCAGTGAGCCGAGATCAGGCCACTGCACTCCAGCCTGGGCGACAGAGTAAGACTCTGTCTCCAAAAAAATAAATAAAAGAAAAAAAGATATTTGCAGGAGAGTACAAGCTGAGTATTCATTAAGATATCTCCCATTCATGTGTTATAGTTCTTAAATTAGCTTTTTATAAATATTGAAGGGCAATGAGCTACAGGTTATACTCCCTGGAAAATACCTTGAATATGGTTTTTTGTTTTTGTTTTTCTTTTTTGTAATTAGTGGAGTGCATATTTGTATATCTTAACAAACAATTTAATTGGAGATGGAGTTAATACATTTTTATGAGATTTAAGCTGTTTACATAGTTGTGTTCTGGAATAGTGAGTTGTTTCTAAAATGTATATGGATGAATTGCTTGGCCCAGAATAAGGGCCAGGTTCTCCTGAGGAAGAACAAGGTGAGGAACTTGTTCTTCTAGATACTGAGATTCATTATGAAGTAAAAGTGATTAAGACCATGTGGTGTAGTCTCAACAACTGTCAAGTGGACTAATATGCAGAATACGGAGTCCGGAAGCAGACTGACACATTTACGTCAATTTGAGAATAATACAGAGCAGACACTGCAGTTCTGTGGGTAAAGGATGGACTAATAAATGGTGCTAGGAAAATTGACCATCCATATGGAAAAAAATGAATTGGATTCCACCTCACATTATTCATGAAATAAGTTCCAAATGGATTACAGTCTCAAATTTGAAAGACAATACTTAACACGCTTAGAAGAAAATGTAGGTTTCATATGATTTCTTAAGACACAAAAATTCCAAATCATAAAAAGGTTTGGTAAATTTGACCACAGTAATATTAAGAAAATCTGATCATTAAAAGACATTATAAAGTACATGGAAAGAAGCCGAAAATTGAAGAGGATATTTGTAGCATGTATAACTAAGAAAAAAATATTGTTGTCCACAATAAATTGAGAACTCACATAAATCGTAGGAAAAACACAACCAACATAGTAGAAAAATGGGCAAAATGCATAAGAAGTTCACAAAAACAGGAACCTAAACGTTAGTAAACATAGACATTCAACTTCACTAGCAAAAATCAAACAATTGGCAAAGATAAAGTTTCACAGTAAAATGTGATAGCCAGAACATGGAAAAACAGGAAAATTCATAAAACTGTTTCATTAAAATAATTTAGCATTATCCATTAAAATAGAAGATGTGAAAATCCTATGGCCCAGCAAATTTACTTCGATGTGTATATATATCCTCCAGAAACTCTTGTCAATGTATACCAAAAGGCATATTCAAAAACATTCCATGTAGCATTGTTTGTATAGCTGCAGTAAAAAAGTTAATTAATTTTAGTTACACCTTTCAACATAATGTTGAGCAAACAAACCAGCTAACTAAAAAACAATTTGCAGAATATTATATACAATTCACTACCATGCATCTGAAGTTTAAAAGCAAGAAAGACTAATCAATATATTCTTTAGGGATAAATTTATGGAATAACTAGATGAAAACACAGGGGTTACAACTAGAAATAGGGAACAGAGAGGGCTTCAAAAGTAATAATTTTATAGTTTAGGCTTGATAGAGGTACAGGGTTGTCTTTTTTTTTGTTTTTTCATATGACTTACATTGTTGGTATACATTTGTATGTAAATGTTTTAGAATAGAAACTTTAAAATAATTAAAAGGTAAGAATAAGCAAACCACAAAAGATTTTTTAGGCTAAAAAATACATATTAGTTTAATGTTTAGTAAGAAAATAAAAAAGGATAGCATCAGCCAGACATTTATATCCATAAGTGTGTTCCTAAGGTCATTGGAGTCCTCCTCCAAGACATCATTTTCTTTGTCCTTTTTGCCAATCTCTTGAGCCCTCAAAATTAGCAGCTCTTTTCAGATACCTGTGGATTTGAAGTGAGGCCAGACCCCTACCACCACATCTGATTTATTTCCTGATAGAGTTTGAGAGTGCATTAAGCATTCTCTTTTAGCATTGGAACCTATAATTTTAAAGTAAGGTTAAAGGCGTGATCAAAGCCAGAATTGATTAGATGGAAAGTCGCTAAAAGAAAAGTGAATGCCTGCACTACATTGTCAGGAGACTGCCGTACAAGAGCGTTAGGCACAGAGCAATGAGGTAAGTGTTTCATGCTGTCACACTGTTTAGTTCTAAACCGGAGCCTGGGGAATTCTAGAGTACATTCAGCCTTTTCAAAAAAAAAAAAATTATGCATACCAATACAATATGGTAAACTTTCACAATTTTCATTTTTCTTGAAAACTTACTTTCAATTTTGTTTAATCCCCAATAAATAATTTTGACCATGAAATATTGAATTGCACTAATTAAAGGGTGAACATTCCTGGTAAATCACTCTGGTAAATTTTAATGAACAAGCCAAGTGAATGAGAAATCAATATTTATTGATTATTTTCTGGCATATCGTTAAGGCCAAAATCTGTCCTCTTACTTAAAAAGCAAAGCACCTAAATTGCCTGTCTAGTTTTGTGCAAGTTTTGAATCTGCCTACTTGTAAACAGTTGAAACTTTTGTTGCCAAATCAATGAGACATTCTAAAGGAGGTATTCAGTGGCAAATTGACAGCTCTGCTTCATTCATATTTCTCACTGCATCTTCATAAATTCATAGAATCCACCAGACCCTTCAATCATACTGAGTTATAAAATAGTACTGGGAGAGATCTAGGCCAGGCACGGTGGCTCACACCGGTCTTCCCAGCACTTTGGGAGGCCAAGGCGGGAGGATCACCTGAGGTCAGAAGTTCAAGACCAGCTTGGCCAACATGGGGAAACCCTATCTCTACTAAAAATACAAAAATTAGCTGGGCCTGGTGGTGGGCACCTGTAATCCCATCTACTCGAGAGGCTGAGGTGGGAGAATTGCCTGAACCCGGGAGGTGGAGGTTGCAGTGAGTTAAGATGGTGCCCCGACACTCCAGCCTGGGACAGAGCAAGACTCTGATTTAAAAAAAAAAAAAAAATATATATATATATATATATATATATATATATATATATATATAAAAAGTTGCTTTAAGAGGAAACACTATGTTACTTTGTCAGAATGAGCTTTAACTTCGTAATTTTCTGTTCATTTTAGGAAAAGTGGGCTACTTTCTTTTGGCTTTTGAATTTTACTTGCTTTTAATAGAACACGATACATTATGATCTTTTATAAGTAAAGATCATTTTAACCCAAATGTGAGTAATTTGTTTTCAAGGAAACTTCAGAAGTTCAGAAGACTGCTGTATTCCAAATTATTTCTTATATTGATATATGGTCTGATTCACCATGATATATACATGATATATGGTCTGGTTCACCTGGCTTACCATGAAATTCTAATTCTAGATTAAATAATAACTGTATAGTTATGCTAAGATAAAATTGACTAGACTGGGATATCAGGGTAGAGGGATCTAAAAGTATGAAGGAGAAGATGCTACCCAGTGTGGTTTGTATATGACGTGTTTCCCTGGGCTCCTACATAGTTTTCAAGGTGGGGCACGGTGTTCACGGAAGATATCTAACAGCCAAGAGGGAAACATGACCAGTCACAGAGGTTGAAGCATCTGTAAAGTTAAAACTGAACAGATGAACAGTTATTTAGTACCAGAAAATTCTGCTCTGTGTATGGTTCTGAAAATTGTGCCAACCATATTATTTCAGTAATTAGAGTATCAAGGTCCATCAGGTTATGACTGAGTTCCTTTAAGTAGACATGAA
This sequence comes from Macaca thibetana thibetana, assembly GCF_024542745.1. NCBI lineage: Eukaryota > Metazoa > Chordata > Mammalia > Primates > Cercopithecidae > Macaca > Macaca thibetana. Next base: position 74,691,029 of record NC_065580.1, read on the forward strand.
ATACTTCTGTTTGAATACTATGGAGTAATGACGTCTAAGACCTATAGGGAATAAATCCACTTACAAGGAAACTAAAGAAACATTAGAACATAGTTATACCAAAAAAGACTGTTGCTTGTGAGTTTTTGATGACACTGAGGGTTTTTTTGAACATTGAAAAAGTCATTCAGATATTAATTTTTGGTTTTAAGTTAATGTTTGATTTACTCAAGTTACATTATGAAAAACCTAATTCTTTAAACTTTTTAATTTGTTGAAAATCACTGTTAAGGGATTTTTAATATTTAGTTGATTTACAAACTTTATTACAAACTATTTCCAAGCTTAACTAATGAAACACCTATAAAAATTTAACGACACATTTACAAATTTGTTATATTCCATTTTCTATTTAAGTACTCTTACTAGGAGACTGACAGTCTTTGCAAGTACTTAAAAAATTCTTACATATCTATTATATTACACTTCCAAGGATTGTGAACCTTAAGTTTTCTTACATTTTCTAATGCTTTACATAACAAAATCTTTCCGTGATGAACGATGCTTTCCTTTTTAGGGAAATAACTATCATCTCAGGTAACTGAGTTTACTTTCTTTAAGAGGCGTACAATCTGAATTCTTCCTGTACTAATCAAGGATGCTATTGTATCACAATATGTAATGGGAGGGTGCCTACTTAGCATGCTTGGGGTTACCTAATATCCACAGATTTTGATTGAGAAACTGATTAGATTCTTGTAGGCAACCCTGAGTGAAAACACAGAATCTCATTTATTGTTGCCATGTCAAAGACACTACAACGTCAGTGTCAAGAAAAGGACATTCACATATCCTACCTCCCATGACCCAACTTATCCACATGATGTCATAGTTCTACTCATAGATGCCTGGAGTCCCCAACCAGTTGGTCATTTGATTAGATTTTTCTATTTCTCTGGCTTTTAGGTTATGCAGATCTCTTTTCTATCAGAATCTAAAGACATCTGACACTGAAAGAACCCTGAGATACGTAAATGCCTTTCCCTGTGGTCTAAATCTAAATTCCACATTCTTTCATAGTCTAGAATCAAGCAACTCTTACAAGTGTTTCAAACGATATTTGATAGCAGTTAGGACATTTCCTATAGTTTTTTCTGACTAGTAGTCACTGCCTTTCCATGTAGCTTAGTGGTATTACTGAAGAGTTGTTTCTGAGATATGGATAACAGAATTTAAGCCTCTCCGCCCACTGAGAACAGTAGTGTAGGCTGATCATAAACTGAAGAAGAGTATATTAGATATCAGATTGCACCAGAGAAGTACTACACTAACAAATAACCAACTTATGTTTCAAAGGCTATACAGATAGTTTTGAGATTGCATGTATTGACCAAAAAACTAAAAAAGGAATTTCTTAATATTCTTTCAACGATTAGCAAATTAAATGTATAGCTCATACAACAGTAAGTTCAGACCTAGTTAGAATATTAGAAAATAGCAATAATCTTCTGCTTGTTCTGGAACTGTTGAAAGACACACTTCCTCCATAACTGTGTCTAATTCAGTACATCTTCCCCATGCAATACTAAAATGAAGTAATAACTAAAAGCTAAGCCATAGACCTTAGGCCAAAATCATCTGGCAGTTAGTAAGGTAGCAAGTCAGGCAGACAATCACCACAGATGTAATGAAAGAGCAGCCTTCTCTCATGGGGAAGAATGATAGTCATGCAGATTTTGACAGTTCCTTGGGCTCATATCAACATGTGGAGATACTGAGTCCTAGGACACCAGGTCTAATTAGATTAGAATAGAATTAAGATGCCTTTAAGAGAAAATATACTAAATATATGTTTTTCTCTATTTTTATTAATTTTAACTGCACAAGTAATACATAAATGTAAACAATTACATAATACAAAATATAATACCAAATTTTTAACATTGTGAATAAGATTAAAGTGTCCTTTGACCAACATCCCCTAATCTAATACCTTCTTTGTAAGTAACCACTATATCAGTAGGAAGTATATCTTTCCAGTTTTTCGGGGGTTTTTTTGTTTGGTTTTTTTTTTTTTTTTTTTTTTTTGAGACGGAGTCTTGCTCTGTCGCCCAGGCTGGAGTGCAGTGGCCTGATCTCATCTCACTGCAACCTCTGCCTCCTGAGTTCAAGCGATTCTCCTGTCTCAGCCTCCTGAGTAGCTGGGATTATAGGCGCGTGCCATCATACCCAGCTAATTTTTGTATTTTTAGTAGAGACAGGGTTTCACCACGTTGTTGAACTCCTGACCTCGTGATCTGCCCACCTCAGCTTCCCGAAGTGCTGGGATTACAGGCATGGGCCACCGCACCCGGCCTCTTTCCAGTTTTTCTATGCAACTATATGCATATGTTTACCACTAGAAAATGTATTTTGTGTTAATGTTTTCTAAATATTTTAAATGAGTGTACATGTTGTTCTGCAACTTGCTTTACCCACTTAACATCTTGCTAATCTCTTTATAAAGATATTTATTGAGCACTCTTCTAAGCACTTTTATATCTATTAATGCATATATAATCCTCATAGCAATACAGTTATTATGTTTTGTTATCATGACTGTTTTGCAATTGAGGATCATGAGGGACAGAGGTTAGACAAATTGCCCAATTTAATGGGACAGCCGCTTGTTCTGAATTCTATTCAAGGAAAAACTCCAAGTCTACTCTCATGGTAACTGTTTCACATTGCCTCTCTGAGATACATAAACTTACCTCCTGAAGGCAATTATCTATTAATCCAAACCCCAGCATGCCCGCCTTTTATGAACTTGCAGTGGCTACAAATGATATGCAGATACTATTCAAGTTTTAAAATGCCACCAAGTGCCTCATGATGCTCAGCACCTCTGCTGGTAATAGCACGGGCGAGGCAGTGTGACGGCATGAGGTATGGTTGTTTCTGAGTGGGTTAGAGCACGTAACTGTGCGAAGCAGACCCCATTGTTATGCTGCTCCATTCCCCTAGTTCCCTTGCTGCCTGTATCTGATCTGTGGGCAGCATTCCATTTACGTCAAAAATAACGTCAATCTAGTGAAAAAAACTGTTATGACTCACAGCATTACTGTAGGGAACTGGTCTCTGTGTAATATGATGTATAACGTCCTAATTTCATAGAGCATTTTTCATAACAGCTGCTAAAATCATCAAATCCATTAAATTCTTTTAAAGGATCTAATTTGGAGCAGTATTGAAAATAGTCTTAAAATGCATGTATAGAGGTGGAGTCTCTCTCACTCAAAACTCCTCTGTCATTATTCACTTCATATCTTCTGTGTATTTATCTTTCTGTATTTATTGATTCACCTGAGTCTTCTCCCGTTTTGTATTTCTAGCTGCATTGAGTCAGAGGTAGGCTATTTCAGAGACTGGAGGGTCTGAAAAAAATAGAAGATCAGAAAGCAGAGGACGATGAGGAAATTTTCCGCAGACCCTTATGGACAGCAGAACAAGGCACACTGGAGAAAAGTGGAAGAGAAGGGACTGAGGTCTTAGGCTTATAAAAGCAGTGTGATATTATTGACTAAAATGTCTGCAGAGAATGAATGACAATGAGAGAACATGGCCACCTAAGCCTTTACATCTAGCAGCACATAACTTAGAAACACTGAGCCAGTTGGATTTCCCCTGCCACACTGCCATCCACAAAACTGACATCTATTTTTCTTTGTAAGAATTCTATTATTGGATATATGTAAAGCCAAAAAAAATCCCTCAGTGTTGGCCCTCTGATGCTACATGCTTCTGCAAGTTTGCAAAGTTAGCCCTTGACGTGTACTTCTGTTGGGAACGTAAAGTAAGACCAAAAAGAGGATTCAAAGAAGGCAGAAGAATGTGAAGTTTACTTCCAGACTTGAGATTGACCTTCCAGAAGGAGAATAGGCTTCTGAAGCCTGAGCTCTATTCAGTCTCTGTCACAGATTAACTGTGTGGTGCCAGTTAATACACAAATTGACCTTCTTTGAGCCTCAGTTTTCTTATATGAGAAATAAGCTGGGACCAGAATCCCAAGGTTGTTTTGAGTTGCAATATTAGGATTTTTGTATTACATGATGGAAAAAGATAGCATATGATGGTCAGTCACCCTTCTAGTTACCCAGCAGCATAAATCTTGTACGCATTTTCCTTCTGTGTACACACAGGTCCTCGAATATTATTAAGGGGGACATATTACATGCAGTGTTTTTGGTAGGTGCTTCTTGTGGACAGCATTCCTTCCAGCTTCCTTCTGGTGTAAATGCTATTAAGGCGAAAGTTTCCAACTCCATCTTATGTTTCTGGCTCTTTTAAAACATTATTTTTAGGATGGAATATAAATTACTGATTTGTAATCCATGAATCACTTCAATAAAGTAGCTCTCTGATATTTGCTTTCAGACCTTTAAAAATTGTTAACTGCATACAATGTGTTGTTGGCCACTTGGATATAAGGCACAACTTTTTAGATTCCAGCTAACGGCATCTTTAATAGGTATACTTTTGTGTGTGTGTTCAAGCAGTTTGCACCTACTCAGCTAATGTTAAAGCAGATACACCAGATTGCCATTTTGGGGTTGTCTGACGGAAGCACCAGGCAAATTACTGAATAGTAATAGAGCCAGGAGTCCTAGAGTAAATTTTCTGCACTATTAAAACCTGCTAATAAGTAGTTCTGATTTTTCTCTCACTTATATTTGTTCAACTCCCATTGATAGAGTACCTATTGATTGGGTCCCATACCAGGTCCTCAGGGCCAGCATTCTACTACTGCAAAAGGAACCATGTTTACAAAAGCAGAGTGAGATTCTTCCTTGAGCCTTTTTGTCACTGAATAGCCAAAGCTGTTATTAAACCAATGAGACCAAAATAAAAAATCATCCAGGAAGTAATTTATTCTGTACTTTTCAACATGTCATCCTTTTTATTTTTCATGTTGTCTAACATATATGGAAGATTAATTATAATATTTTAGATGTAGCCTATTGGAGAAACAACTTTCCTAGACTAGTCATGTCATACATGATTTTATAGCCCAAAACACCAAACTCTAATGGCATTAAAATCTTGCGATGGGACCTTTGTCAACACTAGCTAAATCATAGTGGATAGCCTAGTAGCCTGGAAATCAAGACACTAGAGTAATCATGGTAGCGCATTAATTAGTTGTGTAAATGAGGGCATGCTACTCAAGTTCTGTGAGCTTCAGGAGAGGAAAAAAAATACTTGATTGTTATCTCATGAGGTTGTTGTAAGGAACAAATGAGATAGAGTATATGGTATGATTTGTATTATAGAGCATACAATCCAAATATGAGCTAGATAAGGCATAAAAAGTGCATGTACTACATACAGTGTTTCTAATTATATTATAGCTTTAATCTATGTGATGTTCCACGTTTTATATGTAAACAAGAGCTTATGAGGTTGACTCTCTCCCAATTATCACAACTAATGAACTCTTAATGGGCAGCTACAAATACAGATTTTATCGTAAAGAGGAAATTAAAGTGATCAAGGAATTATTTTTTCTCCCCTGACATGTAAAAAGTAAAGAGACTGCTAATTAGAAAATATTTAGTTGTTCTTTATAAGTACCTGAATGGTCTGAATTTTCGAGTATTCATTCTTCATTCAGGTATAGGAAATGAAAAGTCAAAACCTCTAAATATTGTCATTCAATAGATGTATCTCCTGGGCAAAATGTAGTTGATTTTGTTTATTAAAGCCATATCCTAAGTGCTAAGTTTCATAGACAAGAGGCACAAACTGAGGTACTTCCTTGCTTTGGTTTTGTAATATAGTATATGTAGAGCACATCTAGAATAATGCTGTAAAAAGGAATTGCCTGAGCTAATAATAGTATAAGAAATTGTTTATTCTGTTAATACAGGTACATAATTTTCTGCAACTCAGTTATTTGCACTCAATTATTAATTCCTTGAACATGGCTTTAGGTAATTACTGCAAAATGGGATTAATGATCAAACTCCTTTATTTCTAAGGAGTGATTTAATATGCAAGTGAAAGGAGTAGCAGCATTTCAAATAAATTCCACTAGAGAGTACTTTTCCTTCACCGATATCCTGGTATATTCATGGGTACCTTTCCTTTAGAATGTTAACTTTGGGGTCCTAACTTAAAATCTGGCTAGCAAAATTAAAGATGGTAAGAACCAGGCTAAAGAGGACTAATTGGATTCTCTCTGTGGCCTTTACTGTTAATAGTTCATTTTCTTTGTGTCCCACTTTACTCTCTTTTTTCTTCTCTTTTTCTTTTAGCCTTTTTATTTAAAGACTTAAACATTTACCCTTCGAAAATCAGTGTCATTTCTGGTGGGGAGAGAAGGTATTCAGAGAGATGAGTCAGAGGCACATACAAATAACTTGTAATACAAAGTTAGATGTTAATGAAAGAAAAGGAAATGTTTATCTTACTCCATCCACAATACTAGTAGACTAAGTACTCACAGTTTTTTAACTGTTTCTTCATTTGTGTAGCCAGACTTTGTTTTATTTCCCCAGCTACTGTAAATTTGCTGATGAGGTAAATTCCTCACTGGTCTTTCTACAGAGTTCAAAAAGGAACATGGTAGACTTTCAGGAACTGTTTGGGATGGAAAAATATGTATTAAAATGAGAATGATATAGTACCTGAAGACTACTAGTAAATTTTGCTACAGTAAATTTATGATAGTTACCTTCTGTTGCCTGTAGTTGAACTGGAAACCTGACTTTTGTAGGTTTTTTTGTCCTTGGTTTCTAAGATCTCTCAACTTTTGATATACCTTCCTCTTACATCTTTGGTCATCTAACTCCCCAACATGCATACACATAAATAATAAATACAAATTAGTGATTTTTATAATTATGTTGCAGGAAGGTGGTATGCTTTTCAGAGGTTAGATTTTTATGTTGCCTTCATCATCTTTAGTGTTGGTTTCTTCCTTTGACTTTGTATATTCCTCCTAAGTCCCACTGATTTCTTGGTTATTTCTTGGTTGCAGGCTGTCACAGTGGTCACCTGATCCTTACCTGATGTTACTGGTTATCTTGAGATTTTATCAGTGTCTGTGGTCTCTTCATCAGTTCCCTCCAAAGGCTTCTCTCACTGATTATCTTTCAATATTCTTAGACTTGAATGAAGCAGTCCCAGAGACAGAGCGCCTGGATTCAAAAGCACTGAAAACTCGAGCCCAGCTCTCTGTGAAGAACAGACGCCAGAGGCCCTCTAGGACAAGACTGTATGATAGTGTTAGTTCCACAGATGGGGAGGACAGTCTAGAGAGAAAGGTGAGCACCCTTGACCGTTTTCTGATTTGTACTGTTGGAGTGTATCATTGTTCCTACAGCTTATTGAAGATTATGATTTTTCTACTACCAGAGTCTATGTCCTAGTTGGAAGCAGCTAATATAGTTCACATCTTTGTCTCCTGAATTCTTTAAATTGTTGTAATTCAAAATACTTTGCCTATTCATTCAGTGAACTAACCAAGAGCATTATCCATATCGTCATATTTCATGATGGTGCTTTTGATATTCAGCTATTGGCTTTACTTAGTGGGAAATAATGAATGTACAAGTAATTGTTTCTGTAGGTCTTAGGTATATGTATTAGTGACGATGTTAATATGGTGATTGTTATGAACTATGCATTCTCATCTGTAAATCAACAAAAACTGGTTCCATGGGGATTCACTAATAAAAGGTTGGTCTTATTTCAAAGTAAGTATTGCATAGAACTGATACTCAGTGGCATAACCTTCCTTATAATCTCTTGTACCAACAGCCATCAAACAGTTTCTATAACCACATGCATATTACCAAATTACTTCCACCTAAGGGTTTGAGAACTTCTCCAGAATCAGATTCTGGTGTTCCACCCCTCACCCCAGTGGATAGCAATGTGCCCTTCTCGTCTGACCACATAGCTGAATTTCAAGAAGAACCACTGGACCCAGAAGTGGGGCCTCTCTCCTCTATGTGGGGAGACACTTCACTCTTTTCTACTTCAAAGTCTGATCATGATATGGAAGAATCTCCTTGCCACCACCAAACCAGCAACAAGAAAATATTACAAGAAAAAGGTATTGTTAATTTTTTTTTCTGACTTCATAACACCTCATCTTGTACAGTATAAAAATGACTTTTTCTCATAATCATAAGTTATTTGTCTTCTCATAGCTGATAGTTAATATTACTTTCTTTTTACATTATAGAATAAGAGAAACAACTCCTCCATGTATTTTACTTTAGTTTAATCTTTTCCTACTTGGTTCAATATTTTTATCTCTTCAGCTCTCTATAAGTTCACTACTCAAGGGAGTTCTTCAGGGGAGTGGGGCAGCCCAGAGTTTCAACAAACACTAACATAGTCATAAAGAAAAAAACACTACAGAGTCATATAGAAAAAATAGAGAGCAATTTTGTAGAATAGCAGCCCAGAGTTTCAGTAAACACTAACATAGTCATATAGGAAAAAAAAAAAAAAAAAGAGGAAGATCAAAGTGACACAGGCATATAATTGATAATAATGTTCTTGGATGAATTGCTAATATACCTTTCCACATAACCAGTGCAGATCTTCTAGAAGAGGGATAATCAAATGCAGTCTCCACCTACATTTGTAAATGAAGTCTTATGGGAGTACAGTCACACTTTTTTACTTACATACTATCTACTTTCATGCTACAGTAGCAGAGTTGAGTGTTTGTGACAGAGACTGTGTATCTCACAAACCTAAAATATTTTACTCTCTGGCCCCTACCAGGTAAAGAAAGCTTCCTGATGCCTGGTCTAGAAGTATATTTTCTTATACTCAACATAATTGGATAGACTCTGAAAATGGCTTAATCATTGATTGCCATTTATCTAGAATTTTTAAAAAGTATTTTAATATATCATTACTTTTGGTCTATCAAGTTACCACAAAGATGATTACATTACAGTTATATTTGATTACAGGCTTGAGGATAAGACTGGTTACCCTAACAGGAGTTGGCCTTTTCCTGAATTGTGTCAGTACCACATTTACAAGTCATTTTTTTTTTTTTCATATCTGAAGGACATCAGTGGAAATTGGGATGGAAAAGTTCCATTATAACTGGCTAAATGATAAGCATCTAACTGAATATCGAATTAGAGGAAGTAAAAGATTTTTTTCTAGAGATTTGTAAAACAGGTTATATGCCAGTAGAAGGCATGAAAATATTTTCCTCATTCCTATTCTATAAGCAACCTAATACTAGAGTTTTGGTCCCGAGGCTTACATAGCACTGGGCCTTTGTTCAGTCAAGTTTAAATAGAGTAAATTGAACACTATCAATTTTCTATTCACAATTGCTAGAGATTATTGTTCTAATTTTTTGTGTGGTTAGTAACACATTATTTGACCCAGAAAATGTCTTCAAAAATATTCATTGAATTGATGTCCTAGTAAATAGAAACTGGCTTTTTTAAAGCTTTACAAGATTTATTTCTGATTAAAGGTATTGGGCCTCTGCAAGTGTAAATAGAGTACAATTACGTCAATGCTCAGAAGAGAGAGAGGTTGCATCCAGCTGAGGTTGGTAAACAAAAGGAAGTGCAATTAGAATAACCATCAAAGCACTTAAGAAAAAAAGCGTAGGTAAGGAGGAAATACAAGGTAAAGTGATGTCATTAACAGAGTCAAGCACATAAAATGTGATTTAAAGGAACGAGGCTATTCCAACCTGGCTGAAGCAGTTTGCTTATGCAGGGTAAAGTGGTTACACACAAAAGTGAGCAGGTAGGTTAAGTATATAGCTTTAGAATTTAAATATCTTAGATAACTTACCATATTACTAGGAAACCACAAGAAGGTTGAGCAGAGGAATAAAAAGGAAAAGGCACCACCAGGTATGGAGAAGCTGAGTTAGTAGACCTTGTGAGGTGGTGCCCTCCAAAGAGGAGCAGTAGACAATGACAGGAAAGAATGATACAAGGACCCTTGAGACATACATTGACTAGGTAACAGGGAAGAAAGTGAGGCAAAACTATCATGGGCTTCACGCTTCAGAACATACGGTCTTGTCATTAACAGAAAATAGGAAATCAGGAACATGATGGAGATAGGATTAACTCATTTTTTTAACAGAAGAGGTCATGAGCACAAGAGAGAGGTCAGGGCTGCCAGGGAGATTTGGGAGTCCCCATTATAAAGGAAGAGATACTAAAGTATCTTATTACAGTGAGATTAAGGAGATGCAGTCCAGTAAAAGACCTTAGGATTTAGCAATCAGGAGATCATTTATTATTTGAAAATGAAAACCCGGTTGCCACAGCTTAAAGTTGAAGCACCCAATCTGGGGGCTCAGATGTACAGTTAGTCACAAAGGTCGTATTGGAGAGATTTTTAAAAGCCTAACACAAGCCTTACATAGAGCTAAATAAACAAAAATGTATGTTTCTTTTTTCCTGAAATCATACCAATCTAATGTTGGATTTTATGCAGACTACAAGTTCTTAGTGTGCATTAAAGATGGATTTGATCAATTTAGAATGGGAAAGTACATTATTCCTTATTCTTAACCTCTTCAACCTTATGGAAGCATTCATTTCAGTGTTCCTGGGAACACACTTTGGCAAATGTGTGAGATAAAGATGTGAGGTTGCCTAGCACCAGGCTCTGTGATAGGCAGAATCAGGCTTTTAGTCGTGAGATGTCCAAATAGCTGCAACACTCATAGGTTACAGAGTGTTTTCGTATACATTGCCTCAGCTGGTCTTCTCACCACTCATTATAACATCTCCCAGCAACCTCTAATTCAGAAAATAGGCAGTCTTCTTTTAACTTGCATACTCCTAGCCATTAAAAGTTGCTTTAGGATTGATCTGGAAGAATTTGGCACTTTCTTTTCTTCAGCTTCTATTAAGAAAATTTAAATCTTGCTTTTTTAAAAAAAAACCATTAATAAAATCACCTTAGAAGGTGTTTGTGCCATGTCTATGTCTGTGAATTTTTTTATGTGATTGTGTCACATCTGTGACAATTCAGTTACCCAAAGAGTAATGATGTAAATATGCATAATAAATATTTGAGGCTTGAAGTGGATTTTTGACACAGACATATTTCTGACTCTTGTATTTCATTATGTACATTTCAGTGAGTTGCTTATTGTAATCTGAGTATCATTAACTAAAAATATGAAAAGCTCATTGCTAAAAACACGTGGAGTATTTGTCAGTGCCCTGTGCTGCTTGAGAGCTTTGAACTAGATTCCTATCCATGAACTGTGTGTGTACTTCATGTTTTTTAAAGGTGTATGTCGATGTGTGTTTAGAAATTTCTCTTGAAGTAAACAAAAATCATGAGCAACACTAACCTGCAAAGTTCAATTGAACACCTTTTTTAAGAGGGCCATTCTTTGCATTCCATACTAAAAAGTTCCTAGAAATTTAAAAAACATTTTAAAAGATAAGAGACAGAAAAACAGACACCAACAGAGAAGTAGGGAGGAAGAGTTTCACACATAAAAAACATCAAATTTAAAACAGCATTTGTTAATCTCCTGAGCTAATTGGATATGCTGAAACATGATGCTGATCAGTATCCTCTGCTGGGTAGTTTGGGTAGAGCCGTATGAGTTGTCTACTCTGAGATAGAACAAGTGCCACCAGTGGAATTGGTTCCCACGTTGACATTGAACTCCATTTGCAAGGCCTGTCTTCCTATTGGCTTTTGGTATCATTTTGAGGGTCCCCATTCCCCAGCAGCTGCTACCTTTGAGAGTCCTAGCAAAACTCTCAAAGAAGCAAAGATCAGTCTGCTCTGAACACTGAGGAGATTTTGGCGTCTTCCACATTAAGGGGAACCAGCCAAGTTGTGCTTTAACCTAACTATTAAGAAGGCCCTTTCAAAGATATAAATGTCTTATAGCTGAGGCCCTGCTTAAGAAGTCTCCCCCATGTCCTCCCCTCCTCTGTCCCAGGACTGGCCACAGGGCATTAGCAAAGGAGAGCCTAGAGAAGAAAACTTTGATTCTGACTTTCCCCCTAAATCTCTCAGACTCTCAGAGTTGATATTCTGCACTGGGCTTTGGAGATATGGGAGAAGTGGGCTAGTTTCCTGTTAGAAGGCACTGCAACCCCAAGGCAAGAAAGGAATGGAGAACAGAGCCCAGGCACTTGAAGCCAAGAATTCGGAGCCAGAGAAGGAACAAAAGTCATGCTGGTCCCTACTTTGATGCTGAGGATGATTTGATAGTATTTATTCTCCCTTGTTCATTCCCATGCAGTTGAAGCTAAAACTCTTTGTGATGTATGTTGAGCCTCTATCCTATATAGGACCTCCCCTGCTTAACTGAGAGTTCCTCGATGTAACTGTGTCTCCTAGGTCGTATGATAAGGCATCCATTAATTCTTTTACAATTAGGAATTTAGGCAAAGTCCTTAGATTCAGAGATGCATTGACTTTTGAATTGTGACTTTAAAAATAATAATAATTGATCTTTTTCACAAATGTGTATATCCTAGATGATGCCAAAGATCCCAAATCACTAAGGGCATCCAGTTCGTTGGCGGTGCAAGGAGGAAAAATTAAGCAGAAGTTTGTGGATCTGGGGTAAGCACTTTGTGATGTAAAAAGAAAGCCCTCTGTAAAAGGAGGATTGAAAGAGAAAATTTCAACTTCCCCTTTCTGACTGTATGCTGTCATTATAGGGCGCCTTTGCGAAGGAATTCCAACAAGGGAAAGAAATGGAAAGAAAAAGAAGCCAGTAGGTTTTCTGCAGGTAGCAGGTACGGCTGTGTGATTAAGAACACATGTATTTCTATAATTAAACCTTCTGGCTCCCTCTTCCATTGTTAACCAAAATCAGTGGTCAGTATATTTAAGCTGAAGTGACATGCCAAGAATTGAGATGGAAGAAACATTGCACAATTAGTTTATATTGGTCTTACTCCAATTATAGCCTCTGTCTAGCCTTGGGCATATCCATTGGTTCTTAATTGCAGAATTATGGCCACATGAACCATTTCAATAAGTTTTTATCTAAATTCAGCACAAATATATCTATGTGATACTTCAGACATATCAAATATATTTTATGATACTTCAGATTTTTTGCCTGGCTACCCACAAGGCTAGTGCATTGTGTTAAGTCTAAAAGGATAATCATTTTGCATTTAAGTATCTTGTAGACATTCAAGATTGTCTTGTCCACATGTATGTAGGAGTGACCACCATCTTTTGCTGGACTTGGCTGTTTAATTGATTTTGTGGGCACTATCAACTATGCTTACTCTTCAGTAAAGACCTTCCCATAGAGAGTGAGCTTCAAACAGCATGTTGCCAAATTTTCCCAGTTTTTTTCCTGAGATTATATAATTTTAAGCTGAGGTTTGTATAGGGAGTCAGTAAAGCATCAAGCTCTGAAGTGCAACTGCCTAGGTTTGAATCATGGCTCTCCCACTTACAACTTTTAAGTCTTGGACGAGTGAGTTACCCTCTGTGCCTTCATTTCCTCATGTAAAATGAGAGTAATAACAGTACGTTTTACCTAAGGTCAGTGTAAGGATTTGGAGTTTTCATGTAAAACATTTAAAATGATACTAGGCATGTATTCAAGAATAATAAAGTTAACAATTTGCTGCTATTGCTATTACTATTACCTGATTATTATTCACAAGTTACAAAGTGGTTTTACATTTATCACTTAATTTGATCCTCATAAGATTGGGAGGATGCCTGGGCTGGGTGGCTCACGCCTGTAATCCCAACAGTTTGGGAGGCCAAGGCGGGTAGATCACGTGAGGTCAGGAGTTTGAGACCAGCCTGGCCAACATGGCAAAATGCCATCTCTACCAAAAATACAAAAATTAGCCAGGTGTGGTAGTGCACGCCTGTAATTCCAGCTACTTGGGAGGCTGAGGCAGGAGAATTGCTTGAACCCAGAAGGCGGAGGTTTTAGTGAGCCAAGATTACACCACCGTACTCCAGCCTGGGCGATAGAGCGAGACTCTGTCTCAAAAAAAAAAAGACTGGGAGAGTAGATAATACCATACTCTATTGATGAAGAACTTCACCTTCATAGAATTTAATTGATTTGCCCAGGGTTATGCAGCAGGTAGTTAATGTTGACCTGGGGCTTGCTCCTCTTGTATAGATGTTTTTCCAACATACTATGCCACCTTCAGTTACTTATGCATCTAATGATGCTTAAATTTCTTTATGAATTTGGAAATAATCTCAATATCAGACTAAGGAAGAAACACTAAGAATAAAAGACTTTAAATCATGCAGGGACCACTTCTTCACTTCATAGGTTGTCTACTGCTGTTTACTTTTTTTTCTCTTTTCTGACATATACATTGGTGAGAAATTGTACCTTCTTCTTGGAATTAAAGGAGCATTAAAGGAACATAATGGGTTGGAGATGAGGAGAGAGAATTCCCAAATTAATTATTTTTGTTAGTGTGGCTTTCCTTTATACTGTACATTGGAAAAGGGTAGAATGCTCTCATAAAGAGGACAAAAATCTCAGGAAAATAAAGGTAAATCTGAGGCTATATGCAACTCGAAAGCAGTTTAATTTTGTGTGGTTCAGGAGTGAGAATGGTCTACCTTGTGTGTTAAAATTAAGAATAGAAAAAAAAGGCCGGGCGCGGTGGCTCAAGCCTGTAATCCCAGCACTTTGGGAGGCCGAGACGGGCGGATCACGAGGTCAGGAGATCGAGACCATCCTGGCTAACACGGTGAAACCCCGTCTCTACTAAAAAATACAAAAAACTAGCCAGGCGAGGTGGCGGGCGCCTGTAGTCCCAGCTACTCGGGAGGCTGAGGCAGGAGAATGGCGTAAACCCGGGAGGTGGAGCTTGCAGTGAGCTGAGATCCGACCACTGCACTCCAGTCTGGGCGACAGAGCGAGACTCCGTCTCAAAAAAAAAAAAAAAGAATAGAAAAAAAAATCAAACATACTCAGGAAAAAAAAACAAATAATGAAATCATTGAAGGGAGAAAGAGATGCCTAAATACACGATGGGAGAGAAACTCAGATACTGAAAATGACACTGTCCTTCCTTTGGTCTCTGGGCTTTGAAGACAGTCACTCCCTCTCATCTTTGAGACACCTGAGAGGGATGTAAGCACCTGCAGCCAGGAAGGGGAAGGGTGTTTGATGGAATTTTGCCATAGTAGCCAGAGATTATCACCTCCTTGTATAAATCACAAATGAAAGTCAAGTCAATCTTGATTGTGTTGGTGAGTGCCTGCTCACCTCACTGTAGGCAAAACCACAGCTTGTCAAGGGCAGGTGGCCATCAGCACACTGCTTCGCCACGGCTGATGTCCACTTTGAACCCACATCTAGACTTCTAGATTGGCTGCCTAACTACCGCTGTATTTTTAAAACTCTGGAGTCCCCCTGCTTCAGCAGTCAGAAATTACTGTACTCATACCCACACTACAAACTAGTTTCTAATTAGAATCATGATTTTGATCTTTTGTAGTTCATAAGCGTGATGATTGGATGTTCACAAGCATGTGGGAGACGGCCTCCCTCAAACCTTGTTATGACGTTGGCATATCCAAAAAAAATAAAATCATAGTTTTATAATTATTTGTAATTATAGTAGAATTTTGGCAGGATGGAAAGGAATTCATCTAATTGAAATAGAAGAACAAGGGAAGAAGAAGGACACTTTTCTCTTGCAAGAAAAAAAAATTTTTGAGCTGTCATAGTAATTGGTTAACACTAATAAAATCTATTGACAGCCTATATTCTTCTGTCTAGATTGATAATGGGTGCAGAACCTTATAAAACCTATCCCAGGAAGAACAGAATTGCTGCCCAGGAGGAGCTTAATCCAATTGAGTTGGATTCTCAGGACCCTGAAAGTTGGTGCGCTGTGAGCACCATCAGCTGCAGGGTCGCACTACGATTGTGGGGGGCAATGGGAATACACTCACCACCCCTGGGAGACTTCCTCAGAAAAAGGAGGGAAGGATGCTTGGGCTGAGTAATGTTACCTTTTAGAGGCATTTCATCCAATTCTTATTAGGCTAAGATTCTGATAAGATTATTGGTCAGCTATAAACTGTGGCTGTTAGATTTTAAAGAGGCAAGACTTTCACTCTTTGGTCTTGATTTTAGTTTTTTCCTCTCTATAAAGAGTTTACCTTTTTGTGTTCCTGTGGATTCATAATGACTCAGATACATGTGCAACATGATACAACTAGAGAAAATGGATGAGGCTAATAATAATAAACAAATAAACCCAACAAAGAAATATGATTTGGTTCCATCCCTTTTCAAATATGTGCTCAGTGGCATTGTCTTTTTTTTTTTTTTTGGGGGGGGGAGACAGTGTCTCACTCTGTTGCCCAGGCTGGAGTACCGTGGCACAATCACAGCTCATTGTAGCCTTGACCTTCTGGGCTCAAGTGATCCTTGCAGCTCAGCCTTCTGAGTAGCTGGGACTACAGGTGTTTGCCACCATGTCCAGCTTGAAAAAAGAAAAATTGTAGAGGTGGGGTCTTGCTATGTTGCCCAAGCTGTTGTTGAACTCCTGGGCTCAAGCAGTTCTTCCATCTCAGCTTCCCAAAGTGCTAGGATTATAGGCACGAGCCACCACACCCAACCAACGTTCTGATTTTAAACAGACAGCATAGCAGATAACGAAAGCAGGAAACATTTAGTTGTCGCAGCTTGTTCACCCCTTAAAATATATACCAAAGGATAAAATAAAATCCTATTCTACATTCTGGAGTAAGTAGCCACTAATGTCTACTTTGGAGCTCTGTAGATAAGTTTCCAGTGTAGTCACTGAATGGAAAACTCTGTGAGATGTGTGTGTCTCAGATGGGGCTAGGTGATAGTATGTTGAGAAAATGATAAGAAAAGAGATGGCACTCTTCTATGGAAATGAATTTGCATTCATGTAGAAAGTGTGAACAACAGAAAAAACACTAAGCTGGAAGCCAAGGTAGTAGTCCTTACTTTTCCATTAGGCAAGTCTCCAAATTCCTGGAATGTTGGTTTCCTACCAAAAAATAAGTGGATTGGGCTAACACTGCATGGCTCTGACTTCCCATTCACCTCTGCATACACTGTCCAGTATGGTTGCCTCTAGTCAGAAAAGGCTAGTCTATATTGGGATATGTGTAGGAGAATAAGGAATGCTGGACTCAAAAGACTTAGTATGAACAAAAACAACATAAAATATCTTATTAATAATTGTATAATATTGATTACATGTCAAAAAATATTTTGGGTTTGGAGGGTAAATGAAATGTATTATTATTAAAATTATTTTACTTCTTTTTTTTCATGTGGCTACTAGAAAATTCTAGTTTACAATGTGGTTCATTTATATTTCTTTTGGATAATGTTGATCTGTAGGATTCTATGAAAGACAAATCTTTCTTTTATTTCTACCCCATTATTCAGTTGGTCTGTGAGTGAGCACATATTCATTTATTATTTTCTTACTTATTTGTATTATATTCGTTATTCCAAAATAATTTGTTTACATACAAAAGTACATATGCTACAACAATATAATCTATTAAAAAATAAATTGAATAGGGAAAAGTTAGATTAAAAACTCACTTGAAATGCAACATCTTCAATAACATCTTCATAGTAAGTGTAACAGTGACTTTCCAGTCAAAGCCAAAAACACAATGTCAATGTGGTTAAAAGCCTGGGTTGAAATCCCAACTCTGCCACTTACTTCTTGGACAGGTTATTTAACTTTCTGTACCTTGGTTTTCTCATCTGTAAAATGGAGACGTAGACACACACACACACACACACACAGACACACACCCCTCGCACACCTCTTCATGTTATTAGGAGGATTAAAATGGTCACATTTAAGTACATTTCAAATCCTTAAATAAAAATGGCTATTGTTTTCATTGTTTATCTTTAAAACAGGTTTGATGGGAAGGATACAAAACAATATTCTTCTTGTATATTTGGCTGGCAGTCTTGTTCATCCAAGGATGACTTTTGTTATATCTTGAAGAATGAATGGGTTATATGAATTATACTTCAGGCAGTCCTTCATAGGCTATTTCTCCCAAAGAGGCTTTAGATAAATCATGGCATGACAGTGAGTTTGAAATTATATCCTATGACAAGTACCTGGAGGGTCCGCTTTGCTCTGTTGCTGAGTAAGAGCAAAACCCCTGCTTAAGAATCATCTGAGCTGGCTGGAAACACACCTTTTAGAAGAATTGATGGAGATGAGCACATGTGTGTGAGTTAAAAAACACCTCATCTCTGCCTAAGCCTGGCCCAGTGAATGTAGTCATTTTCATGGAGACTTTTGAGTAATGTCAGCTTAGCCCTAGTAGATTGGACTTATTCCCCATAACTCTCTGGCCGATTTTTAACTGCATTTATCAATTTAATATTCAGTTTTCTTTTTAAGTACAGTATTTCAAATGCCTGAAGCCTGACAAACTTACATTCTTGACGGGCAAACACTTTTCCATACTTAAAAAAATCTCTTGGAAATCTAATAATATTTAACTATAGTGACTCTAAACATCCCAGTATAGTTATCAAAGTGCTTAATATATTTGTGTCTTCAAAACTCAAATTTAAAATGAGTTTAGATCATTAAAATGAGTTTAGCATTTTAAGATAGAATCAGTGGACACATTTCTCTTTCAGATTTCTATTCATACAAATTTTCTTAAACACCTAAGCAATATATCTGTTATTCTTAAACTTAGCATTTCCATTTTGATAGTGTGGATTTTATCTATGTGATCCTCTTCTATTTCATTTTAAACCTTTCTAGTATGGGGAAGACTTACTAAGGGAATAGTTTCACCATCTCAAATGATTCAAAGTTGAACACTACAGTGACCATCTCAGATGGACTGTTATTTATTGATTAGAAATTTAGATCAGAACTCAGGATCTGGGAGCAGGATATGTCTGAGTAGGGGCCAGGGGTTGGCCCTGAACTGTAGGTGGACATGTTTCTCACAGCTATTATCCGTTAGGGTCTCTGGATCCCATTTAGATGAGGCTCGCTTTACAACCTCAAACTCCTTGGTGGATGTTAGAACCTTATAGAATTGCATCATTTGATTTAGGTAAACACAAGTCTGCAACTCTTCCTCTGGTTGCAGCTAACGTTCATCAATTAACTTCCTTTACTCCTGCCTTAAATTCTATATTTCTGTTATACTTCATCTCTTCTGGCAGTTTCTGAACTCTTAATGATATTTTGATGACATCCAGTTAGATGCTGAATACTTCACACACCTGTATTCAAAGTTAAAGTAACAACAACAAAGATCACCTTGGAATGTTTAGCTGGCAATTTAATTTTGGGGTGCCAGTCCCAGGATACACTGGATTCAAAATATATGTAAATGAGTTCATTACTTGTAAGAGATATTACATAAACCATTTAAATGCCAGGAAACAGCTACCCCTGAAATGGTATATTTGGATTATGAACTCTGAATTTGAAGTCATTCTTTCTGCCAGTTCCTAGAAGTGACTTATGATTCTCTTTTTTCCAAAAATGATAGCAAGCCATTAAATTACAGCTAAAAAAGAAGGTGAAGGGAATATAGACTATTTACCTATTTTGATCCTCTGGAAAAATTATTGTCAGATTCATCAAGAGTTCATTTCTGCCAATCTCGATTTTGGGGAGAAAGGAAGGTGAAAAGGAAAGAAAAGGAAGGAGGGAAGAAAGGGAGGGAGGGAGGGAGAGAGGGAGGGAGGGAGGGAGGGAGGGAGGGAAGGAAGGAAGGAAGGAAGGAAGGAAGGAAGGAAGGAAGGAAGGAAGGAAGGAAGGAAGGAAGGAAGGAAGGAAGGAAGGAAGGAAGGAGAAAGGGAGGAAACAAATAAGGAAAGAAGGAGTTTGTGTTATTCCTAATGGATTTATACAAAGTGAAATAGACTATAAGAATGATCAACATAGAATAACTGCTCCCAAACCCTTTCTGATTCTATTGTGGGCCCAAGAGTTCAATTTATTCAGAAGGAAATTGACATTTATTTTAGAAAGTATGTCTGCTAAACTGATAGATCTGTAATTTTAAAGTAAAAATTTCCTTTTTCAAATGAATGTTCTCTAGGTCCAAGAAATGAAAGCATACCACTCGCTGTTCAGTTCTTTAAGGATACTTGCAAGTACCCAGGGATTATATCAGTTCATGGAGTTTTAAAATCACAGATATACACAGAGGAATGAGAGATACAGGATACAGCTTCAGCAGGGACACAGCCAAGCCTCTTAGGAAACTGAAAAATATTCTTCAAAAGATCCATGAATCTGGTGGTTTGCCACTGTGGAGACATAGGTGTCTTCTCAGAAGTGGCCTCTCATTGCCTTCTTCCTGGCTCTTCCTCCTTCCTGTCTATTAACTTGGTGTGCAAAGCTGGGGAAAGAAAGCCTCTGGGTATCACCAGAGGCCCAGCTTCCATGATCTCCTTCACCACACATGTAAGAACCACATGGCCTCAAGACCCTCAGTGCTGGATACATGGGTCCATGTGGACTTATTAGTCTTGAATATTTTTCTGACAGTGAAAACGTTGTTGTGAAAGAGTTTAATTAGATGTGACCTTCAGATTTTTTTTTCAAATGTTGCTTGGACAGGATGTGGACTACCAAAAGTCCTTTTCAAATAAAGCAACAGAATGACCACAAGTAGAAAACAATTCTTATTTTCTCCCTATTTGTTTTTAAAGATAATAGTGATTGTTGTAAAAACATTGTTACAAAGGCTGTACACTGGGAGTAGGACAAGATTGTCATGCTGTCATTAATCATGGCCTATTTATAAACTTTAAAACAACATCCATATATTTAAGCACTACTATACTTTATTGCAATTGTGGATGAAACTCTTAAAAATTCTCTTGATTCAGAAATCTATAACCAGAGGGGATAACGATCATCAGGTCCAGTTCTTCCTCAGAGATACCCAATTATAAGAGTATGGGGCTGCAGAGAAAATATTTGTATGTTTCTGCACAGCTAGAGCTTTCTAGGCATTTTTACTAGAATGTGGAATCTAAGCTAAAAAAACAAGCCTCAGAAAATAAATTATGAGGCCGAGTGTGGTGATTCACACCTGTAATCCTAGCACTTTGGGAGGCAAGGCAGGAGTTCAATAGCATAATAAACCCCTATCTCTACAAAAAATAAAAAAGTTAGCCAGGCATGATGGCGCATACCTGTAAGTCCTAGCTACTCTGGAAGCTGAGGTGTGAAGATTGCTTGAGCCCAGGAGGTTGAGGCTGCAGGGAGCCTTGATTGTGCCATTGCACTCTAGCCTGGGTGACAGAGCGAGACCCTGTCTCAAAAAAAAATAAAATAAAATAAAAAAGAGAAAACAGAAGTTGAATTGTGAGCGCGTAGATAGTGAGAACTCCAGAGAGGTTTACCTCGGCAGAGGTGATGTGGTGACATTTAAGGAGGCTGAGTGGAAGAGGGGGATGAGACCAGCTACATGGAGACATTCCCAGAGTTGTGAAGATGGAGCCACTGGTCATATCTTTCCCTAGAGACACATGTTTACATCCCAAACGGTCAGAGCCCAAGATCCTTCCCAAGTTCAATTTACACTAAGGAGATCAGATTTCTGCCTCCACCCTCCCCAGAGGCTGCAGAGGGAACAGCTTTCCCTCTCCTATATAATCATCCAGATTCATATTTTTGGAATGCCTCACCTAGAGTGTAGACCATGTGTAGGATGACATCTGGTTCGCCCAGCATGCTGATCTCAATATTTTATCAGAACCTCACTGACTTCTTCATTCTCTTTAGTTATCAGTCTTATAATCCCTTTACATTTTTACCTTGCTTTACAGTTTACAAGATGCTTTTACATTCATGTCCCATTTGATTCTCACAATAATACTTGGAAATAAATGGGAATTGTTAGGTGTTATACTATTTATATAAACTGGAAATACATTTCAAAATATATTTGAAATGAAATGTAAGAAGACTGAAATTCAGTATACATGTGGTGGGACAGAAGTTGTCTGGCTGTGGTGTTCAGGCACTTTTAACTGAAAGGGAATCTGTTTTGTCGTGATATCAGCAGCTATCAAATAATAGGCATTCCATCAAATGGCAAGGCTGACCTCTTCCAAGATGCACAAACTGCTGCCCATTCCTACTTTGGTTTCTGATAGTTATTTTTTTCTCTTAACCAAAAGATAATTACAGATACGAAAGAACCTACATTAAGACAAAAAAATCTGTTTTCAAACTGTGTTCCTCAAATGCCTTTGAATCCTTTAAATGTTAAACAGTAAACATAGACCTTTGACAGTTTTTGAAGCACTTTCACATATTATCTCATTTAATTCTTAACAAACACAATGAGATACATAAAAATATCCACCTTTTACAGATGGAGAACTAAAGGCCAAGAGAAGGCCTGAGACCATGTACTTAGGAGGTGGTGAACCCTGGCCCTCCAGGTGGGAGATGAGGACTTCAGATCTCCTACTCCTCCTGCGAAAAGGCACTAAGATTCTGGTGAAAAACCAATAAACTGTGTATTCTACCTAAAGCATTATGAACCCTGAAATTTCAAAATCATTTAAATATATCATTTTCTTAAGTCTCAGACCCTTGGGAACACAAGTCCAGTGGAAGACAGGAAAGAATACTGCTTATGAGCTAATGTCCCTAGCTGTGAGGCATGTCACCCAGATAAAGGAAATGCTGTGGTGATTAACCTAATAGCAGTTCCTAAAAGACTGTGCCCCTCCCTGATTATAATTCATCCACATACACTTATTAGGCACATTTTATAAAAATTCACCATGGCAATAACAATATGAAAATGTTGATCGTTGTCACAGAATCCATTTAGAGGCAAAAAGATAACTATGAAGATTAGTGTCGTATTCAAAAGTGCAAAATTTTTACTCTGTTGAGTAGAACAGTGTCTCAAATTCTTACTTCAAACTATATTCAGAGTCCTTTGGTTCAGTAAGTCTTTTATCTGCCCTTTCTTTATCTAACACACCCATTCTTTTCACAAAACAGGATCTTCAGAGGCAGACTGGAAAACTGGACACCCAAGCCACGTTCAGCAGCTCAGACCTCCACTCGTTCCCCTTGCATGCCTTTTTCATGGTTTAATGACAGCCGGAAAGGATCCTATTCCTTCAGGAACCTGCCTGCACCTACAAGTTCCCTTCAGCCTTCTCCTGAGACTCTAATTTCAGATAAAGAGGGGTCTAAGGTAGAAAACACATGGATTACAAAAGCAAACAAGAGAAACCCAAATCCCTCCTCTTCTTCAATCTTTGGAAGGCATTCTCAACTTATGTCTGTAGTCTGGATCCAAGAAACCAATGTAATAACACTGCAATAAACAATGCATGGTATTTCTTGTGTGGGGAAAAGAAAGCCTCATTTAACCATCACCTTCTTTAATACTGTTTCATTCTAGATTGTACGTTACTCTTTGATTTGCCTATCTTTTCACATATTGCTATTTAATCTCAGTTTGACAGTTAAGCCATGCTGGGAAGGATGCATTTGAATCATAGAACAGAGTGATATATCTGTTTACCCAGTATTCTACTTTAAATTTCATTACTAAACTATTTCACTGTGCTTCAAGATTTACTGAAAAGCAAATAAATTTGAGACTGAATATGTGCTCAGTACATCTAAGTGAAACTCTTTAAAACAAACCAATACTGACATAGCACCCTTACTTATTTCCTCTTTTAATATCAAACTTCTATGTTGAACAACTGCTGTATAATTCTATCACCAAAGTTCTTTAACAGAATTAGGAAATATATGCATGGGTGTTACTCATTTTTAAATGCATGATGGTTATTTCCAGCATGACACTGCAAACCTTATCTAACATTTTGTTGAAACACATATGGTGGCTAACTTTCACACGTTGTTTGGTCTCCTTTTATCTGTGTTCGCTTTTCTTTCTCAAACAGAAACATGTGGTTAATGTTACTTGAATTTAATTCTTTTCAGTTTCAATTTAAATCTTTTCAACAGCTCAAAGGGTTTTGACTGGGGTACCAAATGGTAATGTTCGTGTTAAATGTCCTGCTGCTTAAATGTTCTGCTGGCCTAGCTCGGTGTGCTCTAACCTAGACTTCTTTTCTGAAGTTTTAGCAAACTTTGGAGTTTGTTCGGTACTGAAGTTTCCAGCCTCTGGCATGGTATTTATTTTTGATAACCAACTAAACCCAATATAAAGGTACCTAGTGGAAAACTAACAGTCCAATTCCTAAGGAAATGGAATAGAAACAAGATGGTGTTGGTCAAGTGCTTAGAGTTCCTGGAAATCCAGCCATTTTAGAATTACTAGCAAAGGAGGTTTTGACAGCAGCACATCACTTTGGTCTTGAAACATTTTCAGTATTGGACCTGAGGCATCTAAATGCTATTCAAAGAATTCCACCATTATCTTGCACTGTAGAGACTCCAGATTTGGTTAAAAATGTTTTTACAAGTGCAGCTACGTAGTCATTGTTGTTTGATTTTCATATCCACTGAACATTTTAATGAAGTTCTGGGGAAGCTTTATACACTCCCACCTTCCCCACCCCCAGGTGATTATTTGGAAACCTGTGTCTGTGCTGTGTGGCAGCCTCCTTGATGCTCTGCTGGTGCTGTGAGAGAGTTGTATTTCAGCATGTAACTACTAGGGTATTGTCAGACTGTGACCTCCCCCAGAACTCATCATCTTGAAGGGTACATCCAGGAGAGGATCTGCCATTTCTCATAGTATTTATCACAGCCAACAATAAGCGATCCTTCCCAGGGGGTGCTCTAGCTACCTTTCTAATATGAATTGCCATCTGTTCCTAATAACTCAGCCTCTCCGCACCATCTTGTATTTTTACTTACACTGTTACTCATCACGATTAGGGTCAAAGAAGATAGGCTTATTAATATTATTCCTCTGAGCAGTTGCAGAGGATAATGAATTCTGTACCCTTGAAGAGAGATTGAAGAATCATTTCTCTAAAACATCTATCCTTTCATCACATGAAGAAAGCACCCAGAATTCCCTCAACCGCACAAGGTGCAGCATTCTCAACCGCTGTCCCGTTAAAGGTCATCACCAAATCATACATGAATTTCTGCTAAGATGGTTTAAAAGAGCCTTTTTAGAACTTGCAGAAACACCTACCTCTTGCTCACTCACTGCACTCATGTAACACTGAGCTTCATTTATTTTTACAGAATTTTACCTTCAATGATGACTTCAGTCCCAGCAGTACCAGTTCAGCAGACCTCAGCGGCTTAGGAGCAGAACCTAAAACACCAGGGCTCTCTCAGTCCTTAGCACTGTCATCAGATGAGGTACTTTCATGGCACTGTGACAGAACTGCTTTGTCAAATGTGACATTTTACCCATGAACCATCACCAGGAAAATGTTTTTAGGGTAGATCTTGCATAGAAATCATCAAGACTGTGGTTTATATTTAATATGAAGTCTTCAGGATTTCTCTCCCTCCCTTTCTCAACATAAAAGCAAAATCTTGTTCTTAAGCTTTCCAGGGGCCCCTTTTACATGTATATGTAAACACACATGATGGGGAGGCTGGGCAGTGCAGAGTTAAACATGGGGGAACAGCTCAGAAATCACATCAAAGTTTACGAATTACTCCTTCCTTTTTTTTCCTTGCCTCCTCCTACAACCACCCTCACTCCAAGATTCTGATACTTTCTCTGACTAGGTTGAGGTCTCTGATTGAGAATCATTGCAGTAGACAGAGATAGTTTTGATAAAGAGGGAAAATAGCATGAGAACCATTTATTTAGAAGCAAGGGTCAAAATTAGTATTACTACAAATTATCAGGAGATAAATGTGCACGAGAGAGTCAGGAAGTGAGGTTTGTGATTTAGTTCCTTGAAAAATGGGGGGAGGACAGAAAGCACCATAAATAAAGATATTTTTGCTCTAAATGTTTGTTCTTACTATTTCTTTGTAACATGATTTTTGATTCATAAAAGTTTTTTTTTTTTTCTCGTAAGCTTTTCTGCCCGTATTCTTCAAGTTTGGTGCAATTTTCGTTTTATTAAAACTATGTACTATGTATGTTGTGTCTCCTGTTTCTGTAACACTTTTCGTCTTGATTCTTTTATCGCTCCCTCGCTCAGAGCCTGGATATGATAGATGACGAGGTGAGCTATCAGTGGGCTGTGTGTGATGGCTTGTGTGCTATTGTTTGAATGTGCTTTTTCTTTCTTTGGAGATGGCTGAAAAATGAGACAATACAAGAATACCTTCCTCTGTAGTGAAGGGTTTCCTTGTGTTAAATAGCTTTACTCTCTGCCCTTGTCATGTCTTAGTTTAAAAGATGTTCCTAAGTTAAGAGAATCTCCGCATTGCACCTCCAGAGTTCCTTGATTTATCTTCCATCACCATTACATTGACATGGTCCATTCTTTTTCCTCCTCTTTGCCTTCATCTCAGCTTACCGCATCCCTTCTTCTGTGTTCCCTTTATGGGTCACCAAGGTGACTCCTGTCTTTCCTCCAAGACCTATCATCACCTTCATCTCCTCTCAGCTTAGTGGGTCTAGGAACCAACCTGTCCTTTTGCACTATTAAAAGGAATATTCTGCAGTGGACAGAGCCAGAAATTTGGAATAAACTCCTAACTGTTGAGCTCTACCACTTACTAACTGTGTGATCTTGAACAGATCACATAGACTTCCTCAGCCTCAGTTTCCTCATTTCTTTTTTTTTTTTTTTTTTTAAGACAGTCTCACTCTGTTGCCCAGGCTAGAGTGCAGTGGCACAATCTTGGTTCACTGCAACCTCCGCCTCCCAGGTTCAAGCGATTCTCCTGCCTCAGCCTCTTGAATAACTGGGATTACAGGCATGTGCCACTATACCCAGCTAATTTTTGTATTTTTAGTAGAGAGGGGGTTTCGACATGTTGGCCAGGCTGGTCTCGAACTTCTGGCCTCAAGTGATCCACCCACTTCAGCCTCCCAGAGTGCTGGGATTACAGATGTGAGCTACCGCGCCCAACCGTTTCCTCATTTCTTAAAAGTAATTATGGATATTATCTGCCCTACCTTCTTCACAGTTTGCTTGCTGCTCGAATGAAATAATGGTTGTGAAACTTCCCCTAAGAAGGCTTGAGAGCTTAATGCTCTCCTCTCCCAAGTGAAAGATACCTCAGTATTTGTTAATATATTTTTACAAAATTCCAGTGTCTTATTAGAGGATAAGTGATGCATTGCATATAGAGATTTATGAAATATTTATTTTCTACCTCTTATAATCTGTCCAGACTATTTTGATGTAAAAGCTTGCAAAATTAGTGTATTTTCTTCTATATTAAACTTCCTACATTAATAATGCTGCTTTTTTATTATGGGGGAATTTCTAAACTTCCAAAAACATAAGAACATATAGGTAATAAGTATTTTTTCTACCACCATTAGAACCATTAGCTTATCATATTTTGGTTTAAACATAAGTGTGGCTCTCATAGGTTAAGAAATTCCTTCTGATAGCATAATATGAGCCATAGTATCTTGGTCCTTTAACAACACTACGTAACATTCCTATCTCAGATCCTTGATGATGGACAGTCTCCCAAACACAGTCAGTGTCAGAATCGGGCCGTTCAGGAATGGAGTGTGCAGCAGGTTTCTCACTGGTTAATGAGCCTAAATCTGGAGCAGTATGTATCTGAATTCAGTGCCCAAAACATCACTGGAGAGCAGCTCCTGCAGTTGGATGGAAATAAACTTAAGGTAAAGAATTATATGTCTGTGTTAGGTTACCAGGTATAACTTGTATTACTCAAAGCACCTAAAATGTTTTCATTAGATAAGAGCACTCTGCATATCTGAGAGGTAATTCTCATCAACATTCAGCAGAAAGGATGTTGAATTCTTTCTGAGTAGTAAATGAAGTTTCAGAAAGTCCATCAGGGGTTCTAAATTAAATGGTAGGCTGCTGATTAGGAGAGCGAGGGACCCACTCCATTGCTTCCACCTGGCAACACATGGTCCATATATTAACTCTCCTTCCTTCTGATGTAGTGTGAGTTTTAATCATGGCCACTGTGGACTTTTTCATCACGTTAGAATTAAGACCCAGATCCACGACTCTTCTTTTCCTTGTTCATTTCTCCTTCACCTCCACTCTTCCTTACACACCACTCCCAAACTGGGATGATGTTTTCCCCAGAAGTTTTTTTCTCCAAGTATGTACACACATCTTCCCTCCCCTCCATGGCACTTTCATTTCCACTTGTCCAGTCCATCCCCCTTAGAGACCAAGGTGGCATCCATTCCTTTGGGAAAGGGAGAAAGGAGCTTACAGCCAACTCCATGTAACCCCAAGCTCCATGCCCCCGCCTCAGCCCCCTGCTGGGCTGACGGGCAGATGAGTATCTCTTGACAGTCTTGAAAAGGTTAGAGATCAATCAATAGCTTGTGAATATGAAGGCCCCATTGACAAGGCTGTCCCTGTTGGGGAGATAGATAGATGCATCCTGCTGTTGATTCTGAAGGTCACGAAACATTTAAAGTACATAAGCAACTCCCCTTATTCTGAATTCTAAGTTCATCGAGCAACCTCCTCATTATAATCAAGCTTCCTTTATAGGTCTACCTACAGGGAAAGAATGGTTAGTCATGCTGACACGAGCATTCTGGCCCCAAAGACACTTTTGGTTCTCATTGTAATGAAAACATTGGCAGAAAGGAAGCTGTTTCAATTCTTCTTGCCCTTCTTGGAGCCCTCTGTGACAGCAGGTGTTCACTCCTATGCTTTGAAAATATTGATGAGTTTAGCAATACCTTTACCTATAAATGTCTACAGCCTAAAGGTCGGAGAAGTAGAATTGTGCCTTTTTTCCATTCATTCACCCATTAATTACTAATTTGGAAAGCATTTAATTAATGAGCTTTAGGGTATACTTTGCAAGGGACTTCAAAGAACAAAAGAAAAAGGGTAGCCCCCAGTGTGTTAATTTTTAACAAATGTAACTAGCTCTTCCTCTTTTCTTATCTCTTTTATGTTTGAATTAGTTTACAAACTTGAACATATGGTATATTAACATCATCAGAGGGCTCACTGGTTTTCAAATTCAGTTTGTGTGTGTGTTTCCTTCTTAGGCTCTTGGAATGACAGCATCCCAGGACCGAGCAGTGGTCAAAAAGAAACTCAAGGAAATGAAGATGTCTCTAGAGAAGGCTCGGAAGGCCCAAGAGAAAATGGAAAAACAAAGAGAAAAGCTAAGGAGAAAGGAACAAGAGCAAATGCAGAGGAAGTCCAAAAAGACAGAAAAGATGACGTCAACTGCAGCCGACGGTGCTGGTGAGCAGTAACACATACCCTCTTACTGAAGATGGAGATTATCCAAGAGAAGTCCCCACCTCTTCCTGCCCTGCTCTCCTCCAGAGGATGAAGAAGAAACTAAATGATAAGGGTAATGCGGCTCTAGGCCGGCTGAGGAACCGTGTGTTGAATAACTGCATTTTCTGCAATAGAAGGCACTCTTAATTTTAACTACTGACATAGTCCCAAGCCACCTTTGATTTATTAACAAACCAGACATTTCATTTAAGTAGCTGTGTTTTGCTCTTCTCTAACTTAGCAACATCTTGTGTTGTGTTGGGTGTGTTTTGTCACTTGGAGAACTAGCTTGACCCCACCCAACAAGAGCATGATACACCTTGGTGTTGTTGATGGAGCACTGTGAATTTTCAGTTTGGGATCCTGAAATGGCAATTGCACTTGTCTGCATGGCAGAGAGCACCCTGCCATGAGATCTGGACCAGTACTTACTTCTAGGGCTGCAAAACCTACTCCAGTGTGTGGGAAAGATTCACTCTTAATTCTGAGTCTGGACAGTAAGACCACCCTGCTGTGGAAACATGGATGCTCTGCTCCATAGTTACCTACTAAGGGAAAAGGCAAGCAAGCCATTCTGCTTGCTAGGCATCAAAAAGAAAGAAAAGAAATTATAGCTATTTGTTAACCACTGAAAAAAGCAAAAGCCTTAAGATTGTGTATGTGAGTATTACCTTAGGTTCTGAGAGTAATATTTATCCTCTAGATATAGCTGAACACGAAAGAAAAAAATCAGACATTAATGCAGCCATGGGATATTGGGATCTGTTGACCTTGCTACTGTTGTGTGTTCAGCATCTCAGCAACACTGGCAAATACAACACAGTTCCCCTTCCCCCCACCCAACCCAAGAAATTGAACAGGAAATTGATTTTTAAGGAAACCACCATTTTCAGGTTTCCTCTCCTGGGGAACATTCTGGCTGGTCTTCAGCCTGTCTATGTCACAATCAGGAACTCATCACATAGTTTCTACTCAAGATTTCCCAGGTGGGCTCAGTTAGTGTTTTAACAAATGTACTTTTAAGAAAAGTAGAAATACCAGTTTGAGGAAATTTAGATTTGAATAATATTCAACTGGAGAACCAATTTTTTTTTTTAGTACAAAGAATGTTCCTATAAAGAAGAACTGTCAGTTAACATTTTAGGGAGATTTTGAATGGTTTTTCTGAGCCATTCCTTTCCATACTTTAAAGATTTCCAATTTTACAGAAAAAGTTTGTTTAAGGCAGTGCATAGGATACACTTTAGTAGTGGAGGAACTTATACTAATTTTAAGCCAGTATTAAGGATTTCTGTATTTCACCAAACTAAGTCCTAAGTGCAGGAGACTGGGGCAGAAGAAGGAGAAAATAAACTCGTTTTGAGAAATTTCGTGTGATGAGGGTTTTTTGGGTTTTTGTAGTTTATGCTCATGTATCTGGTTCTCTTTGCTGCATTGACTCTAAACTGAGGTTATCCACTTTCCAAAGGACAAGTTTCAACATAAGACTTGAGGCCACATGAGTTCTTGAACAGTATTTTACTTCTTTTACTTAATGGGAATCTCTGCTGCGTTCCCAGCATCATCGTATCTTCCACTGGAAGTATTTATTCCATATGCAGGGCCTGGGCAAGGCTTTTGAGTGTAACAGATTAAGGGAACTCCCTTATAGCCCCATCT
This sequence comes from Macaca thibetana thibetana, assembly GCF_024542745.1. Classification (NCBI taxonomy): domain Eukaryota; kingdom Metazoa; phylum Chordata; class Mammalia; order Primates; family Cercopithecidae; genus Macaca; species Macaca thibetana. The sequence goes on from NC_065580.1 coordinate 74,722,023, forward strand.
TGTGTTTTAATAACAGTGTGATTTTTTTCTTTAAAAAAATTATTTTTGCTTATCTGAAAATCTGAATTCGGAAATTATCTAAACTAGACATTTTTAATTCTGTTCTACACCCAAGGCCTGTTTTCTTTTCATTGCCAGAGTATTGTCTGTTATGCTTCAGCTGTTTTGTCATTAGGTACAGACCATTCATTCAAGCCTCAGAAAGGTTAACATGAAGTAACATTGTGTTTTACAGTTATCAAAGTCACCATTATGTTTTTCTGTCTGTCTTCATTTGGGGTATGATAATGAAACTGCCATATTGGATACTCTATTAATATCTTGAGATGTCTGGTGCTTTGTTATTTATTAACATCATGAGAAATAAGAAGCCACTATTAATGAGCGATAAAATTTGGCAAAATTTTCTAATACTAAAACACTAAATTAGAAAAAATCTAGTAATATTAGTGCTTGCTATTGTAAATTTTTGCCATTTTTGCTTATCTTTGGGAAAAAAGTGACCTGGATCACACTGGAAATTTCACTGTATTCAAGAGTAGAGATAGAAGGATGATTATCTTAAGTTATGTTTACACTTTGGTAATATTTGAAAATGGATGTATATACTGGAAATGTCTATAAGTGTCTTGTTTTTGCACCTAATTTATGATCTATTATATTGCATTTTCTTAAATGTCTTAGAAGTATTTTTCTTTATAACTTTGTTTGTACATTGAATGTTTAGATCAGTGTCCAGCTGACAATGTTATAAATCAAATTCTTATTCCTTAAATCATTTGTATTATAACTATTTTGATTTTTTAGTTAAATTATAGTAATTTTAGTCCTAAATGAGTTCTTTTAGCATTACCACTTAAAACAGATGAAATTGTAAAAGTCACTTGGTTTGATTGCCCCACAAAGCATAAGATATAAACTGATGAAGGGTATGAAAACAAAGTGAAAGACCTCAGATCTTGTGCACATTTTGTTTTCCTATTATTTCTTTTATTGACTGTAGTGCATGATACCTAATCGAGGCTCCAGTGTCTTGCACAATTCCTACTTTAATGCTAGTGGTTTTCACTGTCCTTACAATTTAATACAGAATTGTTACTTCATCAACCTTAAACACTTTGCAGTTTTTTATTATCAGAAAATGAACAAAAAAGGAAATACCTGGATGCTATGAACTGTGTTCCCTAAAGAAGAGCTCAGTATGATTCTAACAATAGCCAAAAGTGTTTTGGGGTATAGGTTATTCTTTGCTGGGAGGGAGTGTGTGGCGAAGAGGCCAAGCTGCAGACAGAAAGCATTGTATGAGCTGTATCTGGGTCAGGGTTTTCCATTGAAGGATGTTAGTTTTATAACAGATTACTTTGTTTAAGACCATCTCCCTTCAAGTAACTCACAGTTTATGTAATACTTATCTCATTCTTTTTTTTTGCCTGAATCAGGAATTTACTGCAGAATGTTAAGTTAGGGAAGAAACCTCATTTCATCCATTCTAACATTCCTGATGAAGTCCCCCTTTAGTTTCATGACAATAAAGCTGCACTGTGGCTGTCATCCTTTAGCTGGGATTGACATTGATTTCACACCCTCAACATCACACAAACTTTTTTAACCCACAGCAGTTCATGATTGCAGTATGATAGGTGCTGAAGCCAAACTCAGCTTTCAACTGGCACAAAATGGGACTGTCTACCTTTTGCTCCATTGTTGTTGGAAACAAAGTGGCAAGAGGGAAAATGAGGAACCAGATTTACCTTTGCCACTATCTGTGACACTGTAGTCATGTCTAGCCTGACATCTTAAAATATCCCAGACCCAAGCTACAAAAATGGTCACAGGTGGTTTGATCTAGCATCTCTGCCGTTAGAGTTTCTGCTGAAGACAAACTCGTCTGGGTTCGTTGTGCACCAGAATTAACATGTGCTTGAAAATTGCATTTTGTAAAAAAGGAAATAAAAATTTCCATTTATATAGATACTCTGATTCATGTTTAAGTGTTAAAGGTTATGCAGACTAAACTTCAAGAGGAGATCCAGTGTTTAACAGTAGTGTTCTAGAGGATTCTAAAGGAAGCTGTCCCAGCAACCCTGAGAGAACCATCTACACTTTGGATATGTTGTAGCCCCATCATTACACTGAGATATTTCCATTTGAGTAACTAAAGGTACTCCTGGCAGAGCTGGAGATGAGGGACACTTTGGTGGACAGTGGTCACTAGGGTTCCCGTCACCTACTTAATGCAAAGACCTTAGTGGTCTCAGAACGAAAAGGTAAAATGGAAGAGAAAAGCACAGTTCTTTTCTATCTTCTAAAATTTACTTTTTATCAAGGATGTACCTGTACACTATTCTAAAGCTAAGCATTTAAGGATAAAGTCCAGAAATAAAATGTCCGTATTTTCTTTCTTTTTTTTTTTTTTTTTTTTTCTGTCATCTGTCACCCAGACTGGACTGCAGTGGTACCATCATGTCTTACTGCAGCCTCAAACATCTGGGCTCAAGTGATCCTCCTGCTTCAGCTTCCCAAGTAGCTGGGACTACAGGCATGTGCTACCACCCCCAGCCAAAACATCCATATTTTCTATTAGAATCGTTTACATTATGATGGGGGGTGGGAAGCTGGGGGAGGGTTGTACATTCCCAAAAGAAAGCAGGGTTATAGGAAATCTGAATGTGCTTCAGTGATTCACTCCTGAAAAGCAGCCTGGGTATGTTGGCAGATTTTGTTTGCATTTGTCTTGCATATTTAAAGTCTCAGGAAATCTAGTCTTGGTCCAAAACACTGGAGAAAAAAAATAACACCAGACAAAACACATTTGAGTAACTTGAAGTAGCGGCATAGAATAGGCCCAACTAAGAAGTTGGAGGGGCAAAGAGAAAGCCGACAGAATCAGCTTCTCCTGGTAAGTGAAAGCAACAAGTTCTATTTATGGTAGACAGAGGGTCCTTATTTGCTCGAGCATGGTGTCTGTGTGGGCCTATGGAATGGTAGTTACTTGAAGGTTCGCATATGTAAGCATGTGGACCCAGCACAGCCTGTGACCTGATTCCAGATCCTCAAGAGTGGAGAAGGAAAGAAATATGATGATTTCCTATGCTTGACCCTAACCCAACCCCAAAACTGCTAGGGATTCAACAATAAGATGTAAGGAATAAGAGAACAGACAACTTCTCAACAATGTGCATGCCATTTGTGTAGATGTTCAGAACTACATATGTGTGAATATAACTCCCACCTTACACATGCACACACACTACAATCACATGGCATTAAAAAATACATTGTGTATGGAACTTGGTAACATCAGTCAGGACCTGGAGCTATAATCATAGCCTTATTGCCACTTCTTGTATTGTGTATACATTGAATGGCTCATAGATTTTAAGAGATTTTTTTATTGTAAGTATTTCTACTAGATGCACTTATCCTTCTATATGTTTATATATTTTGGTAAAATTGATTTATCAGATACTTGGTATTTTAGTAAGAAAATTTCCTCAAATATTTGGCTAATGCTTTGATGTCAGGGTTGCATATTGCTGAGTTGGAGCTCAGAAGAAATTTCTGCAGCTTCGGGCATTTTCAACTGCAGACTGCAGTTTTCTTGGCTAAAAATTGCACTGTGTGTTCTTGTGAATTTGCTCACAATTCTAAAATGACAATTGGTGGCTGTGATGCTTAAAGTCACTGCCTACTGGCTCTCTTATGGTGAATGTTGCCATCATATGATCATTTATTTACTTTTTGTGCAAGTGATGGCATTTTGGTTGTTGCCAAAAACAGCACAAGTGGTTGGGAGTGTATGTTGTTGGAAGGTGTACATTTCTGTTTCTTTCAGCTATATTATTTATACACCCAGGTTTTCTGTTAAGGATGTAATCATTCTTTCATGAAAGAACAATTGGCAAGAAATAATTAAATTACCTTAAAAAGTAAGAATTAAGAGGCACTCCAGCCAGATAACACCTCCCAACAACATGAAATTTAGTTAGTGCTTAGTGAAATTCCTTAAATATATATGTATATGTTTTATTCAACATTATTTAATATCATAACTACTGCTTTTGTATTTTTTAATGGTGTTGCAACCACTTGTACATCTGCTACATGTTACTGACAAAACTGGGCAGCTGAAAATAAAAGAGAATAAATTCTATTCCACTGTAAGAAGTTGATTTCTTTTCAGCTTTCTTTGTATATCAGTAAAGAACAAGAATTGTTTGAAAATAATTTTAAGTCTGATAGGTATGGATAGCATGTTACCTAAGCGTTTAATTTGTACATTTTGATGTCTGATCATTTGCATGGAAGAGACAATAGTGCCACGTCTGAATTGTTCTCTTGTGCTTGGTTAATATGTACTTCTCTAGATTGTTCAAAAAGTTTCAAATGACATTCCTTACTCTTTGGTTTTCAGAGGCATTCAAGCAAAATATCACAGTTTGTTTTATGACCAGTCTAACAATACCTGTGATTAAATTTAATTTGTTAGTGTAAATAAATTTCTTGCCAATGAGTATTATTGTTGTTAGACAACGAATGCAATAAAAAGAGAAATACTGAGATCTGTTGAAGCAATTTTTTTCCCTCTTCCATTTTCACCTTCAACTAAAACAAGCCTTGACTGGGTAAACCTGTATCAACTGTCAAAGCATATCTGTCAATCAAGAGCAAAGTGCACATTTTCCATGGAAATGAAACTAAAAATAAGTTTTAACTCTGGTAAAGTGTAAATTGGCAGCTAGAATTACATTTGAAAGCACAATTATGGAACTGGGCATAAAGTTAAAAGAGCAAAGCCTGCACTCGAAGCTTCCTCGCCCATCATTTTGTTCCCCTGTCGCTGCTTCACCGTCAAAGTCTCCGATATCTCTCAGCCAGGAAAACCTCTGTGACAAATTCATTAAGTAGTCAGCCTCTCATAGCGAGGGGCAAGCTAAGAAAGAATCAGGACCATCATAGAGTATGGGGTTATTTTAAACGATATTCTTTCTAAAGCCTTAAAAATTCAGAAGACTTGGAGATAACAAGTGAGGGCTATTAATTTCATTCATTCTCACACACGCAAACTACTGTAATTTATATGTGACTAAACCTGTGTCAGTGCGAAAATTTAGATTTGGGAATCACAGAATACATGGATTAAGCTGTTTTCCTCTTTTTCACAATGTAGGTTATGAAATTTCTAACCAAGGCATGTCCCTTTTTGAATGATCTTGAGTATGTGCTGTGTCAAATTGGATAGACTTTTGTTTCTTCCATGGAATTTGCCTATTCTAGCAAGAATAAGAAAGAACAGAATGTGGTCATTTTATTGAAGATGTTAGGGAGCCTAACTACTCAGGACATTCTTTCTAAATAAGGAAATATGTGGGGGTGGGGGTCCCTAAGCATCACACTCATTGATAATTTCAAGACAGTCTTTCAGAGAACCCAGCATCCTGGGCTGTGAGCAGCATCTCAGAATAATTGAGCCCTTGTAGGGCACAGGATATTATGTCACTGGAATCATGACTAACTCCAATCTTGATGTGAAGAAAGTGGTTTTTTGACCCAAACAAAATGTTCCTGTTTATTACTTCAAGTCAGTGATCTTAAACTGTTGGTGGTTCTCAATTTATTGGCAAAACATTTTCTCTGAAATGCCAGACTATCATCATAACAAATGCCTTAGAAAAACTTCGTTTCTGGCTAGGCTCGGTGGCTCACACACGTAATCCCAGCGCTTTGGGAGGCCAAGGCGGGCAGACCACCTGAGGTCAGGTGTTCGAGACCAGCCTGGCCAACATGGTGAAACCCTGTCTCTACTAAAAATACAAAAATTAGCCAGGCATGGTGGTGCACGCCTGTAGTCCCAGCTACTTGGGAGGCTGAGGCACAAGAATCCCTTGAACCTGGGAGGCAGAGGTTGCAGTGAGCCAAGATTACACCACTGCACTCCAGACTGGAAAACAGTGAGATTTGGTCTCAAAAAACAAAAACAAGAAAAAAATTTGTTTCTAAAGTCACTGCCTTAACACCCCAAAGAAGTAATTCAGCATGAAGGTTATACCTTCAAAACAGACAAATAAATGAAAATGGGTAACCTTTATATATCAGCTTCTATAAGAGAAATGATAAAGTCATGTTTTCTTCCTAGTCATGTCTCAGAAGATAGCCAAAGGGGTTGTTGATCTTTTCTATTTGTTTGTTTACCTTTCAATTTTTTTTCTTTTCAGCCTCCACAACAAGTTTAAATATTAAACAAAAACCCACCAGCACTACCACCACCTCAACAACAGTGTAGTCCTTGGGGACACTTAGCTTAACCCAAGTCAATTATGGGATTCAATCTGTATCCAATCATCGCAGTGAACAAACTTCCTTTCACCAATTCAAAGACACTCTAAGGTACAATTTGTGCCAAGATCATAGAGACTCCTAATTTTCAGGTGTGACAACACTCCCAAAAATTTTAAGATTTTCCTATGTGTCATTGCTACAGGAGAATTGAAAAAGCAAGAGTACAAGGGGAGTTGGAATAATTCAGGTTAATATTTACTGAGAAAGTCATGTATCAAAGGGAAAACAGGAGTAAGTCTGACTGCCATCGTCAGACTTGCTATGTGCGTGGAGTAGAGGGGAACTTCATAATGCACATCTAGTTTTCTGGCCCACGAACTGGAGTCCCTGAGCGAGTACTGGAGTTCTGAAGACACGTGAGCTAGGCCTGCTTCCCTTGTGTCTTCTGAACAAGACATGGCAAGACAGCAATACATACACGTGCTTTCAGGCAACACATGTTTTAGGGTAAGTACTTTTGGGGTCACACACTGTTACTTAATATCTGACAATCGACATAACTGATTTATCCATTTTAGTGAGAAAGATTTTTATTGATAAATGAGGTTTCCAGGTATTCCAAGACTGATTTGATAGTGTATTCTCCAAAAAAAAGCCCTACACGTCATATCTCTCCCAGTTAAACAGTGCTTTGATGCTTCATGATGTCCACATTTAGGGTCAGCATTCATTGTTCAGCTAAGATCACTAGGTCCTTGGAATATGGCAAGCAGTTGAAATAATGGCCTCAGTTTCTATGGCGTGGATGCAAGTCGGTCTGTTAGAGCTCACAGTAAAGAGCTTTGTGAAACACTGTGCCAATCAGCAGTTTCCCTTTGTACACAGAGGCAACTGTACTGCCTTGCAACACTGTGCCATTTTCTGCATAAACCTGTGTCACTTTAGGTTCTTCTGTTAGAATGTTCTGGATTTGAAGCACCTGTGAAAGAAATAACATTGAATTAACATTTTTGTCAGGTCACTTAAAACAACCTTATGCGTAGGGTCATCCTCCATAAGAAGCCGTATGATCTTATACAATGAGATAAATCCTATTTTGTTCCAAAATTACACTTAACACACCTGTTTCCTCATTTGGGAACAGGTGGGTACTGATCTCAAGTGATCTTTAGCAGAGGTGGAGAGTATTAAACCTACAGGGGTGAGGCAGGAAATGCAAATGAGCAGCACATCCTGGATGTGGGACATTAGGGAGCAGTGGGGACTTAAGTAAATGTGGAGGGAGGAAGCTGTTAACTCAGTGTGATGGTTAACAATGAGTGTCTACTTGATTGAACTGAAGGACACAAAGTATTGATTCTAGGTGTGTCTGTGAGGGTGTTGCCAAAGGAGATTAACATTTGAATCAGTGGGCTGGGGAAGGCAGACCCACCCTTAATCTGGGCAGCACAATCTAATCAGCTGCCAGCGAATATAAAGCAGGCAGAAAAACATGAAGAGAGACTGGCCTAGCCTCCCAGCCTACATCTTTCTCCCGTGCTGATGCTTCCTGACCTCAAACATCAGACTCCAGGTTCTTCAGTTTTGAGACTCAGACTGGCTCTCCTTGTTCCTCAGGCTTGCGGACAGCCTACTGTGGGACCTTGTGATCAGGTAAGTTAATACTTAATAAACTCCCCTTTACATATATATATATATATCCTATTAGTTCTATCCGTCTAGGGAACCTTGACTAATACGCTCAACAACAGCCAAATGGTTGCCATGCAGTAATTCAAGTCCGTTTTCATGTATTTTCAGGTAAGTCAGGGAACTGGATGTTTACACTTAATTCCTGGTTTTTAAAATGCAGACAAAGAGGAAAAAAAAATGTGACCCCCAAAAAACCACATCTCTGTACCATACTCGGGTGTTCTAAAGTTAACCTCCTGTTTCTAAATGTATAAAATTTTGTAAGTTCAGTTTACTTCACTTAATTGAGGAGAAATGTGATTGCATCATTAATAGTATAGTATCATGTTAAGCCAACCATTTGAAATAGCCAATATTTGGTCATTCTGGCTGTCAAAAATAGCAATCGCATGTGATTACTACACTGAGGTGGGAGACCTGGGTCGTGTCTTGGATTTTCCACTTACCATTTGTTTCTCATCTGTAGAGTGAAACAGGTGGGACTAGATTATCTCTAAATTCCCCTTCAACTCTAACATTCTATTATTAAGCCTTTATGATAATATATAATGACTTGAAGAAAGGATATGTACATCACAAATGTGGCCAACTGTGAAGACCAGTGCCTGGATCTAAAAGGGTCTGTGGGAACTTTCAAAATGACCTCTTAAAAACAGCTGGCACCAAGGACAGATGTCTTAGGAAATTGCCATAGCATTAACATGTAGTAGTTACAGGTAAATAGTTGACGGTGCACCTTGGCTTACCTAAGCTTCTTGTTAATAAAACTAAATCACTCTTCTGGGGCAGTGCATTAGATAATGAATTGTTACTACTTTTTACTATTCCTTTGCAGAGCAATCATTAGAAATGAAGTATTTTTTCCAGAAAAACAAACCAAGTCCATGCTATAGCAAACGACCCAAGATAACTAAATGAGCTAACAAGCCAGAACAATTAGAATCTAACATTCTGCTCAGTTCTGAGCACTGAATGCTCCACAGCATACATTTCTTCAATTCTGTTAAACATACCATTCAGCAACCCTAATAGCCAAAAACTAGCAAAAGGCAAAAAGGATTTCCATTAAACATGATCACAATTGTCCTGTAAACCTAGAGATAAAAGATAGGAGAGCCATAATGTAAATGGAAATACGCATTTGGATTTTTTTTTTAACCCAAGAGATACGGGCTTTAACACTTTTTTTTCCTGTTGGGCAGGTGAAATGGACTCTTAAAACTCAGCTTTAACAATACATACACAGCAGCAGACAAATATGTCAAAATGATGTCATATATATGATGTAAATAATAAGTACCCTTAGTAGATACTGAAAACTCAGTAAATGTGCAAATACCTATATTGAAGTAGGTCCCAAATTCTTATTTGTACCCAAAATAGTTCACTGAATAAAGACCATGGACAAAAACTGGGACCTTTGAGTACTGTAACTAAGGTGGAAGATGAGATCTTCTAAGCCAAAATAATTCCAGCGATTTATCTTGCCACCTGCAGGAAGATCTAGAGAGGCTGGCCAATGTGCTCCAGGACTGGTCCATTGCATGGACCTGTGCATATACTACCACACAGGAAGGGGGAGTTGAATAGGAAGGCAGGTAACAAATGAATGATTAAACCATAGCAATATGGCGTCATTATGTTCTTTGAGGATCCCTTAACCAGAGGCCAAGTTCCTCTCAGGCAACCCTCTCCACCCACCACCGTGTACCTGTTCTGGCTTCTGGTATTCATTTCCTCCCTCCCTCGCTAGCCCTGAGGTACTGCATTATCCTCTGTTGATTACCCTACACTGTGTCCACACATTTTTTATATAGTCCTTTGATTAAACTCCCCTCAAATTATCCAATTTAAGTGTGCCATGTGTTTCTTGCCTAGACGCTGACTAAAGCACCTTCAAAAGCCTTTGTTTCTGATCATTTGGATCATCTATCCATGTCCCCCCTTTTATTTGCACATAGAATTGAGAATTATGTTTTCAACTGAAAAAAACAACGGCTGGGAATAAAGTCACTTATCTGGTTCATTTTTAAAACTAACCTCGGATGCAGGAGGATTCTCTGAGTCATAGAAGAAGACTTTCATGCCATTGGGATGGCATCCAACCCAAAGGTCTCCTGTCTCAGGATCCACAGATATGTTATCCACGAGGGTATTAAAGTCGAGGGACTTACAAGATTAAAAACAAGAAAAGAACAAGACATAAAGTAAAACACAATTGTGATGGAGCAAAATATATCAGAGAAAAGTTGCCTCTTGTCCTTGGCCACCACACTGCTGGTTCCAAGGATACAGTTCTGCCCCATTTCAACAGGACTCACAAAATTCCTCTGACATTTCATCTATGCTAGTATTTTGTCAGTTTCCAGGACAGAATGCAGTAGGGTAAAGATACAGAAAACCAAGAAAGACTGTTAAAAGTTAGACAAAATCATTTGTACCAACATCTGTGCATGAACCTAAAACTGAAAAAAAAAAAAGTTTTCAGTTCAGCATAAAACAACTGCTTCTAAAATGGCATGTGCAAATGATATTTTTATAAGCATTCAGAAAACCACCAGGAAATGTAGATTCATTTCTGAGAAGAACATCAATGAAATGTGGACTCTTTAATGGCTAATCATAGGCTGTGCCGCCAGAGAAGAAATGATCACCCAGAGTCTCGTTTTTGCCTTGAAGTTGAGGAAAAGTTTGTTCTTTAGTTTCTTGATGTTATTCAACTCCCTGTTCTTCTGCTGTTTATTCTCTAAATATAAGTTGCAAGCATTTGATGACTGCACAGATTGCTGCTGAGGCTTTGTACAAGGATCATAAATAATACCAATGATTCTTAATTCCACCATTCATCATCTTGTCTGCCTTCTACCAGGGAGAAATCCCATCTATTTGTTTACCTCTTATTCTCAGTTGGAGAAATAATATCTACCATTTACCTCAGAGACCAGCATACCTCAGTGCCCAGAGACCCTGTAAATAACTGCTCATGACTCATTGTAAAGGCCAGGGCATGAACAGACAGCTGCAGAAAACCAGCGCTTTCTTGTGCCTCCTACTCAAAATGAGAGCTGTTCCTCACATGCCCAGGGAGGGATTAGATTACTCAAGCATCGTGGCAGAGCCTCATTCTCACCACCATGCAGAGCCATCAGTCTTTCTTACCCCAGAGACAGGCAAGACAGGCGGCTCCATGCTTTCTCCATCCCTAAATCCCTGTCCATCCCAGTGTCAGCACACCACTCTGATACCATAATGTCTTTAAATGAGGAAATGTTTGTTGCAGGGCTTTGCTCTTATCTTTGGAAGCGGCATAGCCGATTGGCGAATTCCATGGCAGATGAAACCTACTGAGATGAGAGTGGGAGTGGGAGAAGGACACAGAAACCTGGGATCCCATTCATTCAACATGCAATTACCAGGCTCCTACATGAGCTCTGCGAGGAACGCAGCATCTGGAGAGCACCAGGTACCCAGCAGACACAGCTTATGCCACGGAAGTGCTGACAGTCCAGCAGGGAACCTATTCTGAGTCCAACAGTGAACTCCTTGCCTTGCAAATAAATAATTCCTCTCCATGCTAACTCACGGCAAGACCCCTGCATATCACATCTCACACTCCCACAAAGGCAACTGGAAAATTTCGCATTCCTTGGTCAAGAAAACTTAATAAATTACTCTCTTTGGGAAAAACGGTATTCTCTGTTAACAAATATTCCAGGTTTTTGCGAATTGAGGTTCATCAAAGTGTGACTAATCCATTGACTAAGTCCTGGAATCTTTTTTGGAGAGAGGAGAGAATTATTTCTATCGTGGTAATATATATATAAAATTTGACATTTTAACCACTTTTAAGTATAAAACTCAGTGGCATTAAGTATATTCACAATATTGTGCAACCATCATCACCATCCCTCTCCAGAACTTTCAGTCAGCCCCAAACAGAAATCCTGTACCCATTAAACAATAGCTCCCCGTTCTTCTCTCCCCCAAGTTCCTAGTAATCAGCATTCTATTCTATTTTCTGTCTCCATGAATTTGCCTGTTCTAGGTACTTCCCATTGGTAAATTGTACACTATTTATCCTTTTGTGGCTGGCTTATGTTATTTAGCATTATGTTTTCAAGGCTTATCCAAGTTGTAGCAGGTATTAGAACTTCATTCCGTTTTTTGTTTTTGTTTTTGTTTTTGTTTGAGACAGAATTTTGCTCTTGTTGCCCAGGCTGGAGTGCAATGGTGCAATCTCAGCTCACTGCAACCTCTGCCTCCTGGGTTCAAGTGATTCCCCTGCCTCAGTCTCCCAGGTAGCTGGGATTACAGGCACATGCCATCACTCATGGCTAATTTTTTCTATCTTTAGTAGAGACGGGGTTTCACCATGTTGGCCAGGCTGGTCTTGAACTCTTGACCTCATGATCCACCCACCTCAGCCTTCCTCAGTGCTGGGATTACAGGCATGAGCCACCACAGCTGGCCAAGAACTTCATTCCTTTTTAAGGCTGAATAATATCCGATTGGACATAAACCCATCTACACCTCCTCAAAAATTTAAGATTAGCCTCGGCTAGTTTATCAAATTACTTGGCACTCTCGAGTATTAATTAACTGACATTAATTAATACAATCTTTCAAAAGAAAGAATAATGTGACAATTGATGGATAACCTTTTTGGGGTTTTTATGATGGGAGACAGACATGGTCTATTGCTGAAATTGCCCTTGCCTTCAGTCTCGCCCTGGTGGGAGCAGAGCCTTGACATTCTGTGGTGAAGGTATGTTACATTGGGTTCTATTCTCATAAAATTCTTTAACTTTCGCTTTACAGAAATATCTATTGTTAAAACTGCAGCTTGTTTTTTATTCCCTCAGCCAGTGTGAGCGTGTGAAATTCCATTTTACTTGAGCTAATACCAAAGTAGCCCTGCCAGTGATTTTTAATGTCAAACACAATGTTACATTTAATGTTGCTTTAAGGTAATTTTCTCTGAGTGAGGCCCCTCATGACAGTCCCTCGGATGTGCTGACAGGAACAGTCATACAATTGGCGCTGACAGTGCTTCCTGCAGTGGGCGTTTATGGCAGGAAAGCAACATCTTGTTGTTTTGCAGAGGTAGAGGGCTGCTTTCATAGGGCTCTAGTTTGCTCTTGGTCTCTCTTTCCTATCCTTTGTGTTTTCACCCCTTTTGACTCCAACCTTCAAACGACCAGAATTGGTGGGGACAGGAGGTGAACCCCTGAAGCATGCCCAGCCCCACCACAGTAATTTAACAAGTATTTGTTAAATGCCAACTAGGCAGCTCCAACTAGAATTGTACTAGGAGCAAATAGAAAAACAGCCTGTCCTTGTGGAGCTTACACCCCAGTTCGGGAATCAGGTAATAAAGGGGAAGAATAAAATATATAGTATGCTAGCAATACATGCTGAATGGAAAAATAAAGCAGGAAAGGCGAGGGAAAACATGCAGGGGAAGGGAGCAGTTCCAGGTTTCGAAGACCGAGCTGACGTTTTAGTAAAAATGAAAGGAGATGAAGGAGAGGGCCGTGGAGATCTGGAGGAAGGTTTCTCCTAGCAGAGGGAATGGTGCCCCATTCTGAGACAGTGGCAGAGGACGTGGGGCAGGGACACAATGGTTGGAGGTAAAAAGGCAGAGAGGTGAGGAGCAGCCAGGTCACCCGGCAGCCATTGTGAGCACGTGGACTTCATAAACATTGTGGAGAGCAGCCCAGCATTAAGTACAAGTTGAGACTACTTCTTGGCTGTTCCATCAACGTCGAGGGAAAAAGAGAGAGAGAGAGAGGGGAGGAGAGGGAAGGAAGGTGGAGGAGAGGGAGAATGGGAGAAAGGAAGGAAGAAAGGCTGGAAGGGAGGGGTGGAAGGAGGATCTGGGAACACAATGCCAAGCTCAAAGTTTGCTAGAGCAGAAAGAACGCAAGGTTCCCGGGTGAGAGGTGTGGTTTGCTGTTTGCCACTCTGCAGTTGAGTAAAAACGAACAACAAACACATAACCATGCTAATGACTCTTAATAAAGGAGTGAAAAATTGGTTCTCACCCACACCAATTAAGCAGTCCTTTTCTCTTCACATTTAATTTCACAAATCAATTAGAATCTAATTATCACTCTGCAAACTTACAGTGTTAATACATCTTACCTTCAATGGAGTTAAAGTCCAATTAGCATGCTTTTCATACACATGAATCTTATGAGCCAGCAATTCAGCTACATAGACATACCTTCAAAGAAGAAAGAGCTACGTCAAAGTACTAGAAGTAACACAACTTGAGAGATTAAGATGAAGTTGTAATAACTATTCATAGGGAAGAACTTCGTTTAAGGAATGGAAAATGGAACCCATCTCAAACACACTAAATTCTGAAAGAACTCAGTGAGTTTACAATGCACAGAGGGATTTAATCTCTGCAAAGTTATTTCTGAAGGAGGGGACGTAATTGTCCTTATCAGTATGGAAGGAACTTAACCCTAACACCAACTTTTAGTATCTGGGAGTAAAATGCACTACAGTGTTTCTCTTTTGGTTTGTCAATTTGTGTCAAGCCCCAGGTTCTGCATTTCAGGGGATAGTGAGTTCTCTCCCAGGAAAGTTGCAGGAAAGCCCTTTGACAACAGCTCCTTGTTTTAATCCAGAGAAAAATATGAGAGAAGAAAAGCTGCTTGGCCTGGATCGATCGAGAGAAGTCTTCCTCCTCTTCTGTCCTGAGTCTGGTCCCGACTCTGTGGCTTTAGTCATACCCCACAAAGACCTGGGGTTAGTCTAAGCACTGTGCATCCCCCCAACAAAAAAAGAAATTACTGCTCGATTATCTTCTATTTTCAAAAACTGGTCCATGATATGAATAATTAAAAGCTGTCCCTGTCCCTGTTGCTCACTTGCTCGCTCTTTCTTTCCCTATCTCTCTCTCTCTCTTTCTTTCATTTTTTTAGACAGAGTCTTGCTCTGTCACCCAGGCTGGAGTGCAGTGGCGCAATCTCAGCTCACTGCAACTCACTGCAACCTCCACCTGCCAAGTTCAAGTGGTTCTCCTGCCTCAGCCTCCCTGGTAGCTGGGATGACAGGAGTGTGCCACCATGCCTGGTTAATTTTTGTATTTTTAGTAGAGACGAGGTTTAGTCATGATGGCCAGGCTGGTCTCTGACCTCAGGTTAGCAACCCACCTTGGCCTCTCGAAGTGCTGGGATTACAGGCATGAGCCACCACGCCTGGCCCCTGTTGCTCTTTCTAAGCATATGTTACTGACTCTGAAATCCTTGATGATGATGCAAGATGACAAAGGGCATATATATGGATGGATATAGATATTTAATGCATATACCAATGCTACCCAAAATGCAGTCTCCAGACCAATGTTGGTTTGCAAATTGTTTGTTGTAGGGCCCCATGAGATAACATTATAAATCAACTACATCACTAAGCACACTGCTTAAACTGACGTTTTTCACAGCATTACTTTCGTGATGAAGGAAGTGTTGTCTTGATTTACATTTTGGTACAAATTCCTTATCTTGTCATAAACCTGAACTACTGACATATGTATACCTGCATACTATTCATCTCGTTATACACTCGAATCTTTATTCAAAACAAGTCTATTCAGACATACTAAATCTTCAGCACAGTTCCCCCTCTTAAAATGTACTTTTTTTCCAAAAAGGAAACAAAACCAATATGCCTTCACAACGAAATTTTTGATTTGATAAATTTTACCCCCTGAAAAATTAAGACATTTTACATTTTTCCTGATTTTATCTCACTAGGGTAACATGTTAAAATGTATCATATTACTTTTAAAAAGAATATATTCCAAGATATCTCCTGAGAATCTGGGTAAATTCACTACATTTCAGAGAGTTCACATACTTGCCATCAGGTGAAATGTTGATTCCATTAGCAAAATCAAATCCTTCTGCCACCACTCGAACTTCGCTTGGACTGTAGTAAACAACATACGACCACGCTAAACCCAAATACATCTCCCAGGACCGTAAGTAGGGGTCAAGAAAATAGTGATCGTTTGTGGCATAAAAGTGCTCAGGTCCCACAGCAACGATATCATTCAAACTGCAAATAAAACATACACACATCATATATAAGGTGAAGGTATTGAACATTACAGGATTATGAATTGACATTCATCGCCGTCTATTCCTAAAATCAAGATATGGGATGGAGCCTTCATGCTAGCTATAATGGAACAGAATTAATATGAAATTAGTCCTGCCAATACAATCCTTAAAGACAATCATTGGTCTAAGAAATCTGAGGAAGTGATTATAGCACTGTAACATAAAAATCCTTTTATATGTATCTTAAAATAGTGTTACATCGTGTGTGTGTGTGTGTGTGTGTGTGTGTGTGTAAATACACTAAATTCAGTAGAAATTAAATTAGGCCAGAAATCATTGTCAGGGCAAAAATGTGCTCACATATCTGTGCTCACATAGAACTAACTCCCATAAGAAACTGAAAAAATGATGAACCAGCAGCCTGGATACTTGCATTTTAGTTAAAGCTCTGCTACTATTAGCTGTGTGATCTAAGAAAAATCAATCCTTTCACATATCAGGACCTCAGTTTCCTTATCTATGAAAGCAGGATGATAGACTGGTCTATCTTCCAGCCTTAAGATTTCGTGATTCTAAACTGAATGAAATGTCCATGAACAAGAATGCTCAGAAATAGAATGCTATGGCTTTCCCCCCGCCCCTTTCTGATTAGGATTCTCTCTCTGTCACTGAAAATGTAAGATATATGAGTCTATTTTTCTGCTTTAATAGGTACAATAGTGAACACATAAGTGAGTCATTCTTTGCTGATTGAGGTGATGGAAGTTCCCGAGGGCATGATCTGGGAGAAAATTATCTCTGCTCTATTGCAGAGGGCGTCGTGGCCAGCGCATCAGCTCTGACGCAGCTCTGAGCTCTCAGGCAAGTTAGACAGGCATGCAGAGCCTAAGTTTTCTCATCTGTAAAGAGAGGTTAAATGATATTCTCAAAGTCATACAGCTCATTAGTAGAAGACTAAGGGTCAGGATCTTAATTTGTGGAGTTGCAGTGGGAATTACAATGAGACAATGCCTGTTGTGTGCTTTGCAGGGAGCATGACATTCAATAAATCCTCAATCAATGGTAGCCACTATTACAACATAAAAAAAAAAGGTCTCGGAATTTAGGATTAGTCTGGACGGGCACCAGACATAAATCTGCAATCTGATTTTACTCTCTGTTTTTTTAAAAGTAAATTTCTGAAATTAGTATGCTGGACTATCATTTGTCTGTTTTTCACAGAAAGGAGCAGAATGCAATGGTTTAGAGCAATAACTTTTTATTGCTGAAATGGGGGTGTAGTAAAATAAGTAAATAAATAACAAATTTTTAAAGGGTAATAGAGTAATAGCTTTGAAATCTGATGGACTTCATTTGAATCCTGACACTGCTTGCTATCATAATGTGGGGCCACAGCATTATCACTAAATTTTGAGCCACTATTCTAAACCTCTGTTTTCTCTGTATACCTTGAAAGGCTAGGGTAAGAATAAAATGAAATAATGAATGCAAAGGCCTTCGTACCATGCCTGGCATACAGTAAATGACCAATAATAATGCTTGTGATATATGAATAATAACAGGTTTAAATTATAATAGAATTAGTAATTGGAATATTAATGTTATAAACAACCATAAAATACAAAGAAGAAAATACACACAGCTAATCCTTGGGTTGAGAGAGCAGAACTCTAGTTAATTATGGCACCGTGGTTATTTTCAGTCTCCTTCTATGCTGCCTAAGACCAACATTTTTGCAACTGGCTCAAGAAAAAAATACTCCAACCCGGTAACTTAGACAAATCTGAGATTTCCAAGATTAAATGTTAAAACATATAATTTTTTTCACTATTTTGTAGCGGTTTAAGGCACCAGCTCTGAACTCATGTTACCAGGATTAGAATCACAGCTGCACCATTTACTGATGATGTCATCTAGGGGAACTTAACAATTACTCCAGGCCTCAACTTTTTAAAAATCCAAAATGGATATAATACTAACACCTAATTCAGAAGGTATTTGTAAAACATCAATAAAATAAACTGTTTGAATTAGTTAGTGCAGCACCTGACGTACAGAGAAAGCTCATTTATTAGTGTTATCATTAACCCAGCTTCTCCATTCTACATACTTTTCTCTACTTTAAATCTTGGTGTTCTTCACATTCTCCAAACACTCAGTAACTTTATTCTCTTTCCAAAATATATTTGTTAAATGAATGTATGAATGAACTCTTCTACCAAAAGCTGTTCTCCGGACTTTTACTCATCCCACTGGAGCAGAAGATGACCTGAGCGGGGGTTCCTACTTAGTCACTAGTGAATTGATTGGCCCTCATCCAGTAACTCAATTTCTCTCCAATCTCATTTTCCTCATCCTCAAACCACCTGATAAGAAAGAAGAGGAAGGGGTCCTGGTATCACAGAGTGCACACCACATACCAGGCCCTTAGCTAGGTACCTGCAAAGAGTACACATCTAGATTTACAGATATGGAGGTGGTCAAATTTTTGTATAACATAAATTATACAAAAATAGGTTGGGATTCTAGACAATCGTAATGAGTTGGAGGTAAATGTTTTAGAAGATAGTGTCAGGTTGTTCTCCTAAATCCATCACTGGCCTTACAAGTCAGATCTTCATAGGGCATGTGAGGAAGCTGACTGAGATTGGGGATCCTTGAGTGTTTTATTTCACCATATGTTATGTGAAGGCGCCTAGGGTGGAATTGAGTGTTACCACAGATCTGCTATTGCATACATTTCGTGCAATCAAACAGCAGTGGAGGCAGTATAAGGAGGTCTTACATGCACTTGATTTAGGGTCTCCTCTTGGGTCTGTGTTTCTAATTCATGGAAACTTCCCAGAGTCTACTTTTTAATATAAATAAATAAGCTCATTACGTCAAATTTATCTATGAAGCCTATTTGGGTTTGAAATACTAAGTCTGGTTCTGAAGAAGAGCAGGATTTTTTCCTGGTAATAACTTGAATGGAGATCGTGAGGCCAGGAGCCAGCCTGGGAAAGAGAGGAAAAGAATGGGCCATCTCTGAGGGGCTTGAGTCCTCAAAACGTTCTTCAGAAGAGCATGTGGAGGAGTTTGTGATCATTAGAAATGAGAGTTGAACAGCCATACCTACTCTGGCCAAAAGGAAAAACCAAAAGTGGATTAACTATCCACTACAGCTAAAGGAAAATAGAAATGTGCTGTATCTCAGTACTTAGGCAGAAGTTTATGTCTGATGGTTTTTAGATGCAAAAGCGACTTTTCTTCTTCTTGAAATTTAAACAACTCCACCGTGGACTTGGCATCTGGATGGTTCACCACCAGGAGGTACACGGCATTATCTGAGAGGAGATTAAAAACAAAAATGAAACATTAACTAAGCTCTCACTGTCAGCCCTCTCTCCAAAAACCAATTTCAACCCACCTCCAGCTAGTAGTTAGGATGTCAGGCAGATGGAATATTTTCATCTCTTTGTAGAGAGAAGCATTTGTGATTGTTCCTGTTCCAGAGAAAAGTGGCTCAAGGAAGAACCAGTGACAGTCTCTGAAAACTCAAAACTCCACAGAAGAAAAAAAAATTATCAAATTAAGAATGAGTATCACTGACACTAAAACTCCAAAGAACTCTTGAAGTTTTCCAGTTCAAATGGTCTCCACAAGATGCACAGTTGTGATGAAAGGTATAAAAACTATGGGAACTCCCAATATGAGAAGGTGTGCTCAAGTGTAATTTACACAGTGTAAGGTGATAAATTTCACAGAACATCTGAGAAATAGTAGCAAACAGAAGCAGCTTCCTTGGGTCAGTGGGAGTTTAAGAATACAAAGGCGACCCATCTAAGCGGTCAAGAATGTGTGATCAGAGTTGGCAAGTAAAAGTTAGATTGTGGCCTTTGCCTTAAGAAAGAGTAAGTCTTTTGAAACCTCTGACATGATCAAATTGGTGGGTTTTGTTTTGTTTTGTTTTTGTTTTTGTTTTTGTTTTTGAGATGGAGTTTCACTCTTGTTGCCCAGGCTGGAGTGCAATGGCACTATCTCGGCTCACTGCAACATCCACCTCCCAGGTTCAAATGATTCTCCTGCCTCAGCCTCCTGAGTAGCTGGGATTACAGGCGCCCACCACCATGCCCGGCTAATTTTTGTGTTTTTAGTAGAGACGGGGTTTCGCCATGTCAAGATGCAAAATTTGGCAGGTTGAATTGAGAAGATTTGAACAGAGAAAGCTGCTAAGATGATTTTCATTACCCCTTTCAGCAAACAAGTGTTTAATTTATTTTAGTTGGTGTTAAATGCTACAAGGGAAAAATACAACAGGATAAAAGAATAGAGAGTAATGAAGTATTATCCTCATGGGAGTCAGGCATGTTCTCTCTGATGAGGGGATGTTAGACCAAAAACCTAAGTGAAATAAGAGAACGAATATGTGGATATCTAGGGAAATAGCATTCCAGGCTGAGGAGAGAAAATGTGCAAATGCCCCGGGGCAGAAGTTCCTGGACATATTCACTTAATAGTGAGGTTGTGGTGGGAGCAGAGTGAAGGCAAGAGAGAGTGGGAGAGTGAGAGGGCTGAAACCACAGGGAGCCAGAATTGGTCCTGTTAGGGCTTAAGGTGAAGATCCAGGCTTTGCTCACTGGCCGATTTGAACCAAGGAGTAACATGAGCTGAGGCTACAGCAGTAATCCAGCAATGTGGAGAGAAGGGACTGGACCAAGATGATGCCACTGGCAATAAAAGACAGGAAAGGTCATGAGAGGTATTTGAAGGGAAGAATCCAAAGGCCCTGAATATAGCTGAGGAAGGAGGGTATGGAAATCAAATTCAAGTGAGGATTAAAACCTGGATTCACATTTTGTGCAGTGGATTCTACTTCTAGAAATTAATCCTAAGGATATAGTCGCAGGAAATACATGTGCGAGAAAGTTTATTTTGGCATTGTTTGCAATGAGCATAAAGGTGGGAACAACCTAAATATCCGTTGGCAGATGAGCTATATTACAGTGCTCCCACACAACCGAATCCCAAACCACCTTGGCAAAGCAGCTGCAAATGTGCTGTATGTAAAGGAGTCCATGATGTAGTGTTTAATGCAAAAGCAATTTATAGAAGAGGTTGTGTAATACTACCTCATTTTTATTTTAAAAAGTATCCACACATCAAACACTATATTTCTTTGCATTTAAAAATATTTTTAAAATAAAATGTAATGGCGATGAATGGGTGGATGAGTGGAGAGTCCACTGAAAGGGATATATATGTGTGTGTGTGTGTGTGTGTGTGTGTGTGTGTGTGTGCGCGTTACATGGGGAAGAGAAGGAAAGATAAAAGGATGGAAAATCATTTTCAACATTTTGAGTTTAAAGTGTCTATAGGAAAGGAACCCAAATAGAAGTGTCTAGTAAGCACCTGCGGCATTAAAAGTGAAGGACTAGTGAAAAGAATAATAATAATACCCCTATTTGGGGATGTCCTCCTAGAAAGCAGGCAGTGTGACACTGGTTTGAAAGTTCTGAAATAGAGAAAATAAAGAGGAAGTAAAAGATCAGACCTCTGGGGTAGTGCTCAGGGAAGTGGCAATGAGTGACAAAACAATGAATTGGGGAGAAACCTGCAGTAGGATGAGAACTGGAGCAGCTAGGGGCACTACAGCATCAAGGAAGAGCAAGTTTGTGAAGGAGAAAATGGTCAACAGCATAAAAGGAGGTGAAGGAGGCTGGGCACAGTGGCTCACGCCTGTAATCCCAGTACTTTGGGAGGCCAAGGTGGGTGGATTGCCTGAGTTTAGGAGTTCCGGACCAGCCTGGGCAACACAGTGAAAACCCGTCTCTACTAAAATATGAAAAATTAGTCAGGCATGGCAGTATGCACCTGTGGTCCCAGCTACTCAGGAGGCTGAGGCAGGAGAATTGCTTGAACCCGGGAGGTGGAGGTTGCAGTGAGCCAAGATTGCGCCACTGCACTCCAGCCTGGGAGAGAGCGAGACTCATCTCAAAAACAAAACAAACAAAAAACAAAAGGAGGTTATGGAAGGAAGGAAGGAAGGGAAGAGGGAAGGAAGGAGAGGGACGAAGGGAAGAGAGGAGATTTGTAAATAGGAACATCACTGATGATTCTCAAGGCAGCAATTTTAGCCACCCACAGTGGGGAAAGTCCAGAAGAGGAACTGAATGAGGGATCGTCTGATGATGAAATGGAGGTAATGGGTATAAACGTGGTTCTTAACCCTAGCCTGACATTTTTATGAACTGAACAACTTTTAACAAGTACTGTGATCCAGGCCTCCCTCAGACTAATGGAATCAGAATCTATCGAGCTGGGGGCTGGGTATCGAGTCTTTTAAAACTCTTCAGGTGCTACCATGTGCAACTGGGGCTGAAAATTAATATAGAGACAAGGAAGTAGCAGCAAATGGAAAGGGAGAAATGGGGTAAAGACATAAAGGATGACATCAACAAGTTGTGTGGAAAGGGACCAACATGCAGAAGAGCATTTTGAACACAGAACAGAGGAACCAGCAGACAGGAGGCACTAAAGGTGATGGGGCCGGCAGAAAACTGACCATGGTGACTTTCTGTCACTGGACCTATAGGTTGCAGATGCCTTGGGTTAGAAAAATCTGTTCCTGTAAATGCCTGAGTCTTGAAAATTGTTAACAATGGAAAAGCTATAATGATCAGGGCTGGATATTATTATTATGGTAATTATAGGGATAATGTGAATGTTGGTATTTTACAAAATCAGGTGCTTTACAAATCTTAAATATTTTAGCATTCTCAAGTGTTCTAATGGTTTTACTATAAGGGTCAATTAACATAGGGGGTAAGTTTAAAACCCAGAGTAAGAACATTATTCATGATTATGCTGCATTTGGATGAGAAAAAATAATTCATTTATTGGCATGTTTTTCTGTTTTTTAAATTTGGTTTTGATTTTAATAAACAGTAAATCTTGTTACCTTCATCTGTGAATGTGCTAATCCCATGAGGGTTAAATGAAGATAAATCAAATTTACTTCCAGTGATCCCCAGTTCCAACACTGTTGGATCTTCTTCATTCAGGTCCATCAGAAGTATTTTTCCAGGATTGTTGGGGTTGAAACTCTTTATTCCAGGATATTGTAATCCCTTATAAACCATGGAGGAGAAAAATCAAGCACAATACCAGTACTTTAAATGCTAATAGAGACGCTGCATGGGCCATGGGTTTGTGTTGACTGCTCCAAACCACAGAGCTAGCCAGATGGCCACATAGGAAGCCTCTTAAGTTAGTTTGCATGATGGGTCCCCAGGAGAAGTCTTCTGGAAGCCACATGCTCCACTAGGCCACCCCACACAAACCCTTTCATCCCCTGCAGCAAAATCATATGTGCACCACACTACAGCTTCCAGCCCATGAGAAAGATCAAAAATGGAAGAGCAGACCCAAGAGGCAATTAATAATAGTCTTCAATGATAGAAGCAAGGAATACAGATACAATATTGGTTATGGCTTTTACACTGTTCCCTCGTAGGTCCTTGGAAGCATCTCAAAGACAGAGGTTTAGTGGGTCGGAGGAACTACTCCTTTCTTAGCCTTCAATCAAAACAACAAAGCTGTTGTTTTATATATTGGGTTCCCATATAAGATTTTGCTTAAAGTATGCCTTATGTTGCTCAAGAAATGTTTGCAAGACATTGCTTTGCAGGATGACTAATCTACTATCTTTGTAAGAGAAAACTGGACTAAATAAATTACAAGAGGTAGCAAAGGTTTTTAAATGACTGGATGATTGTCTATTGTTTCCTATCCACTCTGTTATGTTATGATCCCCAGGCCAGATGGTGGACTTCTTTTGTTTTGCACTGTATCAGCTACCATAGCGATCTATATGCAGGAGAGTTTCAACAAATATGGTGGATTCTCTCTTCAAAGCTTGGGAATTGGGACCTATCAACAATGTTAAATTAGAGGGCTTATTCTGAAATATGTTTAAAAATGTGAAAGTTGAAATGACATGTGAAGTAGTATACATTAAATGTATATTTAATTTAGCAAATATTTGAATATGGCAATTTTAAGTGCTTCAGGGAATAGACAATTGAGGGGAAAACATTCTTGAATACACTGAACTCACAAACAAATTGCTGCTATAGAAGCTAAGGTAATATGGTTTAATGTAGACCGAAGAACACAAATATGCATGGAACACGCATGATCATAATTATAGCAGAGGTGTAAATGCATACACAATTTGTCTTTTAAACCACGGCTGTTCATTTTATTTGAAAGTGGGCATTGGTATACAGAAAGCCTAAGTGAAAGACTTAAACTGCCAGTCCTAGAAAACGTTCTAGAACACAGAAAAGTGGAAGAAAACACTCACAGAGCTAATGAAAGCCAGTCCATTAGGCAGTATCTCCAAGTCTTCAGAGCCAGTTTCTGCCAGAAAAGAGAATAGAAAGTACAGGTTGTTTCATATTACTGCAGGAAGTGGATCCATTTCTTAACACCTCACTTGAAACTGGGGCTATATGTTACTCTTCTTTAACAGGTTCAGAATAATTCATCTTTCATTTATTCAAATTGATGAATGTGATTATATGGAAATTAAAAATACATTAATATCATTAACAAGTTTAATTAAAATTTACACTTAGTATATTTGTTTTAAACTGATGGACTAGAGCTTTTTCCTCAAAGACTGAAACCTCTTAAAGTTCATGGAAATTCACAAAATATACAAAAGCCATGATTATTTGAAAAGAACTTGCTGTTTTCCAAAGATACAGGGTAAACTACAAATATGTGTTGATACTTAATAGTTCCAAAAAAATTAAACCCTTGGAAAGCCATATTGAAAATATAAGCAAATTCCAAATAGTTGAGTTAAAATGGGGATACATTTTAGGTGATCCAGAATATGAATTTTTACTACTAATTACAAACATCAGTTAAATATTACTGTATTCAAGTTAGTTATACTTTAAGTACATGTAAATTTTTAACATTTCAATTTATCTAGAGAAAAATGAACTATTTGATAGGTATTTATACACTTAGTGAAAAGTATGCTTTTCAAAAACCCAGTGATATTTGATATCAATATCGTATTTTTCTAGAAAACAATTGCACCATAAGATATCTAGTGAAATTTAATGATACTAAGTCATCTGGTCTAGCCTCTTGAGCCTTAATCAACTGAGATGAATAATTCTAAAAGAACAACAACAACAACAACAAAAATACCCAAAACACACAAAAGCATGATCTCAAAAAAATTGTCCTCAAATAACAAAGCTTGTTGGTTGGAACCAGCTGGAGAGTTGAGCCCGGGGACTCTCCTTGTTGGTTGCCTCCCAGCTGCTATTCCCCTACCCTTTTATCTTTGCTGACAGGGCCTGCCTCCCACATTGGAGGTTCAATAATTACTTTCCCAGCATCCTTTGCAACTAGGGCACCAGCCTGTCCTCCAGCTCTGACAAATAAGATCTAAGGAGAAATCTGCTGGGAGCTTCTGGAAAAAATTTTCCTCTCCAATATTAAAAGAGATACACATAAGGAGAAGACTTGTGGTAATTGCAAAGTCCTGTCAGAGCTTTTCTAAAAAAAATTAACCTTTATTCACTGCTTTATCTGGCTCTCCTGCCCCTCTTCTGCCGTCTCCTCAAGTTAGATTACCATGGAATCAAACTTTATTCTACTTTTCTTTTTTTTTTTTTTTTTTTTTGCTCTATTGATCAAAAACAAACAACCAAAACTGCCAACACCTTGGTAATATGTTAGTAAAGTCAAAAGTCAAAAAACATGGTATTTATCATTAACTACCACTGACTCTCCTGATTCAAAATTTTATTTTTCGACAAAATTAAACAGGCACATTAATCACACAAAAAGCAAAAAAATACCGGAAGTTCAAATGAGACCCTTCTTCCTCTCACATACATACCGATTCCTTTAACTAAATTACAGTTAGGCAGTTCTATGGGTTGTACCTCTCGGAAAGCATTAAGTCGTGTTCTGTGGGGGAGAAAGAAAGAAAACACACACAAAACTATTCAGAAATTATAATTAAGTTGCAAAGGTAGGCAACCCACAAAGTTCTCCTTCACTGTACTTTGTCTGAGTTTCAACTCCAGAGTTTTTCCTGCAATTTTTCCAGGCAAGGCCAGGGCAAGACAAGTGGGGAACTCTGGGTACAATATTTAGTGTTTATTTAGCAGAGGTGGATAGGTACACACAAGAGATACACAGTACCCTCTCCAGGGCTCTGTGTACTTAGGCAGGCACAGGAGCAATTTCATCAATGTGTAAGGACTCCTAGGTGGAAAGTCCGGGTAAATGGCAACATGGTTCCAGTTTATTCCATTGACGTTTTAGAGATGCTGACAGATGGGCAGCCTCCTACTCATCTGCTCAGTCTAACTCCACAGACTGGACTGGGCATCTGCTTTGTGACGTAGTGCTTGAAAAATACAGGTATGTTGAAAGGATTTGTAACTTCAAAAAATCACGCACAAGGCCTGCATGTAAAAAGGCATTTCACACATACAGGTGCACTCACACACGCACACACACATACACAGGAGCAACTTATCAGATATGAGTGCATAAACACCATGGAGAACGTCTGAGTAAAGGACAAAGGAAAAATGAACAGATGTGAGAGGGAAGTACCAGCCAACTGCCTGAGCAGAGTGAAGCTACTGATGCGGCATTTGAAAGAAACAGACGACGTTAGCACAACCAAGAGATTTAAACAATAAACTTTTTTTTTTTTTTTTGAGAACTAGTGATACAGTATTGTCAAGGCAGGTAGTGACAATTATTCAAATATCCCTAGAAATCTTACCTGGCTTCAGATAGGCTAAGAAGTTTACTTGTCCTCCTGATGACTTGAACTCACAGGAGGAGGATGGGCTACAGGGGGAACAGACACGCTAGATAAAATTCTTACTGACATGGTACAAAATGATAGGAATTTGGGGGCGACTGATCTTTCATTTATTCATTCAGGAAAAAATGAGTATATTCCTACCACCAGGTCACTGGCTATCATTTTCACTCTCTAAGAAAATCTGACTTAAGAGGTAAGGGGTGCCTCTTAGTAATCTGCTTTGTAAAAGTGCCACAGTTTGTCCCAACGTACAACCAGAGTAAAGAACCACCAGTCTAGGTACTAGAAATACAGAGATGAATGAATAGATGATGAAGGCTTGGACTGTGAGGAGATTGTGGTTTCCTAATTGATGGATATGAACTTAGAAAGCAGACGTCAACAGAAAGTTGGAATCTGTCCATAACCTAAGAAATGGAAAGGTATTTCAAAAATGGAAATCTGACATTATAATTGCAAAAATTCACAATAAGGAAATAAAAGGGGAAGTGATAGAGCAATGGCTTACAAACTTTTCAGACGGAGACTCACATTAGGAAAAGTATTTTATATGGTGCGAACACCCAGCACATGCACACACACACACATGCACACACACATCTGAATCAAGCTTCACAAACAATACTCGCCCTAATCTGTGTGATACATTCCTAACTTTTCTGTTCAATTCTGTTTTATTTTAAAATGTTAGTAATTATTTACTAAATTGACTTTGTTACCCACCATTTGAAAAAATTCTGGTCTAGGGAAAGTGTAGTGAATATTTGTAGCATGCCCTCAAGGAACCGAAGGGCAGGTACAAGATGTTAAGGGTGATGGTCATAACCAAGGACAACACAAAGACTGGCATGGAAGGAGAGATTCAAGGACATAAAATCACTGAATGGGCCAAGACTTGTGAAAAACACCAAGGATAGTCAAATTCACTTTTCTTAGACTCAAAACCACATGGGAAGAATACTCACACTGCCTGACTCACAAGGGTCACTAAACATATGGGTTCACAAAAGATAGAGAAAGGCAGAACTGCTCAGCTCCTATTCTAATTCAGGCTAGAAGATGATCTCTAGCCTGGAAAAGGTAGAATAATCCTAGTTAAAGAGAGCCCAGGGTGGGCAAGGAGGCATTAAGTCAGCACCTGTTGATTTGGGTTCCAATTTGTGGCCCAAAAATGTCATATCTCTACAGGATAATCATTACTACTACAGTTCAGGTACCGTATATGCCCTCGTTTAATCCTCAAACATCTCCATGAGGTGTTATTTTTCCCTAAGTCACAGATGACCAAGATTAAGTGGCTTTCTAAGGCCACAGAGTTATGAAGTGGCTGAGCAGAGATTGGAACTCAAGTGTGAATGCAAAGCTCACATTTAGCTCTCTAACCAGGAAAAATCTACAGAGAACACTGCTTAAAAGCTGGATGAGGCACCTGAAAACTGACTCACCTGTGTTATTATCATCCAACTCATATTTTTTCTACCTCATTTGCAATTTATTAGGAAATATCTTGTCAAAGGCTTAAGTCCAAACGTTCTGGGCCTAAGAGATAAGGGTCATTGTCTGAGATATGTCCCTGATTCACTAGACTCTGAACTCTGTGCAGAAACCATACAGCCTTTGCTGTGAACTTGTCTGAGTCTGCTTTGTGCTGCTCTAAAGGAATACCTGAGGCTGAGCAACTGATAAAGAAAAAAGGTTTATTTGGCTTATGATTCTGGATGGTTAGAAAGTTCCAGATTGGGTATCTGCATCTGGTGAGGGGCTCTGGCTGCTTCCACTCATGGCAGAAGGTGAAGAGGAGCCAGTACTTACAGAGATCACGGGATGAGAGAGGATGTAAGAGAGGGGAGAGGTACCAGGCTCTTTCCAATCAATCACCTCTCTCAAAATGAATAGAGTGAGAACTCACTCACTCGAAAGGAAGGCCTTTATCTATTCATGAGGGATCCATCTTCATGACCCAAACACCTCCCACTGGGCCCCACCTCCAACATTAGAGATCAAATATGAGGTTTGGAGAGGACAAACATCCAAACCAAAGCAGAAGTGTTCAGTGAAAACACATGCTGGCTGCTCACAGAAGAAAGCAGAGATCTTTGCCTAGGCATTAAGAAATCCATATCCATTCTCAAACTCTTCTTGGGGCCAAATTCACTCTCATCAGTCTATTTTCTGCTCCTACATGTGCCTCATTCATTCAAATTCCTTTTCATGGCCTACTATGTGCCAAGCCCCAATAAGGGCTCTCACACATACTTCCTCATTTAATCTTTTTAGCCACCTTTGAGAAAAAGATGAGTGTTTACTCTGTTTTGTAGGTAAGGAAATGGAGGCACTGAGAGACTCAGTACTTTGCACGTGGTTTCTTATTTAAGAGGGTGGAGTTGGGATTTGAAACTAGGTGTCATGATACTAAGCACTCTTCCCTGTATCTCTTTCATACCTCTTTATTTGCTCACACTTTTCCCTTCACCTAGAATGCTCTTTAGCCCCTTACCCACTGGGAAGACCCCTACTCGTGATGCTTTGTGGCTTCTCCAGTCTTCTGTATTGGGTAATAACTCCTTAGTTTACCCTCAGGAACCTTCACAACTGTCAACTTTCTTACCATAGTTGTCAGTTTCACAGTTGTTAGTTTTTGTTCTTTTGCTCCTAGTAGACTTCAAAATTGGTGAGTGAAGACTGCATCCTATTCATTCCTATAACCTCCAGCAGAAACACAATGTTTGCAAAGAGAAGGTACTCTGCAAATGTCCACTGAAGTGTTTTGTGGAGATACAAGGCAAGTACTTCAGACTGAGAAGATGGTGTTGGTTGCGCTCCTAGGGGAGGCTGGAGGGTTGGAGGATTATTTGTCCTTATCTCAGAGTTTCAATGAGGTATAATTATAATACATATTCAAGTATCACTCATTAGGTTTCATAGGTGCATTTTTGAGATCACATATGACAGCTATAAAAGCTAACATTTATAGGACACCTGCTATATGCCTGATTTATATATGTATGCGTATATATATTTTATGTTTTTATATAAATATAGTATATATATATATACACACACATACATCTGTGCTGTAATATGTATCATTA
Source organism: Macaca thibetana thibetana (assembly GCF_024542745.1). Lineage (NCBI taxonomy): Eukaryota > Metazoa > Chordata > Mammalia > Primates > Cercopithecidae > Macaca > Macaca thibetana. Next base: position 74,752,019 of record NC_065580.1, read on the forward strand.
TCCCCTAGTTTTCAGGTGGAGAAACAGGCTGGAACTTTTCTGGAATAAAGTAGTAAAATAACTTGAAAGTTGCAGAAATTAGATCTAACCCAGGTCATCAGGAATCCACCACTACTCTCTTCCCACAACTGTGTGTTACCTGCAGTAAGCATGGAATGGCAGAAATGCATTGAGAGGCCCAACGTTAGCTTTGTGGTTTCCTTCTGAGAAGGGAAACTCAGTGGACTCACGTATTGCAATTAGCAATGTAGGGACAAGGAAGCTGCCATACAGGTGCAGCGCTGCAACATTCCATAGCCCAAGTTGGGGTGGGAGAGGGGAGCTGTTTCTACCATCATCCAAGGCATTCCTTGGACTTGTGCGGCACATACAGCGACTACAAAGGTGGGAGACTCGTGGTCTAGCGGAACTCTCCCAGTTCCTTTCTCTGTGCTGCTCCCACCTGGGAAACTCAGAAATCTCTTGGGGCATCGCTTGTGTGCTTCCATAAGTTCCCTCCAGCCCAGACACATATAGCTTCCTGTGAGCCCCACACACATACACTCCAAGTCTGAAGAAAAAAGGATGCATCCACCCTGGGGATTTGGCTTGCTCCTGATGCTGGCTTCAGGATATCATCTCTTGCCTTCTCTCCCTGGGGCAGATTCATGGTCTCTAATCTCCCAGGAATTTTGTTCAATGACGCTGGTTCTGATTCAATAGTGTGGGGTAGGGCTTGAGATTCTGCATGTGCAGGGAGCCCCTAGGTGATGCTCAGGCATCTGGTCCCCAGACCCAGTTGAGTAGCTAGGTTTTAGGGGTTTCCAACAGTGGGTACGATTTCCCTTCCTTCCTCTGTCTGGGCCACTCCAGGAGGCTCAGCAACCCATCCTTTATATATTTTTATCTATACCTATAATCTCCTATAATAAACCTATAATACAAACTCACAAACTAATTTTTACATGATTTAAAAGCCAAGATTACCAACTGCTTCTTTTTTTCTAGCACTCTGTAACTTAAAAAAAAATTAGAAAAACCTCCACAATAATTAGTAAAAACCCATTCTGAATATAAGCTTCTAATTAGTCCATAAGCACATATAATTTTTTTATGTTTAATGTTGATCGGGTTTTACTTTAGAGTAAATAAGGCTTTGTTGACTAAGCCTTAGAGACTAGGATGATCTCTAGACTATGAACTCCTGTTACAAGTTATGAAACTTTTGATACATTCTTAAAATATCCCCACCCTCCTTGTGTAACACTTAACCGTTTATTAAATACTTTAAAGGGAAGCAGGGAACTAACATTTATTGAATAGCTACTCTGTCCCAGGCAGGTGTGTATTACCGTTTCCAGTTTACTGAAGCAGCGAAGGTTAGAGATGTAAAGTGATTTGCCCAGAATCCCATACTCACGGAGCAGAGCTAAACCCCAGGACATCAGATGCTGGCTCCAGGGCTCCCTCTTCCCGGCCTGCCCCCACTGAAGCAAGTCATCACGGCACATGTTAGCTCCCACCTGCTCGGGTCCACACGCAGTTTTGCTGTGGCCCTCAGTAGCCTCAATTTGAGAATCTTCAAGCCTGGAAGGTTTGCCATGGCCAGGCAGTCAAGGCGCAGAAGGGACGGGGACTCCTTTCTCTAATTCACAAAATATCAGGAGAAACCCCAGCCTGGTTAGTTAGTTTCCTTCCGGGTTGGGAAGTGAATCTGTAGCCAGGGCACACAAATCTTCATGAAAAATTAATTCATGTATGCTGACAACCTGGGCATTCACAGCCCTGGCAATTGCCTCCTTATCCTATGTCTCAGGCCATGAGCAAGAGTTTGTTTTCAAGGGGCACATGACAGCCAGACAAACATTTAGGAAACCCCTGCAGAGTGTACATCTTGCACCTGCCTGTAAATGTTCTGTTAACAGCCTGGACCCTACTTTCTGGGGGCTCATGGAGCTGGCAGGGGGTGAGGAGGACGAAGGCTGCAGCCCTCACCACAACCCAACTTACTGGTAAGAAAACTGGTGGTTCTTGAAGAGTGCCAGTCCCATCCCCAAGAGGGTGAGCACAATCAGCTTCGCCATGGTCGGAGACAGACAGACGGATCGATGGGTGCAGACACCGACGGGCTAGAAGGCTATGCCTGCCTGCAGCCGCAGCCTAGCTGGGGCAGCGCCGATTGGCCCGCTCCGCCCCTCCCCGCCGGGTCCGCAGCTCGCTGGGCGGACCAGGTACACAGAAGGCCCCACGCCGGAGCTGAGCGCTTTCAGCCAAGCGCCTTTTTGCTTCTTGCCACTGCAAAGAGAGAAGACCGAGAATAGGTGCCTAGTCCGGTCGGGGAGGGGAGATCAAACAAGCTGAAGCAAACAGAGGTGGGAAAGGACAGTCAAGCTTTGGTGAGCACTCACTTTGTGCCAGCCAGGTCCTTGCGGCTCAGAGGGATTCAGGCGCTTGATCATGGTGACAGCCAAAAAGGTGCGGAAGGGAGGGCTGTAGTAGGAACCCCTAAGATCTAACTGTTCTCACCAGGCTACTACTCTGTGTCACCTTCCAACATCTGGATTTCAAGCATCTTTCTCTCAACATCACTCTGACTTTATAGTTCTCTCAAGTACATCCCCCACACAGCTCATTCATTTCCTCACGCAGCTGACATTTATTGAGTACCTGCTATGTGCCAGGTGTTGTTCTAGATGCTACATAACAGGACAAAAAGTCTTCCCCAAGCTTACGTTCATTCCAATGGGGGGAGTCAATTGAGAAATCAGCAAAACATGTCACTAGGGCATATATAATGCTCTAGCATGTGTGTATTATGGATATGCACATATGTTATGGAGAAAACACATAAGGCAAGAAAGGGAATAAGAATACCCTCCACTTAAGAACAGGCAGTCAGGGAAGGCCTCACTGATAAGGGGGCACTTGAGTAAAGACCCAAAGGAGGTGCCTCTGTACAACCATGTCTCTCTTCTCTGCTGTCTGCCCTTACTATGAATGATTTGCTACATGTCTCTTTCCTTCTCAAGGCTTTTGGTCCCAGTTACACCTTCTCTCTTCTGCAATAACTGTCCTTTCATCTTTTCTGGAATATTGCCAGCCAATACCAACATGCTTTACTTATAGCCTTTAGTTATCTGGGGGGAAGCTTCTTTAGCCTCACATTGTAACTACTGCCCTCTTTCTCTGCTCTCTCTGAACACTTGCTCTTAAGCCTTGAGCTTCTATGTAAAAAAACTGACCACTGCACTAGAGCATCCACATGAAAGGCCATGAACATATGGAGAGGGAAAGTGGTCAGCTGAAACCAACCTTCTAACCATTGGCACCAAAGAAGCAGAAATGAATGAAAGCTCAGCCACCACAGCCTGGCCACCAACTGAATACCATTGGCTAAGGCACCCTGGTTAACACCAGGTAGAGCAGAAGAATCTACCTAAGAGAGTAGAACCAATGAATCCAAAAGAGAAGAGTATTCGAAAAGAGGGGGAGTTATGATCTGTGTCCAAAGTGGCTATGAGTTGAGTATGCTTATGGCAGAGAAGCAACTACTCAATTTGATAACATGGATACAATGGGTGGTTTAATAAGAACAAATTCTACATGAGTCCAAAGAACACAAGCCATATTAGAATGGGTTAAGGCAAGAAAGGAAGATTGGAGATATTTCCCAAGGTTAGCTGCTAAACCAAACAATCATTTTCTTATGTTCATAAACAGTGCATAAGGAATTTGGGCAGCGCCCAGCAGGCTACCTGGTTGACATGCCCACTGGGGTGTCTAATAGTCTTTTCAAAATGCATCCAAGGGAAAACTCTTAATCCCCCCTGCCCAAACTCACACTTCAATAAATGGCACCACTACCATCCAGTTGCTCAAGTCCAAAATCTACATATCTTCTTTCATCCATCTCTTTTCCTCACACCTTCTTGCACCAAACAGATCAGACAGTCCTCTATTCTATATTAGTTATCATATGCTGCATAGCAAATTATACCAAAGCCTCACCATTAAAAACAACAAACATTTATTATCTCACCATTTCTGTGGGTCAGGAATTCAGGCATGGCACAGGGAGATACCTCTGGCTCAAGTCTCTCATGAGTTAGAAGCTGAGTTGTCAGTGTGAATTGCCATCTTATCTGAAGGCTCAACTGGAGTGGGTGGAAGAGGTGAGATCAGCCTCCAAGATTACTCACACAGCTCTTGGGAGACTTCAGTCCCTTGATACATGGGCCTCTCTACAGAACTACAACAGAACAAGGTAGCTGACTTTCACTAGAATGAGCAATCTGAAAGAGTGAGACAGCATGCCTCCAAAATGGATGCCACAATCTTTTATTAACCAAACTTTTGAAATGACATCCCCTAACTTCTGTCATATTCTGTTTGTTAGATGCAAACTACTAAGTCCAGTTTACATTCAAGGGGAGAAGAATTAAACTTCACCTCTTGAGGCTCCCTTCCATATGCCTTGAGGCATATTGATATGGTTTGGATGTTTGTCCCCCTCAAATCTCATGCTGAAATGTGATCCCCAATGGTGGAGGTGGGGCCTGGTGGGAGGTGTTGGATCATGGGGGTGGATGCCTCAGAATTGTCTTGGTGCCATCCTCATGGTAATGAGTAAGTTCTCTTGCTCTGAGTTCACGTGAGATCTGGTTGTTTAAAAGACTGTAGCACCTCCCCCAACCCCCACTCCCTCTCTTGCCATGTGACATGCTGGTGATGCCCATCACCTTCCTCCATGACTGTAAGCTTCCTGAGGCCCTCACCAGAACCTGAGCAGATGTTGACACCAAGCTTCCTGTACAACCTACAGAACCGTGAACTAATTAAAACTTTTTTTTAATAAATTACCCAGCCTCAGGTGTTTATAGCAATGCAAAAATGGCCTAGCCCACATATCAAATAATGTATGGATCTCTCTTTGAAACCACCACAACTTTCAAATAATCTTGAATCAACCCACTTTTCCCCATTTCCACTGCCATTACTCTGGTTCAGGCTGCTATCGTCTCCAGGCTAGAACAGATTCTCCATTGTTCTCTCCCTAATCACCCTCCCCGCAAATCCATTCTTCTTACCAAGGCCCATGTAATCCTTTAAAAATTTAAATCAGATTATATCATTTCCCTGATTAAAATCCTCCCTCTTGTGGCTTCTCATTTTACTTCCTTATTGTGGCCTAAAAGGTCTGGGCTGTGCTTATCATCTGACCTAATTTATTATAATTCACACAGCATAACGTGGCAGCAACATTAGCTTTTGTACCAATCTGTACACACACCAAGTTTATTGCACTTCACCATCATTGTCTTTGCTATTCTTTGGCTAGAATCCTCTTCCCATCCCCCTGACTTAACTTCCCAACTGCCCCTTGCATTTCTCTTTCTTTTCATTCAGGTCATAGCTTAAATGTTACTTCTTTTGAGAGGCCTTTCCCAATATTACCATCTAGAGTAGCCTTCCTCCACACCTTCTTCTCCTGAACCCTCTCTCTGCACCAGTTACTAAGACCTCAGTGCTGATATCAAATGGTTAGCACCAGTACATAATTACTGGTTATTAGAATAATGGCATATTTCTACAGTGGTTGGTAAATAACCACTTCCTCAGACCCTCCGAGAGGTCCTCCACAGTACTGACCATACTCTCTTCCCTGGGATCCTCCCTCATTTTACCATGATCTAGCAACCAAGGTATTATTTCCTGGCACAGTAGGGTCTCTAGGATTCTGCTTCCAAATAGTGTTTTGTTCAGCTGGGGCTGAACTGACCGTTTGAGGCTGTGCCATACCTATTGTTAAGGACTCTATCACCCCTGTCTTCACAGCACTCCATAGGAAATCATCTTCCTACTTAATACCACTTGCCTTCCCCTACTAGCATGTAAACTTTTAGAGGTCACAGACCTTAACTTACTAATTACTTTCTCTCTAACTCCTAGAACAGCTTCTGGCACATAGTAAATGCTCAAATATTTGTAGAGGGAAGGAAAGTATAAGTGAATGGTAAGGGGTTGGGTATAAAGGAGGCAGGAGGAGCAGGGAGTAAAAGATGGTTTGGAAGTAGACTAGAGATGCCACTCTCTCCTTTTCTGACCCAGTTGTCCTATGGGCCTTAAAGAATCCAAGTGGTCTTTCTTGCACAAAAATCCATGGTATTTGTTTGAAGTCATTGACTATTTGTTCTCTTTGTTCTCTTTTCACAACCAATCTTGTCCTCCTTCCTTCCCCTAACCTACTTATCTCTTTCAAATCCAAGAGCAAAGGTTTCCCAAGTCAATGCACACATTGAAATGGTCTGCTCTCTCTGGAGCTCTTGCTCTGGGCTTTTGTTCTCATTTGCTCTTTTGCCTGAAACACTGTCTTTCCATAAGCTTTTTATTCCCCATTTTAAAACACAAACATATTTATTGAGATATAATTTATATACAATAAACTGCACACATTTATAATATATAAATATAATTATATATTTTTTAATTCAATATATAAGTCAATATATATAAATCAATAAGTTTTGACATATATACTCAGCCATGAAGCCATCACAGGCATCAAGGTAATAAATATATCCTTTGCCTCCAAATTTCTTCATGCCTATTTGCAATCCCTCTCATGCCTCTCATACCTATGTCCACCCCACTTCCCTACAGATGTATTAGTTATCTACCATCGTGAAACAAACAAGCCTGAAATGTATCAGCTTATAACAACAAACACTTATCATCTCTCACTTTCTGTGAGCCAGGAGTATGACTACAACTTACCTGGTGCCTCTGTCTCAGGGTCTTTCCCAAGGTCATAGCCCAGGCATTAGCTAGGGCTGTGATCTCATTTTAACAAGCAAGATGGAAGTCACCATCTCTCTGTAACCTAATTTTCAAAGTGACATATCATTTTTGCCATGTTCTATTCATTCTGTTCTCTCAAGGTGAAGGAATTACACAAGGGTGTGAATACTAGTCTCTATTCTCAACATGATCAAATCCTACCTGCTCCTTCAGTGTTTGCAGTTTATTTCTACTAGTTTTTCCTGATGTCTAAATCTTGAATACCCTTCTTGTATGTCTCATTGCACCATGCTGCTTCTTTATTATTCCTGCCACTCTGTATTGTTAATACTTGATTACTGTACTGTTTTTCTAACCAGACCAGAAGTCCATATAACAATGCCTTGCTTGTTGTTATAGCTCTAACGCCTGGTACGGCACCTAACAAAATCTAGGTGCTTAATAAATATTGTTGAATACATGCATGCATGAATGAATGAATGAATGAATGAATGTTTAAAACTTATTACAGAAGCCTCTGGAATAGTTTAATGTTCCACATTTCACTCTAATGCCATCAATGTTAAATACATAACTATCTTACTATTATTCTTTTGTTTTATGTACTACTAAAAAAGAAAAACTATAATTAATCTACAATACAATTCTAAGAAACTATTAATTATACAACAATTTCCTATTTCACACATGTTAAAATGTACAAACGAGTATGAGTCCATGGAATGTGAAGATTTTAAATGTTATGAGAAATTATGAAGGTGTTTTAAAATTAGACTTTTTTATCACCAGAAATGTATAATCAAACACTTAGAAAGCAAACTTATAAAAAACTCAGATCTCATCTTGACTATTAGAATCCCTTTCCTTTTCCTCCCTTGGTCCTCATGTGCCTTATTTATTTGCACATGTTCAAATACTTCTTCCTAAATATATTTGGTAGCAATCACAGCAACCCATTCTTTTATTTTCCCACAAAAAGCCTAATTCACAGAGTAGTCAGTGAAAACTGTAAATGAATTGGTAGAAAGCCAGAGCCAAATTTGCCAAGTTTAACTTTGTACAAGTGTAAAAGGATTGATTGGGTGACTACACCACTTGGTGTTGTTCCTCTACAGAGGATGCTGAGCCCTTTTGGCAGTTGTTGCAATGTTCTCAAGTTTCTGAAAGTGTGAAATTCCAATGTTCTAAGAATGCCAATAATACCATTCTGCATAAGGCAGCTATAGTAAGCTGGAAGAAAAAACCCCCAAAACCCTGGGCTTTAAATGCTAAATTCATGGTCACTTCCTGAAAATTCTATAGTAGCAGAAATAACATCTGTAAAATGGAGATAATTCCTTTGAGTTTGCTGTATTAAATTTTTAAAAACCTGTGAAACCACCATGCAGATATAAAGCAACGGCAGTGCAAAGTACAAGGTACTGTCCAAGTCTAGGAGTTAGTTTACAAAATGCTTTTACCTTGCATTCTCTCACAACACCCTGGACAAGGAGATAGGATCAATATTAGTATCCCCATTCATACAGTGTCATCCAGTTAGGAAGTGTAGGAGCCCTAAGTTTGTATGTCTAGATATGGGCAATCCAAAACTGATGTGTACCTAAAAACAGAACCTGAAAGTATAGAAAGGGAAAGCTAACAGAACTATATCACTTCACTCCAATTGTCTAAGCACACATCTCAAAAAGCTTAAAAACCCAAAGAAAGGAGAAGGATGGAAATGAAGATAAAAGCAGCAATCAATGAAATAAAAAACAAACTTGAAGAGAGACTATCCATTGTATGAAGTGTCACTCAGTCATAAAAAAGAATAAAGTCCTAATACAAGCCACAACATAGGTACACCCTGAAATCATTATGTTATGTGAAAGAAGCCAGACACAAACGGCTGCATGATATAGGATTCCATTTATATGAAATAGCCAGAAAAGGCAAATCCATAAAGACAGAAAGCAGATTAGTAGTTGTCAGGAACTGCAGGGGAGAGGAGGATGGGGAATAGCTACTTAATGCATATGGGTTTCCTTCTGAGATGATGAAAAATATTCTGGCACAAGATCATGGTGATGGTTGCACAATATTGTGACTGTACTTAATGCCATTGAATTGTATGTCATTGAATGGTTAAATGATGAATTTTATACTATGCGAAATTTACTATAATAAAATCTTAAGACACAACATTCAAAAGTTGATTATTGAAAAGACTAATGAAAGCTATAAAACCCTAGTAAGACTGACAGAAAGAAAATGAGAAAGAAAACAAATTCTAAATGTGAGAAATAAAGAGGATATTACCGCAGATCTTAAATATGTAACAAAAGGATATTATGAGCTACTTTATTCCACTAAATTTGCAAATTTAAATGAAAAGAATGAATTCCTAAATTTATCAAAGCATACATAAGAAGAAACATTTAATCTCAATATTTCTATGTTCTTTAAATAAATGTAATCTATAATTTAAAATCCCCCTTAAAGAAATCTTTAGTCCCAGGTAGCTTCGTAAGTGAATTATTCCAAACACTTAAGGAAGAAAAAATGCTCAATTTTACACTAACTTTTAGAGAATAAAAAATAAATAAATAACTCTCAACTCTTTTACCAGGTGAATATAACCATGATACTAAAACCTGACAATTAATTATAAAAAAGAGAAATTAAAATTACAGGCCAATCTTTATTATGAACATAGACATTAATATCTTAAAACATTAGTCAATTAAGTCCACAATTATAAAAACGTAATAATATCATAATCAAGTAAGGTTTACACACCATACGGGAGTTTGGCTTAAAGTTTTAAATCAACATATAATTAACAGAATAAAGGGGGAAAATGACGATCTCAAAAGATGCAGAAAAAGTATTTAAAAAATCTAACACTCATTTACAATTAAAGATATTTTTAGTAAACTAGAAAGAAAATGCAACTTTCTTAATCAGGTGAAGAATATCTGCCAAAGAGAAAAAGTTACAGCAATTTTCACACTTGATGAGAATTTGAAAGTTTTCCCTGGTAATTGAGAAAACAACAAAGATATTCATGATTATCACTTATGCCCAATATTAAACTAAAGGAAAGAAAAAGAAAGAAGAGATGTCAAGGCTGGAAAAGAAGATCTAGAACACTCATTATTTGCAGACAACGTAATTGGTATGTAGATAAGACAAAAGACTCTATAGATAAACTATTAAAATAAAAACATAAATTTACCAAGGTAGCTAGCTATAGGGTCAATATACAGAATCATTTGTTCTTGTGTAGTAACAAACAATTAGAAAATGAAATTTTAAGAAGATACTATTTACAAGAGCATCAGAACTACTAAACTCTTAGGATGTAACAGAAGATGTTCAAAATCTCTAAACAAAAATCTACAACTTCACTAACAGAAACTAAACATTTAAAGAAACACATAGACCAATTTCAGATCTTGGAAAGGTGGCAATTTAATGATGTACATTCTCCCCACATTCATCTATACGGAGCTCAATAAAATTCCAACACAAATCCCAGAAAGGTTTTGTACAAATTGGCAATCTGACTCTAAATTTAAGTGAAAATGTGAAGAATTAAGAATATCCATAAAAAATTTTGAGGAAGAACAAATTCGGGGGATTTTATAACCAAAAATCAAGGTTTATTATAAATCCACTATAATTAAAACACCGTGATTTTGTGCAAGGATTGACAAATAATCCAACGGAACAGAACAGAAAGTCCAGATATAGGCCAGGCACGGTGGCTCATGCCTGTAATCCCAGCACTTTGGGAGGCCAAGGTGGGTGGATCATGAGGTCAGGAGTTTGAAAGAAGCCTGGCCAACATGGTGAAACCCATCTCTACTAAAAATACAAAAATTAGCCAGGCGTGGTGATGGGCACCTGTAATCCCAGCTACTCAGGAGGCTGAGGCAGGAGAATCACTTGAAACCAGAAGGCAGAGGTTGCACTGAGCTGAGATTGGGCCACTGCACTCCAGCCTGGGCAACAAGAGTGAAACTCCATCTCAAAAAAAAAAAAAAGGTCCAGATGTAGACCAACACATATATGGTATGGTTACCTTATTTATGATAAAATGCTTCTGCAATGAGTGGGGAAAATATTTTCTTTTCAATAAAATGATGCTGTATAGATTGGATATACATATGGCCAAAATGAATCTTCATTCTTACTCACAAGACAACCAAAAATATATTCCAGGTGGATGAAAAATCTAAATGCGAAAAATAATTATAAATATTTTATAAGATAACAAGAAAGCATATTTTGTAATTTTGGGGTAAAGATTTTTAAAGAGGATATTTGAAGCAACATTCATAAACAAAAATATTGATGTTAGATTTCATTAAAATTGCAGACTTTCTGTTCATCAACAGAAGTGATTAAGAAAAAGACTCCAAAAAAATAGAATATATTTTCAATACATGTATGCACAAAAGACTGATACCTACAAATCAATAAGAAAAATAGTGTCATCCTAATTTCTTAAATGAACAAAATGTTAAATATTCACTGCACAAACGAGGATTCCAATTGGCCAATAACCATAAGACAAAGTGTTCAACTCCATTAGTCACCTAAGAAATGCAAATAAAAACCACAATGAGATATTCTTACATAACAATCCAAATAGTTAAAAGTTAAAGAAGAAAAACTAATACTATTAAGTGTTGGCAAAGAAATGAAGCAACTAGAACTTTCCAACATTATTTGTGAAGGAGCAGGCTGGTACAACCACTTTGGAAAATTACTTGACAGTACTTGCTAAAGCTGCACATATATGTGCTTTATTAATCAGTAATTCCAATTCTATATAGTCAAAAGAAATGTTTACATACATACATTAAACTACATTTTACAAGAAAGTTCATTGCAGTTTATTTATAATGTACAAAAATTTGGATAAACATTAAGTGTTCATCAATAGTAGAATGGATAAATTGTGAAATATTCATACAATGAAATACCATACATGGCAAATGAAAAAGAATGAACTATTGCAGCATGCAGCATGCTGCAACAGAGGCTCATAACAACAATGGTTTATTGTCTATGTTTAACATTTATTGCTCATGCTACTTGTCCACTGCAAGTTAGCTCTGGCTCTTCTTCTGTCATCACTAATCCAGGGTCCAGTCTGGCAGAGCAAACTCTGTCTAAAACATTACCAGTCTGGGGACAAAGAGAAAAGAGACAGAGCAAACTACAGTGGCTCTTAAAATTCCTACCTGAAAGTGATCTGTGTTACTTCTACCAGTATTTCACTGGCCAAACTAAGTCACATGACCATTCCTGAGTTTAATGACACAGAGATGTATACTCAGCCCACTGAGGGTGGCACAGTAAGAAGAGAACTGGAATATTTGGAAAACAGATGTCCAATATACCACAGAGGCTGAGACAGTGAGTATCTGGTTCCTGTCTTGGGCAACTTAGATTCATGTCTGATGTTTGTCTGGTTCTCTAGAATGGGAGACAGAGGATTTCAGAAGCACATGATTTATTGACTGTGCTTGATAGGAAAAGTCCTGGAAAGTAGTGAGTAAAGCAAGATAAAGACAGGGAAATAATCAAAATGTTTAAACCTAGTAATAGTAGGGCACATCTGACTTTATTATTCCCAAAATTTCTATATAGATATTTACTTTCTCTCTCTCTGACTACCAGTGGGCTTTTCTAGAATTCATTAATGAACAATTTATTTTCCATTTGCATTTTACCCACAGACAATCTTCAGATTCATGGCAGAAGCCAAATCTTTTTTGCTTTAAAGAAAATTGATAACAGTCCACAGAATGCTCCATCTATACTTCATTTGATTTTACTTCTTGATAGAATCAATTACATTTTATGGTTTATGTGATTCACCAGTTAGTTGTCAGAAACCGCAGAACTCCTCTGGTATGCAAAGCCTAGAGCTTGATGAACACAAATATGTGATAACTATTCATTCACCATTTCCCAAAGTCATCCCTAAAGGACTGAGCTTTTCTGCTACATCTGTTATAGAGAATATGAAACTAAATATGTTAAAAGTTTTCATTACATTCTCTGCTTCTGCTTAAGAACATTCCTCTTGGTTTCCCTCAGTTGGATGACTTGCCCTTGGCTGTGCTAATATGGTCTTTTACATTTCCAGTGAATTACTTTTCTAGAAAATCTCATTGCACAATAAAAATGAGCTTTGGCAAAAAGTAAATGATTTGGTTTTTTGCTGTAGACAAATTTCTGCTGTATTGTGTCAATGAAACATGAACACATCAATAATACTTAGTGTGCACCTAGGTCTTCCTTCTGTGATGTGTAGTGAGGACACTAAATCAAGACCTTCAAGCTCTTTTCCAACATCCTTTGGGTGCAGTGTTTTAAAATATTGGCTCATATATTAGAATAATATATGGAGTTTTTATAAAATACCAGTGCCTGGACCCCAACTGGGGGGTTAGACCTCACTCTTCTAGTGTGCATACCTGCCCTGCAGAGATAGAAACCAAAGGTTATATTCCATCAACTCCCTTGAAGCCACAGTATAGGATGTAATTTTGTATAGGATGTAATTTTGTGTTAGCCAGGGCTTGAGCAAAACTAAAATTTACAAATAATTGAGGAAAGAGGCAATATTTCAAGCATCTGTTTTGCCAGGGAGGCCTGTGGCTACAGGAGTGGCTCTGGAGCCTACAGTTCTTGTGGTTCCTTGAGCTCTGGATGTTACCTATCACAGGTACAACTATCTACTCTCCCACCAGTGACGCATAAGGTCCACATGCCCACTTCCTTATCAACACTTGGCAATATCAAGCCTTTTAATTTTTTGCTAGTCAAATAGGTATAAAGTAATTTAAAAGTGCTGTTTTAATTGGCACATCTCTGATTACTAAGATTCTGAACATCTTTCATGTGTGTCATTTTTCCCTCTCTTCTGTAAATTGCTTCTTCACATCATTTGCCTGTTATTCTGTGGGCTTATTATCCCCACTTTGTAATTTTTAAGAGTTCCTAATATAGTCTACTTACTAATACCTTGTCAGTTTATCTTTGCCAATAGTGTTTTACAAGGAGTGGAAATCCTTAATTTTGATGATTCAGATTCAATCAGGTTTTTTTAGTCTTAGGGTTTATGCTTTTTAAATTTTGTTTCAGAAGTTCTTCCCTACCTTTAGGTCATAAAGATACTCTCCTTTATTGTCTTCTATTAACTAAAAGTTATCCTTCACCTTAAGATCTTTAACCCATCCAGAGTCCACCTTTCTTAGGTAGTTATCTAGAGATGCTGGATAAGATACAGATTTGTTTCCTTAGAGTGAGACCATTCTCCCAATGCCATCTCCTAAACAAAACATCCTTTCCCTATTGACTGGTGCTGCTAACTTTATTTTATATTAATTCCGCATACATAAATATGGTGTTTTCTGAGATCTCTCTTCTGTTCCATTGGTCTATTTGGTTTTTTTTGCACAAATACTAAACTGATTTATTATCAGGCCTACCCTTGCCCTTTAGTTTTTGAAGCTGACTTTGCTCTCTCATATCCACTAGAAAATTGTGACATATATATACCTGAGAGTGTATAAAATACCTATATCCTTCTATAGGACAGTTATAAAACAAACACCAATGTAAATCACCATCCAGGTTAAAATATAATATTACTAACAACTCAGAAGCCTCCCCTGTACCTTCCCTTGACTGCTTTCCTGGAAGCAACAAATGTCCTAACTCTTATGATAATCATCACCTTTTTGTTCTCTCTAGTTTAACTTCCTAGGCATGTATCTTCAAATAACATTGTTTGATTATGCTTCTTTTGGAATTCCCCCACAACAAAATCATACTACATGAATTGTTTTTGTTTTCTTTAGCTCAACATTATTTGTAAAATGCATCCAAGTTGTTAGCATGTATCTCTAGTTATGGGATAAATTGCTGTCCATATTTCATTGTATGAATCTACTATAATTTATTTATCCATTTCAATGTTTATAGACCTTTCATTGTTTTGATTTTTTAGTTTCTTTTAATAGAAATATATTTTATACTAATTCACGAACTTAATTTCCTCAATAGTTATAGAATTATAATATATTCCAAGTTCTTTTTGAGTCAGTTTAAGGAACTATGGTAGAATGTACTAGCTGCCTACCAAAATTCTTCCTTTCTGGGCATAAGGCTACCCAGCTGTATTAGTCCATTCTCACACTGCTCTGAAGACATACCTGAGGCTGGGCACAGTGGGTCACATTTCTAATCCCAACACTTTGGGAAGCCAAGGTGGGCAGATTGCCTGAAGTCAGGAGTTCAAGACTAGCCTGACCAAAAGTGGTAAAACCCCGTCTCTATTAAATATGCAAAAATTAGCCCAGTGTGGTGGTGTGTGCCTGTAATGCCAGCTACTCCTGGCTGAGGCAGGAGAATTGCTTGAACCCAGGAGGTGGAGGTTGCAGTGAGCTGAGATCACACCAGTGCACTCCAGTCTGGGTGACAGAGTGAGACTCTGTCAAAGAAAAGAGAAGAGAAGAGAAAGAAGGAAAAGGAAGGAAGGAAGGAAGGAAGGAAGGAAGGAAGGAAGGAAGGAAGGAAGGAAGGAAGGAAGGAAGGAAAAAGAAAGAAAGGAAGAGAGAAAGAGAGAAAGAAAGAGAGAAAGAAAGAAAGGAAGGAAGGAAGGAAGAAAGAAAGGAAGGAAGGAAGGAAGGAAGGAAGGAAGGAAGGAAGGAAGGAAGGAAGGAAGGAAGGAAGGAAAGAAGGAAGGAAGGAAGGAAGGAAGGAAGGGGAAAGGGAAAGGAAAGGAAGGAAGGGAAGGAAGGAAAGGAAGGAAGGAAAGAAAGGAAGGAAACGAAGGAAGGAAGGAAAGGAAGGAAGGAAAGGAAGGAAGGAAAGGAAGGAAGGAAAGGAAGGAAAGGAAGGAAAGGAAAGGAAGGAAAGGAAGGAAGGAAGGAAGACCAACCAACCCAAGACTAGGTAATTTATAAAGGAAAGAGGTTTAATTGACTCACAGTTCTGCATGGCTGGGGAAGCATCAGGAAACTTACAATTATGGCAGAGGGGGAAGCAGGCACCTTCTTCACAAGGCAGCTGGAGAGAGTGTGAACAAGAGCAGGGAAAACTGCCTTATAAAACCATCAGATCTCATGAGAACTCACACACTATCACAAGAACAGCATGGGAGAAACCGCCCCCATGATCCAATCACCTCCCACTGATCCTTTCCTTGGCACTTGGGAAATATAGGGATTACAATTCAGGATGAGATTTGGGTGGGGACACAGCTAAACCATACCACCAGCTAAGCTAAATTTTCCAGCTTCCTTCCAATTAGCTATAATTGTGTAACTATTCTCTTATCAATAGAATGTCAGTGGAGGTAGTTTGTGCCATTTCCAAATTGGGCCCAAAGATATTTGATGTGTCTTCTCACACTCTCTTTCTTCTTTCCATGGCTGGAATCCGATGTGATGGTGAGCAAGTTTTGATCAGAAAGCTAATGACAATACCCCATAGAGTGTAAGTAACTCAATGGAAAGCTCTTAGTCCCCTGAAGTATCAGAATTTTCTCGCTGATTTGGAATAATTATCTGAGATCTCTTATGTGAAAGAGAATATAAATGTTCTAAAAAAATTAGCAGATACTTCTATAGCATTGTCATATAACATATATTAACTCTAAATGTTATATATAGTAACTCTTTTAATATTCTTACCAATGTTAGGTAATATTATTACCTCAATTTTAAAGATTTATTACCACCTGAAGGTAGTAGTAACTATTATTACCTAATTTTTTTTAAAACTAAGGCTCAGAGAAGGCCAGATTTGCACAGTTAGTAAATGACTGAACCAGGATTGAAATCCAGAAAATTAGACTCCCGAATCTGTGCTTTTACCCACTGTGATGCACCACCTTCCAGCAATGTCTATGTCCTTTAAACCACTATATTTGGAGTCTTCATTACGACAGCTTAGCATGACCTTAAAAATACAGAAATTTGAACCTAGATAAATACATGGTTAGAGCAGAACTGAGGAAACAGATTTCACACACAGGCTGCAAAAATGGGGACTCTTGTACTGTCATCACAAAATATTTTGTGAAACTCTCTCTGGCTGTAACTTGAAAGATTGATCATTTACCCAGAGAGCAATCAGAATGTTGATGTGTGTTGGCCATTCCTTGATGCTTTTAGCAGAGGTCAGTAAAAGAAAAATTGTGTTTTCAAATGAGAACTAGTAGGACAGGCATGGTGGCTCATGCCTGTAATCCCAGCCACTTTGGGAGGCCGAGGTGGTTAGGTCATCTGAGGCCAGGAGTTTGAGACCAGCCTGGCCAACATGGTGAAATCTCGTCTCTACTAAAAATACAAAAATTAGCCGGATGTGATGGTGTGTGCTTGTAATCCCAGCTACTTGGGAGGCTGAGGCAGGAAAATTGCTTGAACCCAGGAGGCGGAGGCTGCAGTGAGCTGAGATCACACCACTGCACTCCAGCTAAGGTGACAGAGTGAGATTCTGTCTCCAAAAAAAAAAAAAAAAAGAAGAAGAGAGAGAGAGAACTAGCAGGTATAAAGGAAAAAGCTACAGAGAATGCCTACAAATATGGTGCTATGAAAGGTGTTATTTCTTCTTGACCATGTATTCTGATGACCTCAAAAGAGACAGCATTTCAATGAGAGAGGGAAATGGGTCACGGTAACCAGGAAGTAAAGTTGGCTTTAATGCCATGCTCTGAAATGAAATCTGGGTGACATTGCTGGCACATGAAACCAAACAGACCCAGAAGCCTATTGAGTTTCTAAGGTATTGATATTTCAAAAGCAACCAGAAGCATGGCCTGAAAATGACTTCACACTCTCAGACCTATACCTGTAAGAAATGGACACTAAAATTACATGGTCTTTTCAAGACCCATTTCAGAGGTGGCTTTAAAGCATAACAGACTAGGAAGAATTTCCAAAGGGCAAAATTTGAAATCATAAAGAACATGGGGAAGTACACCATGGTCAGGACAGGGAACCATCTCAGTTCCTCTCTGGTGGAATAATCTCATTGCTATGCAATGTGAAAAGAAAAGAAATAACTTTTCACTGACTATCAAGTCTATTCCCTTCTTCCTTTCTTTTCCTAAGACTGCTTATTATAGTTATTCTGATCACACTCTAGACGGTAATCTAGATGTGTTGGTGGATAATAATTTTGTTTTCTAGGTTTCCACATGCAGCCCTAGTGGACCTAATGTGGAGGTCAGAACATCACCCAGAGATACTGTACTTTGAAGTGGGTGCAGAAATTGGATGGGGGTTGGGATTTTATCCCTTGGTGAGGGATGAGGGAGTCAATGTGTGAGAGAAGGGTGCAGATGGCTATTTGGTGGTCAAATGGCAGGCACAGATTGCTAATGGCTCACTAAGATTTATTTTCTCTTTTGCCTTGAACATATGTCTCTCCAGTCATTTGACATTACCCATTTCTTTTTTGCAATGAGTTAGGTATGGCCAGGTGGCTAGATTTTACCATTAGAAGGGAATTTGAAGTGCTGAGTACCATTGCTGGTCCTGGGCTTTAAGACATTGGGTACTTCTCCTTTACATTCTCTCTAGTGTTTCTTCTTCCAGTTTGACGGAACACAGACACAGTAGTGACCTAAATTCAACCATGCAGATAACCGCAGTCACCTAGGAATGGTTAGAAACATGAAAGAGCCACTCACTGCTCAAGATTCACTCTCTATGCAGTCCTTCAATGCTCCGTCCCTGGAGGCATTATGAACTCCACCAACAGCTCCCTTGCCTTCGGGCTTCTAGTTCAGAGGGTGGAATAAGTTAAGTCAGGATATTTATTCCCTCCATGCCCTCTGTGCTGAGCTGTCACAGGTTGGCTTCATCTTTCTACCAACAGCCACAGCATCTACTGGGAGAGTCTCCACTTTGGCTACCCTCTTCTTGTGCCAGTATCTGCTTCCACTCCTTATTCCTTCAAACCTAGAGATGGAAAGAGCTCTTGGCCTTCCCCTCACCTCTCCTCTTCTATCCCATTGCTAGCACTGGAGTATTGTATTGTGTCTTGTTAATTTCCCTTAGTTTTCCCATCCTTATGTCAATAGTCCCCTTAAAGAACTTCCCTCAATAGCCCTTTTGAGTGTACCTTCTTTTTCCTGAAGGATCTGATGAGTGAGGTCTCTGAATGACCCCCTCAAGAGAAACTCCCCTACTAATAACTCTCACAAGAACTGTTAGATGAGAGAGAAATAAACATCCATGTTTTTAAAGTCACTATATTTTTGTTCTATGTGTTATAGTAATTTCATCTTACCCTAATTAATAGAGTATGATATATTTTTTTCTAAAAGTTTGTCCATTTCATTAAATTTTCAAATTTGTTGGCATAAAATGATTCATTGACTCCTCTTTCCCTCTCTAATGTCTATAGCATCTGCATGTTTTTTCATTTCTAAAATTGGATATTTGAGCCATTATTTTCTTGATTGTCTCATCACATGGGTATTAGTTTTTATCAATCTTTTTAAAGAATGAAATGTTAAGGTTTGTTGAATCACTCCATTATATGTTCATTTTCTATTTCATTAACTGTACTAGTTATCATAGCAAATTACTTTGGAACTTAGCAGCTAAAAATAATCAGAAATGTTTATCATAACACACTCTTTCTGGGAGCAAGGTGGAAATGGTGACCTTGGCAGTCACACATCATCATTTCTAGAGTATCCTATTGGTTACACAGGTCAGCCCTATTTGATGTTGGAGGGGGATATGCAAGGGCATGAATACCAGGAAGTGAGGATGTTGGGGTTCATGTTGGGGTTCCGGTATTGGGGTTAGGGTAGGTAGTTAGGCAGACATGTGCAGGGAAGGAGGGCCTCCCCCTCCCACTGCCCACCACCAGGAATATCAGGTGACTATCAGGTGATGGTCAGGTAGTTATCAAACTGTCTCACTAAAATAATAATTGGATGCAGCTGGCACCAGATAAAGCCAGTCTCCCAATAGATAGAAACTACCTGAAGCTGGTGATCAGCAGCTTCCTGATAAGATCTCAGGATCTTGGCTTCGGTGAGTGGGTCCAAGCATGCGCACTAAGAGGTAAAATGGCAGAGTTTAATTGGTATATAACTGCCACTAGGAACACTCGATTGGTAAGGGAAAATCATCTCAATGAGCATATGAACAACTTCAGTAAACACACTGCACATGCGGCCCCTCCCAAGTGCTGGCAGGCCACTGTGCATGTGTACAGCCTACCCCAAGGGAAGAATCAGGGGAGAAGAAATGCAAACCCCAGAATCACACCAATGTACAAAACCCCCAAGTCAAAAGTCAGATGAGGCACTTGGATCTCTTAAGTCACCCACTTGACCCTCTTCCAAGTGTACCTTATTTCCTTTCATTCCTGCTCTAAAACTTAAACACTCACTCCTGCTTAAAAATTTAGGCCTCGTCTCTCACTCTGCCTTATACACGTAAGATGAATTCTTTCCTTTGAGGGGGCAAGAATTAAGCTGTTGTAGAGCTGTACAGATTGACCAGTGCAAAAATACTTTGCTACCATGACTTGGATACGTTCCCTACTGGTAAGACACTTATCTATGCCTCGCCTTCTTAGGCTGGAGGCATCCAACCCCCATACATGGTTTCCTTCTCCCCTTTCACTCTCCTGCTTATTAATTAACCCCCAGAATGGTTCCTTTCAGTCACAGTGGCTCTGGTCCCCATAGCTGATCTCTCAGCTGGCCCTGATGGTGGCTCACAGGGGTGAATAAAACCTTGGAGACTGTACCGAGTAGACCTGAGACACTAACGGTTCTCCTGGATAGGAGGCTCATGAGATGGGTAGGACTAAAGCCTAAGACTGTGCAATGTCTGGGGTTTCCTCTGTTTTTCCTACTAAAATTGGCTCTTTCCCTAAAACCAACACCATCTATTCTCTATTCTGTTTTCTCTCTGTGAACCCTGAAATGGTCTTGCATACCCACCAGGGGGCGGGGCAAGTCTGCCTCCCCCCCACCCTCCCCGCTTTCACTTTGCATGCCACACGACTTCCTTCTCTGCCTTAAACACACACTCCCGATTTGTTATTTATATGCATGAAGCTCTTGCTGTGTTTGCACAGCAGCAAAGAGATGGGCTTCCTTGTGGATGTCTGTTGGCTCGTTTCTGGGACAGACACCAGAACCCTGACTCTGCCAGCTCCTTATGACTTACCATATGCATTTTGTTTATGTTGTGCTTCAGGGCCAAGTTTTTTGGTGTCTTTTGATGCTGTTTATCCACTGCATAGAATCTTATTCTGTGGCTTTTAAAGGACTCCACCTACTTCCTTTTTTTTTTTTTTTTTTTTTTTTTTTTTTTTTTTTTTTTTGAGTAAGCAACCCTTTGGGAGGAAGAAAAATTCTACCTTTGCCATTTGCAAACCCTTATTCCAAGCCCCAAGTCCTCTGGAGTTTCCTCCTTTATGTCAAAAGGACAAAAAAAATGCTGTCCTTTTGAATCCAAGGGATGCTGTTTTGCAAGCACATGAAGGTTTTCCATGGGAATTCTTCTTCCTTCTTCCCATTTTCTCCTGTAGCAGAGGGATTATCTTGTCTGTTGAAGCATTTGTTCTCCATGTTACCCTGGGAGAATACGGAACCTCAAATACAAATTTGTCCCCATTCCTCCAATCACTTCCAGACTCTTCTCAATAGGTATAAGGACCTTCAAGGCCATATTTGAAGGGATGGAAGTCCAACCCCTTGCAGCAGTTGGCTGAAAACCAGTCTTCTCATCTACTTAAAACACATCATTCTCAGCAAACTAACACAGGGACAGAAAATCAAACACTGCATGTTCTCACTCATAAGTGAGAGTTGAATAATGAGAACACATGGACACAGGGAAGGGAACATCACACACTGGGGCCTGTCAGGTGGTGGGGGGCTAGGGGAGGGATAGCATTAGGAAAAATACCTAATGTAGATGACGGGTTGATGGGTGCACCAAACCACCATGACACATGTATACCTATGTAACAAACCTGTATGTTCTGCACATGTACCCCAGAACTTAAAGCATAATTTAAAAAAATAACCAAGACCTTCTTTGAAAGCCTGAAGAATAATTTCAATGTTTTTACATTTAATTTGCCTTTTTCATTAAAGTTTATTCAAATTTTATGCCCCCCAAAATAGGAATATCAGAAAAGAAATAATCATTTTGTTGCTAGAATGCTCCAAGTGAGAGTCACCATAAGGTCATGGAGACACACATAGGCCAGTCCAAGGCTACAGGCCCAACAGACAAAAGTACTCATAGGACAGAGATGAAGGCTGGTCCCAGGCTATAGGCACAGATTACCATTAGAACAGAGATGAAGGAAAGCAAGGTTAGGGGTTCCCAGTAAGACCAGTTCATTCTGGACTCCAAGGATTAAGAAGGGGCCCCCTGTTTACTCCAGTATCTCCTCTTCTCAAGTGGGTAATCATGATGAGATGGGACCAAGGTTAGGGGTACTTGGTGAGACTGGTTTATTCTGGAACCCTAAGAACGAATTGGGGGATGCCCTGTTTAGGAAAGGATAATAAAGAAATAAGAGGGAATGCCTTCTCTTTTCTTTTTCTCTCCTCTGTTCTCTCTTCACAGATGGGTAATTGCATCTCCATATGACAGGACATACCCCTAGATGCATCCTCAAGAACTGGGAAAAGTTTGACCCCCAAACCCTAAAAAAGAAGAGGCTAACATTTTTCTGTAATACAGCCTGGGTTGAATACAAGCTCAGGGACCAGGAATCTTGGCCAGAAAATGGGATTACAAATTTTAATATGATCTATTCACTGGATTTGTTTTATTGGCAGCAGGGAAACTGGGCAAAAATCCCCTATGTCAGGGCTTCATAGTCCTAAGAAACAACCCTGACCTTTGTCAGCCTTGTAAAACGGATCCAGCGATGATAGCAGCCAGTCAGGCAGCCCCATCTGGTTGGTTTGGGAGACCATTATTGTGTTTATCCAGGGTGCAAGCCCCAGAGGAACCAAGGGCAGAGCTTAGCTCAAACTCCACTGCTCCTTCTACCCTATTATATCCAAGTTTCCCAGCCCAGACCATTCCCTTCCCTAACCAGGACCATCCTCTGGACACCACCCGCTTAAGTTATGCCCCTTCAAGAGGTTAGCAGCCCCAGTGGAGCCACTAGAGTCCAAACTCCATTCACTATGCAAGACCTGAGCCAAATTAAAATGGAACTAGGGAAGTTTATGGAAGACCCTGACAAATACATGAAAGGGTTCCACAAGGCAGGCTTAACATTTAAACTCACCTGGAGGGACCTCTCGGTCATACTAGGCAAACTCTAAGGGAGAACGTGACTCCATTAAGGAAGTGGCCCAATAATTTGCAAATGCAATGCATATGACTGACCCTGGTGGCTACTCTGGGGGTGGGGGGTGGGAGTGGGGGCACAATAGTTTCTCAGGTGGACCTCATTTGGGATTACAATACCCAGTGGGGCATGTGGACAAGAAGCCATATATTCCTCTATCTGGTAGAAGGAATGAAAGCTAGCAGAACAAAACGTGTGAACTACAATGAATCAGCCTTAATAGATCAAGGCCTTCTTGAAACCTCCATTGCTTTCCTCAGGAGGCTACAAGAGGCCCTAATGAGATATACTAACCTAGACCCAGAGACAGCAGAAGGGCAACTGGTCCTAAAGGACCATTTCCTAACTCAGGCAGCCCCAGATGATTTGGAAGAAACTCCAGAAACGAGCACTGTGTCCCAACACCCCTATGCCTGACACCCTCAAAACAGCTTCCTCAGTCTTTTACAACCAGGACCAGGAGAAGAGGAAAGGGTTCAGGAAAAGGAGAGGTGAAAGGAAAAGAGGCAGCTCCAACTATTGGCTGCTCTACGGGTCCATTAGCCCCCTCCAGGTTGCCTCAGACAACTATCCCAGGTAACTGCCATTGGTGCAGGAAGCCAGACCACTGGAAGGTCAACAGCCCCAATGGAACAGATGGGAAAAAGCCCCGCATGGTGTGCCCCTCTGCCACAAGCCCAGCCACTGGATCTGATACTTCCCTGAGGGCCAAAGGGCCTCTGGGACAGAATCCCAACCCCTGATGACCTTGAGCTGAAGGGGCTCTATGCTCTGGCCAGCTTCTGGATTGAACATCACTATTGAGGGGATGGAGCTAAGGGCTGCTTCAGATGTGGCAGGTAGGACTGTAAGATTTCTTTTGGACATAGGAACTGCCTGCTTAGTGTTTACCTCTTTTTCTGGGCAATTATCCTCAAATCCTTCCAGGCAATGGGGATAAATGGGATGCCCATAATATAGAGGTTTGCTCCTTCTTGGTGCCGTCTGTGGGAATAAATAGTATTTTCTCATTCATTTTCAGTGATGTCAGAATGTCCTATGCTCCTTTTGGGTAGAGATATTTTGTTTAGACTAGGGATTCAGTTAACCTTTCCTCCAGGGCCAACACCCCCTTTCCCAAATGCAGTCTTATTCCTCAAGGAAACCACACACAAGGATGAACTGCCCACAGACCTTCCAATTAATCCAGAGGTCTGGGCCCCAGGAATACCAGGAAAGGCTGTAATGGCCACGCCTATAGTAATTCAGCTCAAGGCTCCTTCTAGTTATCCTTGCAGAGGACAGTTTCCTCTTCAGTTGGAGGCCAAAGAAGGACTTCGGCCCCTGATTTAAAAATTTCTAAAACATGGACTAATATGCTGTAACTCACCCTATAACACCCCTATCTTAACTGTTAAAAAGACTAATGGAGAATATAGGTTAGTCCAGAACCTGTGAGTCATAAATGAGGCAGTAGTCTGAATACACCCAATGGTCTCCAACCCTTACGTAATTCTAGAAGTACCTCCAGATGCTCAGTGGTTTTCAGTCTTAGACTTCAAAAATTTCTTCTGTATCCACCTAGACCCATCCTCCCAATTTATATTTGCATTGGAGTGGGAGAATGAAAAAGGAAGAAGTTAACAGCTCACCTGGACAGTGCTTCCACAAGGTTTCAGAGATAGTCCCCATTTGTTTGGGCAAACCTTGGCTAGATATTTGCAAGACCTAAGTCTTGATGTGGGAGAGCATCTCCTACAGTACGTGGATGACCTGTTAATCTGGTCCCTAACAAGAGAGTTAGGAGTCCAACATCTAAATTTCCTTGCAGACAGAAGGTACAAGGTGTCCAAGGCCAAGACACAGCTACTAAGACAAGCAGTCCAATACTTGGGGATAATCCTGACCCCCAAAGAACACAAGCTTTCTGCAGAATAGATACAGGCCATCCTTAGAATCCTTACTCTAACCACCCAAAAGCAAATTTGAGCTTTTCTGGGAATCACAAGATATTGCAGACTTTGGACACTGGAATGTGGTGGAATTATTAAATCCTTATATCAGGCTTTAAAAGAAGGGACTAATAGGGAGTCAATCTCTGGGAAAAGAATCAGGAGCAAACCTTTAGGTAGCTAAAAACTGCCCTCTCAAAAGCCCCAGCCCTTGAGCTACCCATACTAACCAAACCATTTCAGTTTTTCGTCACTGAAAAGGCAAGGTATAGCACTAGGAGTTCTAACTCAAACCTTTAGGCCAAACATGTTGTAGGTTACTTTTCAAAGAACCTAGACCCAACAGCACAACAGTGGCCACATTGCCTCAAGGTAGTGGGTGCAGCAGCCCTTCTCCTCAAGGGGGCCTTCAATATCACAATGGGACAATCAATCTGGCTCCTAATGTCCCACCAAATAGACCCTTTATTTGATCTAAAAGGATCATAATGGCTCACTGACAACACATTGCTAAAGTACCAAGTCTTGTTGTTGGAAAACCCACAGGTAACAGATGAGCAGCATTCCACCCTTAACCTAGGCCCCTTACTGCCACTACCAGGAGATGATAACTCAACATATTCATGCTGTGAGATTCTTAATAAAATTTTTGCCAGCTGGGAAGATTTAAAAGATCAGCCCATAGATAATCCAGACAAAATATGGTTTTCAGATGGCAGCAGCTTTGTCAGGGATGGAACTAGATATGCAGGGTATGCTATAGAGGCCCATCACCAAGTTGTAGAGGCCAAAGCTCTGTCCCCAGGGACCTCAGTGTAACTAGCTGAATTCATCACACTAACCAGAGCCCTAAAACTAGGGGAAAGAAAAAGAATAACCATCTATGCAGATTCCAAACATGCCATCTTGGTATTTCATGCCCACATGGCTATCTGGAAGGAAAGAGGCTACCTAACAGTTCAGGATGCTCCTATTAAGTATGGGCCTCAAATCTTAGAGATACTGGAGGCTGTTCATTTGCCCCAGGAAGTAGCAGTAGTGCATTGTGAAGGATACCACAGGGGCTCCTATGAAACTACACAGGGAAATAGGTTAGCTGACAAAAACGCTGAAGATGCAGCCATATCAAATGATACCTTCATGGGAGACTTGTAACCCTCTCTCCCCAGTGAACTTCCCTTTCTCCAGTACACTAAGGAAGAAATAGACTGGGCCACCCAACATGGGTATAAAGAAGAAACCAATGGATGGTACAGATTGGAAGAATTTTTCCATCTACCTACCAATGGAAAGCCTCCCAGTGAAATCTTTCCATTGGGAGGTAGATGGAGAAATTGAAAGAGAGATAAGAAATTGGCAGGTAGGTGGAGAAAAGTGTGGGGAATCTTGGTTGATGGGAGAATTGGTTGCGGGTATATGTTTGGTAAGTTTATTGGTTACAGTCTACAGTGAGAGTCACACTGCAAACTGTACTGAGAAGAGCCCCTACATCTATTCCATTTTCTTCTCAGCCATAATGCAAATAGGGGCTATTCCCATTAAAGTGATATTAGAAAAGATGGGTCCAAAAATGGAACCTCCCAATAGAAAGTCATTAAGAGTTTTTACAACTTCTGCCACCTTGCAAAGGACAGTCTAGGGCAAATTTGTAAATAAGTGTTCAGTGGGTAGGGACTAAACAAAACCATTCAACAGGTTTGTCAAGCCTATACCCTGTGTACCATAAATAATTCCCACAGAGGGAAGCCCCCTCCATTAATAAGTCCAATCCAGAGGAGAGGTACATACCCTGGGGAGGACTGGCAAATGGACTTCACTCATCTCCCTGCAGGCTTCAGGTATAAGTACCTCTTGGTCTGTGTAAATATCTTCACAAAATGGGTGGAAGCCTGCCACACAGGGACTGAGAAGGCACAGGAGGTAGCTAAATTCATCCTAAAGGAACGCATTCCCTGGTTTGAGATACCCAGGTCATTGCAAAGTGACAATGGTTCATTCTTTATTTCCCAAGTAACTCAACAGGTTAGTAGGGCCCTTAGTAGGCCCTTAGTAGGTATAAAGGCATAAAGTAGGCATCGCTTTGCCTGGCAATCGCAATCTTCAGGAAAAGTGGAAAGAACTAAACAAACCCTCAAACACATCCTCAATAAACTGTGTCAGAAAACAGCACAGCCACGGGTGAACCTCTTACCGTTAGCCCTCCTTCGGAAGCATATTGTCCCTCAGACTCCCTTGCAATTAAGCCCCTTTGAGGCCTTATATGGTAGGCCTTCCTATATTCGGACTTATTACTAGATGAAAAAATTGCCAAAATCACCCACAGTGTCTCTTCTTTAGCAGGCTTCCAACAGGCTTTCCAGCAATTTTGGCTACAAAGAAACCCAAAATCAGAAGGGGAAAAAATACCAGCCTCTGTATCCTCCAGGCTCACTAGTTCTCATTAAAGCTTGGAGGGATGAAGCTCTGAATTCCCAACTAACTCCAGTGTGAAGAGGCCTCTTCACCCCCAGAGCCATTAAAGTACCAGAGATTGTCAGTTGGATACATCACACCTTAGTGAAGCCATGGAAAGGCCCCGAAACACCAGATCGGGAAGCAATGCCCTCAGCTCCAGAACACACTTGTGAGGCACTGGAAAATCTGTAATTCCTCTTTAAGTGAAAGATAAGTAATGACCCTCAACGTCCTTTCTCCTCAGAGTAAGATGATCTTAATATTAGAAATCTTACTCGCAATTGCTCTGATTATTATCACTATTTTAACCCTAACTTGTACACCACTAGGCATTCCAGGGGCAGCTTTCTTTGTGACCAGTTTCTCTCTTCACAGTTGCCTTAGGTTGCCATGGGCATGCTCCTGCTGGTTCTCAATCTCACCTGTTTACTGGCAGCACACTACCATCCTGATTTCCCATTATTGGAAAAACCTCAGTAATTGTTCCAAAGCACAGGATCCCCTTACTCCACCAATTGCTGGTTATGTACCGGCTCTTCTGCTAAAACACCAGGGAGAGCTTATCCAGCCTCACCAAGAGATTGGACAAGTATAGAGGGACAACTGCATATTTTCTATCAATGGGAGGCTAATGGGAGATGTTCGGGCCTGCAAATAGCCTTCTTGCAAAAGTAAAGCAAGATTTCCCTGGTATCTGCAAGGAACCTCCCAATTTTTGATCCATCTTTTCTAATATCACTTTAATGGGACTAGCCCCTATTTGCGTTATGGCCAAGAAAAATGAAATGGATGTTGGGGCTCTTCCCAGTACAGTTTTGCAATGTTACTCTGACCGTAAATCCTAAGCAACAAACTTACCAAACATATATCCACAACTAATTCTACCATCACACAAGATTCCCCAAACCTTCAAATATTAACTTTCCTCTGGGAACTTTGCTAGATAAATCCACCCAGTTTTGCCAGGGACACCCAAGCTCCTTCAGTAGTCAAAATTTCTCATTCCGGCCTGCTGATACAACCAATGCCTGCAAATTACCAACCTCAGCTCTACAGAAGAATGGGTTCTATTGGACCAAACTCAAAATTCTCTTTCTTAGGAAAATAAAACCAAGGGAACTAAACAGAATCAAAGCCCACGCACATAAGTCTTAGCAGGCATGACTATAGCCACCAACTACCTGGCAGCCTTGGCATGTCTTGGAGCTGTCCTCACCCCCTTGTTTCATTTTTACATCTCTACTTATCTTAAAACCCAAGGAGCCTTCTATGTTTGTGGCCAGTCAGTTCACCAGTGCCTCCCCACTAACTAGACTGGAACTTGTACTATAGGCTATGTATCCCTAGACATCTTCATAGTCCCTGACAATCTCTCTCTTCCAGCACCAATCTACAGGCATTCTATCTACAGGCATTCCAATTAATTCTCCTTCTCACAGGACTTGTTTTATAGCCAGTATGGGAACCAGAATTGCTAGAATCACAAAAGCCTCCTTGACCCATAGCCAGCCCTCAAGGGAAATAGCCAAGAACATCGATGCCATGGCTAAAACCTTAACAACTGTGCAAGAGCAAATTGACTCTTTAGCAGCTATAGTCCTCCAAAATGATCAGGAATTAGATAAGTTAACAGCAGCACAGAGAGGAATTTGTTTAGCCTTAGATGAAAAATGTTGCTTATGGGTAAATCAGTCAGGAAAAGTACAATATCAGACAACTCCTAAATGGAGCCTCCCGTTTACTGGAACAAGCCTCTCAGGGTTGGTTAGATTTGGAAGGAACCTGGAAATGGTTCTCCTGAGTTATTCCCCTTTTAGGCCCACTTGTTAGTCTCCTAGTGTTGCTCCGTTTTGGGCCATGTCTTCTAAATCTAGCAACCTGATTTGTCTCCTCACACCTTCAGGCCATCAAGCTCCAGATGATCCTCAGTGAGAGATACCATCCTCTCAATATTCAAGAGTCACACTCTGTCTCCACTGCTCTGTGTCCTCAGCTCCTAGAGGCCCAGCCTCTGTGGCCCTGTTACCTTCATGTACTGGAAGATCCACAATTAAGAGGCCAGGACTCCCTGGAAGCCAAAAATGAGTCTCACTCTGTTGCCCAGGCTGGAGTGTAGTGGTGTGATATTGGCTCACTGCAACTGCTGTCTCCCGGGTTCAAGCGATTCTCCTGTTTTAGCCTCCTGAATAGCTGGGATTACAAGTGTGCACCACCACACCTGGGTCAGAAAAACTGGGAAAAACACAGGCTCTTCCACTTACTGGATATTTTGACAAAATATCCTCCTTCTTTGGCCAAAAACATTGACATTATTGATAAGCTTGTTAGAAATTCAAAAAATTAGACTTTATTCCAGATCTTCTGGGAAAAAAACCCTGTATAACAAGGGGCCATTGCAATTCAGAGACGTGGCCATTGTGGCCATAGAATAGTCTCTGGAGGAGTGGCATTGCTTGGACACTGCACAGCGGAATTTATATAGGGATGTGATGTTAGAGAACTACAGAAACCTGGTCTTCCTTGATATTGTTGTCTTAAGGCCAGACCTCATCACCTGTCTGGAGCAAGGAAAAAAACCTTTGACTATGAAGAGACATGAGATGGTAGCCAACCCCTCAGTTTTGTGTTCTCATTTCACCCAAGATCTTTAGCCAGAGCAGAGCATAAAAGATTCTTTCCAAAAACTGATACTGAGAAGATATGAAAAATGTGGACATGACAACTTATAGTTAAAAAAAGGCTGTGAAAGTGTAGATGTGTGTAAGGTGCACAAAAGAGGCTATAATGGACTTAACCAATGTTTGACAACTACCCAGAGCAAAATATTTCAATGTGATAAATATGTGAAAGTCTTTCATCAATTTTCAAATTCAAACAGACATAAGATAAGACATACTGGAAAAAAACTTGTCAAATGTATAGAATGTGGCAGTTTTCAACCAGTCCTCAAACCTTACTAGACATAAGAAAACTCATACTGGAGAGAAGCCCTACAAATGTGAAGAATGTGGCAAAGCCTTCGAACGGTCCTCACATCTTTCTACACATAAGATGATTCATACTGGAGAGAAACCCTACAAATGTGAAGACTGTGGTAAAGCCTTTAACTGCTGCTCTAACCTTGCTCCACATAAGAAAATTCATACTGAAGAGAAACCCTACAAATGTGAAGGATGTGGCAGGGCCTTTAAGTACTTCTCTTCCCTTACTACACATAAGATAATTCATACTGGAGAGAAACCCTACAAATGTGAATGAAGGCTGTGGCAAAGCCTTTAACTGCTCCTCTAACCTTATTACACATAAAAAAATTCATACTGGAGAGAAACCCTACAAATGTGAAGAATGTGGCAAAATCTTCAGTTGGTCCTCTATGCTTACTACACATAAAATAATTCATACTGGAGAGAAACTGTACAAGTGTGAAGGATGTGGCAAAGATTTTAACCAGTCCCACAACTTTTTCTTCATATAAGAAAATTCATATTGGAGGGAAACCATACAAGTGCGATAAATGTGGCAAAGCCTTTATTTCCTCCTCAAACCTTAATAGACATAATTCATATGGGAGAGAAACCCTACAAGTGGGAACATGTGCAAAGCCTTTAAGCACTCCTCTATGCTTACGAGACATAAGATCATTCATACTGGAGAGAGACCCTATGAGTTTGATGAATGAGGGAAAGCCTTTAACCAGCTATCAACTTTTACTAAATATGAGAATTTATATGGCACATAAACTCTACAAATATAAAGAATGTAACAAAGCTTTTAGGAAGTTCTCAACCCTTATTATACATAATTCATACTGGACAGAAATCCTACAAGTGTGTAGGATGTGGCAAAGCCTATAACAGGTTTTCTTTTCTTTTTTTTTTTTTTTGAGACGGAGTCTCGCTCTGTCGCCCAGACTGGAGTGCAGTGGCCGGATCTCAGCTCACTGCAAGCTCTGCCTCCCGGGTTTATGCCATTCTCCTGCCTCAGCCTCCCGAGTAGCTGGGACTACAGGCGCCTGCCACCATGCCCAGCTAGTTTTTTGTATTTTTTAGTAGAGACGGGGTTTCACCGTGTTAGCCAGGATGGTCTCGATCTCCTGACCTAGTGATCCGCCTGTCTCGGCCTCCCAAAGTGCTGGGATTACAGGCTTGAGCCACCGCGCCCAGCCTATAACAGGTTTTCAATTCTTTTGTTTTGTTTTGTTTTGTTTTTGAGATTGTTTCACTCTTGTCACCAATGCAACAATCTTAGCTCACTGCAAACTCTGCCTCCTAGGTTTAAGCCATTCTCTTCCCTCAGCTTTCCTAGTAGCTGAGATTACAACTGCCTACCACCATGCACAGCTAATTTTTTTATTTTTAGTAGAGACACGTGATTTTGCCATGTTTGCCAGGCTGGCCTTGAACTCCTGACCTCAGGTGATCCACCTGCTTTGACCTCCTATAGTGCTGAGATTATAGGCGTGAGCCACGATGCCCAGCCACAAGTTCTCAATTCTTAAGAGACTTGGTGATAATTCATGCTGAAGAGGAACTCTACAAACCTAAGAAATGTGACTGACAGTGTTTTTACCAACACCTCCAACTTCTCTATACATAAAAATAATTATACTAGTGTGAAACCCTAGAGATATATAAAAGGTGACAAAGCCTTTATATGGTTGCCACACTTGATTGTAGGTAAGATAATTCATACTGGCAAAACTCCTACAAGTGTGAAAAATGTGGCAAAACTTTTCACCAGTTCTTATACCTTATTTCACAGGAAAGCTAGTATCCTTGAGAAAAATTGTACAACTATAAAGAATATGGAAAACCCATTAATTCGTACTCACATTTTACTCGACATAAAAAGTTCCTTTTAATAAAAGCATTAACAGTGCAATTACAGTCAAGAAATCTTTCAGAAAGTATAAGCCTTTAAAGTGAAGAAGAGTATTGGGAAGACAACTATTACAAATATAAAGGGGGTTATAGTACATTTGCTTGTATCACAGATCCTATTGCACACATTTTTACTAGAGGAAAACCCTGTAGCAGTTGCTCAAGCTTTATTCAACATCAGGGAATTTATATTGGAGATGAGTCCTGCAAATGTAATAAGTTTAGAAACACTGATTTTTTTCCCAGAAACTACAGCCTAGAAAACACCAGAGAGTTTATACTAAAATGTAAATTTGCAAATGCGGTAAATATAAAAAAAATTAATTCAAAATAGAATGTATTTAAATATCAGAGAATTTACAGTAGAATAACTAAGCCACTGACACTTCAGACATTACACTAAATCAGAGTGTTGGGTATAAAAACGAATCCACAACTACAGTTTTTAGATACATGATTTGCATGTAACTTTAAAAGGAGTGGATTTTTGGAAGCATTGTAATTACATTGAAAGTATACTTGTTTCCTTGAACAAAATTTTTTTAAAACTGCAAAAAAAAAAAAAAAAAAAAAAAGAGTCACACTTCTACAGAGGACCACTAGACTGTCCATCAGTGAGACACGAAAGAAGCGAAATCCTGCCCCTGTCTCCCCTGGACCTTGCTGGATACCACTTTCAACAACCCACAAAGCCACCCTGCCCTGACAGCAAGAGGCCAAGACCCACAGAACAATCATCACTATCCTTCTGTCAGCAGGAAGTAGTTACGAAGACTGACCTTTCTTTGTCCATTTTCCCAAAGAACTGGGTTAGGAATGTTAGAGTAGGTAGTTTGGCAGACACGAACAGGGCAAAAGAGGCACCTATCCCGCCGCTGCTTCCATGAATCTCAGGCGACCATCAGATGATCAGGCGATCAGGTTATGGCCAGGTGGTTGTTAAGCTGACTCACTAAAATAGTAATGGGTGGCAGCTGATGCCAGGGACAGGCAGGTTCCCAGTAGATTGAAAACACCTGAAACATGATCAGCAGCTTCCCGATAAGGTCTCAGGAATTGGGTGAGTGGGCCCGAGCATGCACACTAAGAGGCAAAATGGTGGAGTTTAACTGGTATACGAGCTTCCTCTAGGAATGCTCAACTGGTAAGGGAAAATGCCTCAAGTGAGCACACACAAAACTTCAGTAAACACATTGCATATGCAGCCCCTCTCAAGTGCTGGCAGGCCACTGCACACGTGGATATCCCACCTTAAGGAAAAATCAAGGAAGGAGAGCTGCAAACCTCAGAACTACGCCAATGTATAAAAACCCCAAGTGAAGGATGGGATGAGGCACTTGGGTCTCTTAAATTGCCCGCTTGACCCTCTTCCAAGTATACTTTCTTTCCTTCACTCCTGCTCTAAAACTGCTTAAAATAAACTCTCATTCCTGTTCAAAAACTTGCCTTGGTCTCTCACTGTACCTTATACCCCTTAGGTAAATTATTTCCTTTAAGGAGGCAAGAATCAACTTGCTGCAGACCCATATGGATCCACCACTGCTAACAATCCTAGAGCTAACTACCATGTTAGTTTTTGCTCTGATGTTTACTATTTCCCTTCTTGAACTTTCTTTGATCTTACTTTGCTGTTTTTTTCTATCAACAAAAGGATGATATTACCTCTTTAATATCAGTCTTTCTTCTTTTCTAATATATTCATTTAAGAGTATAAATTTTACTTAAATTTAATTTTGGTTGTTTCCTATAAGACTTTATCTGTTGGAAAACTTTCATTCAATTAACACCACTTTCTTATTTCCATTTTACTTCTTTCTCTTTTTTGACTCACGGATTATTTAGAAATGTTACATAATTTTTCAACATGCAAATTTTCTAGGTTTGTAAAAAATTGAATCTAAGCTTGATTGCATTGTAGTCAGACAATATATACTATTATCAAGACTCGCTTGATAGCCAGGTATATAGTCAATTTTTGTAGATGCTCCTTGTGAGCTTGAAAGAATGTGTTATCTGCATTACTGAATTACTTGGCAAAAGGTTCTATATAATTCTGTTAGGTTAAGTTTGCTAATTGTGTGTTTTAGGTGCTCTCTATTCTCACTAATCTTTTAAAAAAACTTCTCTAGTTCTACCAATAAACAATGAATGCAAGTTAAAATCAACCATGATGACAGTATGACTCTTTGTATTTTTCTTGTAGTAGTTCAGCAAATTTTTGCTTTGTATATTTTAAGGTTGTATTAGAAGGAAAATGTACACTTAAAATCACTCTACCCTGTCTCTACTAAAAACACAAAAAATTAGCCAGGCGTGGTGGTGGGCGCCTGTAGTCCCAGCTACTTGGGAGGCTGAGGTAGAAGAATGGCGTGAACCCAGGAGGCGAAGCTTGCAGTGAGCAGAGATCGCGCCACTGCATTCCAGCCTGGGCGACAGAGTAAGACTCCATCTCAAAAATAAATAAATAAATAAATAAATAAATAAATAAATAAATAAATAACATAAAAAGAAAATCACTATATCTTCTGGGTGGTCCCTTCTATCTGTGTTAAAACTTTTACTCTCAAAATCTATTTTGATTGATAACAGTATAGTTCTTCCCACCCTTGACTCCTTTTAAGGTCTTTGAGTTTGATATTCTGCAATGTCACCAACATATGGCTAGGTATGCATTACTAAGTCTCAGTATGATTAAAATATTTTCTCTACCCTCCTCTTTTCTTTTTTTCCTTTCCTTCTGGGGATCCAATTTGTCCTACGCTAGATCTTCTCACTTTTGGCCTCCATGTCTTTTTTAGAGTTTCCATCTCTCAGTTTCTCTGTGTTACACTGAGTATAATCTCCCATGAACTATTTTTCATTTCACTAATTATCTTTTCAGATCTGCTTCATTTCCTGTTAAATCCATCCATTAAAGATTTTTGTTTCTCTCTTTCATTTTCTTTTCTTTTCTTTTTTTCTTTTGGTCTCTAATGTCCTTGACACAACCTCACATTGCTTCCTAAAAACTGACCTCAAAAACTTAAGAATGAATTCAGGTCCCTTGTCAATAATTAGCCAAATGCATCACATAATCCATGACTTTATTTGAGCCTAAGCATGTTTTGGCCTGTCTTTATTTTCAACCTACATGGCCTCACTAGTCATCCACCTTTAGAGGGTATATTTAGAGGCTTTGTGTGGGGCCAGGTGCAGTGGCTCATGCCTGTAATCCCAGCACTTTCGGAGGCTGAGGCAAGTAGATTGCTTGAGCCCAGGGATTTGAGACCAGCCTGGGTAATGTGGGGAAACCCTATTTTTATATATATATATAAGCTGGGTGTGGTGGTGCACGCCTGCAGTCCCAGCTACTCAGGTGCGGGGATTGCTTAAGCCCAGGAGGTCAAGGCTGCAGTGAGCCATGATCACACCATTGCACTCCAGCCTGGGTGAAAGAGAGAAATCCTGTCTCAAAAAAAAAAAAAAAAAAGGCTTTGAGTAACTATCCCAAGGCATTTGAGTCCTGAAGATTAGAAATCATCCTCATAGCCTTTCCAATGGAGTAACACTTTTGGTGTGCTTTGAAATTAAAAAGTGGAAAATGTTTCCCTCAGACTGTGAGAGCCTTTACAAATGTATATTTGAACAATTTTTAAGCTGCTGTACCTCAATAATAAAATGTTTCCTGGCTACTCATTAAGTTTTAAATTTCAATTACTAGATTTTCATTTCTAAAAGTTCAATTTTATATTTTTCAAATCTGCTGCAATTTTTTAATACAATTTACTGTATCCTGGGTTTAAAATTGTCTTTTATTTCTTTAAACTCTGTAGGTATAGTTATTGAGCCTCTATTTGATCATTTCTGTATTTGGGGTCTCTGCAAGTCTGTTTCTGCCATCACTTGTTTCTGCTGGCTTTTGTTTCTCCTGCTCTATTTCTTTGGTTACTTATTTATTTATTTATTTATTTACTGTGATTTGTTGCTCATTGCTTAGATAATTATTTGTTAGGTTTCTTAAGATCTAGGATAAAATCCAGAGAGGATATGTGTTTGTTTCTGCCAGGTAAGTAAATATACTACAAATATGGTATGACTTTATACTAAATTTATAGCTTGAGTTTTTTTTTTTCCATTCAATTAGTGAGAATTTGACTCAAAATCTGAGTGATGATAAGCAGATGGATATCATCAACAATTTTGAATTTATTTCAGCAATATTAAACTAATCAGCAATATTAACTTTATTTCTTCTACTTTTTTCAGTCCCAAGACAATTTTCATTTTAGGTTTCTGGGAGTGGAAATATTGAACGGGTTTATACTTATTTCAACCTTAGATGAATATTGAGCCCTTTGGGGTCAGAGGGTTTTGGTTTTATAGGCATTGGTCCCTTATTAGACTCCTCACTTTAGGATGAATTGGGATTTGGCTTCTGTTCCCCTTGCCCTCTGAGACATTAATACCCAAAGCACAAGATCAATCAGTTAAGATGCCCTCAGGGCAAGAGCAAATTCATCTGGCTTACCTTTCTGGATTTCTGGTTTCCTTTAAATTATGATTTGCTGATTCCATATTATCTTGTGAGATATTTGATGCTTTCAAAAATATTTTATCTATTATCTTTTGTTGTTTATATTAGGCTGTTTTGTTCTGAATTATTTAGCCTGCTATATTGCCAGAAATCAAAGATGACCCTTTAAGATATAAAAATGTTTATGTCATTTATTTTTAAAAGTTCTACTAGACTTTGAATTTATTGATTAATTTGGAGAGAATTTATATCCTTATAAGTTCACCTTATCCAGGAGCCTAGAATATGTATTCATATATCCAACATATTTTCTAGATCTTTTATTAGAGTTTGAACGTTTTCTCCATAGAGGTCTTGTGTACTCTTGGTTAACATATTTCTTTATTAAATGCTGTATAGCTTTTCTTGCTATTGTGAGTGCTATCTTCTCTTTGATTCAAATTCATAGTTTTCATTGCTATTAAATATTATTATTTAGCTTGTATCAGGCAACACTGTTGAGTATCCTAATGGTACATCTCTTGGTTCTATTGTTTTACTTTCAAGTAGGTGATTATGTAATCTACAAATAATAATAGTTCTATTTCTTCCCTTACAATTCTTACAGTCCTTATTTCTTTTTCTTTTGTTTTTTGAGACAGGGTCTCTCTCTGTTGCCCAGACTAGAGTGCAGTGGAGTGATCACAGCTCACTGTAGCCTTGACCTTCTGGGATCAAGTGATCCTCCCACCTCAGTCTCCCAAGTGGCTGGGACTACAAGAATGTGCCACCATGCTGGTTAATTTTCTGTATTTTTAGTAGAGATGGGATTTTGCCATGTTGCCCAGACTGGTGTGGAACTCCTAGACTTAAGCAATCTGCCCTCTTTAGCTTCCCAAAGTGCTGGGATTACAAGTGTCAGCCACTGTGCAGAGCCTATTTCTTTTTCTTATCTTATAGCATTGGTCAGGACTTCCAATCCTATGTTAAACAACAGTCATGGTAAAATAGAGAATCTTTGTCTTATTTCCAAACCCAAAGGAAATACCCCAGCATTTTGTGAAGCATTAGTTCCTGCATTTGATCACTTTCCCCAAAAACTAGATAGAGTGGTTTCTGCTACCTGAAACTAAAACCTGTTTGATGCCAAAGGAATATAGAATGAGAATTTTTCTGTGATTATAGAATCAGCATCGAAGGGCTCAAAGATAAAAACAACAAAGCGTGAAGTACCCCACATTCTAAAAATAGCTGAAAATACTTGAAGTCAAATATCACAACCAAAGCTTGTTTGTGGCTCCTGGAAGAGTTCACCTACCCCTAACCCTCACCCTTGTATTCCCAATTCATGTCTCTGATAATTAAGCAGAAAGACTGGGGAAGAGAAGAGAATTAATTATCAAAATACAGCATTTATTGTGAGGAGTGATTCTTCTCCTTCCCAAGCTAAATGAAGGAAGAGGCTCAACATAATCACATGAAGATTGGGAGTGCTTACACAAACGGAAAGTTGGTTGAGATAACTGTCTAGGCTGCAGGCCTGTTGGTAAACCTGTGCCTCCCTATGAAGGGGAGAAAAAACTTATTGAAGGGAGATAACAAGGCAAAGAGAGGATGATAGTGGGACAATCAGCAACCCTATCCTTTGGAAAGAATGGGTAAATTGCCTACTCCAGGAGGAATCCAAGCTTCAACCATCTTGCCAGGGCCTCTCCCAAAGAGAGGACACACTGAGGAAGGGGATCCCAGTAGCTGAAGGTTGAGAGTGACCTACTTGGAGCAAGAGCAGGGGTGAAATGTAAAAGAGATTATGCTGGATCTTCCACTGGCATTTCCAGGAGAGGGCCAACTTAATAACCCATTGGTCTTAGCCATAGAACAAGCAATAAAAGATAGTAATCACATGTCCATTAGCAAAAGACTTTAAGTCCTTTCCACTCTATCCTGTTCCAATTCTGATAAAGCTAAAACCATAAAGTGTATCAGAACTTATTATTTTCCAAAGCCTCATGTAATTGTATTTTTGAGTCCCCACACATTGTTTGGAAGCACAAATCAATATATAAAGCAATTCCAAGGCCCCCTCCTAATCCCGGGAGTCTAAAATCCAGGAGGGAGAGCTAAAGCATCATGGGAGACAGCTGGTCTTTGATGTTACCGTCTAAACTTCGGTCTCCATTTGAATCAAATGACTACTTATTTTCTTTTTCCAGACAGCGAAACCTTTTTAAGTCTATCAGTTCTTTCTCTGCTAACCCCCATTACCCTCTGTGCACATGGGAATTTGCTTCTGCGCCAAGTTCAAGTGCAGGTGTGATGCCATCCCCAGTAAATCACACTAGCATTTCTTCTCTGTTTTTTCATCAGGCTGAGCGCAGAGAATCCCTAGGGCTTTGTGACTTTCCCAGGCCCTCCCAGGGAAAGGACACATTAGTCCCTCAGCAATCAGATCACCCAAATTTCCTGAGGGGTTTTATCCCCCAGCCTTTCTAACTTGGCCTGAGGAGAAGGCAGAGCAGGATCAATTCTCAGGAACTCACCAGCATCTAAATTATCTTTGTCTTTTCCTATCTCTCTTTATTCTCCCCTAGTCTGGTAAACATTATCTAATATAGTAAATATGAGGGTTAGGGACTAAAACAAAGACTATTATATTCTTCAAAACTGATTCTACTTATTTTCTTAAATTATGTCTTTATTTTTTTTCTGTGTTCTCTTGATAGCTAGGCTTTTGAAATTTAAAATCTGATAATTGACTATAGCATTCTGCTGAATGTTTATTCCTCTTTGAAGCAATGAAAACTATAAAGTCTTATAGTCAAAATCACAATGGGTTACAAGGGGAAAAAGGGAGAATTTTACCCTGCAAAACTTTTCAGCAAACTTACATATAACTGAGCAAGGTAAGGATGTAAACTGGTCTCCCCAAATCTCTATCCCCAAAAGAGAAAAAGCATCAACAAACCACTCCCGAATAAAAGTCACAAACAGGGAAGGGAGGTGCTTGGGTGCTCTTACTTTCATTAATGGTTTGTTTGCTAAAAGTTGTACTGGTTTTGGACCAAAAAAGGACACTTCTATTCATTCTCGTCAAACTAAGTTTAAGGTTGGTCTTTACAATAGTACTTTAGGCCAGAACCATTCTACTCATTTCAGATTCCTTAGGGCCAAATTTACTGGAGATTGCTTAATAAGTGTTTATTGAATTAACCAGAAGAGCAGGCTAAAAGCAGTCAAAGACAACTGCCTTAAGGCTTCATCTAAGATTCAGAGCCCAGTAGGTTAGCAAAACAGTTGTCCCTCAATAGGATTGATTCCAGGAGGAGGAGGATTGATTCCAGGACTCTGATGGATACCAACATCCATGAATGCTCAAGTTCCTAATATAAAATGGCATAGTATTTGCATATGATCTATGTACATTCGCCTATGTAGGTAATATCTAGATAACTTATAATACCTAATATCGTGTAAATATGATGGAAATATGTGTTGTACTGTGTTGTTTAGGGATTAATTACCAAAAAAAGTCTGTACATGTTCAGTACAGATGCAACCATCCATTTTTTTTCCAAATATTTTTAATCTCTGGTTGGTCGAATCCACGGATGTAGAACTCACAGTTACAGAGGGCCAACTGTACTTTAGATACAAGCATCAATACAAATAACAGCCTATTACAGATAAGCCCCGTCTGCCCTAAGGTAGCCTCTGAGGCCCATCTGTCAGATTTCTCAGAACCCGATTTCCTATGTGTCAGTACCCGGGGAGAATGCAAGTTCTCATGATGCTAATTCTTGCTTTATCTGCAGACTGGAACACTTAATTAACAGTCTATGCCCAGCACAACTTGTGGGAGAGAACAGGGGTTGTAAATACGTGAACATTAGCTTTTCTCTTGGTCTGGACTGTAGGAGACCCAGAACATCAAAACTGTAGGAAGAAACTTGGACCCAGTTACCAAGGACCTCTAGGTGAGTTGGAGACCTCACTGGACATCGTCCACATGTTTTATTGTAGAAAGAATACTGGGGCTGCTAACAAAGAGCTGTAAAGTTTGGCTTCTTGTTGGACTGTCATTAACCTGACTTGCAATTTGATGGCTATCATGGAATCTCTGTCTGCTCCTTTACTTCTATCCATAAGAAAAGCCACACTCACTGGTTGTTGTTTGCTATTTACTTGCAGTTCCACTTATACAATTATCAGCTTACTTTTACCAAATATGTAGACTTTTTTTTTTTTTTTTACCATCTAGCGTCTAGAGCTCACAATACAGAGTTTTGTGAAATACAGTGCCTATGAGAATTTTCCCATGGTACACGGAAGCCACAGAGGTGCCCTGAAGCACAGAGCCATTGTTGGCATACACGGTGCTCACCCTGGGTTTCTCAGACAAAACATTCTGGATGCGAAGTACCTGTTAAGAAAAAATCACTTATTAGTATATTATGTGAGTAAACAGCTGTTTCATGATGTTGTCCTTCCCAAACATTCCAGGATGAATCTATTTTTCAGAAATCAGAAGCTAAAATCTGTATATCTTCAATAACTTGTTCTTCTTCTGATGAAAGTACTAATGTCATAAAGATATCTATGCACCAAAGTGAACTGGCTTTCTGACATTAGCCAAATTCCTCAGGGATGACTTACACAATATTTATAGTGCAGGCATCCCTTACAGAAGGAGGTAAGACCCAGTGGATGCTCTTATTTAGTTCTCAAGTGGATAGCGGTCATCCCTCTGTGGGAAGAATCTTACCTTTGACAGTATGGGGAGAGAAACAAGACAAAATAATGAAGAAACAACCAGTTATCCAGTCAACCCAACCTGATGGGATGGCAATCATCACAACTGGAGCCCCTTCACATCTGCAAAGTGGCTAGAAAGCATAAATAATGGATACTACTTTGGAATTCCATCTGACACATCACTGCCTAGTACTGTTATTGATCCCAGGATTAATACACTTAACTTTGCTAATCAGTATATATTTAAGCACTCAGGCTTCCAAATAGCCTGGATGAAGTTCACTCAAACAAAATACTATAGGAATTAAAGGAAAACAATTAGAAATTTATGAGGTATGAGTCTATATTGATATCTCTTATTAGAATTGAGTTTGTTCTTTTTTTTTTTGTCTTAAGGGAGATCCTTCATCTCAGGTTTGTTACACAAAAATACTTAAGCTTTGATTTCATGTAGAAAACATGAGATTCAACTGAAAGTAAAGGGTGTCATAATTGTGACAAAAAAGTCTTATCTAAAATTTTAAAAATAATTCAACTTGAAAATAGAGATATGAAAAAGATCCTAAATAATTTTCCAATAATCCTATGTATCATATTTCATTTCCTTAAGGCAGACATTGTGGTTGAGCTTTTGAAGGAAAGTTTTGTCTATCACTCTTAGGGGTATATATCTGAGGCAAGGATTGCTTCCTAGTTTAAGGTAACAATTCTGGTTCTAGGCTTAGGCTGGACTTGTGTTTCTTTTTACATTTCTTGTGTTCTTTTTAAGAAGCTGTGACTAATACATTAATAAAAAAAGAAAAAATCATATTTTTAACTGAAAAACAGCAATATTGGAAGTAGAAATAACTGTATGTCCTAATTTACCCACTAGACCAATTACCGGGTTTGAATTTGAATTTCATTTTCCCAAATCCCCAAATATGGATTCACACATTTTAATTTTTTTCAAACTGTACTTTCTCAATGAGGCCTACCCTGATCTCTGACTTTAGTAGTAGGACTTGCCCATCCTCCTGAATATAGTAATCCTGATCCCCTTTACTCTGCTGAGCCTTTTTTCCCATAGAATTTGCCATCTTCAAAGTTACTATGTAATTTACTTATTTCTTATGCTTATTGTTCATTGTTTGTCCCCCTTTCTTCAGATCAGGGATCTCTGTATACTTTTTCTGATATATCCTAAGCATAAGAACAATGTGTGACACAACATAGGTACTCAATAAATTTTTGTGAATAAATTTCTGAGTATGTGTGCCTAGAATTTATAACTATATATAAATTCATTAAAGATTTTTAAATTGTTAACCTTAATGCCATAGAAAATGTACTATCTTATAATGTTGTTTTTAATGTAGAAAATTCAATGGATTATGCTATTGTTTTAGAAGAGATATTTTAAAATAACATAAATGATATCTTGAAAATAAGACAATTTTCAACACCATCATACAGGTTAGAACTTGCAGGCAAAAACTCATTTTATTTTGAGATGACAGTTATTTAAATCCTTTTATCTGAGCATCATGTTGAACTGTGTGAAAGAAGATGGTACCATATATAACTCTCTGTCTAACTGCAAGACCTGCTCAGAGACTATCTCCTGATTGGAAACATGATATGGCAATCTGGGTCAATATGAATAATTGAGCTTATGTTTTTCCATTATTCCCAATAGCAAGAGTTACTGAAGAGTTAATGGTGGTCTAAAAGAGTTAACGAACCTTATCTCCCTACCTGTCAAAAGCTTTAGTTTTCTCATATGTAGAATTTCTTTAGTTCTATAACACCACATACAACTGGCTTAAATTCTAGTCATCCCAACAAATTTGTTCTTGCAGCTTTGCCTGTGAGCTCAGAGAGGCATAGGAACTTACTTCTGATCCTGGAGGGTCCTCAGGGTTATAGATCAGCAGCTTCATAGGATTAGGATGGCATCCTGCCAAAATGTCTCCTGTGGCAGGATCGACAGTCAGGTTATCTACTAAGGTGCCCAACTGTATCACCTTACAACAAAGAGGGAGCAGTGAAGACATTGTCTCAACAATTCTCTGCTTTCTTCCCTATTCATCCCCACAACCCCTACAGCTCCTTCTGGCACCTAAAATTGGTATTTTTAGGGGGCTTTGCTTCTGTATTTTAGAAACGCATGCATAATCTCACTGGCATTGCTCTCAAACAGCCGTGTTTTCCTCATTCAAGGGGCACATTCCTGGGTCAAGTATGGGACTAAGGTAAGAAGTCAGATTGTGTGGGCCAGACAGGGTACTCTTACCTTCAGTTGAGTTAAATCCCAGTTATCATGTTTTTCCATTATGTGAATGTTCTTAGCTGCTACATCAGCTACATAGACATACCTTTGAAGTAAATGACATTTAC
Organism: Macaca thibetana thibetana; assembly: GCF_024542745.1. Classification (NCBI taxonomy): domain Eukaryota; kingdom Metazoa; phylum Chordata; class Mammalia; order Primates; family Cercopithecidae; genus Macaca; species Macaca thibetana. The sequence goes on from NC_065580.1 coordinate 74,796,052, forward strand.
ATTTAAGCAAGTGGTAATGAGAGACAACACTCACTTTTATTTTGGAGAAGAGGTATAAAAATTCACACTCCTTCAAAGTACAACTGCAATCCTTTTCTAAACCATAGTTAAATAAGATAATGGAGTAGTATTTTTAATATTCTTGAAGTGCTTTAAACAGGCTTTGAATATGAGTTATGACCATAATGAAACTGGTGTTTCTACATTACATATATAGGCTCAATCTTATTACTTCAAAGTCACAACTTTTTCCTTAAATTGAATGAAAGTAAGTGAATCTCCTATAAGGCCAAAAGTATATATACTTCTAAAAACTAGTGCTTGAAAAGAAGTATCAAATGACCATAAAATTCAATCACAATATTTGAAAAGAGGAAGGACACTGAAAGGTGTTTTCTACAGGGATCATCTCTGTTCATTATCTCAAATACACATGTTAATATTCAAGGTACTTCTCTTTATTTAAAAAAACCTTCAATTTTTAAACACTTTTAAAAAGTGTTTTCTCATAAAATTTCATGCTGTTTAAAATAGTGTTTTCTCATTGAATAGTCTGCTGTTGTAAGTCAGTAAGTCTGAAACTTCTACAATCCCTATGCCCAATCTAAGGTAGCCTTCCCTCTCTCCTAAGAGCTTTTGTGTAACTGAACTTAGCATAAGTGGTCAAATACTTTCTAGTCTCATAAGGGGCAGAAGTATTGCTCATTTATCTTCCTTTTTAGTGGGTTAGGAAAGTGTGTTTCAAGAGTTATGTAAAAATTTGGAATGAGGTCCTTTTATGCTTAAGTCCACGTCCCTCCTTTAACTAGGAAGAACCTGAAGTCCAAGGAAACAAATGGATTGCTTAGGATCACAGATTTAGTGCAAATCCTGGCCACAACTGATCCCTCCACACATATATTCACTATGTAAGCCTAAGTAAGGAAGTAACTACCTCGTAAGGAAAGGAGTCCACCAAAAAGTCAAGGGCAAAGGATAGAAAAATACATACAAGAGCTTACTTCTGGTCTGCTGAGACTGCGATCCCATTGGCACTACAAAATCCTTTGGCCACCACTTTAACCTCTCTTGGGCTGTAGAAAAGAACATAAGTCCAGCGAAGATCCAAGATCATCTCAAATAATGACAGGAAGGTGTTGGTAAAATAGTGGTCTCTGGTGGCATAGAACTGTTCTGGTCCAAGTACCACAATGTCATTCACACTAAAGTGAAAGAGAGGTGGAAAAAGAGACCCATGAGTTATTTAAATATCCTTTATCCTTGTCAAAATCACTCATCTCTACATAGACCAATATGTTCATCAATTTGAAAAAGGATACATGAACTAGTATGGATTAAGGAATTCCATAGAAAGTCATGATTCTGCATTGCCCTCATGGGTTTTCTTTAGCCATTTATTATTTTCTCACTCTTCCCTTTCACAGAAGTCAGTGAAAAGAAATAAATTCACAAATAAATCTCAAACTCCAAAATCTGTTGACTTGTACATGTTGATCATGGTTATCTGTGACAGTTGTAGTGCAGTTCACTGATAGCTATGGTTATCCTCCTTCAGGAATTACACTCCCCATCCCCTTGCAGTTAGGCACAGCCATGTGACTTGCTTTGGCCAGTGAAATGAAATGAAATGAAATGAAATGAGGTGAGTGGCTTGTAGATGGAAGATTTTAAGAACCAGTGCTTGCTTCACCATGTTTCCCCCATGTTCCCACAGTAATGATAGAGACTGTGGTCCTCCTAGGGCCCTGAATGAGGATAATATGAAACTGAGTTCCTAAATAACCTACACTGGATACATAGCATGTATGAGCAAACAAAACAAACCTTGGCAGTTTTGAGCCATCAGGATGTTAGGGTTTTGCTGTCCTGTTATCAGAGCATAACCCAGTTCATCTTGACCTTTATATTTTCTCTGAGTAGATGGAATTATGAGTGATATTCTTTCTTACGTTCTTCAATATCATTGACATTTTAAAATGGAGCAAGTCTTGTTCTTACAATCAGTAAGAACAACAAAGTCATTTTTATTTTTGAAAGGAAAAAAGTGACTTGAAAAAATAATGCTTAAACATTTTTAGATTAAATTTTAGGGAGGAAAATTTGGGTGAATCAGGAAATACTTTGAGGTTTTGATATATAATGACTTTCCCGAAGTCACCGGGCTACTCACCTTTTGCATCTCAGCTTAAGCATTCCTTACTCCAAAAGCTATTGCCTGACACCATAAATTAGGTTAAAGTGCCTCATAATTTGTTTCTGTAGCTCTCTGTTCTGCCCCCTTGTAAGTGCTTATCAATGCCTGTGCCAGTGTACGTACCCTCAGGCTCCTCTTTAGATCCTCATAGCCTCACCTGCCTTGTTCCAGCTGCTATTATTTCAACCAGTTCTGCACAGGTCTGACATACTTCCCACAGGGGCAGCCTAGCAGTGTCTCAGCTCATGTCTGCTGTGGCCCTCTTGCCTCCCACTTCCAGACTTCATGTTGACATCGAGTCATAGGATACCACAAAACTAGACTTGCATGTGCACAACAACCAAGAATGTGGGAGAATGAAGGCCTCTTGAGGCAAACCTTTGACTAACAGGAGATGGGGCCAGTGGATAAACCCTTCTCCCTTTTTCTCCTCGACCAGATTGTCCTGAGATGCAGCTTGCGTTGATTACTGGAGGATAAGCCCATGATTTCAAGCAGTCAGTTGCACTTAGCAGTGGTTGGCTTAATGACGCCTTTGCTGTACCTCCCTCACTGTGTGTTTCCTAGGGCTGGCACAGCAAAGAACCACAAACTCAGTGGCTTAAACACCAGAAATGTATTGCCTCACAGTTTTGGAGGCTAGAAATCCAAAACCACATTGTTGGTAGGGCCATGTTATCTCTGAAGGTTCTAGGGAAGGATCCTTCCTTGCCTCTTCCAGCAAGACATTCCAGTAGTCCCAGGCATTCCTTGGCTTGTAGATACATCACTCCAATGTCAGTATCCATCTTCACATTACATTCTCCCTGTATATCTGCCTGTCTTCTTGCAAGGACACCAGTTCTACTGTATTAAGGGTACTCTATTTCAGCATGATTTTATCTTTACTAATTACATCTGCAATGACTCCATTTCCAAATAGTGTCACCTTCTGAGGAAGTGGTGGTTGGGATTTTAACATATTTTTTGGCGGGGGAGCAGAGCAGGGAGGGCAGGGGGACACAAAATTCAACCCATAACATTCTCCCTTCCTTGCCTCACACTGGTTTCTTAAGTCTGCTTCCTGGGATTGTACTCCCTAATGAAGTGGCCACATATCAGGTGTGCCCTCAGGCTGCACTTTCTGGGAGACTGTTCCTGTGAGATCCTATGCTAATGCAGTTGATCCTCACAATCCACCAGTTATGTAAGTCAGGCAAATGAGAACCCCCATTTTGCTCAATAAATTGAGGCACCAATTAAGTGACTTGACACAGTTTCCCAGCAACCCTGTGGAAGTCCTGTTCTCCACTATGGCCTCAGAACCCAGCACAGTGCATTAGGAGCAGAGTTCAATAACTTCAACCACTCTTACTTCTACCCTCTGCATTTGTTTCCCTCATATTCTATGGGGAGAAATTAACACATGATGTTGAGAAAGAGAGCAAAGGAGAGAAGATGAACTTTCTTTTCTTTTCCTATTCTTCCATCCCATGAAATAGTTTACTGTTTTGGAGTCAGTTTTTTTAGTGTTAAGCCCATTTGATAAAAGATGAATTCTTTATTGTTTGCTACAGCCTTTAAACAGGCAGCCTGTCCACTGAAAAGCCTGTTATTTTAATGAATGCAGGAAGAAAGATGTTCATTGCAACTGAGAGCTCAGCTTTGAATTCAGATGGATATAGGTTTACACCCTGTTTCTGCCACTTACAAACTGTGTAACTTGGGCAAGTTACCTAACCCAAACCTTCTCTAAGTCTTAGTTTACCCATGCCTATTGTTAAAGGCTTTGTGAGAATTAAGTTAAATTAAGTATTCTAGCATAGTGCCTGGCACATAGTTGATGCTTAACAAATGTATTTTTTATAAGTGCCCACGGGCTTTTAAAAAATTCTACTTTAAAGCTGTAATTAAACAAAGAAGTGGCTCCTCTGGAGGTTGGTTATAACACCCGGTGGGCGAGGCTCACGGAACACAGCCTACCAGGACAACCAAAAAAGGGTGTAGGTGTTCAAACAGAGACCGATAGTAGGTATTGAGTTGCTGTGGTAAAGGGGATGGAATTAGAGCTGCGAATCTAATTGAGCACCTTTATAGGATTAAAATGCTTTCAAAATGCTGGAAAATAAAGGCATATTCAATACCTAACAGGCAATTTCTAGTGAGGTGCTGGGAAGAGTCACCATGGGAATCATTAGAAAGCTTTAGAAAAAAATCTAAAACAACTTCAAAACAAAAGTTTAAGAAAGCCTGCTGAACCAAAGAAAACAAAGCACACAGCAGAGGTGCAAAATAAATAGAACTGCATAATACTTTCATTCCATACCTTTTGAGAAGTTCGTGTTTTATAGTTTTCAGGTATACCAGAGAACGTTGTTGTTCCTCAAATTTAAATATCTCCACGGTGGACTTCATGTGGGGATGATTCACAACATAAAGATACACTGTATGGTCTACATGGAAAAAAGGCATAATTTCCAAGTAAGTTACCTCTATCACAACTAATATTAGACTTGTTTTAAAACTTGGTCACTTCCAAAAGTTTTCTTCATACATCTTGCATTTGACTCTCACAGTCTATCTGATAGGTAAGTCAGACAAATACCAGAATCCAGATTTAATTGAGGAAATTGAAGCTCAGGAGGCGAATGACCCATCAGCAATGTCATCACCACAAAGTGGCAGAGCCAAGATGTTTTGCCATAGTCATTTCACTCTTATATGCATATCCTGCCTAACAGGAACCTACAGAACTATAATGATGCATAAACAGGAATGTGGTTCCCCAGACGGCCCTTCAGCAAGAAAAGTGAGTGCAAGCAAACAAAACTTTGCTGAGACGTTGTGTGTGTGCAATAATTATCTGCATTGCAACAGAAGCTGAGTAAATGTCAGGGCAGTGTAAATACCTTAAAATAAGCAACATTTCCCAGCTAGACAATGAATTTCTGACACAAGCCAACATAACAATATTTAGTGAGCCCAATGGACATGGCATGTAAATACGAATGCAAGATAAAACAAACTAATTCCAGGTAGTACCCACCTCAGAAATGTCACCTACCCATTTCAACTGGAATGTGAACTGCTGTGAACAGGATTGAGGGTAGTAATTTGGCCTCTGAGAGTGCTGTCTTCTGACTTATCAGGAGTTCTAGGTTTGACGAGCTCTGGAGTTTTAAAGGGTCTGGCCCCATCCTCCCACTGTAGGACTTGATCTGTATTCATCTTCCCTATTCCTTTCCCAGATGGAGTTTTTAAGCACGTAATGGAACAAGCCCAAACCCTGAGATGCAAAATTCATAACCAGGACCTCTGAAACACACTGGGCACTTTGATGCACATTAAGGAAAGGTGCTTGCTCACAGATGAAATCTTCCTTCTGGTCTGATCCAGCTCTGTTCCAAGGCTCAGGGCTTGGCAAACAGAACATGGGTTGGATTTCAGCCCCAACACGGACCTTCAGTCTTTTGCTAGACACAGTAGTGAACAATCATATGTGCTGCCCTGGTTTCATTTCTTCTAGTGCATCTACTGAATCCCTCTTTCCAAATAAGATATACTTAGTGAGAATACTTTTCTTCTTCATCTCCTCATTCCATCTCTATTTCTATGTGTAATATTTTGGCCTTATGAATTAAACACACAATTAAGGGAGATGACAAAACAAATAAGATAAGCTGTGAATCATAATATACTCAACTTATGGAAGCCTGATTATATGACTGAATGTTATTGTGTAAACGTGTCCCATCTCAAAAAAAAAAAAAAAAAAAAAAAAAACACAACAGCAACAAAAAAAGAAAAAAAGCCCCAACTCCACCTCTACCTCTACCTCTAATACTACCCCATGCAATGAAATCGTTTCAGGTAAATCTAATCACTTATTATACCATCTCCAATGAAGAATCTTATGTCTTATACAGTGTGAGGCAAAACAGTTGTGGTTTTAAAATTATTTAAATAGAGCCCTAATCTCACCTTAGTAAGACACAGGATTAGAAGTGAGACCTCTTCTGTCTGAGTTCTGGATCAGCCATTTACTAACTGCAGAAGTGAAGTCACACTTTACTGTATTCCTCTAAACTTCATTGTATGCATCTATAAAGTTGAATATTATTATGTGCTCTGCCTGTCCTATAGGGTTCATTTATTTATTCATCTAATATGCATTCAGAGAGTACCTACTGTGCATCAGATACATTCTAGACTCTCAGAATCCAGCAATGGACAAATCACATATGCTTTTATGGTGATTATATTTGAGAGAGGAAAACAAGGAGGAAAAATTATTAAATAAATTAAAACAAAGAATACTACAGTTGGGAGACATGTTCTTCATAGAGTGTCATTCATTTGAAGAGTAACAGTTAAGTTTAGGAACTTGCTATAGAGCAAGAGCAGGAGAGGGAAAGAAAATTGGTATCCTTTAACATTAAAAAAAAAATAGTTATCTCTGTAGGCTGGGAGTGGTGGCTCACGCCTATAATCCTAACAGTTTGGGAGGCCAAGGCGGGTGGATCCCCTGAGATCAGGAGTTTGAGACTAGCCTGGTCAACATGGTGAAACCCTGCCTCTACTAAAAATACAAAAAATTAGTCGGCACGGTGGCGCATGCCTGTAATCCCAGCTACTTGGGAGGCTGAGGCAGGAGAAAAGCTTGAACCCGGGAGGCAGAGGTTGCAGTGAGCTGAGATTGTGCCACTGCACTCCAGCTTGGGTGACAAGCAAAACTTCATCTCAAAAAATAAAAAAAGTTAGTTACCCCTGTAATGAATGATTTTTAAAAAGAGGTACATTGAGAAGAAATATAGAAAGGTACACAACTTGGAACAAGATGGTGGGAAGGCTTCCCTGAGAAGATGATATTTAAGCTGAGGCTTCAATGATGACAAAGAGTGAGCCAGAAGTGGCACAAAGACATTCCAGGCAGAGGGAACAGCAGATGTAAAGATCCCGAGGCATGAGACACTTCATCGAATGAAAAGAAATCCAGTGTGGCTGGTCCAGAGAGTCTGGGGGAGAATGGTTTCCAGTGAAACTGGAGAGCATACAGATGCCAGAATGTACAGGGGAAGCACCCAGGAACACAGGCCATTCTGGAGATTTGGGGTTTATCCTCAGAGTGATGGAACAACATGGAAAATTTGATGAAAAGAGGGACAGAATCAGATTTGCATAAAAAGCAATCCTTACTATGACAATGAATTGAAGTGGTATGAGAAGGAAGGTACAGTTGGGGGCCCATGCAGAATCAGGGAAGACATGCTGGGCCCTTGGACTGCTGGTGGCAGTGAGGATGGGGAGAGGTGGACAGATATTTCAGACGGGAGAGATATTGGAGAGATACATCAAACAAAACATTATAATGAGTTGATCGAAAGGGCCAGGGAGAGGAAGTGTCAAGGTTGGGCTCAGGATTTTATTTTGGGAAGTAAAGACACCATTATAAATGAAAATAGTTTATATATTATAAACCAATGAAAATTTGTTAGATTCAATTATCTTTTAAAGCAGAGCTTGCTAAGCAAATAAAAAGTGTATATAAGATTTCATGGAATTCTAGCATTTCAATTTGGCCCTCCTTTCATGTGGTCACTGTTAGTGAGGTTTCCCTGTTCTTACTTTTCTTCATGCTGTATAGACCCACAAATATTTTAAAATTAGATGTTTGAAACTATGAACTGTGAAGAAGTCAAAAATAATATTGGAAACTGTTGTTTTTAAAGCATATATGGCATGTTAATAACTGTTATGTTTTTTATAATATATTTTTGAGATATAATTCACACACCATTGAATTCAGACTTTTAAAATGTAAACGTCAGTATGTTTTAGTATATTCACAGGGTTGTGCAACCATAACCACTATCTAGTTTCAGAACATTTCCATCACCCAAAAAGAAATCACCTACTCATTAGCTGTCATTCCTTCTTCCCCACTCCCCTGGCTCCTGTCAACAATTTTTCTGTCTGCGAATTCACCTATTCTGAACACTTCATATATATGGAATTACATAATATGTGGCTTTTAGTGACTAAATTCTTTCAGTTGGCATTATATTTACAAGCTTCATCCATATTATAGCAATGCATGAGTAGTTCATTTCTTTTTATTGCCAAATAGTGTTCTATTGTATAAATGCCTATCACATCTTATTTGTGAATTCATCAGTTGATAGACATTTGGGTTATTTCCACCTTTTGTATTAGCAGTAATGCTGCTATGAACATTTGTGTACAGGTTTTGCATGGATATGTTTTCAATTCTCTTGAGCATGCACCAAGGTGCAGAGTTGCTGGATTGTATGGTAACTCTATGTTTAAAATGTTGAGGAAATGCAAAACTGCTTCCCAAAGTGGTTACATTATTTCACAATCCCACTGGCAAAGTAAGAGGGTTCCAATTTTTATACATCCTTGCCAACATTTGTTATTGTCTGTCTTTTTAATTATCACCATAATTGAAATAGTATCTCATTCTGATACTGAATAGTATCTCATTCAGATACTATCTGAAATAGTATCTCATTCTGGTTTTGATCTGTATTTTCCTAATGACTAAGGATGATGAACATCTTTCATGTGCTTACAGGCCTTTGTGTATCTTAGGAGAAATGTCTATCTAGGTAGATACTTTGTCCATTTTAAAATTATATGATTTGTGTTTTGTTGTTAAGTTGTAAGAATTATTTATATTGTCTGAATACAAGTCTCTCATCTAATATATGATTTACAAATATCTCTCATTCTTTGGGTTGTTTTTCACTTTCTTGATGGTGTCTTTTGAAGCACAAAAGCTTTCAACTTTGATGAGTCTAATTTGTTTTTTTTTTCCCTTTATGTTATGTTTTTTAATGTCTCACAGTTGTCTTTAGTGACAACTAAACTAAAGGGTCTTTAGTTTATATGTTAGATTTCTGAGAATACTATTCAAACAGGTTGTGACAGTCAAACAAGAAGACAAGTGAATAGAAGGAAGAGGAGGAGACCACATAGGGCCAAAAATACTAGTGTTCCTTCTTTAATGCAATGGTTACAATGTTTTATACCTATCTATCATTTTACAAAAACATATGTGTATGGTAAAATACGGTCCTCTCTCTTTCTATTACATAAATATTGAGGGGCTGGAGATAAATGGTTTCTATTTCCCTCATTTCCCCCTTATCCCTAAGCATACAGGCTTTACCTTTGTCGATGAAAATACTGATCCCATGTGGATTAAATAATTCTTTGTCAAATCCACCACTGATTTCTAGTGCTTGTGCCCTTGGATTTTGTTCATTCAGATCCATCAAGAAGATTTTTCCTGGCTCATCTGGTGCAAAGTTTGGCAGGCCTGGATATTTTAATCCCTTTTAAAAATAAAGAACAAGTGTGCACACATATACATATCAAAACAATATTTTCATATGGAATTTAAAATCTCAAAGCCAAATAAAAATGTTCAAAGTTCTAAATTTCATTTAGATTTCTGGGCTTTTTCACTCTGTCAGCTGTTTCCATGATCTGATCTGGGGTGTTACTGATGTCATCTAAACATTGGCTATAAACACAGAAAGAACCATATTCAAGATAAGGAAGAGTTTTTAATTTAGAGAAAAGGAATTAAGCCAAAAAATATAACGGAAGAGACTAGGCTGTTACTTTGTGTGAATTCCTTCACATGCCTGTACCACACATTCCTCATCTATAAAATGAAGAAGTTCAAATACATGATTATAAGATTATTTCCAGTACTGGTATTCTATAACTAACCTTCCTCAAAGCAGAGAGAAGGGGTGTATAGTTTAATTGTATCATTCCCATTCCTACATTGATTATATCATGTAGTGGCAAACAGTAGAGCTGGCCAAGAATCAACATAAGGATACCAGTCTTATAGAGTTGACTATTTTTGACCTATTTTGTTCCTGTAGGTATGTCTGAAAATTCTGACATGAATGCTTTACTCATATATCACAAAAAGTTTATTCCAGTAACTTGGACAGTGGTCCTTTCTACTGTTAGGATCAGGTAGCTATCAATCAACAATAGGCATCCTGAATGCATGAAGCCTTCGCTGCATCTGAGTCCACTGTGACAAACCTTGGGGTTGGTTTATTCTACACCAGTTACAAAACAGTCCACTTCTTCTCCATGTTCCCCATCTATTACTGGATCGGATATATATCAATATCAATAACTTTATATCTTCTCTGCTACCTTTATCTTCTTTTACAGTCTATTGCAATTCTGTCTTTCCTATTTCACCTTGTCTTTCTGCCTCTTTCCCTCTCCCTGTCCTTTCTACACACACACACACATACACATACACTTATAATACTATTACCGGCTCTTCCACTGCTCCCTCTTGAGGTAGTCAACCTTTTCTGAACAACCCCAGTTACATCTTCAAACTTTTTTTTAGAACAGTCCTTGTATGCCCAAATCATATGCCCAATGTTGTCTGGAGGAAACCTGGCTTTTCCCAGACAACACTGGCACTACTGAGGCTCATCAGAGGAGGCAATGTTCCCTCTTTATTCTCCTTAAGTCAGCACATCTGGAGAAGGGATTGGCATGTCCCTAGCCACAAACTTCTGCTTCCAGACCATAATTCTGTCATCATCAATAGCCACACCCTTTGCTTCCTTATCACATTATGTTCCAACTCCCTTTGCTTTGGTCTAGTTCTTATATAGGGCAAGTTTAAAATCAGGTTGAAAAACTCCACTACAAAGTCACCACCCCAACTTCAGCCAGACGTTTAGTACTGTTTATTGATTTTTTTTGGCTCATTATGATAGACAATCTATTCGATTTCCTCATGTCTCCCTTCTAAATTTATTTCATTATCTTCTAGAGTAGGGGTCCCCAACCCCTGTGCCACAGACAGGTACCAGTCCGTAGTCTGTAAGGAACTGGGCCACACAACAGGAGGTAAGCTGGGGATGAGTAAGCATTACCGCCTGAGCTCCACCTTCTGTAAGATCAGCAGTGGCATTAGATTCTCATAGGAGTGCAAACTCTATTGTGAACTGAGCCTGTGAGGGATCTAGGTTGGATGCTCCTTATGAGAATCTAATGCCTGATGATCTGAGGTAGAACAGTTTTGTCTTGACCATGCCCTGCTCCCCATCCATGAACTGTGGAAAAAATTGTCTTCCATGAAACTGGTCCCTGGTGCCCAAAAGATTGGGACCACTGTTCTAGAGCCCATACTTTCTTCCTCTTTATTATGAGTGGATGACTTTACTTACTACTTCTCTGAAGATATCATGTCATTTAACATGAATTTCCTATAATTCTTTCCTTTCTGTCCCAGTAATTCTTCTTAGTTTTATTCATTCTCTTCCTTTCTCCCTCTTTTCTCAAGGAAGGAGTGTCCCTCCTCTGTTCTTAGGTTACATCCTTTACCTGCTTTCTTGGTTCCCTGTTCTCTAGGGTCTGTCTCTAGAGATTACACCTTCTCTCTCTTGCTTTACCACTCATTTTTCACTAACAGCTTCTTCTTTGGCCTGAAAAATTACAAGGTTTCCTTCCCTGAAATCCATATTTTTCTAACTTTACTGCCTCTTCATATATGCATTTCTCTCTCTTCCCCTCACCATCAAATTTCTTAGGAACATCACCTGATCTTGTTGCCTATTGTGAACTGCTCCAACTCTCAATTCCCTGAAGTTAGCATTCTACACCCACCAGTTTGTAGAACTACCATTATAAAGATCACATAATGGTCTCCAAATTACTTTATTTTGATAACTTTTCTACTTCTTATCTGTTTCACTGTGGCATTCGACACTACAATATACCTTCTTCTTTCTTATCAAAAAGTCAAAAGTAGAGTTCCTAGATAGAAATCCTGCTCCTCTTCCTGACTCTTAGATTTCTGCCTCTTTCTGTTTTAAATCCATCCCTCCTCCCTTCTCACTCTATACTCTTTCCTTGCAGATCTTATACATAAAGATTCAGGTATTTCCTTCATAACAAGGACTTTCAAGTCTGCACATTTATTTGTAACTCTGTAACTCTAGCTTGCATTCCCAACTTCCTCCCAAAGGGCAGCTCAAAATCAAATAGTCAAAAACAAAATCAACATTCTCCCCTCGAATCCATCCTCTCATTTCTATCTATTCTTCTCAGCTAAGGACATCACTATGCTCCCCAACATTGGACCATAAAATTCAATTTTCAATCCACTCTTTCCCCCATAACCAATTTGTCACCAAACTCAATGGCTCAGATAATAGTAGCACTGGAGAAAAAAATTATATATATACGTTAAAAATCAAATATATATAATAATTATATATATAAATATATTAGGGGCATTTAATCTCACATCTTCCCTTTCACATGAGGGAAATGAGGCCTAGATGAGTGATTTGCCTAAATCACTTAGATCATTTATTGTTCAGCCTCTCTCCCACACATGCAGAAAGGTTTGGAAGTAAACAATATTGCTCAGGAAGGCAGCTCAAGACAGAACACACTGGCAAGTACCTTGGTAGCTTGGGGGAAGGTAGAGCATAGACAGCTAATGCAAAGACTGGATGTTACAGAAATAAAATAATCTGATAAAGAGATAAGGGTGGGGCACTGCAAACAAGCTTGGTCTGGATTAAGTGTGATGATCGAAGAAACGCTTCTGATAAATGGCTTCACATTCACCTAGTTTTCTGTGTAAAGCAGTTAGGTAGGAATTTGTGGCAGCAAACCAACTATGTGCTAATGACTGTAAGCAATTCTTTTCATACCATTCACTGGTGAAAATGGTGAAAATCATCATCGAGACATGCAGGAATCTTATTTTTCCCAACAAACTACAGGTATATGTGGACAATCAATGAACTCTTCCACTATCCTCATCCATCACCACATGCACTCAGTAAATATTCGAGGACTTGCACACGCCTGGTAGTATGTTAGGTGTTGGGCATGTCAATGCATGCTCCAAAGTCTTGAGTTCAAGGATCTTGAAATCTAGAGCAAGTACATAAGTATGGTGTGGTCTATAACAGCTTAACTCAGGCGAATATTCAAGAGGGAACATTGAAGAGGCACCTCACTCCACAAGAGAGTGCCAGGGAAGACTCTGCTGAGGAAGTAAAGTGCCACCGCAATGAACCCTCACAAAGAAGTAGGAGTTAGCTGGCAAAGTGTGACGAAGGGAGTAATCTTGGAGTCAAAGATAAGCGTGTCAAGTCCCAAGACAGGGGAGAAAAATACCCTGTTTGCCATCCCTAAATAGACTAGAAATATCTATTGCACAGAATTATTGTCCAAATCAGCAACTTTCAAACATCTTCTAGGATGGCAAGAAAGGGTAAAAGGAGAAACCAAAAGAACAAGGTCCCGAATTTATTATAGTGCAGAAGGATTAGAAACAAGCAAATAACATAATCCTTATCCTATAAGTTGTTCATTTACAAAAGGAGATTCATTATTAAAAACTTCATGTTAACATTTCTCATAAACTTGTGATCAAAATATATACTTCCTGTATAGTAATGATTCAGAACTTTTAGTTCCAGTGAAAATTAAAAAAAAAAAAAAAGAAGAAAATATACAGTACGAAGGACAAACATTATTTCACAACAGCAAAGAAATCTCCTAGCTATAGAATCATCACTTTTAGTGGTGTATTTAGCATAACATTGAAAATTTAAACTGGAAGGAGGCTCCCAAGATAGCTAAATAGGAACACCTCTGGTCTGCAGCTCCCAGCAAGATCAACATAGAAGACGGGTGATTTCTGCATTTCCAGCTGAGGTACCTGGTCCATCTCATTGGGACTGGTTGGACAGTGGGTGCAGCCCATGGAGGGCAAGCCAAAGCAGGGCAGGGCGTCGCCTCACCTGGGAAGCACAAGGGGCCAGCAGATTTCCCTTTCTTAGCCAAGGGAAGCCGTGACAGTCTGTACCTGGAGGAACGGTATGCTCCTTCCCAAATACTGTGCTTTTCCCAGAGTCTTCGCAACTAGCAGACCTGGAACTTCCCTCCCATGCCTGGCTTGGTGGGTCCTACACCCACGGAGCCTTGCTCACTGCTAGCGCAGCAGTCTGAGATCAAGCTGTGATGCTGCAGCTTGGCAGGGGGAGGGGCGTCCACCATTGCTGAGGCTTGAGTAGGTGGTTTTGTGCTCACAGTGTAAACAAAGAGGCCAGGAAGCTTGAACTGGGCAGATTCCACCACAGCTCAACAAGGCCTACTGCCTTGCTATAGATTCCACCTCTGTGGGCAGGGCATATCAGAACAAAAGGCAGCAGACAGCTTCAGCAGACCTAAACGTCCCTGACTGACAACTCTGAAGAGAGTAGTGGTTCTCCCAGCACAGCATTTGAGCTCTGAGAACAGACAGACTGCCTCCTCAAGTGGGTCCCTAACACCTGTGTAGCCTGACTGGGAGACACCTTCCACTAGGGACTGACAGACACCTCATACAGGTGGGTGCCCCTCTGGGACGAAGCTTCCAGAAGAAAAACCAGGCATCAATATTTGCTGTTCTGCAGCCTCCGCTGGTGATTTCCAGGCAAACAGGGTCTGGAGTGGACCTCCAAACTCCAACAGACCTGCAGCTGAGGGGCCCGACTGTTAGATGGAAAACTAACAAACAGAAAGGAATAGTATCAACATCAACAAAAAGCACATCTACACCAAAAACCCCATCTGTAGGTCAGCAACATCAAAGACCAAAGGTAGATAAAACCACAAATATGGGGAGAAACCAGAGCAAAAAAGCTGAAAATTCCAAAACCCAGAGTGCCTCTTCACCTCCAAAGAATCACAGCTCCTCGCCAGCAAAGGAACAAAACTGGATGAAGAATGAGTTTGATGAGTTAACAGAAGTAGGCTTCAGAAGGTCAGTAATAACAAACTTCTCCAAGCTAAAGGAGCATGTTCTAACCCATTGCAAGGAAGCTAAAACCCTTGAAAAAGGTTAGACAAGTGGATAACTAGAATAAACAGTGTAGGGAAGATCTTAAATGACCTGATGGAGCTGAAAACCATGGCATGAGAACTTCCTGATGCATGCACAAGCTTCAATAGCCAATTTGATCAAGTGGAAGAAAGGATATCAGTGATTGAAGATCAAATTAATGAAATAAAGTAAGATGACAAGATTAGAGACGAAAGAGTGAAAAGAAAAGAACAAAGCCTCTAAGAAATATGGGACTATGTGAAAAGATCAAATCTACATTTGATTGGTATTCCTGAAAGTGACGGGGAGAATGGGTCCAAGTTAGAAAACACTCTTCAGGATATTATCCAGGAGAACTTCCCCAATCTAGCAAGTCAGGCCAACATTCAAATTCAGGAAATACAGAGAATACCACAAAGATACTCCTCGAAAAGAGCAACCCCAAGACACATAATTGTCAGATTCACCAAGGTTGAAATGACGGAAAAAATGTTAAGGGCAACCAGAGAGAAAGGTCGGGTTACCCACAAAGGGAAACCCATTCAGACTAACAGCAGATCTCTCGGCAGAAATCCTGCAAGCCAGAATTGAGTGAGGGCCAATATTCAACATTCTTAAAGAAAAGAATTTTCAACCCAGAATTTCATATCCAGCCAAGCTAAGCTTCATAAGTGAAGGAGAAATAAAATATTTTGCAGACAAGCAAATGCTGAGAGATTTTTGTCACCACCAGTCCCGCCTTACAAGAGCTCCTGAAGGAAGCACTAAACATGGAAAGGAACAACCGGTACCAGCCACTGCAAAAATATACCAAATTGTAAAGATTACTGATGCTATGAAGAAACTGCATCAATTAATGAGCAAAATAACCAGCTAACATCATAATGACAGGACCAAATTCACACATAACAAAATTAACCTTAAATGTAAATGGGCTGAATGCTCCAATTAAAAGACATAGACTGGTAAATTGGATAGAGTCAAGACTCATCGGTGTGCTGTATTCAGGAGACCCATCTCATGTGCAAAGACACATATAGGCTCAAAATAAAGGGATGGAGGAAGATCTACCAAGGAAATAAAAAGCAAAAACAAAACAAACAAACAAAAAAAAACAGGAGTTGTGATCCTAGTCTCTGATAAAACAGACTTTAAACTAACAAAGCTCAAAAGAGACAAAGAAGGCCATTACATAATGGTAAAGGGATCAATTCAACAAGAAGAGCCAACTATCCTAAATATACATGCATCCAATACAGGAGCACCCAGATTCATAAAGCAAGTCCTTAGAGACCTGCCAAGAGAATTATACTCCCATACAATAATAATGGGAGACTTTAACACCCCACAGTCAATATTAGACAGATGAATGAGACAGAAAGTTAATAAGGATATCCAGGACTTGAACTCAGCTCAGGACCAAGTGGACCTAACAGATATCTATAGAACTCTCCACCCCAAATCAACAGAATATACATTCTTCTCAGCACCATATCACACTTATTCTAAAATTGACCTCATAATTGGAAGTAAAACATCCCTTAGCAAACGCAAAATAACAGAAATCACGAACTGTCTCTCAGACCACAGTGCAACCAAATTAGAACTCCAGATTAAGAAACTCAGTCAAAACCACACAACTACATGTAAACTGAACAACCTGTTCCTGAATGACTATTGGTTAAATAACAAAATGAAGGCAGAAATAAAGATTTTCTTTGACACCAATGACAACAAAGACACAATGTACCAGAATCTCTGGAACACATTTAAAGCAGTGTGTAGAGGGAAATTTATAGCACTAAATGCCCACAAGAGGAAGCAGGAAAGATCTAAAATCGACACCCTAACATCGCAACTAAAAGAACTACAGAAGCAAGAGCAAACAAATTCAAAAGCTACCAGAAGGCAAGAAATAACTAAGATTAGAGTAGAACTGAAGGAGATAGAGACATGAAAAACCCTTCAAAAAATCAATGAATCCACCCTTCAAAAAATCAGTGAATCCAAGAGCTGCTTTTTTGAAAAAAAAAAAAAATCAACAAAATAGACCACTAGCAAGACTAATAAAGAAGAAACGAGAGATGAATCAAATAGATGCAGTAAAAAATGATAAAGGGGATATCACCACTGATCCCACAGAAATACAAACTACCATCAGAGAATACTAAAACCACCTCTACACAAATAAACTAGAAAATCTAGAAGAAGTGGATAAATTCCTGGACACATCCACCCTCCCAAGATTAAAGCAGGAAAAAGTTGAATCTCTGAATAGACCAATAACAGGTTCTGAAATTGAGGCAATAATTAATAGCCTAACAACCAGAAAAAGTCCAGGACCAGATGGATTCACAGCCGAATTCTACCAGAGGTACAAAGAGGGGCTGGTACGATTCCTTCTGAAACTATTCCAATCAATAGAAATAGAGGGAATCCTCCCTAATTCATTTTATAAGGCTAGCATCATCCTGATACCAAAGCATGACAGAGACACACCAAAAAAAGATAATTTTAGGCCAATATCCCTGATGAACAGCGCTGAGAAAATCCTCAAAAAAATACTGGCAAACCGAATCCAGCAACACATCGAAAAGCTTATCCACCACAATCAAGTCAGCTTCATCCCTGGGATGCAAGGCTGGTTCAACATATGCAAATCAATAAATGTAATCCATCACATAAACAGAACCAACAACAAAAACCACATGATTATCTCAATAGATGCAGAAAAGGCCTTCAACAAAATTCAACGGCCCTTCATGCTAAAAATTCTCAATAAACTAGGTATTGATAGTACATATCTCAAAATAATAAGAGCTATTTATGACAAACCCACAGCCAATATCATACTGAATAGGCAAAAACTGGAAGCATTCCCTTTGAAAATTGGCACAAAACAAGGATACCTTCTCTCAGCACTCCTATTCAACATAGTGTTGGAAATTCTGGCCAGGGCAATCAGGCAAGAGAAAGAAATAAAGTGTATTCAATTAGGAAAAGAGGATGTCAAATTGTCTCTGTTTGCATATGACATGATTGTATATTTAGAAAACCCCATCATCCGGGTCCAAAATCTCCTTAAACTGATAAGCAACTTCAGCAAAGTCTCAGGATACAAAATCAATGTGCAAAAATCACAAGCATTCCTATACACCATTAACAAACAAACAGAGAGCCAATCATGAGTGAACTACCATTCACAATTAGAAGCGGAAGCCCAGTCAAATAGGGCAATGATGAGAATGGATAGCAATAGGACCGATCTGGAGACCAGTGTAGGAATCGAATGGAAATCAATACACATTTATCAAGACCCTACTGAGTATGCCACTACCCACAGGGAGTTGCCCACCATGAGGCAGTCAAAGCTGGGCATTCCTGTGGTGTTCTAATTAGCCCTCCAGAATCCTGTTTTGGTTTTTTTAGTTGACTGGTTTACCCATAGGTGGGATGAGAGTGTAGGGATCCATCTGGCAGCTCCAGTGGACAACATTAATGTACTGTCTATACAGCTATTGACGTGAGCATCAGAGCAGCATGGAAAATACTCACACTGGAGATAAAAGCCAGCCCACTAGGAAGTATATCAATATCTTCAGAGCCATTTTCTGCAAAAGAAGGGTAGAATCAGAAAAATGCATATATGAATGCTCAAAAAAATACATCTCACAGTCCAAACTACAAATATCTTTTGGAAACTTCTTTTGGAAACTGTCGACTTGTTCAACCATTTACTTGGGAAACTATATTAACTTTTGGGAATCTCACAGGCATGCTACTCTACAGTAAAACTTGAATCAGACTGCTCAAATACTAAATCATTTTTTAGAATCCCATTTTCAGGAGAAAAAGGCAAATATCTAGAAAATAAACTCATATCCTAGATTTACTCTTTAAGTAACAATTTCCAGGGCATGTCCTGAGAGATTCAGCTTTATTCCCCATAGAAGGCTGGTCTATAGACTCAATAATAAAATCTAGAAAGTCATAATCGTGAAGGTCTTTTATTATAGGCCTCTCTGCCAAGCATTCCTTCTCTTCCAACGTGAAGCCTAAAACACTATCATTATACAATTATATTGGGAAATTATTGAGTAATAAAATATTGAGTATAAATGAATATGAAAGATTAGTGAGAATTAATATGAAAGTTTAGTCAGATCTTTTTTCTCATTAAGAGCTAGTTTTCAGCATTTCTTTCTATGGAAAGAGACATATAATAAGTAAGTTTTGACTGAGAACAAGATGAAAAAGGAGCTGTCATGGCTTCTAGTAGGAATAGAGATCTGCATATGATGTGGTTCCAAGTAGACAGAAGTGAGATTATCTAGTGTGGCAAACTATAGTCTACAAATATGTCAGAACCAATATGTATCATCGCCACTTGTTCTTAAAATGTGATGTTCAGACTCTTCCAGCAAGAGGTAAAGTCTATATTCTCTCCTGTTGAAGCTGGGTAGAACTTTGTAACTGCCTTGACAAATAGAATAAGATGAACGCAATGCCACATAACATCCTAGGCTAAGTCATAGTCATAGCTGCCACTGGCTCTCTCTCTCTCTATTTCTTAAGATATGCACCTTGGCAACTCTGGATCAAAATGTAAAAAGTCTGGCTATTGTAAAACTACAGAGGAAAGAGTACAAAGGGATCACCCAAAGTGGAAAGAGAGTCAGCATTATCTTTAGCTCAGGCCATAGGAGCTAGAAATGACTCTAGTTCCCAGCCTTTGAGTCATTCTAGCTGATGTAAATGAAACAGAGTGGACTGCCTACACTGTGCCCTGTCAACATTGCACATTATTGAGCAAAATAGTGGTGGTTGTTTTAAGTCACTAAGTTTTGGGGTGGTTTGCTACACAGTCATAGTTATTGGAACATGCAGGGAAATGGTTACCTAGAGTAGTGGGTTACTAGAGTGTCAAAAGGCAATGGGGGAAGTATAGGGGAAAATATGAAAAAGAAAATTGCAGAAAAGTCAAAGAAGATGCAAACTGAAATCAATAAAATGGTGAACAATAGGCACTTAGAAGTTGAGAAAGATTTTATTTTATTCAGTATACTGAAGGTTGAAAGTAATCCCCACCTAGAAATATGAAAATCAAATTAACCAGAACTTCCCATTTCCTAAGTATTCCAGTTAATCAAGATTTACCTATATATGGTACCTTGATAGCTATTTCCACACAAAATGACATAGACATCAGAAGAATCCAGCAAACTGAATAAAGTCATTTTAAAAATTGCATTGAATATTTGTTGGTTATTTTCAAGTGTTTCTCCTTCTTCTCTGCACTCCCCTATTGGTTTCCCTGTACCTTAATCTCATTCCCCTCTCTGTCCTATAGGTGGATATTTTCCAGGCTCTGTCTGACCATGGCTCTTTCTCATGGCAAAGCATCCATTTTCCCCACATGATGCACTCTACTCCCACATGGGTCGTGGCAGATGGCTTCAGTTTCCACCTGGATGCTCTTTAATCCCCAATCTCTAAATCAAGCTCAAAGCTTTCTTCCAAGTTCCAGACCTTTGTATGAACCTGCATGTTGGACATTTCTACCTGGGTCTTTTATTTCTCATATTCCACAGGTCCCAAACTGATCTGAAAGTTTCTGCTTCGAATCTGCTCTATTTTCTATATTTCTACTTCAATGAATGGTGCCTCCATTCCACAAACACCTAGAGCAGGAAGCTTGGAGTTACCTTTGATGCGTTCCTTTTCCTTAATTTCCAAATCCAACTGATCACCAGTCATTCAAGCTCCAGGACTTCCTCTTGGATTTCTACAATAGTTTCCCAATAACTCAGCTTTGCTTCCATGAACCCATTCTCTGCACTGCTGAGAGTCATATTTTAAAATTTAAAGTTGACCTTGTTATCCCCTGCTTAAAACCTCCCAGAGGCCCACGAGGGCTGACAGTATAAATACCAAGCTCTTTGGTCTAGATCCCAAACATCTTGGCTCCAGTCTCAGTTACTGTGGCCCCACTCTCTACTCTACATTGCAGCTGTGCTGTGGTACTTACTACTGTCCTGTGAGTAATTTGTGAAATGGGCCAGACTCATTCACCAGCACTTCTGTGCATATGTTGCTTTCTCCTTGCAACACTCAGACCTTTCCCATCCTAACCTTACCTCTACTTGGCCAAGGCCACAGGCTCCTGGAGGTTTGGGGCCACCTTCTCAACCTATGCAAACTTTCCTGGTTTCAGCATCCATTTTATGTATTAATATGGTCATCTGTGACTATGTCTACCATGATCTTTTTCATACTAGGCTGCACCCCTCTGTTTACTTGTTAATTTCCTACTAGATGGTCTGCTTTCTGAAGGCAAGAACTGGGTTTTATTCAGTGTTGTATCCTTATACTCAACATAATACTTGCCTTTTCACTGCAGAAGCTCTTAATAAAGCTGGCTGGTTCAAAAAAGAAATAAACACTTTTTGTTTTTTGAACTTTGTCATGTATTGAGGCTCAACTATTGAAAAGTGGGTGATGATTTCTGAGTCCAAGATATCCTGAATTGTGTTTGGCTCCTCTTCCCTTCCAAACACAATTTTACATGTCTCCTCTGACAGCATAAACCTACTTCAATAACTCACCTAAAACAGAGTGGGCATTTTTCAGACGTGTTGTGCCTGTCTTAATTTACTTGCTCCATCCGGAGCATGGGAAAGCTGGTGCTTTGCACTCAGCACTGGAAAAGAATTACCACACAAGATTGCACAGTGTCACCACCCCTTCTTCCCACCTACACTGTGCCTGCATGACAGGCCCCATGCATCTCAGCAACAATGGCACCTGTGGGAGCAAAAGCCTCCAGGATACCTTCCTCTGAGACTTTCCCACACACTTATTAGTCTATGCACAACTATCATTAAAACCCCAGTGCTAAGTCTAAAATCAGACTTATGAATAGGTGCCTACTGCTTCTTAGCCTGTCAACCCTACTACTACTTGGCATAACTTCATTTCTTTACTCTTTTCTTCATTTCTCCAGTCATCCCCTACAGGCACTCTGATAAAGGGTCACATCAAAACATTACTATCAGTTAATTTTATTATCGTCACTTCACATCTTGGAGAGAAGTTTCTGATAGTCAGTTAAGAAAACACATGGAACCTACTATGGTGTAGAAGCATATCTTGGAGACATGGGAAGCTATAGAATGGAAAGGAGTGGAAGGGAAGGCAGGTAGGTATTAAATACACAGGCCATCTACTCAATAATCCTGCCCAGTGAAAGCCCTACTGAAGTATTCATATTTCAAGTGCAGCTTTGATTAGATGCCAAGGGCAGCCAGATAACATCCTGGTTAAAACAATCCTTGACCCTCAAAGCCTTGGAGAAAAAGATGAACGTAATACAAAAAGATCTATGAGATATGATTTCTGGAGAAAGATATTTCATCTTTCAACTTTTCTGCCCAGAAAAAAATACTGGGGAAGAAAAACAAAATAAGAGTTTCTTCCGCCAATAAAATAAACCTCAAAAATCTGGGTCTTGAAAATACAAATAAGAATTTTTCTCCAGCTCTGTTACAACCTACTATACCCTACCTAAAATCCTTCAGCAGCTTTTCATGGCTTTATAAAGCCTCTACTCTTCAACTAGTTGTGACTTGTAAGTATTATCTTATCAGTTATCTTAATTTAAATATCTAGCCCGCCTTGTTTTGATTAACCTATACCTAGTAATATTTCAGCTGTTCGCATCTCAGATTTTCTGTTTTCCTGCTGTTGTAATACTTTCCTGAAGCTTCCATAATAAAAAATGTGTTGTCAGTAGATAAGAAAGGTGGTGTTACACAACAGAGAGTACAAAGGCATAGAAGGAAATGGTCTTGGCTCATAAGCTAAGCCCATCACCCCCTAGTTCCAGACCATTGAGCAAACAACAACTTAATTCTTCTGTATGTCAATTTCCTAATCTGCAAAGCATAGATAGCAGCACCCACTTTACAAATTGGTTATGAGGATGATGTAGATGTTTGTAAAGGACTCAACAGGCTGCTCATAGTCACCAAGCCTTTGATAAAGCAGCTTTTTCAAAAGATATATACCAGTATTGTCCTACTGACGCATGACCCATCATCATTCTAACTTGTTTAGTTCACCAAACATATGCCAATAGACATGAGAAGTAACATGGCATTTTTTTCTTCTGCTCCCAGCCTGCTTCCAACTAAGTCATTTTCTTCAAAATATTTGGAAAATCAGAACATTGACCTAAGACTTACAATATTAACTCTAATTTTACCTTCTCAAATCTAGTTGAGTGATACAATTCAAGAGTCAGACTAGACCTTACCAATCATCTAATCTAATTACACCTCTTAATTATTTGCAGGCTTATACATTTTGAGAGTTATTTGTATAGTGAATATGAATACTACTACACCACAAAACAGTAAACAAATGAGTAAACGTCACATTTTCTTATTTTTAAAATTAAATAAATCACTCTGATACCCCATTCTGCTAAGTTGATGGAAAATCCAATCTGAGTCATTACTGGGTTTCTCTGTTAGGGTTATGAAATCATTTTAGGTGGTAGGTTCTAAACCTAAGCAGAATGTTTTGGAAAGGCCATCTGGCATTCATTCTATACTATGTATCATCAAATTATTCATTGCCAGTTACTGGTCCCTTTTATTTAGACAATTCTGCTACTTCCATGTCATACATTGACACAAGGTCTTTACCTTAGCTGGAACACAGGGTCCAGCATCCCTAAAGATACCTTGCAACCATTCCTTCTGAGGTCCTGCTCCTCTCCCAGAATGCTGTCAGCCAGTGGGGTAAGGGTCCCCATTATTCAAAGATATCCACATATTCATATCCCTTCTCCATCAGAATCCCTTGAAGGGGCTCAGGTTCTTAAAAACAATTCAGGAAAGGGAGTTTCTTTGGTTTCTTCTGCTTTCCAGCTGCTAGCACAAACCACCTCTAAGACTAGGGAGTGCAAGGTTCAGATTACTTTATTTTTTAGAAATTGAGAGGCAAAAAAGGCAGAAAACTCAAATTAAAAGGGCACTTTTTCTGTATTTTTTAATATAGCAATAAAATAGAAAATCATATCCCAAAATAAGCTATCCCATCACATTCTAATAAATAAGTCACAGTCCTTGGCCCTAGGGAGTTTACAATCTGATAGTGAAAGAGAGAACACTGCCAGCTATAATATAAGGCATGTGGCAGGTATCATAAGTGAATCGGAGCTTCAGAGTGCAGTGAGAATTCAGCAGCTGATTTCAGCAAGCAGAGACGGAGGAATAAGTAAGTTTGGAGAGAATTTCATAAGCAAAGGTGAGAAAGTGAAAGAACATATTCTCAGAACAGGGAACACAATCTAGCCTGGTTTTATTTTATTTTTCTGTTAGCAATGTCAGGAAGAATTGGAGGTGTGGAGCCCAAATAAGCAGCTGTGGCATTAGCTAGTAGGTGAGATTAGCCCATGTCTCACGTAGAAGCATGAGGGACAAGCGGGGAACAGTGGTTCCTGGATTTTGAACTGAATCTTTTGAGAATGAGGGTACCATACACAGAAAATGTCTAGAGGCAGAGCTGGTTGTGGGTGGGAGGATGAGAGAGAAAAGGACAGAAATGTAAAATAGATTTCAGCTTAGGGAGAGTTTGAGATGGAGCTACCCTTTAACTGACTAAAAAAGAAGGGCTGCAGTTTGTAAGGTTAGGGACTGGGCCGTGGAATTTTGGTGAATTTTTTTAAAAGAAGGTAGGTAGGCTGTGAGGTTCCTTCTTTTTTTTTTTTTTTTTTAAAGACAAAGTCTCGCTCTGTCGCCAGGCTGGAGTGCAGTGGCGCGATCTCGGCTCACTGCAACCTCCGATGACTCCCTGGTTCAAGTGATTCTCCTGCCTCAGCCTTCCGAGCAGCTGGGACGACACGCACCCACCGCCACCATGCCCGGTTAATTGTTGTATTTTTAGTAGAGATGGGGTTTCACCATGTTGGCCAGGATGGTCTCAATCTCCTGACCTCATGATCCGCCCCCCTCGGACTCCTAAGTGCTGGGATTATAGGTGTGAGCCACTGTGCCAGCCGGGTCTGAGGTTCTTGAGGGGAGGGGCTAAGTCATATTACTCTTGGTACTTGTAGATAAATTTTGAAAAAAATAACACTTGAAGCCAGGAATGACAACAAGGAAAGGGAGGGAGGAAGGAAAGAAGGAAGGAAGAAAAAAAAAGAAGGTAACAGAGGACAAGGAGAAGAGTGAAATATCACAGACAGGAAAGGAGAAGCATTCAGTGAGGGGAAAACCAGGGTGTGGTCAATGACATTCTTTAGGTAATGTGGAGAGATGTCAGTAAGGAAATGTGCTGAGAAAAAGCCACAAAGGATGTCATTTAGGACACCCCTAAAGACCTTGCATGAGGCAGAGTGGACGGGGCAGATGTCCCACTGGGAGGGCTTAAGTAGTGACAGGTAATTAAATGAGCTGGTGGGGCTCAGTCAGGTGGATGGAGACAAAGAAGCTGTGCTGGCTCCTCTTGGTACTGTCACATACATACCAAGTTCCTCAATAAGGCGGCAGTTTTCAGGTTCTACTGGCTGCACTTCTCGAGAGGCACTCATCCTTTCTCTGTAGAAGATAAAACCCAATCCTGGAAATCAAGGCACAGCGTTCAAAATGTACGTTTAAATGTGGACTTCAATCATCTTCGTGTTGGTTAACTATCTTTATCATAATTTATGAATGATATAACAAGTAGGTACCTCCTTTTATGTTTATTTACATAATGTAGACATTATATGGGTATCTTACCTATATCAGCTAACCTTACTCAGTTATTGCTGAAAAACTATAATATGATTCTACATGGAAAACATTCTGCTGCCCAAATAAAAGACACTATTTAATAGTATGAGTAATTGAACAATATCACTAATTTAAATGCACAAAATAGTCCTACTTAATTTTCTAAAGTATCGTCTGTTATAAATCTGCACTTAATCCCCTACAGTCTTGCCCTTTGAACTTCTCCTTCCAAACTGCTTTCCCAAAATTCAACAGGGTGTGCTAATAGTCAAACTCTGTCACTTTTGCTTTAATTTTAAAATTTTATGCTGACTTACTTTTCAAGTATGTAAATTCATTAAACCAGCCACAATTTAAACAATTGGCCAATTTATTTTTCAATACAATTTTCTTGTTTCCAGAGTGAAATGGAATGTTTCCACATTCTTCTAATATCAGGGATAGTTTAAAATTTGTATTAAAGTATATTCAGGAAGACTTGATACTTACCTTACAGTCATTTATTTTAAAAATACCCCTTAGATCTACTTTATTATTATTACTATTATTTTATGATTCTCCATGCGGTTGCACTGGGAACAAATGTAACAATAAAACTCTCAAACTGGAAGTATTACTAATAGGCATCGGGCACCTCAACAGATTCTAGACATAATCCTCTGAGAAGGCCAGCTTCTACTAAGAGAAATACATAAACACTCAAAGACAACTGAAAGCAAGCAGAGGCTTTCGATCCACTCATGAATGTACATTACCACTTAAAGATTCTTCTTTCTAGCCCAGTATTGACTTTTCCTGAGACATTTCTAGGCTGGCTACTACCATTGTATCTTCCACTTCAAAAAGTCAAATGCCTACAAAATGCCAGTTACCAACTGCAGGTTTCAGCTGGTTTGCCCTGCTATCTGGCCAGTTCTTTAAATCTAGGATAGGTTCTATAACTCAGTACTTCTGTGTGGTTAGCTAGACCCGGGCAATGTCTCAGTCAGCCATAAACATCCAACTGGTAGCCTGATCCTCTCCCCAGTCCAGCGTTCCCAATGGACATCCTTTTTTCCCAAGCGGAATGTTGAGGGTGAGCTGGGAAAAGGGTCATGACGTTCAGAAAGTAAAAGGGGGTCATGATCTTCAGAAAGTAAAGGGGGGTCATAACCTTCAAAAAATAAATGGGAGTAAGTCGGCTCGGCAGTCTTTGAAAACGCAAGTAGCTCACTTTCCCCATAAGCGAGTCTCAAGGGGCAGTTTGCTGGGTGCGATGGAGGAGTGAGGTTCCAAAGCTGCTCTTTCCTACTCGCTAGGAAGGGGGCGCCAGGCAGCCCCTGACCTCACTTGGAAGAGGAGAGAATGAGAGTCAAGGACGCCCTGTCAAGATGCCACTCACCTAAACGCCAGGAACATCTCCCCGACTAAGGACAGGCCGACCCCCAGCAGGACCAGCGCCACCAGCTTCCCCATGGTCTCGGGTGCTCAGAGGCGACGCGCAGCGCCGAGAGCTCCCGGAGGCGCGGCGGGCGGTTCCGCCTCGCCTACGGATTGGGGCGGCTCGGCCCCTCCCGCCCGCGCCTCCCACTCTGGTAAGCGGCCCAGGTGCGGCAGCAGGGCGCCGACGAGTCCCGTCCAGCCCCGCAGCCCGGGTTCAAGGCCAGCTTCACGTGCACGAGTCCTTGTTTTTTGGGCGAAGGTCAAGGCTCAACGGAGAGGAAGCCCAGGACCAAGTTGTGGAGGGGGTTTGCTCCTAAAACCCGCTAAATCCTACCTCAGTTCCTCAGATGGCCTGAGAGGGAAACCGGAGGGGCCGGGAAGGGGGAGCTCCAGTTCAGGATTGGAATTCCGGACTTCTGCAAGGCAAGACGTGAGGTGATGCTGAATTGCTCCCGAGACACGGGAAGGGCGAAGGTAATCGAAGCGAAGAGCTTTAACTCATCTTCTCCAAGATTTGGGGCACGGGAACCTGTCTCCTGACCTTCGTGCCCTACCTCGGAGTGTGCTGCCCAGACGGACTTGTGAATATCTGTGTCTGCCCCCAGAGTTAACCAGAGAAGGAAACACCAGGAGAAAAGAAGGAAAAGACACAGGAAACGGGAAGAGGAGCAGAGGCGATGAAGGGGAAGGTCGTTTCCTTGGCAGGGTAGGACCTCTTTCTTCTAGGTCTTGAGTTCCTGCCAGGCAAGAAATGCTCTTTCCCCTCTCCTGATGAAGACCAGGTTGGAGGAGGAGGAACTGAAGATGGGGGAAGACAAGAAGCATTTCGGGCAAAGTAGCATCTTCAAGTATGATCTATTTTTATTTACGGACAGAAAGAAACATTAGTTCCGTTGGGTTCCACTGAGTACACTATTTGTTGAGAGAGCAAGATTTGCCCATCCTGGGGGTATTAAAAAAAGAAAAGGTGGTCCCTGACCTACGGGATACATGATTCTACTGTGAATACATAATTACAGGATGAATAATGAAGCCCACCACTTGTGCAGTACTGACTGTGTGCTTTGCCTGTGCTGACACCTTTACCTGTGTTAACACATTTAATTATCAACACAATCTCTGGGGTGTGGGTAGCCTTAACCCAATTTTACAGGTGAGACCTGCAGCACAGAGTGCTTATGTGGCTTGCTGTAGGTCACACAGCTATCAAGCAGCAGACTCCAAAATCTGGGCCCTTAACTGAGCTGCCTCTACCATGCTGCCTCTAGAAAAGCTATGGAAGAAGGGTTGTATTAAAAGCACAGTGTAACGTCTTGAATTGTATAGATAAGAGTTCTTGTTAAGATGACTAATGTTAAAAGAGTGCAAGCAGAGGAGGAATCGAAGTTAGGAAGGCACACAGAGCTGAGGGGCCTGGGCTGTGGTGTAGACGTGCATGCAGGGTTTGGGAGTCAGGCTGCCTGAGTTTGGATCCAGCTTAGATAAGGTACTCAGCTTTATTAAGCTACAGATTCCTCTTCTGTAAAAGAGCGTCCACCTCACAGGTAGCTTAAAATTAAATGTGATAATGAGTGTCAAGTGCTCTGCACTGTGCTTGATACGTTTTATGAAGTAAAGATTAACCACTAATTAATTCTGAACTTTGCTTGAGATTGTAGGCTCCTGTGGGAAGGACTCCATCCCATTGATAGCTGGGTTTTCCTGTGCCATCCATAGAACTTTGTGCTTAATAATGGCTCAACAGATATGATTAGATGGATGGATGTAAAATATGGACTTGGGAGAAAGAAAAATTAGAAGAATAAAAAATAAATGGAGTGGATAATGAAATAATAATAGTCACATTATTATTTCACTCAGCACATGCATGCCTTGTCACATTACTTCTTATTAACCTTACCTTCAAAGAAGTAAAGTGAATTGCTTGCTGCAAGTTTGATGGGACTAAAAAGAAGGAAAGTGAGGCTTAGAGAGGTAAAGTAATAATTCACTTAAGGTTACATAACTAAGAAGTGTCAGTGCCTCCATGTGGACTCAGATCAGGTGACTCTAGAGCTCATGTTCCTTATCACTGTGTTTGCAGCATAGCATGAAGACAGGGCTAAAGAAAGCAGCATATTCTTGGGCAATTGATTGAAGTTCTGTGTTAGATGTAAGTTGTTTAAAAATTCTTCACTTTAAGCAGAGGAGTCTGTGTGTGTGTGTGTGTGTGTGTGTGTGTGTGTGTGTGTACATTTACTTTAAACCCTAGAGGTGGTTAGTTTTTATTTGAATACCATAATCAGTAATTCAAATCCCCAGCATGGTAAATTAGCATTAAAGAATTCCAAACTTGGGAGGCCACTGTATCAAGTATCACCATCTAAATCTGCTCTTAGCAATAGGCCAATTAGCAAATTGACTTGGTCAAGAGGCCACAGGTACATCAGTATTGTAAAAGAGGTTTGTTGACTTTCAAAGAGCAGGACAGATAAATTCAAAAGGCCTCAATTCAAGATCCAATTCCATTTGTAGTTGGCTCTTTAATCTTTTGAAATCACCCATCACCACCTCTGGACCCTTCTTTCCTTACATGTATAGTGGGGCTTTCAAAGAGCTAATGTAGACCAAATTCAATGCTATACGTTTAAACAGTAAGTAACACAATACTGTATGTAGATCTAGGGAGCCCAACACCACTGATAATCAAAATGCCATTAAGGGGGATGCAGAATATACATGTGGTATAATCCTAAGGTATAAAATTAGGGAAATTACATATTATACACATATATGTGTGTGTGTGTGTATATATATATGTAAACAATCTAGACATAAACTGAAGAGTAGTTACTTTGAGAGCAGAAGATTGGGGTCATGGAGAGTGGGGAGGTCAGTGAGTATGGAAGGAGACTTTGCTTTTACTGTATGACCCTCTGTGATGTTTAAAATTTTCAAACTTTATATCTTGATCATGTTTACAATCGCTACATTTTTAATTTAAAAAGATTGTTTGTATCACTGAATCTTGCCGAGAAAAAGAGGTGGTGATAGAGAAGAAGAGCAACAAATCAAAAGAGATTACGATTATATCGCAATAAAGCTGTTTTTTAAAAAGAGGATATGGATTTTAGAACACTAGAAAACATTGTCCTAAGCCATAGAAACCACTGTTTAAAACCTGGGTACAACTACATGTCATTAATGTGTCTTGTGCTGCTCAGGAGAGAGAAAAGCTAGAGGACCAGAGATTTGTATTAAGAAGTGACTTCTATTATTTAGAAAATTTATTATTTTAAATTTGTACTTATTTATTAAATATTTAGGTATCTCTGAATTTAAATAAAATTCTTAATTTCATTCTGAAGATGCACTTGATAATGAAGTCAGGTAGTGAAAGTCTGATACCTTGTTTGGTGACTTCCTGCAACCCACCATGGGGAAGGTGCCCCCAATCAGGACTTCAGGTGCAGCCTGTGGTGTGCTAGGAGTCATCTGAGCTGAGTGTATTTAGCAGGAGGACACCAGGGTACCAGCAGGCTCACATTTCACTATATAAGCACCAAGTGAATGGGGGAATCCTTGAGGGGCACACTTTGCCAGGAAGGTTCTTTCCAGATTTATCTTCCACTTTAAGTGTCTTCAGAGGATTTTTCATCAATATCTGGTAGTCCCTCAGTAACTCTAGTTTGGAACACACCTCAAGGTAGATTCAGCATATTACATTACTTGATTGAACATGAACTTGTCAGATTGTATGACCAGGAAGAGTTAATTAAGTGGAGACAGGGTGGTGAGGTTCACAGAAAGAGGTCAGGGCATTGGCAAGTAGGGGAATTGGAACAGAAATAGTCCAGTACAGATAGAGCAGCGGTTCTCAAACTTCAGCAGGCCTAAGAATCACCTGGAGGGCTCCTGAGAAGAGAGATTGCTGAGTCCTAGACCCAGAGTATCAGATTTGTTAGATTTGGGGTGGGGCTTGAGAATTTGCATGTCTAACAAGTTTGCAGGTGATGCTGATGCTGCTGGCCCAGGGACCATGCTTTCAGAATCACTGAGCTTAAATGATTGGGAGGAAGATGGTGAGAATTGAATCTGGAGAGGAAGGGAGATTGTAGGCCAAGTTAAGAAACTTGAATTATATTCTAAGGGGCATTGGGAAGCCACTGGAAGTAACATGTTTTGGCAGGTGTTTTAGAAACATTGCTCCACAATGATGAGAGTGGATTATGGAGCAGGTGGAGCACTTACCTTTCCTGGAGGCTGGGAGATAATTGGAGGCCTTTCTGGGTGAGATATGTGAGGGTGACTGGAGAAGGTGAGGAGATTGTTTCTCAAAGTTCTTATAATTGTATAGTTTTGAGAAATGCTTAGGTGGAGGGACTGGCAGTTGGTTGGATATGAGCAAAGAGGTGGTGAGGGAGAGGGAGAAATGAAGAAAGGTGTCTAGGCTTGGAGAATCTGTTAAAGAGGGCTGTTTATATGGATATGGGGGCCAAGAAACAGAAGCAATATTAATAGAAAATCAGGGAGTTCATTTTAAAAACAAAATTTAGAGAAATAGCCTCATTCTGCCACCCAGGCTTGAGTGCAGTGGTGTGATCATGGCTCACTGCAGCCTCTACTTCCCAGGCTCATGTGATCCTCCCACCTCAGCCTCTCATGTAGCTGGGACTACAGCAAGTATCACCATATATCTTATATATAACGCTGTAGTAATTTTTTTTAAGGTTTTTTTTTTTTTTTTTTTTTTTTTTTTTACATGCAGATGGGGGTCTTGCTGTGTTGCCTGGGCTGGTCATGAACTCCTGGGTTCAAGTGACCCTCCTGCCTCAGTCTCCCAAAATGCTGGGATTACAAGTGTGATCCACTGTGCCCAGCTTCAGAGAGTCCATTTAAAGTTGTGGTTTCCATTTTATATTATAGGAGAACTCGGGAGAGTTTTCTAAAGTGGAGTGACAAAAGTCATGTTTATCCTAATCATCATTTTCAGGCCTTGAATCAATTCATGTAATAAATGTATTTTTTACATTAGCCCTTTCTTAAGAAAGGTCTGAATAATGTCATCTGCACTCAATACTACCTGTGATGGGAGAACCAGGTTCCATGATTTTAAAAGTTTGAAAATATCTGTACTGCTTTCTCTTCTAATGGAAAACATCCTTTCCTGGTGTTTTCAATCCCTATCAAGAATTGCATAATGGATGATTTAGTTATGAACTGGAAAAATAATTTCCTCCTTTACACATGAAGAACTCCTAGAAATTCATAGAACAAGGCCAACATCCTTGAAGGAAAAAAAAAAGTTCACAAAAAAATAAATACAGATCTCCTTAAATATCTCAAAGTGTACCTAACTCATAAAAAGAGAATGAAAATTAAAATACACTAGAAGAAAAGTGCTGAAAAGCAGGCGCAGAAAGCTAAGAGAGAATGCTACTGGGATTCTCCCACCCAGCTCCTTCTCTCACACCCAGAAATTCTTCCCTGGAAAGCAGCATGAGTAATGAAAACTACAAGTAGTCACAGAAAGGTAGAAGTGGCTGGTGTGGTGGTGGGTTACTTTTAAGCTGTTACTTTTTCATTGCTTTGCTGAGAAGAGTAGATATTCACTAGCCTAGATTGGCTGTGACTCCAAGATAGGATTCAAACTGAGCAAATCAAAGTCCAGAGAAAATAATCAGCTTTATATGAGTTGCAATTAAGGATTAATCCATATGCAACATGAAAAAAATACTGTATTATAGCTTATGTTTAATCTTACTCCTTGTATTAAGTATTCATGTTCACATTTCATCATTATAAAAGAGCTGAGGTTTTGTAAAAAGTAAAAAACAATTACTGTCACTAAACAGAATCTTGGAGTAAAAATAATTAACACATACTCACACCTGTAAGACCTATATTCCCCTCATGGTGTCATATCCCAATCACAGTTTCAGTTGTTTTCAATTGTTCAGCTCAGTATAAGATCAGAGAGAGGGCACCATAAATAAGTGCACAATATACTAAGAGCTTGATACAATTCCTCATGGTCCAGAGAGGTCAGAAATCAGAGATTCTTTTTTTTTTTTTATTTCTAAGATAAATAATACACGTGCTTTTTATAAATTGTTTTTGTTTTTGTTTTTGAGACAGAGTTTGGCTCTTGTTGCCTGGACTGGAGTGGAGTGGTGTTATCTTGGCTCACCGAAACCTACCTCTGCCTCCCAGGTTCAACGGATTCTCCTGCCTCAGCCTCCCGAGTAGCTGGGATTACAGGCATGCACCACCACGCCCAGCTAATTTTTGTATTTTTAGTAGAGACGGGGTTTCTCCATGTTGGTCAGGCCAGTCTCGAACTCCTGACCTCAGGTGATCTGCCCACCTCAGCCTCCCAAAGTGCTGGGATTACAGGCGTGAGCCACCGTGGCTGGCCATACATGTGCTTATTAACTTACATATACTTTTGTCCAAATAAAAATTTTTTAAATACTTGCATGCTTTATTCAAAATACACTGTGAGCACATGTCTATGCTAATATTCTGTAGTATCATTCGAAGTGGCTATATTATCTTATAGAGGTGCCCTGATTTTGCTTTTAAAAATAAATATCCTCTGCAGAACACACTGTCAAGAGAATGAGAAGACAAGCAACAGACTGGGAGAAAATATTTGCAAAAGACATACCTAACAAAGGATTGTTATTCAAAATATTCAAAGCACTCTTAAAACTTAATAAGAAAACAACAATAAAAAAAGATTTTAAAATGAGCCAATGGTACAAACAGGCAGCTTATCAGAGAAGACATACAGATAGCAAACAAGCATAATAATGTTCAACATTATATGTCATCAGGGAATTGCAAATCAAAATGAGATACCACTTCATAACAGTATAATCTAAAACACTGACAACACCAAATGCTGGCCAGGATGTGGAGTAACAGGAACTCTCATTCACTGCTTGGTGCAAATGCAAAACAGTGTAGTAACTTGGAAGTTTGGCAGTTTCCTTCAAAATTAAACAACTTCTACCATATGATCCAGCAAATTGTACTTCCCAGTATTTTTTGAGGGGGTAGTGAAAGAGTACAGGTGTAGAGTTGTTACCTGGGTATATTGCATGATGCTGAGGTTTGGGATATGGATGGTCCTGTCAACCGTGATGAACATAGTACCCAATAGTTTTTCAGCCCATAGCCTCATTCTCCCTCCTGTCTAGTGGTCCCCAGTGTCTGTTTTTCCCATCTTTGTCTGTGTATTCTATGTTTAGCTCCCACTTAAAAGTGAGGACATGCAATATTTGGTTTTATGTTCTTGCATTAATTTGCTTAGGATGACCTCCAGCTGCATCCATGTTGCTGCAAAGGACATGGTTTTATTCTAAAATTTGTAATAAATGCAATAGAAACCAACTTTGTTTTATGCCTACTGTATTCCAGTACTTTTTATAAATGTAGCTTTTTAGATATTCATTGATATAATCTCATAAAATCTAAAACATCTAGTTCTTCATTTGGATCCCTAGGTCTGCAATATTTAATCTTGCTATATTCATCTGTGACTTAGCATTTTCCCATGGATAATGTAAACAAAAAAGAAAATTATTTTAGCATGAAATAAATCCAATACAATATGTAACAAACTAGGTAAATATATAAATAACAACACAGGCCAAATGCATACAGGCCAAATTTAAGACTACTACTGAAATTTACATTTAAAAGCCATTAAATGATTCATCTAAAAGCAGAACTCAAACTGATATCTACAAAACACGAAGAAACTGTGTACATTAGGAAAAAGTGAGTAACAAAATACTAGTTCATTGTATGGCAGTAGTATCCTGTAGTGGTTAGTGGTACAGGCTCTGACATCAGAAATAGACTGAACATCTGTGAAATGTTAAGTGATATAATATCAATACTTACAGCTGCAATTAGGATTAAATAAGATAACAAATGTAATACTTTCAGTGCATTGTTTGGCATATCGTAATTAACTGACAAATATTTTCATGATGATGATAGGGAAAAAGTATGAGAAATGAAGTACTTAGATAAATTACAATGGAAAGAAACACATGAAAGTCTCTCTCTAGGGCTCCTATAAAATCAATAGGAGGTACAGTGAGCAGAAAAACTCTCCTTCTGTGAGCTGGGCATGTAGCCCTGATCCTAGCATTGCTGCTGCTTAACCACGTGGTCACGGACAACTGACTTCATCTCTCCTGACTTTAGTTCACAGTTCTGTTCAATGAGGAGGTGGCATGACCTTCCTGTCCAAACCCTTATTTCCTCTTTGTATCTAAAGTGGACTCCCATTAAGGAAGACAGCTGATGGAAGCCTCCTTAGGAACTGGGAATTTGAGTTGCAATATGTCATTGATTTTTGTTGCTGTTATGTCAAATTAAGCGTCCATTCACTTTCGGCTTTCCACAAGAGAAATTAATATGGCCATGCCTGACTATCCAAACTCCGTAGGAAGCAGCTGCTTTCCCATTTCTCCTAGGCATATGCCTTGAGAATTAAACACAGACAAAACTGGGATTTTTAGTTAGTCTTTAATATAACTCCAACTTTTTAATGGTAAACAAAGATGTAAGTACAAAACATCAGAATACGTTATTATCAGTAGTTCTACACAGCCATAGTGGTCACAGTGCCAGAACTGAGGTCACTCACATTTTAAGGAAATATAATTCACTCTATTTCAGTGGAATCCGTGTTCTGGCAGTTAGAATGCAAAGGTGAGGCTTATTTTGTGCAAAATGTATTCACTTTATTCAAAAGCAGCTTTCTTTTCTCTCCCTTGCTTGGCATTTTAAAGAACCTGTTCATTTTTCTTTTTTGTTAAAAGTGCTCTAAGAACTAAAAGGGCCGTTCCTTATTGGAATAAAATTAACTACACATGCCATACATTTCTGGGTCAATGTTGCTAATTCCCTCAGAATTAGCAATTCATAGAAAATTAATTGTTAAGTTATTGCACTTTCATGCCAAAAGTACAATTTAGAGTTCACAATACAAGGCTCTGTGGTATAAAGTGCCTATGAGCAACTTCCCATCATACACTGAGGCTACAGAACTTCCTTGGAGAACAGAACCATTGTTGGCATAAACTGTAGTCACCGTAGGCTTCTCAGATAGAATGTTCTGGATGCGGAGAACCTATTCAGGGGATACAAAGTATTACTATAAGACCACCGTACATGCATGTCACTCAATCACCAATAAGCCCTGTTTTCCACAATGACACACTGATTAAGGGGACATGCTGTTGAAAATAGCAGTTACCAATTTTTTAATGTTTAAATTGAAGTACTTTCTCCAGTCTTCAAAGAAAGTACTTTCTTAAACCATCTAGTTATTCCATGCCAACACAGGATTTAGTGTTATTATAGCAATTCAGCTTTAATAGAAATACTTTCATACTAATATGCCTACTTTCACACTACTTCAACATGAACAAATATCACATCATGTGGTGAGCTGACAATAAATCAGATATTTTAAAAATTGTCAGTATACCACCCAAGAAGGGCACATGTCTTTATAAAAATGCCTTTTGACTAGTTTCCACCATAATTTAATACATCAAAAGATTACCTTTCTTAAAGTATTTGAACAATGTAACATTCTGTCAATTATCGGCTTAAAGCAATTACAAAACCACGACATAAGTTTATTATTGCTTTAAAATAACTAAACAAATCATCCCTGTGACAATTTATTGTACTGTTAGTTCAAAAGGACTTGAATAATTAAGGTTGAAAAACTAAAAATATAAAAACCTCTGATGAGGGAGGATTGTTCGGGTCATACACGAAGAGCTTCTGGCCATTAGGATGACAGCCTACCCAAATGTCCCCCGAGGAAGGATCAATAGACAAATTATCCACCAGTGTATCCAGCTCAAGTACCTTCCAAATGAGAAATTGTCAATATCTAAATGACATGAGAAACTTGATTAAGTAATTTAGAGGTAACCTTCCTGCCTCTATACAGGTGAGGAAATTACACATCGCCCTGCTTCCACCCTCTAACACCAATATTGCTTAAAAGGAACTTATTAAAAACTGGTATTGAGTCGCTTCTTCCCTGAAACTGAGAAAGTTAGGGTGATAATCAGTCCCTCTAAAAATGTCTCTTAAAAACTGAACTCCTTTTCCCTTAAAAGATGCACAATGATCGGTTAGCTCAAGGAACTCTATCAAAGCAAGATAGGAAATTCTTACCCTAAAATATGTGTTGTTGAGTAGGAAGAAAATAATAATGGTGTGGAACCCAATTTCTACCTTCATTTATTATTGAAAGAACTGACACTGTGCATAAATCTTCATTTGAGAATGCATCTATTAGAGTTTTCAATTGTGAAAATTCTTATTGGAATTCTTCCACTGCCATCAATACTTCATGGAATGGGCCCTAAATCTGATGCAAATATCACTCTCAACCTGCTGCTGCATGTAATCATGGTCAGTCCTTGTGATCACTGGAAACAGGAGCTTTCTCTAGTTGTAGGGAGTATTTAAAAACCCAGAATAGCTACACTGGCATCCATATTTTGTTCTACATGTGGTACTCTTATAGAAAAACCATGTCATTGCAAAGCACAACAGATTACTGTCTATAGGTAAAAATAAATATTTTACCTTCAATTGAGTTAAATTCATATTAGGGTGTTTTTCCAAAACATGAATTTCATGAGCCAATACATCAGCAACATAGATATACCTTTGCAGAAAGGACACACTGGTTAGAGCTCCATGCCAATATAAAGCTTCATTAATACAGTATGAAAGAGTAAGTCTTAATAACCTGCCAAAAAGTTAATCAATCATGGGCCCCCAAGGAATCCTTGATAAAGGTCAATTTTTATTTAAAAAGTAAGCTTTCAGAATCAATTCAGTGGTGCTACAACAATCTGAAATTATTAAACTGTTTTTCAAAAAGCTTGTAAGGAAAAATAATATAGAACATCATTTTGAATATGAAGTCTATATTTGCCACTGAAATGACAATAAAACAAACACTTGGCTTCACAAGAAAAGCTTTTACATTCCACAATATAATTTGACACTTCTAAATATCATGTACATATAGAAATATATGGTAAAGAAACTCTTATTAAAATGGTGATTATTCCTTAATATTCAAAAAAATATTTATTAATACATAGAGAATTTTAAGAGTAAGAGATAAGTATCAGTTCAGAATAATCTGTCTACATCAAAGGTGAGTGAATTAATGGACTATTTTGAGGTAATTTTATTCATTGAATTGATTGTTTCATGGCACCTGTTCTATTGAGCAATTATCATGTGTAAAAAGCCATGAACTCAAGTGTTGTAGCAGATATAAACATGAAGAAGACACAGCCTCTCTCCTAGAAAGTTTATAGTATGTTGGAACAATTTCACTGGTTTGTACACATTAAACACCTAATAAGCATGAGAAATAGTTCAGGTCTAGAAATAGCTAACTTCTGAGGACACAGAAAGGCTCACCAAGGAAGGGGCATCTGCAGTGGCTATGTAAGGAGAGACGAGATTTGAGGAGATGAGGACGGAGGAGGCACTTTCCAGGCAGAAGCAAGCACAAGAGCAGAATCACAGGAGCAACAAGATGAAGGAATGTTTAAAACAATGAGTTCTTTGTCTAAAGCATAGAAAGCATGGAAACAGTGAAAAGGGAAGTTGGAGCTGGCCTATGAAAGTTCAACCCTTTACTCTGCCTTGATGTGAAAAGCAATTGGATTCCACTGAAATCTTAGAATAATAAAGTGGCAACAAATGGTCAGTTCTGTTCCACAATTCCTGAGCATTTGCTTTGTGCCTGGCACTGTGCTGGCATGAGGGGTCAAAGGTGAGGAAGACAGAGTTCCCCCTTTGGGGAGCCCTTCAAGGCTGATAGACATAGAAAGAAAAAATTGGCAAGAGTGCAAAAAATCCAAGTAGACAGAAAACAGATTGGAAGAAAGTCTCATATGCTAGTCAGAGAAGATAAGAACCTAAACTAGGCAGGTCTCAAAGGGAAAGGAGTTTGGGGGTAGAGGAAGGAGGCACAGGTAGAACCAACAGGACCTGCCTACAGGCTGGATAGGAATAGTGAAAGAGGAGTAAAAGCTGAATCCCCCTTTTCATTATTGTTATTTTTTTGTTAGATTGGGTGACTGGAAAGTTTGACTCTCATAATGGAAATATAAGAGTGAAAAACAGACTTGGCTGCAGAGGTTGGATCAGGTCAGTTAGAGACAATTTAAATTAAATGATTCCACATTCTTTTTCTATAGTCAACAAGAAAGGAGGAGAAACTGGATCACAAAAATAAGGGCATTTAGTTGTCAAGGGGTGCCAAATTTATTTTATGTTGTATTTGTAGTAGTTTAAATTTTTCAGTGTGCTGAGGCAGTAGATAAGAAAGCTAATAAAGAATTTAATATCTTCTCTTATAGGTTGTGGTTGCGCATATAAATATAATGAGATAATTTTGGAGGACAATTTGGCAATATCTATTAAAGTTAACATTTAAAAGAATCACACTCTTTGAGAAAATCGTTCTATTTCTAGGGGTCTGTTCTACAGAAAATTAGCTCATAGAACCATTTAGCCAGTGCCTTCGGTGGGATTTGAACCCAAGCCTGTATGAGTCAAAAATCTGCGAGTTTAACCATTATGTTTTAATACTCTCTTAGGGCTGGGTGTGGTGGCTTATGCCTGTAATCCCAGCACTTTGGGAGGCTGAGGTTGGCAGATCACCTGAGGTCGGAGGTTCGAGACTAGGAGACTAGCCTGACCAACATGGAGAAACCCCATCTCTACTAAAAATACAAAATTATCCAGGCATGGTGGCGCATGCCTGTAATCCCAGCTACTCGGGAGGCTGAGGCAGGAGGATCACTTGAACCCAGGAGGCAGAGGTTGCGGTGAGCTGAGATCACGCTATTGCACTCCAGCCTGGGCAATGGAGTGAGACTCCATCTCCAAAAAAAGAAAACCCTATCTTAGGGACTTTTTCTTTAAAAAAAAAATACCTGTTTAAACTTCCATG
Organism: Macaca thibetana thibetana; assembly: GCF_024542745.1. NCBI lineage: Eukaryota > Metazoa > Chordata > Mammalia > Primates > Cercopithecidae > Macaca > Macaca thibetana. Next base: position 74,836,350 of record NC_065580.1, read on the forward strand.
GTACATAAGAAGTATACAACTTTTTTATGTAGAACTCCCCACCCCCATACACATATCCATCAATAGAGAATTGGTTAAATTAGTTTAAGATCATCCTTATAATGGAATAATATATATATAATGGAATATATAGCCAACAAAAATAATAACACATTTATTTGAAAGGAAATACCTGATACTTCAATATGTATGCATCAGTATGATCACACTTTAAAATTTATATTTATAAAATTAAATTTGACAATGATGTATTCCAAACTTTATATATTATATGTAAATACACATATATTATTGTATTATATAGTATACTTACATATATGGTATTATATTTGCATATAAATAATGTGACTAAGTATGTATTATATGTAAATATATATACAAAATATACATAATTATATATATAGTGTATCTACATATTATACGTATAATACACCATAAATGTCAAGAAAACTATTTTCACATTGACAAAGAAAGCAAGGTAAAGAATTTGGCCAGCACCACAACTGAAGAAAAATGAAGATATTCTATAAGGGGCCGTACTTATTATCAGGTGAAATATTGATTCCATTTGCTGAATCAAATCCTTCTGCTACCACTTTAACTTCATTGGGACTGTAGTAAACAACATTTGCCCAGTGTAAGTTCAAGTATGTTTCTAAATACTTTAAGAAAGGATCAGAGAAGTAGTGGTCATTTGTGGCATAGAAATGTGCCGGTCCAACAGCTGTGATGTCATTCACACTGAAAAAGAAAAATAGCATGTGAGAGGAAATAAAAGGCCTGTTAGTCTCCATATTAAATATTAAATACTCATATGATTTACACAACATGTGCTTTAAATTTTTGGTAAGAGGAAAAGATGAGCTGAAATCACATGAATATATTCATATACAATATACTATAATATTGTTGCCAGAGAACCATTTTGTATGGTACCAGGTAATCTGAACACAGGTCATTTAGCAATTATGGCAGGATTACTATAAAAGAAGAGGGAACTTAGTGCCATCAAGGCATGTTTTTTGACAGCAAGAAATGTAGAGTTTAACAATTACATGTAAGGACAGAGCTGTCCACAGTGCAGAGCTGGAGACAGCCTGATTGGCTGATGAGCTGGTTAGGCAGTCAGTAACCTTTACCTAGCTTCCATTCACTCAGTTCCTGGATTTTTCTAATTTCCCTTGCTTAGTTATTAGTCAAACTAAGGTTGACTGTTCAATTTCTACCTGCCTCACAAAGCTGACATGCCGAGAATGAATAGGCACTCAATAAACACCTGCAGAGAGATGGATGATGAAATTGCCATAGTACAATGCTTCAGGTGAGAGATTTATATGCTAAAAACAATTTCATTTTTAAGACCAGTTAGGTGAGGGTTTTATTAAATTTAAATTCCAATTACTCTATGCAAAAATTTCTGAAAGAGCTGCTTTATTCTTTGCTAAATGAAAAATACAGAGCTATGGGGAAGGTAGGTCTCCTTTTTCTAAAAGAGCACCATAATGCTTGGATGGTATGTATGCTCCTATTTTTTTTTATCAAGTGCATTTTTGGAAGGAATGATTGGAAGTTACATGCTTATGCCCTAGATAGGCATAGATAGGCCCTACATAGGCAATATTTTTAATTTCATTAGAAATTAGAAATTTTTAATTTCATTAGAAATTTAAAATATTCATCGAGTTTAAAGTAAAAGAAGCCGTAGGCTAATATACACTGAACTGGGAGTAGGGGTACACATGATTCTCTTTTAGCCACATTTTCAACCAGCTTTATGTTCTTGAAGTGTAATGACCCACTCTCAACTTGAGTGGCCCTAATTCTATGGGATTACTAACATGCAACCACCGCTAACCCTATGAAAGCAATTGGTATAAAGTCCCATGCAAAGCATACAAACCCAATAAAAAAGAGGCCACTCTTCCTTGGCAAGACACTCATCTGCGTGATAAGTCATCTAAGATGGAGGGTGACAGCAGGAAAAAATGTTAGGGTTTGCCTTCTACCCTCAAGAGGGGCCTGAAGAGTATCACCCTGTAGTCAGGCACTTCATCCTTTCTCAAAGGAGTCAGCATAGAACAGTGAACAATATAATGAGTGACATCAACTTTCATATGCCAGGCTCGCCCTGGTTTATAAGGAAACTATATACACACACATATATAAATAAAGAAATATAAGCTCTTTAGCTCTTACATATTAGCTAATATATACACTGGCACTTATAAAAGATGGCAGGACAACCCACCATGGGGATTGTTTGAAAATGCTGGGGATAAATTAGAGAAGGAACAGAATGAGAAAATACCTTGGAAGAAGCTCATGTTTGACTGTTTTCAGATGCAACAGAGAATTTTCTGCTTCTTCAAATTTAAAAATTTCCACTGTATTCTTGAATTCTGGGTGGTTTACAACAAAGAGATAAACTGTGTCATCTAAAGAATTGAAAGAACAGAGTTAATTTACAAGACATAACCACGGGACCTCTGGGCAGACACTGACATTTAAATACCACAGGCAAGGAAAGGTTGAATGTATAAGCTGTTGGACGACCTAACAGATCATTCTCTGTCTTTCCTATTGCTGTCTGTCTGGTGTTATTTCTGATCATTGGTTCCCTGACCTTTAAGAAAGTGTTTCCTACTCCATATACAAAATTCATGCATAATCTGTTTCTAGTTTAATTCAAAAATACAGTTCTTTTTTAAATGCAATGATCATAGATATATGAAAAGATTATGACATATAAACATTCTTTCAGATGTTACCTGTTAGAAATTTCAAAATGTAGCATAACTTACTGCCAGCTGAAGAGGCAAATGAACAACTTCTTTGCAATGAAGAATACAGAAATCATTCATGAGTTAATTGTTCTTCTCTTCCTATAAATATGATTCGAATCTATTTTCACAGTCATTTGTGAACTATCACACATTACTGAACATTGGTAGCTCATTGGCTCTTACCGTTGTCTATGAAAGTGCTGATGCCATGTGGATTGAATGAGGCCAAATCAAACCCACGGCTGATTCTTAATTCCCGTGCCCTCGGTTTTTCTTCTTTTAGATCCATCATTAGTATTCCTCCAGGCTTATCTGGTGCAAAGCTGTGGAGTCCTGGGAATTTTAGACCCTTTCCAAAACAGTGAAAAATGTTAAATACAAAAGCTTAAGTAATTTTATGGACTAACATGGGAACTGTACATGAAGGATAAATAGAGATTGTGGTTAAAGTAGTGGCATAAAGCCACAAAAACTCAAAAAACAGAGAAAAGATAATAGAAAAAATAATAACGGGGAGGTGGAACACTGAAAGCCTGAAAATAACTGATTTTGTTTAGTTGATACAGAAAATCAGGGATTTATTCTCTTCATAGGGTAATCAGAAGGTTGGTGGACTAGGTGATTCCAGGGAGAGCTGAGGGTGGAGAAAAGTGATATCTACATACTGACTGTGGAAAGTTTGTTCACTGCTAGATCCCAGTGCCTGGAACAGTGCCTGGCATATAGCCCATCCTTCTCCCACTCATTCAAAATGTCACCTTTATCGTGTGCTGGATCTCTGACATTTACACATTGGTCTGTTTAGGGACTCTCTGTTTTGTTCTTTTAATGTCTCATGTCTATTCCTGTGCCAATATAACACTTTTTAAATTACTACAGCTTTAGGTCAGGCCTGGTGGCTCATGCCTATAATCCCAGCACTTTGGGAGGCTGACGTGGGAGGACTGCTTGAGGCCAGGAGTTAGAGACCAGCCTGGGCAACATAGCAAGACCCTGTCTCTACAAAAAAAAAAAAAAAAAAATTAGCTAAGTGTTGGGGTGAGCACTTGTAATCCCAGCTACTCAGGAGGCTGAGGTAGAAGGACTTCTCGAGCACAGGATTTTAGGAGTTCAGGCTGCAGTGAGCTATGATTGCACTGCTGCACACCAGCCTGGGCAACTGAGCCAGTCCCTACTGTCTCTAATGACAGTTTTGTCTTTTTTCTTTTCTATCTCACATTCTTTTTCTCGTTTTACTGAATTACTAAGAACTCTAGTAGATTACTGATGGTTATGGTATTGTTGGGTATTTTCTTCCTGTCCTGAACATTAATGCAAATGCAGCTAATGCTTCACCATCAAGAATGATGTTTGCTGTAGTTTTGTGGGAATTTTCCTTCTCTTTCTAGTTTGCTTGGAACTTTAGGAATGAGTATTGAATTTTATTAAATGCTTTTTTGGTACTCACTAAGATGATCTAGGTCTTTTCTCTTTTAAATCAGTTAATAAATTACCTATCAGTCTATCTAAAATGGTGATTCATCATTACATTCTTAAGGTAAAGCCTTCTTGGTGATGGTAAATTTTATGTGAATGCACTACCTTATTCAGTTTACTAATACAATGCAGTCATATTTACACATAATTAGGGACACAATAAAAAAGTCTCACTTTCTGTATAAAATTGGACATAAGAGGAAATCTCTCCAATTAAAAAAGATTATCTACAATTGTATACTTTCATGGAGGGCAGGCCTGGTAAGTAGAACAAACTGGAATTATGCTATTGTTACATGGCAGTGCCACTTCAGTTCTTAATAATCTCTATTCTTTATGAATGTCCCCAAAACAAGAGCATGATTTCCATGCAAAGGAAGCACTATCAGATGGTGATAACTAGTCATGGTTATGTTAGCACTCCTTATTATTTAAGTATTTTTTCTCTTTTTAAAAATTTATTTTTAATTGTGATAAAATACATATAACATTCATCACTTTCACCATTTTTAAGTGTACATACAGTTCAGTGGTGTTAAGTACACTCATATTGTTTACATTTTTTATATTTTATTCTATGTCATCCAATTCTTCATGAAGTATGACATTAGTCTGAGGTGACCCACAACCCATAACTGTAAAATACGTTGGGTTAGACGAGCTAAAATGCTGGGAAGAAGAATGAACAACCTCCACAATGTAGGACCTCTTCACTTAGAAGAGAGTACACTCTGGGTTTTATTTAGAGACAATGCCAAGTAAATGAAAAACAGCAGCAACCTGGGAATGTTTCTAAATTTTAAAAAAAGTGAAATAACCAAAGGAGGATAACAGAAAAAAGGCAGAAAAATTCTATTGAAGTGGCTATAAGATCTTTGTAACTATAATACGCCCCCAAGCTAAAATGGCTGTAGATTTATGTGCTTGGAGACCTCATCCCTCCTACTTCAGATTTATTACTAAGGGGGCCAGAGAGAAATCTTGAAATAGGTGAATTCTAGATTATAAAACTCTCCAAGAACACATCCTTGCAAAACAACAACAAAAAACACAAATAAACTAACAAATTAAAAAATCAGTGCAACTGCCTTCTATTTTATTCAGAAATTTTGCATCTTTACTTATGAATATTTGGGACCAGTGGTCCCAGTGTTTTTTCCTAAGCCTATATACACATGTGCAAGCATGTGCTCCTAAACAGACCCAGAGTCCTACTATAAATATCACTTCATTCATTCTGTGTGGGCAATTAAATGAAATCTTCCTTTTAAAATCTTATTTTAAAAATTAAATATATATATTGGTGTTTCTGCTAAAGCCCACAGTACTTCTTTATTCCCTCAGTGGTAATAACCAGCTGCTCACAGTCTTTCATATAAAAACCATCAGGAACCTGAAGAGTGTTCTAATTCTCATTCTACTCCAAGCTGAGTTCTCTCACCTTTCTCATAAGTCTAACAACTATTTTATTAGTGTGGTGACTCCCTTCTAAGTATCTCCCAGTTTTTCACATCCCTCTTGAGTCTCAGAGCCTGAAAATAATGGATGTTGAGAGGAAGTAGAATAATTACAGTCAGGCTTCAGAGTTGGTTACTTCTTCCTCCAGAAAAACTGGACCTGTGAAGATGCCAAGAACTCCTATGTCTGCCCAAGCCAGGGAGGTAGGTGGTCAGAACCTCCTCATCTGTCCCCCTATCTGGATTCCCAATTAGAATGGATATTGTTACAAGCTAGTTTCAACAATATTCACAGCAATATTCACAAGCCAATTGTTTTTAAAGTCTTTCTATTGTATACCCAGAAAGGATATTGTTTTTCAGCTTACAAGAATCAAGGCAAAGTGAAGGGTGTAAATAAACTTAGTGACTTTCCACTTATGATTGACTGTTCAGGGGAAAAAAAGAAAGAAAGCAAAAGGGCAAGGTTGGTATAATATTTGAAAATAAATAATAATGGCAAGAATATTTGCTTCAAGTTGAATATGTAATAGAAAGATGAGTAGATGCTGTATTTAAAATAGTATAATGTTAGTATTGAGTATCCACAGTAAGACCTCAAATATCCCTTTTAATAACGCACATTTAAAACACAGATTGCGCTGGGCATGGTGGCTCACTCCTGTAATGCCAGCATTTTGGGAGGCTGAGGAGGGTGGATCACCTGAGGTCAGGTGTTGGAGACCAGCCTGGCCAACATGGCGAAACCCTATCTCTACTAAAAATACAAAAGCCGGGCATGGTGGCAGGTGCGTGTAATCCCAGCTACTCGGGAGGCTGAGGCAAAAGAACTGCTTGAACCCCGGAGGCAGAGGTTGCATTGAGCCGAGATCGTGCCACTGCACTCCAGCCTGGGCAACCAGAACAAGACTCTGTCTCAAAAAATAAAAAAATTTAAAAAAGGAAAAAGAAAACAAAACACAGATTGCGTTGGAATATTTTAGTGCAATGCAGTGGGGAAATAAAGAACACTATCTCAATGGGCAAAGAGTCTTCATCTCTACATTTAGAAAAGCTGGAGGAAGTTTTCCAAGATCCTGTTTGACCTCTCTTTTCTTCAGAATGCATCTTGGAAAATGAATTTTAAAAGCAAGGTACTGTTCTGCAGCCCTCATCAAATCCCCTTGTATCTCCTCTGCTGAATTTGGGGAAGGAAGAAGACACTCACCGCACTAAAGAAAGCCAGACCATTGGGAAGTATGTCAATATCTTCAGAGCCAGCTTCTGTAGGTTTAAGGAACAGATAAATGTCATGTTCAAGTTCTGTTATTTGTTACATAGAGCATAACTGGGACTTTGTTTACTTTATCAGAGTGACTGTATCTTTAGGGATGGTTCTGATGTTTTTTCCAAGGAACCATTCTTTTTAATAAATGTCAGTTTAAACCCCTTCCTGAAGTGAACTTCTGACTTTAAATGTTAGATATTTTATGTTTACTCAAATCAAAGTCAAGTTATCACCACATTTCCAGCTATAATACAGAAAAAGTTGACATCTGTACACTCTTATGATAAACATCCAGATGTCCGTATAAAAGTAATTGACATCAGGGGAATATTACTTTCTGAAGGAAGGGCTCATAGGCATTTAACCATGCAAATATCCTTGTCCTCTTCTTTGCTCATTCAATCTGAAGCAAACAGACATCTTTCTCATTAACAGAGGTAAAACACCTGGGATTATATATTCCTTCTTTTAAAAACAGTGCCTACTTGTTCTCATAAGCAAAGAAAGCTTTTCTATTTAATCTTTAAATTTAGGCTTTAAAGAAAAAACTAGCAGAAGAAAATTAATGAAAAATACCATGCACCTAAGCCAGTTGAAGCTTCTCACTACTGTCTCTGAGGCAGGCTACAATTACTATTGATTGTTTATTGATTGTCTGCAGTACACTCCACACAGCACAGCAAATAATTAGACATAAGACTTTCCCAGCAGTCTCACTGTATAAATTCTACAGACAGATAACAGACCCAAACACAAGAAAAGAAGAATAAAAATGGCCTAGATTAAGCCAAACCATGACACACTCTTTGAGTCTACAAAATCCAATCTTCCTCTTTCAGACTTCTCCATAGGATTTCTTCAAGATTATTTCTAGGTTGTCAAAACCAAACAGCATCTATCTATCCAGCCATTTTGGTCTTGCTTCATGAGTTTGCATTTAGCCAGTTGCCTCCAGTGTTGCTTGCTCCATCGTAGTGCAGAAAAGCAAAACAAAATAAAAATGCCAAGAACTTCACATTGTAAAGATGACCCATCTGCCTGCTCCTCACAAAGAAGATACATAGAAATAAGCTTAAGCATGGCATAGTGGAGGGGTTCTCAATCTGGGGTCTGTGGATCCCTTTTGGGCTTCAAAGCATCTGTGAACCCTCTGAAATTCTATGCAACGCAAAATGTCTCATGTATGCACACATGAGAATGTTTCTGTTAAAAGGGTCCCTGATTTTCATCAGATTCAAAAAAGAGACTGTGATTCCCCTAAAAAGGTTCAGAACGACTAGACTCCAGTTCCACAGTGGTTGTCCACCGATAATAAGAATCAGGGGAACACTACACTACATACACATGTATACACAGCACATATGCATGTACACACACACACACATGCACACGCACACGCACACACACAGAGAATTCTAGTCCAGGTTTTGCTTTTCAGTCCTATTTAGTAGAAGCTCAATTAATTAAAATTTGTTTTTCCTGAAAATTATTTTTAAAAATTTAATTTCCATGTATACAATGCTTACACACATGGAAAAAGAAAGGATATATAGAAAAAAATAACTATGCTTCTTTGGGTGATAGGATTATGAATTATTTTTATTTTTCTTTATCCTTTGTTTAAAGTTTTCTACAAAATGTTATATTTTTTAATAATTAAGGAAAGAGAAATCTTTTTTTAAAAGAAATACATTTACTTCAACCATATTGTAACTTCTGTTTAACTCCATTGTCTAATTCCAATGGAAAAAAATGTCTCCATCTGTAGCCTGCTTTGGAATATTTTCCAGATCTGCTCCCCTGTCATCATGTCTATAGCCACTACTGCAGGAACATTTTATCACTGCATATCCCCAATTTTTTGTGATTACGTCAAGAGCAGTCAATGCTAGAGAAATTTTTGCTCCTCTAATTTAATGATAATAACTATCATACTTAGGTACACCAAGTACCAGGCTCCATGTAAATACCCTGCATACAATATCTCATATGATTTCATAATACTAAGAGCCAGTATGATTATCTTTTGTTTTAGAGTAAGACTATGGAGGCTTTGGAAAAGTTAAGCAATTGCTCAAGGTCACAAACTGGGAAGCTGGAACTCAAAGCCTTTGGTCTGACTTAAAAGCAAACAAAATATTCAAGCTAGAATTTACTGAATTTCCTCTGTCAGAAACATCCCCTGATTCCTCTGTAAAGCCACTTCCTCGTAAATTCAATTGTGTCAATTCCATATGTTGTCTTTTTCCCCTAAAGTTTTGCTTCCATGCCTCTCACCAACATCTGTACCAATGAATATCCTGCACTTTTCTTTAAAACCTCTTTCAAAACCTTTTCTTTCTTTTTCGTATTTCAACTTATTTTATTTCAAAACACACTTAATAAATCTTTACTTTTTTATTCTAGTGATATACATTAATTTCAACATTGCATTCCAGTTGATATTTATGTAAATATGTAAAAACTTAATGTGGACTGATTTGGCACTGTTTGTCACTCTTATTGTGTGCTTGACTCTCTCCCTCCCCTTCATTGGTTCTCTCTCTTTAAACTTTTTATTATAGGAAATAGACACAAATAGAGAGAATGGTGTGGTGAACTCTTATATACCCAGTACCCACCTTCCACAGTTATTAGCTCATGGCCAGTCTTGTTTCCCTTGCAGTCTTACCACTTATCCTCATCCTGTGTTATTTTAAAGCAAATCCCAGGCATTGCATTATCCCTAACTATATTTATACAAACCACAATATCATTATTACACCTAAAAATTCACAATAATTCCTCAATATCATCAGAAATCTAGTTAGTGTTCAAATAGCCAATCACTTTTAAAAGGTGTAGCTTTAAAAAATTTACAGTTTGTTTAATTCAGAGTCCAGGTAAGGTCCCACACATTTCAATTGATGGATGTGTCTCTTATTTCTTTTAATCTACACCATGTCAGTCCGTTATTGCCTGTGGGCAGGGGACTTAGCTCCCTGGGTGCACTGAGAGCTTTTGGTAGCCAACACTCAGGGAAGCTGGGGGGATGTGGGAAGGGCATCCACTGCATCCACTGCTTAGGGGAATTAGGGGGAGAAATTCCAGGCACAAGGAACAGCATGAGCAAAAACCCACGAATGGCACAGCGCAGCACGCCAAACCCTTTCTTTAGAAAGTCTCCTAGCTTATCACATTTAGTTTCAGTATCTTATTACTTTAGCAATTATCTGTGTCAGAGGTGGCCAAGTGTTCACCAGCATCCATGTTCCCCTTCTTCCTTTTTAGCCTTTTTAGCAATAGGCACGTAGCAACATAGCTATAGATAACATATCCCACCCTTTCTGGCTGACAGATGTGGCCATATGTCTAAGTTTTGGTCAATAGGATGTGAGAATACAATATATATGCAACTACTGGGTAGAAAAAAAATCTATATAAATTTTATTTCTACCCCTTCCTGCTGGGAAATGGCAACAAGCAGAGTTCTAGTCTTAGACGAAGATAGCAGTGTTGCTTTATCAGCATTTGCCCCTGAATGACCACATGGAACACAGTCACCCAACTACCCTAGGCCATTCGCTTACCTTAAGACTGATGGGAGAAAAATAAAAATAAACTTATCTATTTTCTAAGCCACTATAATTTTGTAACAGCAACTCATCCTTTACTATACCCAATAGAGTATCCCATATGTAATGTAATGTATTATTTTCTACTTTTCTGGTTCACTCATCAAGTATATATATTAACCACCCTGGGAAAAGACACTATATTGGAAAGTGAATTTGCAAAAGTTGCTTAACCTCTTTGAGCCTCAGGTCCTTATCTGTTAGAAAAAGAAAAGACGTATCTATATCTCACAGTGGTTTTTTGTTTTGTTTTGCTTTGTTTTCCTTTTCTCCCATCAGTAGACTGTAAAGTACTTGATTATAAGGGTTACAGACTTTAATGCTTTTCCCCCCCCAATCTCCCAAGCAGCAGTTATTGTAAAGGTCTTGATTGCCAAGTGCATAAAATTGTTAGTTATCTTGAGAAAGACAGTCCATTCAAATTTTGAAGGCCAGACATTTAGAAAATAAGATTTTTAAACTTTTAAGCCTCAAATAAACTAGCTCTTGACATTTTAATTTTTAATATGCAGGTGTTAATCTGGCAAATCTTGGGTGTATAAAAGCTTAGTTTCTGTCTGTAAGATACACTGGGAAGGAATTTTTAAAAAGGACTAAATAGTGAACTTACTTTCTGCCCCACAGAAGGCACACATCCTGTATGATATGTAGTCAATAACTATGATTTATTAAAACAGATACAATATGATACGATATATATAAAGCACCCAAAAGCTGCACATAGTTCACTTCCAGTGATGGTGACTGAAGCACTGTAGTGTGTGCATATGTATGTGTGTGTTGACGGGAATCAAGGGCAAGGTGGAAGGAGGGTTCTCCTCTTAGAGGGATGAGTTGGCCTCAAGTGCATAGCTACTACTGTTTTCAAAACAGAAAATAAGAAACAGCCCTTCTCTATCATAAAAAGTTGCTTTTGCCTGTATAGAAACGTGTGTCCAACACATTGTTATTGCTTACTGTCAAAGACTTGTGAATAAGTAACTGTTGTTAAAGATATATAACCACAAGTTATTATTAACCATTATGCATCACTAACATAGCGTTTGACAAATGTTCATATGGTGTGTGCTAACCACAGGGCAAAAGCAAAAAAGCAAAAAAAAAAAAAAAAAAAAAAAAAAAAAGGCACAATTCTAATTAGATCTAAAAATGTATCCCAAATGTGCTTCTAATCACTCATCCTCTCCGCTCTGTTGCCTTCTGAAGTGCCTCAGAGGCATTTAACACTTCACAAGAGGGGCCATAGGTGACATATTTCCTCATTCTTTCCAATTCCAGACAGCAGCTCACACACATCACAACATAAAGGTCACAAACATAGACAGATGCCTGTTCAGAATACAAATGTTGCTGGGCTTGTTTTTCTCTGAGGAGTGCTCCATCCCAGTGAGTTGTAAGAAGAATGCACTTGGCAGTCTGTCATGTAACATGGCTGGTTGTGCCCTATTGTCTACTCTGAGACTTGTATTCACAGAAGGTGGGCTTCCCAGGGCCAAGGGCTGTTTAATAATGTGACAATTATTAACTCAGCAGCAAAAGTAACCTAAGAGATCACTGGCCCAACCTCCCACCCTTGCCCAACATCTTTTACTAATGCCATCTGGCTTTTGCTGAGTGACCAGTTCTGAGAGGTCTCCTCCTGATTGCAGCTGGAAGGCAAGATGAAGCTGCTAAGTTACTTGGGACTCTTGAACTGTCTGCAGGATCCAGCACAGATGTTGTCAATCTGCTATCTGTTATGAGTTTGCCTCCTCCCACTAAGTGTTTGGGCAATTGAAAGAAAGAAGGGAAATTCCAGGACAGCCAGCCAGTCTAGGGGATGGGAGGTGGAACCGGGGAAACACAAAAGTATCAATGAAAAAAAGGAGAAAGAACACATAGGAAACAGATGCCTAAGGAATGAGAGGCAGAGCAACCTGAGGAAGCTGATTTAAAAGAAGAAAACAAGGGAGGCAAGCAGGGGATTTGTAGAGAAACTCTGAAGGCTGCACTGTCAAGTGATGGTTTATTTTTACTAAAAGAGTGCTGAGAACCCCGTCTGTAGTGAATGTGGTTACAACTATGAGGTACCGAGTTTATTACTGTTGCCAACTTGAGAGCAATTTAGCAATGACTGTCAAAACTTTAAACACATATCCTAAGGGAACAACAATCCCATTGTTAAGGATGTACTCTACAGATAAACAAATGCAATAGCAATGATGTTCACTGATCTGTTCATAGTTGCAAAAAACTGTAACAACCCAAATGTACATTAAAAAGGGACTGGTTAAATAAATGATGGAATGTGAAAATATTAAAAAGAACAAAGTAACTATATATGCTGATGTGGAAAGCTGCTCACACTGTTTTAGGAATGAAGCAGGTTGTGAAATATTTACACTAAAATTCTGTTTGTGAAAAAAAGTCAATATATTTGTTTGCATATGGACTGAAACTATCAGGAAAGATAAAAAGCTAGTTTTGAAATATTATACATAGTTTGACCCCATTTATATTTTTAAAAATTATGTAAAGGAGTATTCATAAAAAGACAGAAAAAGATGCAAGGACACTCAAAACTTGTTTAACAATGTTACCTATTCCAAGAGGAGAACATTGCCATGTAACCTGAGTTTTAATTTCTAAAGAATAAAACAAAATATTAAATTGTCTCTCCTACCTCTAGAGACGGATGTTGTTATAAACGACTAGAAGGGACCCAATGACAGTCTATTTGTTTCCACACTGTGGCTCTCAGAGTAAGATTATAAATAAATGGTTCCAGGCTTTTTAAAGTCTAAAACCTTCAGTCTAATCACAAACTCATCATTATAGGTAACAAATACAAAAGCCAATTTTGCCTAAGGTCACATTGTGGCAGAATAGAACTAGAAACTAGATATTTTGACTTCTAATTCTTTTTGTTTCTAATCATACCATGAACTATATCTAAGGAAAGCCAATATTGGCTGGGCTCAGTGCCTCATGCTTGTAATCCCAGCACTTTGGGAGACCAAGTTGGGAGGATTGCTTGAGGCCAGGAGTTCAAGACCAGCCTGGACAACATAGCAAGACTCTGTCTCTACAAAAATAAAAAACTAGCCATGAGTGGTGGCATGTGCCTGTAGTCTCAGCTACCCAGGAGGATGAGGCGGGAGGATTGCTTGAGCCCAGGAGGTGAGGGCTGCAGTGAGCCAACATTGCACTACTGCATTCCGGCCTAGGTGACAGAGTGAGGCCACCTATAAAAAAAAAAGAAAATTTTAAAAAAAGGAAAGCCAATATTTACTGCTCATTGATAATTTAACAACAGTTACTATGAGTCTATTATGTACTAGGGACATGTACTTAGTAGATGACAAAGGGTAAAAGACAGCAAGACACGGACTCTACCTTGGAGAAAAACTGCAAACACGCCAGAGAGACCCTCAGTGCTGGAGAAGAATCTGGACAGATCCCTCCTTATCTATAGCAAAACTAGGGCTTGCTCTTAGGAGCCCCTCCTCAAGGACTCAGGCTCCACAATACATCCTACATAAAGTCAAGGGAAGAGGGAGACTCTCCTCCTCTGCAGTGACAGCTTAGAAGATAAAATAAACAGAAGTTTTTATAATACATATTGTGACGTGCCGGTACATTAGTCCGTTCTCACGCTGCTAATACAGACATACCTGAGACTGGGTAATTTACAAAGGAAACAGGTTTAATTGACTCACAGTTCTGTGTGGCTGGGGAGGCCTCAGGAAACTTACAATCCTGGTGGAAGGTGAAGAAAACACACCCTTCTTCATATGGCAGCAGCAAGGAGAAGTGCCGAGCAAAAGGAGGGAAAAGCCCCTTATAAAACCATCCGATCTCGCAGGGCGCGGTAGCTGAAGCCTGTAATCCCAGCACTTTGAGAGGCCGAGACGGGTGGATCACGAGGTCAGAAGATCCAGACCATCCTGGCTAACACGGTGAAACCCCGTCTCTACTAAAAAATACAAAAAACTAGCCGGGCGAGGTGGCGGGCGCCTGTAGTCCCAGCTACTCGGGAGGCTGAGGCAGGAGAATGGCGTAAACCCAGGAGGCCGAGCTTGCAGTGAGCTGAGATCGCGCCACTGCATTCCAGCCTGGGCGACAGAGTGAGACTCCGTCTCAAAAAATAAATAAATAAACAAACAAACAAACAAACCCATCAGATCTCATGAGAACTCACTCACTACCATGAGAACAGCAGCACAGGGTAACCACCTCATGATTCAATGACCTCTCCACTGGGTCCCTCCCACGACACATGGGGATTATGGGAACTGCAGTTCAAGATGAGATTTGGGTGGCGACACAACCAAACCATATTGGTCAGTTACATGTTAGCCATAAGATAAGATCCTAGTTACAGAGTAGTGAGCAGAGTAAATGCTGTCACTGCCTACATAAAGCTTCCTTCACTAGCTGATCACGAGGCTCACAGAACACAGACTGCAGCGGCCATACCTGACAAACAATACAGACTTGACAAAAATAGTTCAGAGAAGTCACAAAACAAGCAAGAAATCAAATGCTAAACATAGAATTACACACAAAAAAGAATAATTTACAGTGACGGTAGAAAAGAAGAATAGAGGGTGCATGAGATCAAGAGGTTGACCAAAGAGGTTTTTGTTGATCCAATGTGATTTATCCACTGGAAAACAGTAATTTCATGCTAAAATACCATTAATGAGTGTTTTAATGTTAATGGCCAAAAAATGCAATGTTCCCAACAAGCATTTTCACATACATACCAATTCCTTTAATCAGGTGGCAGTTTGGAAGGTCTACAGACTCTACTTCTCTCGAGGCTTTAAGTCGATTTCTGTTACAAAAAATATATATATATTTGTTTATGTATTCCCTGCTTTGTTTTAGAAAGAGTTTAAAGAGGCTTGCAGCAATACATAAAACACAGCGTTTTAAGTCTAAAGCAGATGAAAGAGAAAATAGAAAAACAAGGGTAGGAACATAAAACTGCACCAGAAATGAAGTTAAAACAAAAAGGCCTATTGCAAAGTTCTATATACTGATACGGGTTTTTTTAAATTTTAAAGCCAATAACTCAACCAATAAACCTTATAATGCAAGTTCCTATCCAAATGTAAACACAGCACCAGCTCACATTTCTCACAGTGTTGGTGTTGTGGGAAAAGAGTTCCAGATGTAGAACCAGAAGCCCTGTCTTCCTTCTGAAGAGTCAAACAATGAAAAATGACTCCAAGCCTCACACAGAGACTGCAAAGAAGCCAAGAGAAAATGGCATTGCTCGGAGCCTGACACACCAAAGACATCCCACAAATAGTTAACTAACAAAAAAGAGAAGGTAGCATCCCTATCACAGTATTTTTTTAAATAAGAATTTGTTTATCTTATTTCAATAGCTTTTGGGGGTACAAGTGGTTTTTGGTTACATGGATGAGTGATATAGCAGTGAATTCTGAGATTTTAGTGTACCCATCCATGACAGCATTTACTGGAGTAGGAAGGATGGAGAACACCAACTAGTTTTGTAACTACTTTAGCAAAAGTGTTGTATATCCAGAAAATTAAAAGGAGGAAATAATAAGAGAATGTTGAACTCTAATAGGATATCTTCCCCCTCCCTCTCCACTCTAAAGGGCCGGGAAGCAGTTTGGGGCAACACCTGTGGGATCTTTGGTTTTGAACGCCACATACCATTGGCTTTCCCTTCTCCTCTCACATTTTTTCACCTTCTCTGTTCTCTAGAGCCATAAATAATAAAAATAGCACCTTATAGAAACTTCACATTTTTCAGTGGTTCCCACATACCATACATTTAAGAGACAAAATAGCTATTTGCCGTGTGTTCTTCTCCTGTGCATATCCCTGACAGTTTCTGAGGTCTAGACACTGGGGAAGGCTTCTAGAGTATGGCGCAGGCTACCGGTTTCTTCTAAATAACCCAGAACTACTCATAGTTTGTACCAACTACACATTTTGGCAATTCATATCATACACAAAGTTTCTAATTAAAATGTTAATCAGTATGTATTTGAAATCATGTAACTTAAATAATATTAAATCTTTCAAAACAATATAGCAATAAGGCAAAAAGTATAAATAAATCAATATTTAAATATAATAAAAATATGATGCATTAAATGTATTAAATAATACAAATTTTTAAATAAAGCATTAAAAAATACAATAAATCTCACTCCTACGTGTCACAGAAGTGATTCAAGAGAGGAAAAATAAACTAGAAAACCAAATACTACATGTTCTTACTTTAACTGGGAGCTAAACAATGGTGCACATGGACATAAAGATGATGATGGTAGACACTGGGGACTACTAGAAGAGGAAGGGAGGGGAGTGGACAAGGGCTGAAAAACTATAGGGTACTATGCTCACTACCTGGGTGATGGCATCATGTTCCCCAAACCTCAGCATCACACAATATACCCATGTAAAACCTGCACATGTACCCCTTGAATCTAAAAAAAAAAATCGAAATTATAAAACAAAGAGAGAGAAAAAAAAAAGTTTATGTAGCCTAATGTGGTAGTAATCTTAATTGTGATGATGACGATGACACTCGTGATAATCATGGGTAGTCAAAGGAAATAAATAACAAAACACGTATAATTTACCGCTGTTCTAAGTGATTTACCTCCATGCATTCATTTAATTCTTCAAACAACCCTATAAATTCATTTAATTCTTCAAACAACCCTATAAATTAGGTGGCATTATTCCAGTTTTAAAGATGAAAAAACTGAATCAGACAAAACAATTTTCCCAAGGCTCAACTTAGCCAGAAGTGCTGGAAGCAGGGGAGTTTTTGCTTTAAACTACTCTGTACTTTTCTCAGAAAGAAGTAAAAGGATCTGTGTTCTTGTCTTAGCAGTGAAATTGCCATGACCCTTGGCAGGTCAGTTAATCTCTATAGGTGTCAGTCTTCTTTATGGATAAAATAAGCATGAGCCTAAAACACCTCCAAGATTCTACTAATGTTATATGACTCCAGAAACAGATGCAGCTACAAAGCAATAGGTTATAACTGCTGTTTGTACACTAAGTTTTAGTATCAAGCATTGGTTTGGATGTCAATTTTACACAACTTACTACTATGCCTATTTGACTATACAAAAATAGGAATAACGATGTTTACCATCTACCTTTTTCAAAGATAATCTCTTTGGATTAAATACAATCTGTTCAAAGTAACACATTCCGATGTGATTGGAAAGTTTAATATGAGCTTCCGGTTTCAGAGTCAATTTAGGTTTGCATAAATAATTGATGCTAAATAGGGCAATCTTTTTCAACTAGTTTTCTTGTACAATATCATGTTTTGATATGCAGCCTACCTGCTATTAACATGGAAGAGTTACGTGAGGGTTGTGCATAACTTCCACTTAACTGATTTTTTTCTTGGCTTTCCTTTTTGATAAAAGAAAATGGGGGTTTTGCCTCTATCCTTCCTGGACCATTAAGACTTCCAAATTTCTTCAGTTGGAAACTGCCAGACGTTTTCCCTGGCAGAACAATTAGTTCCCTGCTTGTTAGTGGACTTCTGTTTTCTGGGTGGCAGACCGTAGGGGCTGACAAAATTCACGCCATTCCCACCCCGCTTTCTTTCTCCCTTGCTGCTTCCATTGTAGTGGCGGGCAAAGCAAATATTTGCTTTCCCAGACTCCCCTGTATTGAGATGTAATCATATGACCCAGGTTTTGGGGAAAGATACTGTGTTCTGGATACAAAGGAGAGTCATGAGAAGACAGCTAGCTGGCATCACTGTCTCCTTTCTTCATGATTTAAACACACATGTAGTGCTTGAGACTGCAGTAGCCATTCTGCATCCTTGAGAAAGATACAGCTATAAAGTCAATAGGGAGAGATCAAATAATGAAAATATATGAAGAACCCAGTTCCTTGATATAATCACTGGCTCAACGAGCAAGCTCTATACTGGGTCACCTACAGAGGTGTTTGTCACGTGAGGAAAATAAATCCCTCTTCGAATGAACTACCATTAATCTGATGTATGTTACTTGTGGCTGGAAGCAAGCCTCACTGGCATCAGATTTAAGAAGTTTGTGTATTTAAGAAATACACATATTTCTCTCAATATAGAGAAAGCTATACAAACCTTTTCGGATTAGATTAATAAGCCTAAAAGTATTCATGTAGAAAAGCACGACATAAATGGTATAAACACATATAAGTGATGATATGAGAGGAGGAACACTCTACTTCGGCCAGAGCCTATTTATTCCCTAACACTTTTATGTCTATAACATGCTTATGACTGTGCTAGGTCAGAGATGCATGGCTATTGCCATTCTGCTGTCAGGCAGGCATCACTAATCAATAGCCGCACTCTCCATTTAACCCAGAGCCAGCCTCAGACACACTGTTTCGCAACCACAGGGAGTCTGTTAAAACTGACACTCAAAAGGAAAGCTATTTGCCTTCTCTATTTTAGGTTCCTTTTGTTTTTCTTTCTTTTCTTCCTCATTACAGTTATTTATTAATTATTTCTTCATCACAAACCTATGGTAGGTAAAATACAGGAAACAGTATCTGCTGGCTTCCTTCATTGGTGTCACAATCATTCCCCAAGTGACCCCTATGGAGTCCAGTGACCAAGGAATCCATGAGTAGAATTCAGGGATCCATGAACTTGGATGGGGGAAAAATACATCTTTATTTAAACCTCTAATTCAAATTGAGTATTTCCTTTGATGATGAGTGTACACAACAAACCACAATACTATTAGTAGTATTTGTGATTCTGTCACTAATAGAAATTACAGATACTTTTCTATCGCATTTCAGTTGTAGATAGCTCAAAGTGCTATTTACATTCATAGCTACTTCAAAATATCTGTTAGACATTTACCTACCTCTAGATCCATTTAAGGGTTTAATTAAAAAAGCATATTATATCATAGATTTTAAAATAGTTTGGTAGCAGTACTTAAGTATAATTGGTTTCCTTTGTAATTGTACATATTTTATTTTACTCATTTAAAAACATGATGCTGAGAAGGAATGAAGGCTTCAATAGACTGCCAAAAGGATGTATGGCACAAAGGTTTAAGGAATTTTGCTTGAATTTCATTGTCTTCATAGATGACATTTATTGAGCTGACTGTGTGCCTGGCATTGTTTTAAGCATTCTCATAGTCCCACTGTGGAGTAGGTAGTTCCCCATCCTACAGATTAGAACACCAGGGCACAGAAAAGTGAAATAATCAGTCCAAGTTTTCAGGTAAATAGTAGAGCTATGAATGAACTCAGGCTACCTGTTCACAAAGCATGAACTCTTAACTAACAGTCATTAGCATGAAATCAATCTCAGTTTCTTTCATTCAGGAAACAGCAGTACCCTTCCAGAGGAGAATGAGACCAGGGGCTGCTAGCTATTATCTGGTCTCACGGCAGGTAGCAGTAAGGGTGCACCATGCTATGGTGCCAATATGCCCCTGAGCAAAGTGGGAACACAGTGTTACTATCAGGAGTTTCTTTGTGCCATACTTCTCTGGTTTTGAATTTACACACAACTGCTGGGGCTTTATCTCCTATGTGCAAGTGATATAGAAGCCAGGGCTTTATCTTTTATGTATAGCCTTGTAAAAACCCTTTGGAATTCACCCCTTGAACTCTGGCAATACTTGCATTAAGTTACTAGGAATTTGTGCTTAGGCCTGTAAACCTAGGGAAAATTTGCTCCACTGGCAGAGAAGCTAGAAGACTGTGGGGAGCTGGGGCCAACTTATTTGGAATCAGGAGACCTGGCTGAGGGGACAGGTTCAGCACTAATCATTCATTAATTATATTATTGAATAATTATATTATTCTGTTGAACTAACTAGTTAACCTCTCTAACCTCAGTATTTACAGTTATAATGTAGAGGGGAAGATATCTATGAAGACTGGATGAAGGCATAAAAGTAAAAGAGCTTTCTGTCCAAATGTCAGTAAATGTATATTTTGGTTTAATATAAAGAAATTTGGCAGGGCTCAGTAGCTCACACCCATAATCCCAGTGCTTTGGAAAGTTGAGGCGGGAGGATCACTTGCAGCTAGAAGTTTGAGATCAGCCTGGGCAACTCAGCAAGAACCCTGTCTCTACAAAAAAAAATGTATTTTTTGTTTTTTTGAGACAGAGTCTCGCTCTGTCGCCAGGCTGGAGTGCAATGGCTCACTGCAACTTCCACCTCCCGGGTTCAAGCGATTTTCCCGCCTCAGCCTGCTGAGTAGCTGGGATTACAGGCATGCGCCACCATGCCCAGCTAATTTTGTATTTTTAGTAGAGATGAGGTTTCACCATGTTGGTCAGGCTGGTCTTGAACTCCCAACCTCAGGTGATCCGCCCACCTCAGCCTCCCAAAGTGCTGGGATTACGGTAATGAGCCACCGTGACACCATGCCCAGCCGTGTTTTTTTAAATAGCCAGGTGTGGTGGTGCATGCCTATAGTCCTCACTGCTTAGGAGGCTGAGGTGGGAGGATCACTTGAGCCCAGGTGTTCCAGGTTACAATGAGCTATGATTGTGCTGCTGCATTCCAGCCTGGGAGAGAGAGCAAGATCCTGCCTTGAAGAAAAAAAAAAAAAAAAAAAAAAATTAAAGATAGATTAAAAAAAGAATAAAGAAGTGTTTACACTTTTGACACACTGACCAGCACACAAGAGTCACCTAATAAACGATTTAAAGGATGGTGGTTTAAAAGAAAAAAAAAAAAAAAGACTGCTGCTTCAGAAGTAGAAACAGACCACATAGCTTCTTGTGGGAATTGTCATAAAAGGTGCCAGGCAGCAAGCAGAACATTCACATGGGTACTCTGGGGGTTCCTGCCCACGCTTAGGTCTCTGATGCACTCAAGCCTCATGATTCATCCACAGCTGCGTACCTTGACACCAGGAACTGGCCTGGGAATATTTGTATACTGTTATTTTCTCCTTTATTGCTCAACTAGGGAGGGGTGGAAAATGAGGGTGTGGAATCCCAGTTACAGTTTAGAAGAAGAAAGACAGCTTTGATGACATTTATCCCTCTAGGACATCCTTATACTAAAAATTGAAGTGGGCAACCTAGGGAGAGAAATAACTGTCTGTCTGGGGAGAGAAATTGCCAAAGCACCATCTCTAAATATTGAATAATCAAACAGTAGGTATCAGATTAAAGCAAAAAATCAAACATAAAGCCTCTGTCTCTTCAACTTCCTCTGAAGAGCCTTTCCTTATGAGGAAGTGGGAACTTGCTTTTTTTTTTTTTTCTTTTTTTTTTGAGGGAGTCTTGCTCTGTTGTCCAGGCTGGAGTGCAGTGGCTCAATCTTGGCTCACTGCAACCTCTAACTCTGGGGTTCAAGCAATTCTCCTGACTCAGCCTCCCAAGTAGCTGGGATTACAGGCATGCACCACCACACCTGGCTAATTTTTGTATTTTTATTAGAGGCAGGTTTCACCATGTTGGCGAGGCTGGTTTTGAACTCCTGACCTCTAGTGATCTGCCCGCCTCAGCCTCCCAAAGTGTGGGATTACAGGCATGAGCCACCGTGTCCGGCTGAACATGCTCCTTTTTAAAACAGACTCTAAAGGTCACCAAATTCTGTAAACAGAAGGCACTCTACCATATGATAAAATACAGGGTACCCAGTTAAATTTTAATTTGAGATAAACAATGAATGATATTTCGGTATAATTATGTCCCAAATTCCACGCTTATGCTAAAAGTATGGTAAGTATTTCATACTTATACTTAAAAAAAAAATTATCTATCTGAAATTCAAAGTTAACTGGGTAACCTACATTTTTCTTTGCTAAATCCAGCCACCCAACATTCTCACGTCAGCCCATTTGGGGCTTCACATATCCAATAAAGTTATCACTTTATAAAGTCACTGCCCAATAAAGTGTATCACAGTCACATAAAGAAAAGTTGCATCAAATTGTAAAGTAGGCCGAGGGTGGTGGCTGATGCATATAATCCTATCACTTTGGGAGGCCGAGGCAGGAGCATCACTTGAGGCCAGGAGTTTGAGATAAGCCTGGGCAACAAAGTGAGACCCTGTCTCTGCAAGAAATAAAAGTAATAGCTGAGCATGGTAGCACGCATCTGTAGTCCCAGCTACTCAGGAGGCTAAGGAGGGAGGACTGCTTGTGCCTAGGAGTTTGAGGCTGTAGTAAGCTTTGATGTACCACTGTACTCTGGCTTGGGCAGCAGAGCAAGGCCTTGTCTCAAAATAAAAAACAAAGAAAAACAAAAACCAACCAAACAAAAACCTGTAAATAAACTATCCGGTGCATCTGTCAATAAGTTTTATTTACTTTTTCATTTTTTTTTTTTAGATTTGCAGCTATAACTTTAAAACCTTAAGATTAGTGAGAAGGGGAAAAATGTGACTGTTGAGAAAACTTCCAACTTGCAGAAAAACTGGTGGCTTACACATTAGTGACAACATAATAAGCTTGTAAATTTTGGTGGTCTTGTCTTTCAAACGGAGAGCAGGACAGATCATATACAAAGTCATCCAACTCATGAATGTTCTGTAGAGCACAATGGGCACTACCTAACATGAAAATTAAGGTCAACATGTCCATTTCCTACCCATGAGCATTCTTTCCTCAACTCTCACTGCCATCTCAGCCACCACACTCTTCCTCTTTGCATTGCTTTATCAGTAGATGAAACTACAACCATGGGACAGTAGAGCTGTGGCACAAACTCTGGCAGTACTTTTGACTTCTCCCTCATCCCTGGGGTTCCAGAATTTGGGTCCCTGTTATCGTCTCTGACCTACTGCAATACCTTAACCAGCTTCCCCCTGTCCGCTCTCTATTCTAGTAGTTCTCAACCTTGACTGCTCATTAGA
Organism: Macaca thibetana thibetana; assembly: GCF_024542745.1. Lineage (NCBI taxonomy): Eukaryota > Metazoa > Chordata > Mammalia > Primates > Cercopithecidae > Macaca > Macaca thibetana. The sequence continues at coordinate 74,859,789 of NC_065580.1, forward strand.
ATTATTAGGAGTGTTTTTAAAAATACAAAATACCACTGCTACTGTCAGCCACTGTTCTTACATTATGTACTTTCTTATTTACCTGTGAACCCTGAAGACACCTTGCCAAACAGTACATTATTCCATATCACATTTTAGTTATAATGAAAAATCTCTGGTAGGTAGACACCATAGTTTATAAATTACCAACTCAAATTTTGTTTATTTATTTATTTATTTTGTAGAGATGGGATCTTGCTATGCTGCCCAGGCCTGTCGCTAACTCCTGGGCTCAAGCAGTCCTCCAGCTTAGGCCTCTAACAGTGCTGGGATTGCACGTGTGGCTGTAGATTCTGATCCAGATCAGCTGAATCAGAATCTTTGGTGGTGCCACCCAGACACCGTCCCTCCAAGAGATTCTAATTTACAGAGAACCATTGCTCTATTCCAATCCCCCCTTCCAGGTTTATCTCTATAAAACACAACTAGTTACATTAAGTTCTTGTTGAAAAGCAAAACCCACCAATATTTCCCTTTTGAAGGACTATTGGGCCTATCAAAGTGGGGCCCCATTTTTCAACTTATATTTAATGGCCTCAAAACCTATCCTTCCCACCACCCTACTATTCTCATCTCCTGACTTTATGCTCCCTTCAAACTGGCCCATTTGCTAGTCTTCCAACTTCCCACCTTAGTCCCTTTGCTCCTGCTGCACTATGCATTTGGCATGGGCCCCTTCATGCCTGTATGTGTTGCACCCACCCTTCACGGTCAGGTCGAATGTCTCTTCCTCCTGGAACTCCACCTTCAGGGGATGTAATCTTTCCTCTTTAAGCCTATGGGGTTCGTTTGTGCCTGTCCTTAGGACATCCTAATTTATACATTTACTGTATTTTATTTCTCTCTTCCCCTGTATTAAACTCCATAAGGGTCGTAGTCTACTACAGGAGCCTAAGAGAGAGTATCACACATACCAGGCGCACAGTATTTCTGGAACTCTTTTGCATGAGGCCTATAAAATTTTGGTTGAGGCAGGGCAGGACAGCTCACACCTGTAATCGCAGCACTGTAGGAGGCCTAGGCCAGAGGATTGCTTGAGCTCAAGAGCTAGGGACCAGCCTGGGCAATATAGCAAGACCCCATCTGTACAAAAAATAAAATAAAACAAATAAAAAATAAACTTTGAGTTGGCAATTTATAAACTATGATGTCTACCTACCAGAGATTTTTCATTAAAACTAAAATGCGAGATGGAATAGTGTCTGCACTGTCTGGCATTCTGGCTTCAGGCTCCCCTTGTAAATAAATAAAAGTAAGAACAGTAGCTGAATATTTCAAGTGTCTTTGATCTACAGCTGAAGTGTTTCTCAAACTATGCAGAAATGGGTGGAGAACAACTTTATTAAAGACGGGGCTCGTTTGGGCAACAAGGAGAAGCAGCACCAATGACCTGAAATAAATCTTCATAATTAAAGTTTCAATGCATGAGTAGTCGTTTTGTTTTCAGGTTTGGCCCTTGAGTAATTGTAAAGCATTCTCTTGTCAGCCTAAGCAGAAGGGAACTTTATTAGCAGCAAGGGCTTATCAACTTTCAAGAAAGTGTCGCGATTCACTCCAAACTTTGCTAGTTTTTTCACTAGAAGAGGAGAGTCGGGGTGATGGGGTTCAAGCAGCTGGGGGAGGGACGGCAATCAAAAATTCTCCAACCCCGGCCGCAGGGCCGGTCCCGCAGGAATCCCTCCCCCAGCCTGCGCCCTCCCCGCACCACGCGGCCACCCCCAGCCTGGGGACCGGCGAGGAGGGGCGCGCGGGAGTCCCACCTACCTGAGTGCCAGAAGCCTCTCGCCCAGGAGCGCCAGCGCGATCCCCAGCAAGCCCACAGCCACCAGCCGCCCCATGGCGCGGAAGCCGGGCGCGCTGCCTCGCTCGGGCCTGGCCGGCAGCTCCGTGGGCGGTGCCATCTTCCCGGCTCGACAGTGCCGGCCGCGCTCCGCCCCGTCCTCCGCCTAGGTCGAGTCCCTGCGCCGGGGCCGCGGAGGCTCCGCCCTGGGCTTGGCGCTGGTCTTTGTCCTCACAAACTTATTTTCCCAGATACCTTCGGGACGGCCCTGACACGCCTTACTTTAGGCTCCTGACGTGAAACTTTGAATTCCTTCACCTCCTTTTTCAAACAACTCACCCGAAACCCTCTAGGAGCCCGCATACCTTTCTCGTTTCCCTAGTCTTCAAACACATTTCTCACTTGCTGTTCCAGTGAGAAACTTACAGAGAAAGCTGCTTTTGGGGGCGGGGGACGGTGGCCAACGGAGGGAAAGTAATGGGATGCGTCTTGTAAATATTTCACTTTGGAATCACTACTTTTTATAACAGGATGTAGTTGCAAAGAAAGAAAAATCCTGTGTCTCGTAATACTTTTTTTTTTTTTTAAACATGGTGTCGCTGTGTTTTAGGCTGGAGTGCATTGGCATAAGCACAGCTCACTGCAGTCTAGATCTCCCGGACTCAAGGGACCCACCAGCCTCGGCCTCCTGAGTAGCTGGTACCGCAGGCACGCACCATTACACCTAGCTAAGTGTGTGTAAGGTGTGTGTGTGTGGTGTGTGTGTGTGTGTGTGTGTGTGTGTAGACCGAGTCTTGCTGTGTTGCCCAGGTTGGTCTCAAACTCCTGGACTCAAGCCATCCTCCTGCCTCAGCCTCCCAAAGTACTAGAATTACAGGTATGAGCCACCATGCCCAGTCTCTATTAATACTTCTAGACTACAGACTTAAGGACTTAGACACATCTTTTTCATCCAAACTCAACTTAATGGGAAGAAGTGTAGTTTTTTTCTTTTCCTTTTTCACTCTGACAACCGTAACATGAAGGAATAATTTAAAATACAATTTTGAAAGAATAAAATGAAACTTACCCATCAAGATTGATACCATTACAATATATTAGTACATCTGAAATAAGTTTCTAATGCTTTTTCGTATTTAATTGCCACCCTACAATATGTAGGCAGAAATGGTCACACTTGACAATTTTTAACAATTATCAGTTTTATAAAGAACCAGTGAATAAAAGTAGATGCCAATTTCCCACCTGCCTCTCACCAAAAAACAAAACAAAACAAAACAAAAAAAACAAAAAAAAAACCTCTCTCTTCCTCTTTGTGTGTGTATCTCTGCTTCAGTCCTAAGGGATATTGGATTACACTGGATGGTAGAAAGAGAAGTAAGAAGTTGCCTTTGAAAGTCCAGGAGGCATTACCTTTTTTGTGTCGTGGACCCTTCTGGCAGTGGTGAGCCTGTGGTTAACTTCTCAGAATAATGTTTATAAATGCTTGCAATAAAATGCATAGATTTTCTCCTGTTTCATGAAAAAAAGAAAGAAAAGAAAAATAATTTTTTTAAGTGAATAAAATGTATAGATTGCAAAGAAAATCAATTACATTGTAAGAAAAAAAAATAACAGAGCAGTCTGAACTCTGTGAGGTAGGCAAAATTTATCAGGCCCAGAGTGACATGAGTATGGGATTTCAGTCACGCCCCAACACCCATGCCTGGGGACAGTTGTTTAAAGATATTTTGTTCCCGAGTAGCTGTCCCACCCATTATCTTCATATTCCTGAAATTTATGATACCAAGAATAAAGTATAACCAATCCACAGCTTATGTTATTTTAACGCAAAGAATTTAGGAACTGCCTCTTCCTTCCCCTTAAAAATCTATGTGTAACTACTGCTAATCAGCGTGTATATTTAGGGAAACTTGAATCTATGCTCCTGGGTTGCAGTACTCAAACTTGGCCCAAATAAACTCTCTACTTACATTAATTTTGCCTTAGCTTCAAAATTAAAGGTCGACAATTGAAATGTAATTGTTAAAATATCTAAAACATAATTTTTGCTATAGTAATGTGGTAATGTAATGTGTGCAACATTATTTAACATAGTAAATAACAAGATCTAGCAACATCCTTTTAAATAATGAGTGCAAATGTTCTTTCATGATACTGAAAACAACTGTAATTAAATAATGAAAATAATTGTCATTTCCATTAGTAACAGTCACGAGTACTGCAAATGCTTCTGAGGTTTGTCTGCTAGTTTTGTAGTTGAAGAAAATGCTAACTTCCATTTGAAATCAAGATTTTTTTTTTCTTATCTGAGGTCATTAATCCCTCTGAATTATCAATGGACAACTGGGTTAAGAACTCTGACATAGGCTAAGGCTATGACTGTTTAGAGAAGGGTGGAATCTCCTTCCTAGGACTATTTTGTTGTCAATCATTGAGGAAGAGAAGAGCCTCAGATACAAAATCAGAATTTAGGCCTGGCAAGGTAGCTCTTGTGTATAATCTCAGCACTTTGAAAGGCCCAGGTGGGAGGATCACTTGAGGTGGGGAGTTCAAGACCATCGTGGGCAACATAGGGAGAACCCATCTCTACAAAAACATTAAAAGTAACAAAAATAAATAAATCAGAATTTAGAAGAAAGACCTAAAGCAGAAGGGTCTTGGACTATTGCCTGGGCTTCTCTCTTAATCTCTTAGGCCCTGAGGGAAGTACACACAACTATGCCTCATGGATTCTGGGTCAGGAGCCAGGCTACAGTGTCTTTCCACAGGTTCCACAAACTGCGAAAACCACACAGATGGTAAATAAGAATATCCAGGTATGTCCTATTCTCTATGTCTGTTTCCATTTTGCTATTCCCAATTTGTAAAAAAGAGAAAAAAGTCATGTTCCTAATAGTCATGTTCTTCAACCTGGTTTCAGGTGACATTATAGGATTGGAGGTCTACATCTTTAGGATAGTCTCAGGACAGCAACAACAACCACCACCACCACCAAAACCAGCTTTTGTGCTGACTTTCCTTTCCTTCCGGGCCCATAGTAGGTGTCACTGATTGATTTTGGCAAAGTGTCTCATCACACCCAGACTTGTCCTCACAATTTGTTAAAACAACAACAAAAGGGAAATAAGAATCCCTGAGCTAGGGAACAGATTACAGTTCAGGATGAAACCTATTTGCCATCTTGGTGCTGGGTGGTCAGGGGGAACAATGCTCTGGGATTTAGCATGGAAGCATTTGCGATAATGAGCCAGGGCTTTCAAGTCCACCAAAGCTCACCCTCAGAGAATCAGAGAAACAGAAACCTTATTTTAACTTAATTAACATGACCAGTGAGTTCCCCCAATAATCTGTGTGAGGAATCTTCTACCCCCATATTCTTTCTCTTTCTGAATGTTGCTGTTGAAACAACTTTTGCAGAAGTAGTATCCATCTTTTCCCCCAGCCCCACCACCATCCTAGGGCTGGAATTGTCATTCCTCACATGGAGATGGAGATGAGGCATATTTTCTAATTAGGAAATCAGAAACCATTGTAAGAATGTTATAGTGGTTATTACATTGTATAGTATAGTTTAGCTGTCTTTTGAGATAACTAGGATGTTTGGCTACACCAAGAACATAACCCCTGGTTTATGTTTGTTTCCTGGGGAAAGTGGTTTCTGACTACCAAATAACCAAGTTACTTAATACAAAACAAACTTGTTCTGGAACTTGCTTGTGTCCTGGCAACTCCTTATACTTGGTATGAAACAGTTTTTCTCAAATAATGACTTCTGACTATGATTAGACATTTAGTGGGTTTGAAGCAAAATTTCAGAAATAATACCTTTTATCAATGCTTCTCAAACTATGTGCAGTGAAGGACGGGTTTTTCTTGGCCTTTGTAAAATACAATGAAAATGACTTACTGGAAGATGAAGTAAAAAAAAAAAACCAGACATACAAAATACAAGCCCAAATCTTTTATTATTTGGTTCAACAGACATAAAATGACTTGTCAAATTTCTGTAACAGTTTCTAAATGCTCACTTTCAATTTTTTGTAATTAACTAGCCATGGAACAGAAACAAAGAGTTCACAGACTGAAAATGGTCAATGGAGCACACTGCCTTTCATAATTGTACTTTTAACCCTTTAAAGTTATTTGCGTTGTATTCTTACTTGTAATGTTCACAGTAATTTGTGAAATAGGTGACTCGTGATTATTGTAATTTTATATAATATGTGATGGGGAGTTGGACCCTCCATATTCCTTTTATCCCTTCCTCTCCTTACCTCTGTTTTAAAAAGGGAGCAAAAATGCACTGAAGGCATGCTATCAAAGATGGTTATTATCAGCAAAAGAAAGATTTGCCTTTTAGACGCCTCACTCCATGGCTTCTCAAAGAGTAAAGGAAACCTCCCCCCAGCCAGGCCATTTTCTGAGAATTCCAGCATATTAAAAAGTGAAGAAATGCCATAACAGAAACATAAAGATTTTTTAAAATATTTATGTTCAACAAATGAACATCTTCAAATAGTAGGTTGAATGATATTAACTTGTTGTTTGTAGAGGTCAAATTCATAAACAGAGATAAAACACAATGTAATGTGCTAGTTACAGAATAATTATGCAATTCATAAAAAATACTTATTCCTGGTTTGCTATAGGCAGAGTGGTCCAGTCGTAGAACTGAAGTTTAAAATGAATGAGTTTTTTCAGTTGTGTCAATGTATCTTTATGATGTATGAATAAATGAATTCTGAGATAATGTTGAAAGTCAACATTTAAGGCTCTTTGTAAACTTTGGCTTGCCCGTCCCCATGAGACCCAAGCCTATTTATTGGGAGAGCTATAGGCTTTGTTGCCTGTCTTCCGGGAACCATTGAACCCTGGGGAAGAAGACAGAGAGGGAGAAAACACTGGGAGAGAAGAGGGGAGTAGGGAGAGAAAGATACAAAAACTCCCCAACCTCCATCTGAGGCTGACTTTGGATGGGCTGAACTCTATGGAAAAAGTAAAGACATATTACATCCTCTTCTAGGAAATGCATGCATGTTTTCCATTGTCCAAAGCAGCATTATTTGTAGTTCTCCATGAATGAACCATATGTTCTACTCCTTTTAGAAGCCTTAATGAAAAAGGCTTAATGAAGGGGTCCACTGAAGTAACAACCACAGGTATAATTTATTGAGCACTTCTTATTCCATACACTGCCTCATTTAACAACCATTTGGTTGTCTTTTGTTAATTGTCAAATAAAAACAGATTTCTATTTCTTTGCTATTCTTGGTAAGAGCAGAGATGAATGAGCCGGTAGTGAGAGTTGTAGAAAATTACATCATGTAAACTTGCATGAAGGAGAGTTTAAAACTAGGCAGACCTTCCCTGCCTCGGTGGCGGTCAGAGTCTAAGCAGTTGGACAAACATGCAATGTTGTATCAGGGGCTCAGAACTTTGATCTCTATCCTGTGTGTGATGTAAAACCACTAACGACTTTTTAGGAAGGGAGGCATGTTTGTGTTTTCAAAGGTCACTATGATAGGTATGGGGATATTGAGAAGGTGGGCTGGAGTCTATTCAAGAGAAGACACACATGTGTACAAGGCAGAGGTATGGGGATGGCAGAGAGGAGCAGATTCAAGGAATTTTGAAGGTTGAATGGATAGAAATGGCTAATAAAATGGGGGTGGGCGGAGACTTTTCTGCAGGCTGAAGTGGGAGGATCACTTGAGCCCAGGAGTTCCAGTCCAGTGTCAGCAACATAAGGAGACCCTTTTTTTTTTTTTTTTTTTTTTTTTTAATGTGGGTGTAATCTGTTATGGGATTCGAGTTTTTTTAAAAAAGAAAAAAGATGTGAAAGTAAATGAGTGAATGGGAGTAACTGGGGTGGGGGAGGAACAGTTTGGGGTGGCAGGGACAGGACAAAATAATGAGTACAGCCTGGAACATAGCACATTTGATGTGCTCAAGGCTCAGTAAACATTTGCAGCCAAGTTTCTGCTGCTCAGGAATGAGATCTTGCCTGGAGATAGAGACTTGGGAATCATTAACCCAGAGTGTAGCAATCTGAGTAAATGAGCTACAGGAAGGTTTGAGGCTGTAGCCTGAGGTGGTGTAAGTAGAATTCCTAAGAGCTTTACAGGTATGCAGGTGGCTAGGAGATGCGGAAAGGCGGGGAAATAGAATGGAGAATTAGAAATTGATCTGAGCTTTAAGGATCACCTTAAACCAAGGAAAGCAGATGCTGACATAAAGGTGCCCTTTTCTCTTTCCCCTGAATCTGCATATGTGACCTTGAAATTCTTCATACTGGCTCCAGGCAGTCATTCTGTGTCTATGGAGAATGAAACCTTATTTGCTATGCCTCCACAGAGCCTGGAAACCAACTGAAAAAGGAGGATGGGGATAGGATAGGAGGTTGGCAAGAAATCTCCAGTTAGTTTTGCTTGACATAAGACAGCCCCTCTCGTGGCCTCTATACCCTCAGCAGCAGGAGTGACTAGCAAGCCCTGGAGTGTGCTTCTGGCAAGACCACTCTCTTCTTCAGTGCTTAGTGTCTCACTTCCAATATTTGTGGTACCCCTTGATCTAGATTTCTTCAGTCCCCAAAAGAAGTTGCGGTTCCCCAGCAACCCTCATCTTCCAGACTCTCTTCCCCATGTGGTTGGATACTTTTCCCCATCTCCCAATTCACCCCCAACTCCCCAGACTCCTTCCTTATGTCCCCTGGAAATCATAGTCAGTCATTAGCAAAATCCCTTATATTCACTATATCTCTAAATAGTCTCTTCAACTTTCATGTTATCTACTGACCCCAATGCCAGGACATTTTGCCATCTGTTCCAGAAGGTTCTAGCTCCTGGCTCAAAGTCATTCTCTTTTATAACACACCACCAAAATTCCTGGTGATTTTAGCATCCGTGTGTAATCTTTTCATACCTAACTTTTCAGTTGCATAATCTCTCTTCCAATGATCTTGTCTCTACTCCACTTTGACACCTACTCCTGTGGTTATACTTGAAGACTTTTCCATTACTGGTAATGACAACACCTCCAAAATTACAATTTTAAGATCTCACCTTCCAATCACCACCTCTTATTTTTTTTAGCTCATTCCCTCTTGTACTCCATATTTGAAACTTTTTGACCCTGCTTTGATGTCTAACTGTTAGAACTGTTGCCTCTCACTACACACATACTCTATTTTATTCTACTTTGTCTGGTGCTGATTCTTTTTTTTTTTTTTTTTTTTTAAATGGAATTTCGCTGTTGTTGCCCAGGCTGGAGTGCAATGGTGCCATCTTGGCTCACTGCAACCTCCGCCTCCCGGGTTCAAGCAATTCTCCTGTCTCAGTCTCCTAAGTAGCTGAGTTTACAGGCATGCACCACCACACCCGACTAATTTTGTATTTTTAGTAGAGACGAGCTTTCTCCGTGTTGGTCAGGCTGGTCTCAAACTCCCGACCTCAGGTGATCCACCCACCTTGGCCTCCCAAAGTCCTGGGATTACAGGCGTGAGCCACTGTGCCCAGCCTATGCTGATTCTTTATAACACGGGTTTTTAGTAACATTCTGGAGATAGTATTCTGACATGGTTTGGATTTGTGTCCTCACCGAAACCTCATGTTCAATCCATTTCTCCAGCACCTTTTTCCCCCTCTTTGGTCTCCAAAGGGCAAAACCAAAATCCTTTCCATTTACTCATTGTTCCAGAAAAGCACTGAAAAATGTTTCTCTGTAAATAATCCCAATTGGTCTTTGCTTGATTAATTGTACCTAACATCCTGACGATGTGGAAAAATAAGTGATCTTCGTTGCAGCCACCCTGAGACACTGGTGGGCCATGGAGAGGAGAGCTGATTCTCACCTGGAGGGTCCTGCAGAGTTCAGCTCTGCTCAGCACTTGGGTGTCTCACCTGGAAAACCTGAGATTCTTGTTCTTCTGAGGCTTAACACATGGGAACAAAGGAAGGCTGGATCAGAACTTTCAGCACCTGGCTCTGGTTTCCAGCTCAGAGTGGGGCTGTCTCCTGTGCTGGGCAAGTTTTCACACAGAATTTCAGCAAGGAGCTGGGCACAGTGGCTCATGCCTGTAGTCCTAGCACTTTGGGAGGCTAAAACAGGAGAATCATTTGAGCCCAGGAGTTTGAGATCAGCCTGGGCAACATTGCGAGACCCTGTCTCTGGAAAAAAAAAAAAAAAAAAAATTAGCCGGGTGTGGTTGTACATGCCTGTAGTTCCAGCTACTCAGGAGGCTGAGGTGAGAGGACAACTTGAGCCCAGATGCGAGGTCAAGGCTGTAGTGAGCTGTGTTTGTGCCACTGCACTCCAGCCTGGCTGACAGAGTGAGAGCCTGTCTCCAACAACAACAACAACAAATTTCAACAATGTGGTAATCCTAACAGATAATTACTAAAGCGTTATCAAGGAAGACAATATGCATTACTGATCTATTTCTTAAGAAAAAATGATAATAAATAAAATTAAAACCTCATGATTTTACAACCTAATAGAATTTTCTAAGCATAAGTTTTCAACAGATAACTGTAATTTTAATTAAATATTCCATCTTCCACAAACCTTTGTATACAAGCTCTAGTAATGCCACTTTATTTTGCCTATTTTTTCTTCAAGACAAAATCAAAAAGGATAATTTTAAAAGGATCATGCCTGTAATCCCAGCACTTTGGGAGGCCAAGGGAGGTGGATCACATGAGGTCAGAAGTTCGAGACCAGCCTGACCAACATGGCGAAACCCCGTCTCTACTAAAAATACAAAATTAGTCAGGCGTGGTGGCACATGCCTGTAATCAGCTACTTGGGAGGCTGAGGCAGGAGAATTGCTTGACCTCAGGAGGCAGAGGTTGCAGTGAGCTGAGATTGTGCCATTGCACTCCAGCCTGGGCAATAAGGGCAAGACTCCGTCTCTAAAAAAGAACACTCAGCTTCAATATTAGAATCCTCCCAGTTTCTCCCTAGGATGAAAGCTTTATGGCAAGGAGTTCAGCTTTCACTCCGTTCTTCTTTCTCTTCTAGACCATGCCTCAAAGGCTATTATTTCACACAGAACCTGCCTGCAGGTTCTTTTGCTATTAAAAGTAATGGCAAGAACCCCAATTACTTTTGCACCAACATATAGCAAACAAACAAGAGTCTTAGTTCCTTAAGAAGATTTCTACCTTTAGTTCTTTGAAAATAACAAGTGTTTTCTCCTGGCTATATTTGGAAAATATGGTCTCTATTGACAATAGCTTCCCACCCCAGTGTCCCTTTTCAAGCATGCTTTTTTACTTCTCTCATTAATATTTCCTAAACCATTGTAAGATGCTTCACTCCTTGCCACGGCCATATTCTCAAATAAAACTAAACTCTCAACATTAGTGCCAAAATTGCATTGTGAATCTAGTTTGTATTTTTTAGTTTTGCCCATTGTGTGAAGCTCCTCAAGCAGAAAGGTGGTTGGAAACTATAGTACTAGGAGAATGGCTTTCTGTTGCTAATAAAAAGAGCAAGGTTAACCCCCTTAACACAGACTCATTTTGAGACAAGATAGAGCGTCAGAAGTATATTGACCCAGATTATCGAACCCAAAACAGGTACACGTAACTTGATAAAGGGCTTTCTTTATTTTTCCATACACAGGCAATACATGAATTCTCTTGCATTGCAAAATATTCAAAGGTTACTGGTAAACTTAAAGTCTCCCTGGCTTTCTTCTAGGAGAAAACACTATTTTCAGTAAGATGTATTCCTTTCTTATCTATCATCTTATTTTCTTACTTATTATCATTCTCTTATTTTCATATATGTAATTAAAAAAATATATGTACCTTTACAAACACATGGTCCTATTGTGTGTGTGTATGTGTGTGTATCTGTGTGTGTGTGTGTGCGCGTGTGTGTGTGTCTGTGTTTATTGAGCAATATTGTCAACTAATTTTTTGGTGCCCCAAGCATGACTTTTTTCACCATGGAAAGTACTCTACCAGCCAGGCGCAGTGGCTCACACCTGTAATCCCAACACTTTGGGAGGCCAAGGTGGGCAGATCACCTGAGGTCAGGAGTTTCAGACTAGCTTGGCCAACATGGTGAAACTAGTTTCAACATGGTGAAACCCTGTCTCTACTAAAAATATAAAAATTAGCCAGATGTGGTGGGCATGCCTGTAATCCCAGCTACATGCCTTGGGAAGCTGAGTCAGGGGAATCACTTGAACCCGGGAGACAGATATTGCAGTGAGCCAAGATCATGCCTTGGTGACAGAATGAAACTGTCTCAAAAAAAAAAAAAAAAAAAAAAAAAAAAAAGAAGAAGAAGAAGAAAGAAAATATTTTACAAAAGTTATCTTTGGTTTTAAAAATTAGTAGCTTATTAAAGGTATAGGCTATGAAACCAAATTTTAACAATCACTTATAAGAGGTCTTTGATTAATCTTGAGTCCAATTTATAAATGTAGTTACCTACATTTCTTTATGTCAAGCTGTATTCACAAAAACTGACATATTCTTTTTCTTTTTTAGGTTCTACATTGTGTGATTTAACAAAATTTTTTTTGAGTACTTAAGTAACTCATATATCAAATAAATTAAGGTGATTCTTTTTTTCTTTTTTTTTTTTTTTAAGTAAGGTCTCTCTCTGTTGCCCAGGCTGAAGTACAGTGGTGCAATCACAGCTCACTGTAGTCTCGACCTCCTGAGCTCACAAAATCAAGTAGTAACTGGGATTACAGGCACGCACCACCATGCCCGGCTAATTTTTGTATTTTTAGTAGAGATGGGGTTTCACTATGTTGGCCAGGCTGGTCTCGAACTCCTGACCTCAGGTGATTCACCCGCCTCAGCCTCCCAAAGTGCTGGGATTACAGGCATGAGCCACTGTGCCTGGCCGAGATGGGTTCTTTCTTAGACTAGTCTTGAACTCCTGGCCTCAAATGGTATTCCCACCTTGGCCTCCCAAAGTGCTGGGACTACAGACCTGAGCCACTGCGCCCAGCCCCATGAAAGATGTTTAGATCAAATAAACTGATAAAGACATGAAAAAAAAAATCAAGTAGTCCTCCCACCTCAGTCTCCTGAGTAGGTGGGACTACAGGCGTCTGCCACCAAACCTGGCTAATTTTTTTATATTTGTAGAGACGAGGTCTCACTAGATTGCCCAGGCTGTTCTTGAACTCTTGGGATCAAGTGATTCTCTCACCTTAACCTCTCAATGTGCTGAGTTTACAGGCATGAGCCCCCAAGCCTGTCCAAAGAGGTGATTCTTAAGTTTTCTTAATGTTCCATTAATGTTTGTAAAGAAAAAATACTAAATTAAAATCACAAGTCTAAATAAATTACTTAATAATGCATTTAAAATTAGAATCACAAGACTGTTGTTCAAATAAGCTATTCTTCTACTAGACCAAATCTAAATTATTACAGGTATATAGACAATAAATATGTGTAAAGTTCTTAATACTAAATTATTGATAATACAGATTTATCTTGACATTTATATACTTAATTTCAAATATTCTTCGGGTTGAAAAATGCTTACCTACTAAAGAAAACTTATTTTATCTCACATGATTTTTGAGCTTATTTTGCTATACAACTTTGAGGTTGCTTTCTTTGCTTGATGGTGTTTCCTAGCAAACAGAGGATATAAACTGTTATGTGAGTGAACCACTATGACCATGATGATACGCACCAATCTCAAGAGTGAGCTAGCCACATACCTATCTTACATCCCTGGGTTTTAGCCATATCATCACTACATTGGGTTATCTGGAGAAACAGAAGTAACAGAGTATATATACATAGCAAGAGAGATTTATTTTAAAGACCTTGCTCGTGCAATTATAGAGGCTTTGTAAGTCCAAAATCTGCAAGGAAGGGTTGCAGGCTGGTGACTCAGGGAAGAGGTACTGTCTCAATCTAAAAGCAGTCTGCTATCAGCATTCCTTCTCCCTTAGGAAAGGTCAGTCTTTGTTCTATTAAGACCTTCAGTTGATTGGATGAGGTCTACTTACATTACAAAGAGTAATATGTTTTACTTAAACTCCACGAATTTCAGTGTTAATCTTATCCAAAAAACACCTTCACAGAAACATCCAGAATAACAGTTGACCAACTATCTAAGCACACTGGCCTAACCGAGTTGACATATAAAACTGATCATCACAGTTACTCATAATTTAAATCAGATTAGAAAGTGAACTCCTCACCCAGTTGGTAACATCACTTGATTAAATTTTGTGTTTCTATGGCTAAAATAAGAAAATCTGGCCAGGCGCAGTGGCTCACACCTATAATGCCAGTGCTATGGGAGGCTAAGGTAGGAGGATCACTAAAGTTCAGAAGTTTGAGAACAGCCTGGGCAACACAGGGAAACACCATCTCTACAAATAATTTAAAAAGGCATGGTGGTGCACACCTGTGGTCCCAGCTACTCAGGAGGCCGAGATAGGAAGATTGCTTGGACCTTGGGAGGTCGAGGCTGCATGAGCCATGATTGTACCACTGCACATCAGCCTGGGTTACAGAGTGAGACCCTGTTTCAAAAAAAATTTTTTAAGTAAATATATTTCCATCTAACTGTTAAGACTTTTGAGTTTGCCTAAAACCTACCTGAATTATTTTATTATGCTATCTATCAATACTGTCTCTCGTTAAGGCCCTATGACACTCTTACAAATATTTAAGTATTATTTCTGAGCATGTGGTTACCTATGCATACTATCCTTGTTGGTTCTAATTCTTTATTAATACTTTATTCTTTGATGCATAATAGTACTTTAAAATACTAATACTAAATAGCTAAAACTTGAGTATTTGGTATTATACTTAATAGTACAAAGCACTTTAATGGTACTTTATTCTTTGATTAAATAGTACTATTAAAGTACTTTATTAATATAATATATAATAATAATAAAGTATTAATAGTACCTTATTAATAGTACTTTATTTTTTGATGCATAATATTTCATTGCATGGGTGTTCCATACTTTATTTTACTGATAAAATATTATAGATGTATCTTATAGTTTACATTCTTATACAAATAGTCTTTCAGATTGTTTCTAATTTTTGCTACCATAAATAATTCTTCAATAAATAATCCTGGATGTGGTTTCTTGTACAACAGTACAAGTGTTTCTATAGAATAAATGCTTAGAATTAGATTTGCCGGTGTGCACATATTAATTTTAATCAATGACTGTACTGCCAGTTGCTCTCCAGAGTAGTTATACTAATTTAATACATAAGCAATATGAAAATAGCTCTTCTCCTCATTCTTGCCAGTAGATATAATTTAAAAATTTTATATTTTGCCAGATTTGCATTAAAAAAGAGTATTTTATTTTCCTTTTTATTTGTATCCTTCTGAATTTTTGTGAAGCTAAGTAACTTTTTGGATATTCATTTGCCATTTATAATTCTGCAATTGGCTTTCTTATATATTCATGGATCCGTTTCTGGAATCTTTATCTTTTTTTGTATTGAGATATTTTACTTATTGTATCAATAACTCACTATTTTAATCACTATATATTTATAATACAACTTCACATTAGGTTGAATGAGTTTATTGTTCTAGCCCAATATTTTTTTTTAAAAATCTTGGTTATTCTTAAAAATGTACAGTTTCATATAATTTTATAATCACCAGGTAAAAGTATGAAAAATCATTTTGACCTTAGTCATGGTGTACACTGAATTTATAGATTAATTTTTGGAGAATTGACATTTTTTTAAATTGTGGATGTTCCCATCCTTGGACTTGGTATTTATTCATTTGTTTAGTGCTTCTTTTTGTCCTTCTGTAAAAAATGTTATTTTTTCACAAAGATTGTGCATATTTATTTATTCCTAGGTAATTTATAGGTTTTTTTTTTTGTTTTTTTTTTTTTTGTGTGTGTGATATCATGGCATACTAGTTTCCCAGGGCTGACATAAAAAATTATCACAGACCAGGAATGGTGGCTCACACCTGTAATCCCAACACTTTGGGAGGCCAAGGCTGGAGGATTGCTTGAGCCCAGGAGTTTGAGACCAGACTGGGCAACAAAGTGAGATCCCTGTCTCTACAAAATAAAACAATTAGCCGGGTATGATTGTGCATGCTTGTAGTCCCAGCTATTTGGGCGGTTGAGACAGGAGAATTGCTTGAGCCCAGGAGTTTGAGGCTGCAGTGAGCCACGATCATGCCACTACACTCCAGCCTGGGTAATAGAATGAGAACCTGTCTCAAAACAACAACAAAATTACCGAAAAATCAGTGACTTAAAAAATCAGAAATTTATTTTCTCATAGTTCTGAAGGTCAAAGGTTAGAAATCAGGGTATAGGCAGGGCTACACTTCCTCTAGCGGCTCTGAAAGTGGATTCTTCCTTGCCCTGTTCAGTTTCTGCTGGCTCCTCATATTCCTCGGTTTGTGGCTGCATAACTCCGATCTCTGCCTTCATCTTCACATGGCCTTCCTCCCTGTGTCCCTAAAATTTTCATGTCTTTTCTCCTATAGAAATACCAGTCACTGGATTTAGGGCTTATCCTAAGTCCAGGATGATTTTATCTCGAGATCCTTAAATAATATATGTGCAAAGACTCTATTTCCCAATAAAGTCACATTTTGAAGTTCTGGGTGAACCTGAATTTCAGGGGTGCACTACAAATAGGAAATAACTTTTTTTTCTGACATATATTCTAACTGGTAATTAACTGATATAATATAGAAAAGATAATTTTTACATGTAAATTATACATCTAGGCTCTGTTGCTGAAAATTCAAGAAAACATTTTGCCAGTATCTTCTTGGATTCACTTTAATTTCTTGAGCAATCAATAGTATTGACTGCAAGAAGACCAATTCTAAATCTTTCTTTATACAATTTATACTTAGTTTTCTCCATCTCTTTTCATTGGTTAGGACTTCTAATAAAATATTAAATACAACCGCATTTATTCAAGTCTTTTTGATGTCTTTCAACCAAGTTTCATAGTTTCTCCAGAAACATCTTACTCATATATATATTTTTAATTTAAAAGATTTGTTTTTTTTTTTGTAAAGATGAGGTCTCACTTGTTGCCCGGGCTGCTCTCAAACTGCGGGCCTCAAATGATATTCTTGCCTCGGCTTCCCAAAGTTCTGGGATTATAGGTGTGAGATGCTGTGCCTGGCCTACACATAATTTAAATCAATTTCATTTCTAATTAGTTTGTGGTTTTGTTGCTTATGTGAAAGGGATACTTTAAAATTTTTATTTTCTACTTTGGTTTTGCTAATATATAAATATATTATTTGAAAAACTGATCTTGTATCTTATAGCCTTACTGAACTCTCTTTGTACTTTGAAGAATTTGTTAGTTTATTCCTTTGTATTTTCTAGTAGGAAATTATATTTCTGTAAATAAAGAGTTTTCTTCCTCCTTTTCCAGTATTTATATCTGTATCCCTTTTTTTCTGCATTACTAAGCCCTCCAGGATACATTGAATATGAGTAAAATGAGAAACAATTATGTTAACTGTAATTTTTTCAAAGTTCTATCATTAAATGCAGTTGAAAATTTTTTTTGTATTTGTTTTGTTTTGTTTTGAGACAAGGTCTTGCTCTGTTTCTCAGGCTGGAGTGCAGTGGCACAATTACAGCTCACTGCAGACTCAACCTCTGGGGCTCAAACTGGACCATATGTGGTGCCACCATGCCAGGCTAATTTTTTTTTTTCTGGAAAGATGGGATCTCCTTATGTTCCCCAGTCTGGTCTTAAGCTCCTGGGCTCAAGCAGTCCTCCCATCTTGGCCTTTCAAAGTCTTGGGATTACAGGTATGCACCACCATGCCTGGCCTAACTTTTCGATAGATACCTTTTTTCAAGTTAAAGAAGTTTCCTTATATACTTACTATGCTAAGACTGTTTAAAAAGATAAAGTATAGGGCATATAAACTTAGAAGTTGCCACTGTGTTCTAACAAGAAGTATTAATAAAAACCTGAGCAAACTGAAAAATCAGCAACTCTTCTTAGATCCATCAGAGAAGTGAGGTCACAGGGCAATCTACCACCCTCACAATTAGAGAAATAGGCAACTACAAAGAATCACCACAACTTACAGGAGCAGAAACCCAAGAGCAGAAATCTCCAGACCATCCAAAAATCTCCAGACCAATGCCAGGGTAGGAACGCCTGAATTACAATTGCTGGTGGTGCAGTGAGGTCAAGTGTGACAGTTTACGAACCCCAGGGAAAGCCAGTCATAGAGAGATGCCCACGCTTTTGTGAATTTCACTTCCAGGAGCTCTGACAAGTCTTCATAGTGAGTATCAGAGAAAAATCCCCTCCTGCTTTTGGTAGAGGGAGGGAAAAAGGAACCATTCTGAAATACTTCATTGCATTCTACCCTTCTTTACAACGTGTGACCTCAGAAGAAACAATTTCACGAAAACCTAACCTACTTGGGTTTCATCAGAGCCTAACCTACCTGAGGGAAGAAAAGTACCCAGTGACAGCTCTACTGTAGTCATCCTGTTCCACGTAAGTCGGAGGAAAAAGTGAGAAATGCTGGTTAAGTGCACAGGCTCACCAAAAGACTCAGACTGTAAAACCATTTTCTGCCCCCAACATCTTACCACCATATCACTAAAGCCCTATTTACCACAGTTCCTCTTATCCAGTGCCTCATGTACACCTTTCAACCAAAAATTACAAGACACACTAAAAAGCAAAAAATGTAGTGTGAAGAGACTGAACAAGCATCAGACCTGGAGTCAACTATGGCAGGAGCATTGAAATTATCAGAGGATAAATTTTTTAAAAGCTATGATTAATATGCTAAGGGCTTTAATGGGAAAAACTAGACGACATGAAAGAACAAATGGATAGTGTAAGCATAGAAATGTAATTATAAGGAAGAATCAAAAAGAAATGCCAGAGATCAAAAACACTGTAACAGTAATAAAGAATCCGTTGATGAGCATGTTGGTAGACTGGACACAGCTGGGGAAAGAATCTCTGAGTGTGACTATATGACAGTGAAAACAACCAACACTGAAATTGCAAAGGAAAAAGAAACTGGGGGAAAAAAACAGAGTAGAATATCGAAGAACTGTGGGACAACTACAAAAGGTGTAAAATATGCATAATGGTAATATCAGAAGTGAGAAAGGAACAGAAACAACATTGAAGCTATAAATGACTGAGAATTTTACCAAATTAATATCAGACACTAAATCACCAGTTCAGAAAGCTCAGAGAACACCAAGCTGGATAAAAGCCTATATATATATATACACACACACATATATATACACACACACACATATATACACACACACATATATATACACACATATATACACACACATATATATCCACATATATATGTATCTATACCTAGCCATATCATATTTAAACTTGAGAAAACAAAAATAAAGAAAAATCTTGAAAAAAAAAAGCTAGAGGGGAAAAGAATACCTTACCTATAGAAGAGCAAAGATAAGGATTACATGACTTTTCCTCAGAAACCATACAAGCAAGAATAGAGTGGAGTGGAATATTTAAAGTGGTGAGAAAAAAAACCTACCAACCTAGAATTCTGTACCTTGCAAAATTATCTTTCAAAAGTGAAGGAGAAATAAAGACTTTCTCAAAAAAGCTAAAAGGGGAGAATTTGTTGCTAGTAGACCTTACTTGCAAGAAATGTTAAAACAAGTTCTTTAGAGAGAAGGAAAATGATATAGGTAAGAAACTCAGATCTACACGAAGAAAGGAAGAGCATTAGAGGATGAATGCATGAAGACACCACTAAGCTAAATACTGAACAAATAATTCCTGGACTTTTGAGAACTTCTGGCTTAATTCTTCTGGGAAAATCCAGCCAAAGACCAAGGAAGAGGATGATGAACTTTTTAAAAATTTTATTTATTTACTTATTTATTTTTGAGACAGGGTGTTGTTCTGTTGCTCATGCTGGAGTGCAGTGGTGCTGTCATTGCTCACTGCAACTTCTCAAGTCACGCGATCTTCTTACCTCGGCCTTCCAAGTAGCTTGGACTACAGGTATGTGCCACCATGCCTGGCTAATTTTTTAAATGTTGTAATGACAAGGTCTCACTATGTTGCCCAGGCTGGTCTTGAACTCCTGAACTCAAGTGATCCTCCCACCTGGAGCTCCCAAAGTGCTGAGATTAGAGGTGTGAGCCACTGCGCTTGGTTAAATGATGGACTTCAGGAATACCTAGATAGATTCTCTGTAATGTCTGGCCTCTGGAAATCTACTCACTATATCTGTTAGCCAATGCCTGTCTCAGAAAATCACTGAACTAAAGGCCCTGTGCAGCTTTCAAATCATCTAGGTCATCTTCTACTAGGATGGTTGCTCAATCTTACAGAAGCATTCAAAGACAACCACTTCTACTCACTAGAAGAAGATGGTGTGTCTCTCAATGATGAAAAGTGAACCTCGGGACTTCCAAAGATATTACTGATTTCCTCTTGCAACAGAACATGATGAAAGACCCATAATACCAGCGGAGAGCAGGCAGTATTGGATATGGAGCTTGTGATGGAAGCTGGTGTGCCACCCAGATCCTCATGGGTATCTTTTAACACCTCTGTGGGCCCAGTCCCCAGGTAAGCACTTTGCAGTTAAAGGATGGCATCTTCCCTGGACTGGAGCCGGTTCAGCCCCTCTGGAGGGCTAGCAGTGTCTGGGAGTTTTATGTCTCCTTTGGCCACCAGACCTTCTGCCCTACTCTACCACTTCCCTTGGCCTGAGGCCAGAGACTGACCGCTTTGGGAGTCCAAAAGTCCAGCTTCCTTACCTCAAGGAAGAGTATACTTTTAAGAGTAGTTTATGCTCCAGAGTTCCCCTAAGGTCAGGCTGAAGCTGGGACTTCACATGAAATCACACCCTTGCTCAACTTCTTCCCTTTTCCTGACCTTTTCACATTCACTTACTGGTGTCCTGGGAGCCCTTCCTTAATAAGTAAGTTTCTTTATTTTACCTAAAAAATAAAATAAAAAGTGTAAATAAATGTTGAATTCTGCCCCACGTTTTACTTACATTATTTGGCATGATCATATTGCTTTATCTTTAACCTAGCATGGCAAATTACATATACAGTTTTTTTTATAATAGGTTATCATCTTGGCATATAATGATAATAGAGATTAGAACCTATCTCTATTTTCTTAAGTGAGATTGGCCTCTTAATTTTATTTCTTGGGCAGTATTTACCTTGTTTCTGTTTCGAGATTATATTCGCCTTATAAAGTGACCGTTTATCTTTCCTTCTCTTTTGATTTTGTGGGAAAATGTATAGGTAATTTTCTTTGTGCCTTGCAGATCTGGACCTCATACCTTGTGTTGGATGGGGATTTGATTATGGCTTTTTTTCTGTTTTCTTTCTTTTTTTTTTTCTTGAGGCAGAGTTTCTCTCTTGTTGCCCAGGCTGGAGTGCAGTCATGCAATCTCAGCTCACTGTGCCCTCCACCTCCTGGGTTCAAGCAATTCTCCTGCCTCAACCTTCCGAGTAGCTGGGATTACAGGTGTGCACCACCATGCCCAGCTAATTTTTTGTATTTTTGGTAGGGACAGGGGTTCACCATGTTGGCCATGCTGGTCTCAAACTCCTGACCTCAAGTGATCTGCCTGCCTTAGCCTCCCAAAGTGCTGGGATTACAGGTGTGAGCCACTGTGCCCGGCCTCATTCCATTTTTTGACTGATACTATTTACTTTTATCTTCTCTCTTGTTTCCTTCAACAGTATGACCAAAGGTTTATCTACTTTAAGAGATTTTTCAATCTTGTGAGACTGAGCTCTAAAATAAATAAATAATAATAAAATATTTTTCAAATAATTAAGTTTTGCTTGTTGATCATCTCTGGTTCTCTTTTGTTATAAGTCATTAAATTTTCCTCTTCAGCTTTGACGTTCCTTTCCATTCTCTTTGAATTTATTCTAATTTTTTCTCTGTTTTTTGAGTTGAACCTTGGTTCATTAATTTTCAGTTTCTTGAGTTTAAAAATTTATAAATATGGCTTTAGCCACATCCTTTAAATTTTGACATATAAGGATTCAGATGTTTAAAAATTCTAAACATTTTGCTGGGCACCGTGGGTCATACTTGGAATGCCAGCATTTTGGGAGGCCGAGAAAAGACTTTTGCTTGAAGCCAGGAGTTTGAGACCTCCCTGGGCAACAAAGCGAGACCCTCATCTTTACAAAAAGATCTTAGCCAGGCATGGTAGCATGCACCTGTAGTCCCAGCTACTCAGGAGGCTGAGGTGGGAGGATTGCTCGAGCCCAGGAGTTTCAGGCTGCACTGAGCTATGATTGTGCTGCTGCATTCCAGCCTAGGTGATAGAGCAAGATCTTACAAATAAATAAATAAATAAACAATTCATAAGTTTTAAATTGTGCATCATGCTGAGTAGCATCACGGAATCTCGAGCTGTCCTGCTCCATCCTGCCTGGGATGTGAATCACCCCTTGGTTCAGCCTATCCATGTTGTCTATTTACCCGCCCATCAGCCACCTAGTAACCTTTTTAGTTCTCACATCAACTGCGGTGGGAACATGGTACTTGTTTTCAAGCAACCCTTAGTTTACTTAATAATGGCCTCAAAGTGCAAGCGTAGTGATCTAGCAATTTGGTTATGCCAAACAGAAGCTGTAAACTGCTTTCTTTATGTGAAAAGGTTTAAGTTCTCAACTTAAGGACAAAAGAAAACTATATGCTGAGGTTGCTAAGATCTACACTAAGAAAAAATCTTCTATCCATGAAATTGTGAAGAAGGAAAGAAAAATTTGTGCCGATTTTGCTGTTGCACCTCAAACAGTGAAAGTTATGACCACAGTGTGTGATATAAGTGCTTAGTTAAGATGGAAAAGGTGTTAAATTTGTGGGTAGAAAACATGAAAAGAAACATATTCCAATGGACAGCAATTGTGTTTAGTACTATGCAAGGTTTCAGGCATCCACTGGGGGTTTTGGAATATATCCCCAACATATAAGGGGGAACTACTGTATTCAGATACCGATACTAAAGTCTTTGTAAAGGTGGATTTAGCTACTCAGTCAATAGCCTTGAGAGAAGCTTACATTCCAAAATGTTTGTTCCCACCCCAGTGTTTAAATTAATAAAATATAGATACAATTGAAGTCCCCTCTAAACTACCCCATTCCATTTCCCCCTCCCTCCTAAGGTAATCATTTTCCAGAATTTATATGTTTTATTCCGTGAATTTATTCATAAACAATGCACTATGTTGTTTTTTTATGTTTATGATCTTTAAGTAAGTGTTACAGTGTATCTAACCTGGTGAGATTTCACTATTTTTAAGTTGATATATATAGGCCATACAGTATTTTCTTTCTATAAAGTTACTATACTTTATTAATCTGCTTAGCTACTGACTTACCTTTAAGCAGATTTTATACTTTTATTATTAGAAACAATACCTTAAGGAATATTTTTATTCAAGTGTCCATTTGTTTCTTTACCAAGAGTTCCTAGGATATATTCCTAAGAGTAAGTCTAGGGTACAATCATCTCCAACTATACTAGATAATATTAAATTGTTCTTCAAAATGGCTGTGCTGGCTAGACACAGTGACCCACGCCTGTAATCCCAGCACTTTGGAAGGCCGAGGTGAAAGGATCACTTGAGCCTACAAGTTCAAGACCAGCCTGGGAAACATAGTGAAACCCACTCATCTCCACACATACACACACAAAGCTGGGTTTGGTGGCACGTGCCTGTAGTCCCAGCTCTGGGGAGGTTGAGGCAGGAGGAACACTTGAGCCCAGGAGGCTGAGGCTACATTAAGCTGTGATTGCACCACTGCACTCCAGCCTGGATAACAGAGCGAGACCCTGTCTCTACGAAAAAAATAAAAATAAGAAAGGCTGTGCTAACTTACATTCCCATCAGCAGCTTATGAGAATTCCTATTGCCCTCCATACTTTTATTTATTTATTTTTATTTTTTTCTTTTTTAGACGGAGTCTGGCACTGTTGCCTGGGCTGGAGTGAAATGGTGTGATCTCGGCTTGCTGCAAGCTCCTGGTTCATGTGACTCTTCTGCCTCAACCTCCTGAGTAGCTGGGATTACAGGTGCACATCACTACACCCAGCTAATTTTTGTATTTTTAGTAGAGATGGGGTTTCACCTTGTTGGTCAGACTAGTCTCGAACTTCTGATCTCGTGATCCGCCTGCCTCGGCTTCCCAAAGTGCTGGGATTACAGGCGTGAGCCACCACGCCCGGCCCCTCCACACTCTTTCATACTTGGTTTTTTTTTTTTCCCCTTTTCCATTCTGGTGGATGTAAAATGATATTTTATTTTATTAACTCAAACTATTTAGAATATTTTTTATTTATAAATTCATGGAATTTAAAAAAGGAATCGATTTATTTGTTTTAAATTTTGTTGCAATAAGATTCAAAACCATGATTGGTATCATGACTGTTCTCTGAAAATGTTGAGACCTCTTTTGTGGTATAGTATATGATCAAATTTTATAATGATCTATGGTTATTTGATAAGTATTTGTATCTTTATTAGGTACAGAGTTTTTTTCTGTTTTCTATAAATTAAAGATTTTAATGAAAATTCAAGCATTTGTTTATATTTATATTGTTTTGAATATTGTTGCTCCATCTTCATTTTTCCTAAATGAACTTTTCTAATAGTCTCTTTCAACACTTGTATTAAATAAACTTGGATCTCCTAGGTGGGTCATTTAAGTCTTCTTCCTTTTATTCCTTTACATCTTTTTATTGTGTGTGTCCTGTATTCTGAGAAAAAATGGTTTTTTTTGTTTGTTTGGTTTTTTTTGCACAGCTCACTAATTTGTTCTTTTTTTGGTGTCCCATCTGCTATTCTACTCATCTATCGAATGATTCATTTCAAAAATGAAACCTTTACTTTGCATGATTGCTGGTTGATTCTTTTTTTTTTTTTTTTCCTTCTGAGATGGAGTCTCACTCTCTCGTCCACTCTGGAGTGCAGTGGTGCCATGCTGGCTCACTGTAACCTCTGCCTCCCAGGTTCAAGTGATTCTCCTGCCTCAGCCTCCCGAGTAGCTGGGATTACAGGTGACTGCCACCACGCCCAGCTAATTTTGTGATAGAGGCGGGGTTTCCCCATGTTAACCAGGTGGGTCTCGAACTCCCAACCTCAGGTAATCCACCCGCCTCAGCCTCCCAAAGTGCTGGAATTACAGGCGTATGCCACTGTGCCCGGTCTGCTGGTTGATTCTTTTAAAAGAATTGGTGGCGAAAACAGTCTCTTGTGTCTCTAGGAACATACTGTATTAATTAAACTTAGAATAAAATCAAAAGTCCTGAAAATGGCCGAGAATGGCCTATATGACAGGGCCCCCCATGAATTCTCTGACCTTTTTCCTTCATTCCCATTCTGCTCCAGATATTTTGGCCTCCCTGCTGTGGTCAACATTCCAAAGCCTCCAAGCACACACACTTGTTCCTAGCCCTGCTGCCGTGGTCTCCCCCAGGATGATAGGAGCTAGATCTGGCACATTATTCAGGTCTCTGTTTAACAATCATTTCCTCAGCAGAGAGGGATTCCCTGGCTACCTTACCCAAAGTGGCACTTCATATCCTCATATGTATTCTCTTTCTGCAACCCCTTACTTTCCATGCTTTATTTTTGTCCAAAATACTTTTTGCCTACAGATATTTTGTTTTGCTTAGTTTTTCATTGCCTGTCTCAATCAGTAAATTGCAATGTCCATGATGGTAGAGACCTTGCCTGTTTTGTTTACTGCAGTGTCCCTCAAAATTAAGAGTGTCCAGTACACATTAGAGAGGCTCAAGGAATATGTGTTGAAAGAAGTGATGATGTGTTTCTGAAGTCCAGTGCTGCCTACTCTATTAACTTTCTTTGTGTATTCATTCTTCCATATTTGGTGCCTCTCTCTCGTGATGCTGGCTGACCTCGATTATTCATGCGTGCATTTTTATATTTGGGAGGCCCTGCCAGCCCGTCCTAAGAAAGCTCAATCTATTCACTCCAGTCTGCTTATGGAAGAAACTCTTAAAGTGATGCTGGAGTGGACCAGCAGACTGTGGCTGGCTGCTTTGGGGAAGAGCAGAAACTGGCTGCTGGTTTTGATGCTGGAGTGGACCAGCAGACTGTGGCTGGCTGCTTTGGGGAAGAGGCAGAACAGGCTGCTGGTTGAGGGGTACCTATAGTTAGTCTCTGGGCTAGATACTCCTCATTGTCCTGAGAGTGACCATTATTCTAAAGGCCCTAGTCCTTCCTTTCCAATTGAGGGCCCTACATTTGTTACTGCTGCCTAAAGGCGGGCACCACTTTTGCTTGTTGCTTTATGCAGAAGGAAGCATGGGGCGGCTGACCTACTTGTCTGTTCCTACTCTAATAACCACACTCTCTTTCTTTTCATTGTCCTGAGGCTCCAAGGTTCCATCTTATTTCAAATATCTTTTACTTATGTGCATCGAGCAGTACCATTTTCTTGAAAATAACGTTTTTATTTTGACATAGCTTAAGATTTGCAGGAAGCAACAAAATAGTACAGAGAATTTCTATGTACTCTCCAGAAAACTCATGGTGGTACAAATACTATTAATTCAGGTACAGACTGTTTTTTTTGTTTTTGTTTTTGTTTTGGGAGATGGAGTTTTACTCTGTTGCCCAAGTTGGAGTGCAGTAGCGTGATCTCAGCTCCCTGCAACCTCCGCCTCCTGGGTTCAAGCTAGTCTCATGGCTCAACCTCTCCAAAAGCTGGGATTACAGGCGTGCACCACCATACCTGGTTAATTTTTGTATTTTTAGTAGAGATAGGGGTTTTGCCATGTTGGCCAGGCTTGTCTCGAACCCCTGGCCTCAAGCAATCTGCCTGCCTTGGCTTCCCAAAGTGCTGGGATTACAGGCATGAGCCACCTTGCCCAGCCCAGGTACAGACTTCATTCAGGTTCCACCAGGGTTTCTCCCTTCCTTTCTTCCCTTCTTCTCTTCTTCCCTTCTTCCCTTTTACCCTTTTTTCCCATCTTCCTTTCTTCTTCCCTTCCCTTCCGTCCCCTCTTCTCCCCTCCCCTTTCTTCCCCTCCACTATCCTCCCCTTACCTCCCCTATCCTCCCCTCCTCTCTCTTTTCTTTTTCCTCCTCCCCTGTCCTCCCCTCCTCTCTCCTTTCTCTTTCCTTTTTTTAAATTTTATTTTTTCAGATGAGGTTTTCACTATATTGCCCAAGCTGGACTTGAATTCCTGGGCTCAATGGATCCTCCTACCTCAGTCTTCTGAGTAGCTAGGACTGCAGGCATGTGCCACTGCACCTGACTCTCCATCAATTTTTATATACATTCTCTTAAAAAAAAAAAAAAACCTGCTTTATTGAGATGTGATTCATATACATATGCCATACAATTCATATACCACTGAATACACTCATTTAAAGTGTATGATTCAATAATTTTTAGTATATTCGCAGAGTTGTGCAATCATCAATACAATTTAATTTTAGAACATTTTAATCAACTCCAAAAGAAGACCAGTACCCAATGGTGGTTAGTCTTAATTCCACACCACCCAGACCTAGGCAATTGCTAATTTACCTTCTGTCTCCGTAGATTTGCCTAATGTTTTCATCCATGTTGTAGCACATATCGGTACTTCATTTTTTTCCTTTTCCTTTTCATACACAACATGGATGCACAATTTTTTAAATTGCCAAATAACATTTAATTGTATTGATATGCCACACCTGAGTATCCATTCATCAGCTGATGGATATTTGGGTTGTTTCTACTTTTTGGGTATTATGTATAATGCTGGATATACTTTTATGGAGAGGCAGTACTATAACATCTTATTACACAGATTCAAAGAACTATTACCACAACTAGGATACAGAACTGTTCCATCACCGCAAATAAAGTTCTTCATGTTACTCCTTAATAGTCATACGTTTCCCCCTACTGTAACCACTGGAAACCACTGATCTGTTCTCCATACCCTTAGTTTGTCACTTTGAGAATATTATGCAACTGGAGTCTCAAGGGAGTCTTTAACTCCCTTGAGATTGACTTTCTCTGCTCAGAATAATACTCTTGAGGTCCATCCAAGTTGTTGCATATATTTGTATTTTGTTTCGATTCATTGTGGAGAAGTATTCCATAGTACGAGTATACCACAGTTTATTTATCCATTGAAGGACATTTGGATTGTTTCCAGTTTGCAACTATTCCAAATAAAGCTGTTATAAATATTCTTTGTAAGTTTTTGTGTAAACATTTGTTTGCATTTCTCTAGGATAAATGCCCAGGAGTGTACTTGCTGGGTCTTGTGATTGTTGCATGTTTAGTCTTTTTAAGAAACTGCAAAATTATTTATCATAGCCTATAATTTTACATTCTTACCAGCAATTGATGAAGATCCAGTTTCTCCGCATCCTCTCCAGTGTTTGGAACTGTCGGTAATTTTTATTTTAGCTATTCTAATAGGCATGTGGTAGTATCTCATCATGGTTTTATTTGATTTCTATAATGACTAATTGTGTTAGTTTTGTATTGCTGCAATAACAAATTACCACAACTTTAGCAGTTTACAGGAACACAAATTTATTATTTTATAGTTCTGTAGATCAGAAGTTTGATACAGGTCTCACTGAGTTGATATCACAGCATAGGCAGGGCTGTGTTTCTTTCTGGAGTATCTAGGGGGAAAATCTGTTTCCTTGCCTTTTCGAGTTTCTAGAGGCTCCCAGCATTGCTTGCTTTGTGACCCCCCTTCTTCCATCTTCAAAGTCAACAATACCACATCGCTCTGAGCCTTCTTCTGTTTTCACGTATGTCTGACTGCAGCCAGGAAACGTTGTCACCTTTTAAGGACTCGTACGATTAGACTGGGATCATCTTCATCTCAATCACATCTCCAGAGTCCCTTTTGCTAAGTAAAACAACATATTCACAGGCTCTAGGAACTAAGAGGTGGAAATCTTTTGGAGACCATTATTCTGCCCAGTATAATAATGCTGTTAAACAGCTTTTGATGTATTTATTTGCCACCTGCATATCTCCTTTGGTAAAGTGCCTGTTCACATCCTTCTAATTACACAATTACTAATTGGCTTGTTTGGGTCACTGTTGATCTTAAAATTTTCTTTACATATTCCAGATTCAAGGGCTTTGTTGGATATATAATTTGCAAATATTTTATCCCAGTGTTGGGCTTTTTTCATCCTCTTTGTAGTGTATTTTGCAGACAAACATTTTAAATTTTGACCTACTATAATTCATTATTTCTTTTATGACTCATGCCTTTGATGTCATGTCTAACTGGTCACCTAACCCTAGATCACCAAAAGTTTCACCTATGCTTTCTTCTGAAAGTTGTATAATTTTACATTTCATATTTAAATCTATGATCTATTTGTCTAGAATACAACTAATACAGCTAATATGTTCATGGTTTTGCAGTCAGAGCTTTCTGAGCAAAAATTAGTGGCAACTTGGGTTAAAGGATGAGCTTTTTATTGCTATAAATCTCCCCTAAGCAGTGCTTTAGCTACATCCCACAGATTTACATGCAGTGGTTAAGAAATAATATAGAGAGATATAGTCCTTATATACTTTGCCCGGATTCCCCCCAGTGGTAGTATTCTACAAAAGCATAGTATAATTTTACAATCGTGATATTGACATTAATAAAAGCCATTGATATTATTTCGATTTTCCTGGTTTTACTTGTACTCATTTGCATGTGTGCTTGTGTGTGTGTATTAAATATTAAACAATTTTGTCACCTTTGTAGGTTCATGTATCCACCATCACAGTCAAGATACCGAACAGTTCCAACACCACAAAGAACCCTTGTGTTGCCCTTTTATAACCAACCCACCATTCTGTCATCCCCCCTTTCCCTAACCTCTTTCTCTTTGACATGCAAATTATTTAGACATAGGTTGTTTGATTTTCAAGTATTTGGAGACTTTTCTGATATCTTTCTATTGTTCTATTCTAGTTTGATTCCATTACAATCAGACAACATACTTTTTATGATCTCAATTTTTTTGAATTTGTTAAGGTTTATTTTATAATCTAAGACCTGGAATTTTGTGAATATCCCATGCATACTTAAAAAGAATGTGTATTCTGCTGTTGTTGGGTGAAGTGTTCTTATGAATATCAATTAGATTTTATTAATTGATATTGTTCAATTCTTTTAAGTTCTTGCTGACATTTTGTCTAGTGTTTCTACCAATTTTTAGCCAAGGGTTGTTGAAGTCCTCAACTATAATTGTAGATTTGTTTATCCTTTCATTCCTGCAAGTTTTTGCTTCATGTATTTTGAAGCTCTGTGTGTGTTGGTACATATACATTTAAGATTATTATATTCTATTAGTGAGTTGACCCTTTTATCATTATGTAATGCCTTGTTTTGTCCCTGGTAATTTTCTTTGTTCTGAAGTCCACTTCATCTAGTATTAACATAGCCTCTTCGACTTTCTTTTGATTAGTTGTTTGCATGGTATAACTTTTTCTATTCCTTTTACTTCTAACATACCTATGTTATTATGTTTAAAGTGAGTTGTGTAGACAGCATATAGTCGGTCATTTTTAAAAAATCCTTTCGTCGATTGTTGTCTTTTAATTGGTATTTTTGGACCACTTAGATTTAAGGTAATGATTAATATTTTAGAATATATGGATGCCATTTTTTAACTTATTTTGTTTGTTTCTTCTGTTTTTTATCTCTCTGATTCTCCTTTCCAGTCTTCTTGTGAGCTACTTGAGCATTTCTTTAGTATTCTGATTTATCTACAATATAACTCTTGAGTGTGTCACTTCACAGTTTTTTTTTTTTAGCCATTGTCCTAAGGGTTACAATTAATAGTCTACTACTATCAACATTTTACTACTTCCAGTGGAATATGGATGCATCACCGCCATTTAGGTCACTTTACTCTCTCCCTTTGTAGTTGTCTGAAAATATTCTACATTCATTGAGAACCAAAGCAGACAATATAAGTTTTGCTTTTAACTATTAAACACATTTTTTAAATCACAAAGAAAAAAATTATTTATTAGACTTATATTTATTCTTTACATCTTTCTTCATATCTGAGGTTCTTAGTTGCAACAGAACTAAGTTTTTAGTTCTGTTATCATTTTCTTTCTCTATAAATAATTTCTTCTAGCTATTCTTTTATTCTGCCGGTGATAAATACCCTTAGTTGTTGTTTTGTTGTTTTAAGTCTTCAAATATATTGATTCTTCTTATTTTTGAAGGATATTTTCACTGGATATAGAGTTCTGGGTTGATAGTTCTTTTCTTTCATCACTTAAAAATATTGTACCACTTCCTCTGGCCTCATGATTTCTGATGAGTAATCTACTATTATTTGAACATTGTTGCCCTGTAGGTATTGTCATTTTCTTCTAACTGCTTTCAAGATTTTTTCTTTTGTCTTAAGTTTTCACAATTTTGACAGTGATGTATTTGGGTGTTGATCTCTTTGGGTTTACTGTGTTTGGGGTTTTCTCAGCTTCTGGAATATTTAAGTTTGTGTCTTTCATCATATTTAGGAAGTTTTTAGCCATTATTTCTTTAAGTATTTTTCAGTCCTGCATTCTTTTTTCCCTTCCTCTAGAACTTTGATGACACAAATGTTAGATGTATTACCTCATTGGTGTATAGGGCTCAGTTTATTTACTTTCTGTTTATTTGTCTTAAAGTTTCTTTTTTTTCTTTTTTCCATTGGGCAGCCCCCAAACCAGGATATGTTCAGAGAGGCTGCCAGGTTCACTGATTCTTTCCTGGCCATCTCTAGTCTGCTATTGAGCCCACCTAGTAAGTGTTTTTAAATTTAGGTTATTGTATTTTTCAGTTATAAAATTTACATTTTGTTCTTCTTTATATCTTTTTCTTTTTTTGTGACATAGTCTTGCACTGTCATCTAGGCTGGAGTGCAGTGGTGCAATCATAGCTCACTTTAGCCTCTGACTCCTGGGCTCAAGCAATCCTCCCACCTCGGCCTCCCAGGTGTCTGAGACCACAGACACATGCCACCATATCTGACTAATTTTTAAAAAAATTACAGAGATGAGGTCTCACTATGTTGCCACGGCTTATCTCAAACTCCAGAACTCAAATGATCCTCCTGCCTTGGCTTCAAAAAGTGTTAGGATTGTAAGTGTGAGCCACCATGCCCTACCACATCTTCTATTTCTTTGATGCTATTTTTTAATTTTTCATTTGTTCCAAAAGTTTTCATAATTGCTTGTTAAAACATTTTTTGACAACTTCTTGAAAATCATATTCAGAAAATTACAATATCTGTGTTATCTTGGCATTAGGGTCTATTGATCATCTTTTCTCATTTGAATTTAGATTTTCTTAGTTTTTGGTATGATCAATAATTTGGAATGCATCCTGAACATTTTGAATATAGTTTTAAGACTCTGGTTCATATTAAATATTCTACTTTAGCAAACTGTCGAGGTTCTAAATGCATATCCTGACACTCTTTTTGTGTGTTGTAGTACAAATATTACCCTAATTTAGTAAGACTTTACCATGCTCCACTTCTGATCTCCTCCATTTCTGTGTTACCCAGATGACAGTACTGCATCACACAGTCTTTTAGCACTAGCTGGATAGTTGGAGGGGTGCCACTCTTTACTACATGGAAGACTTTAGAAGACAAGGTTTTACCTACTGATTCAGCTGGCGATGGTTACCTCCACATTACTGAAGTGGGGATTATAGGTCAGAGCTCTACACAGAGTCTCTGTGGGCAAGCAGCATCTTCCTTTCACCTGCAGGAAAAGGGTTGAAGTCAAAGTTATTCCCAAAGATTATGCAAGGAGGAGTTCTGCCCATTCCTTCAAAGGACATGTAGAGGTCAGAGTTCTGTCCACAGACCCTGGAGGAAGGAGCACCTTCTTGTTACTATGAAGGACAGGGCAGAATACGACGCTCTGCCCACTGGTTCTGCCACTGCAGTGCCATTGTGGTGGGGGAGGCATAGGGTGTTTTGCTTGGTATTCACCCAAAGAACAGGCAGATATGATTAAAGAGTTTCTGTCTTTGGGCTGCCTCTTTCCTCATCCTCTAGCTAGAGAAAGCTGACTTTTCTTGGGGGCTATTTTCTGTCGGTGACTGCTGGTGTTTCTAGATTGTGGCTGATATGGTTTAGCTGTGTCCCACCCAAATCTCATTTTGAATTGTAGTTCTCATAATCCCCACATGTTGTGGGAGGGACCCAGTGGGAGGTAATTGAATCATGGGGGTGATTACTCTTATGTTGTTCTCATGATGGTGAGTTCTCATGAGATCTGATGGTTTTATAAGGGGCTTTTCCCTCTTTTGCTTGGCACTCCTCTCTCCTGATACCTTGTGAAGAAGGATGTATTTGTCCACCATGATTGTAAGTTTCCTGAGGCCTCCCACAGCCATGTAGAATTGTTAGTCAACTGAACCTCTCCTTTATAAATTACCCAGCCTTGGGTATTTCTTCATAGTAGCATGAGAATGTACTAATACAGTAAATTGGTACCCCAGAGAGTGGGATGCTGCTGTAAAGATACCTCAAAATGTGAAAGTGACTTTGGAACTGGGTAACAGGAAGAGGTTGGAACAGTTTGGAGGGCTCAGAAGAAGACAGGAAAGTGTGGAAAAGTTTGGAACTTCTTAGAGACTTGGAGAATGGCTTTGACCAAACTGCTGATAGTGATATGGACAATGAAGTCCAGGCTGAGGTGGTCTCAGATGGAGATGAGGAACTTGGGAACTGAAATAAAGGTGATTCTTGCTATGCAGAGAAACTGGCAGCATTTTGGCCCTGCCCAAAGTTCCTCTGTGGAACTGTGAACTTGAGAGAGATGATTTAGGGTATCTGGCGGAAGAAATTTCTAAGTGGCAAAGCATTCAAAAGGAAGCAGATCATAAAAGTTTACAAAATTTGCAGCTTTACAATGCAGTAGAAAAGAAAAACCCATTTTCTGGGGAGAAATTCAAGCCACCTGCAGAAATTTGCATAAGTAATGAGGAGCCAAATGTTAATCACCAAGACAATGGGGAAAATGTCTCCAGGGCATGTCAGAGACCTTCAAAGTAGCCCCTCTCATCACAGGCCCAGAGGCCTAGGAGGGAAAATGGTTTCTTGGGCTGGGTCCAGGGTCCCCGTGCCCTGTGCAGCCTAGAGACATGGTGCCCTGCATCCCAGCTGCTGCAGCTCCAGCCACGGCTAAAAGGGGCCAATGTACAGCTCAGGCCATTGCTTCAGAGGGTGCAAGCCCCAAGCCTTGGCAGCTTACATGTGGAGGATGTCCAGCCAGAGGTGTGCTGCAGGGGGAATCCTCATGGAGAACGTCTGCTAGGGCAGTGCAAAATGGAAATGTGGGGGGTGGAGACCCCACACAGAGTCCCCACTGGGGCACTGCCTAGTGGATCTGTGAGAAGAGGGCCACTAACCTCCAGACTCCAGAATGATAGATCTACTGACAGCTTGCACTGTGTGCCTGGAAAAGTCACAGACACTCAATGCCAGCCCATGAAAACATCCAGGATGGAAGTTGTACCCTGCAAAGCCACAGGGGCGAAGCTGCCTAAGGCTCTGGGAGCCCACCTCTTGCATCAGCGTGCCCTGGATGTAAACATGGAGTCAAAGGAGATCATTTTGGAATGTTAAGATTTAACGGCTGCCCTACTGGATTTCGGACTTTCATGGGGCCTGTAGCCCCTTCGTTTTGGCCAATTTCTCCCATTTGGAATGAGTGTATTTACCCAATGCCTATGTATCTAGGAGGTAACCAACTTGCTTTTGATTTTACAGGCTCATAGGCAGAAGATACTTGCCTTGTCTCAAACGAGACTTTGGATTGCAGACTTTTGAGGTAACGCTGGAATGATTTAAGACTTTGGGGACTGTTGGAAGGGCATGATTGTGTTTTGAAATGTGAGTACATGAGATTTGGGAGGGACCAGGGTGGAATGATATGGTTTGGTTGTGTCCCCATTCAAATTTCGTCTTGTAGTTCTCATAAACCCCATGTGTCACGGAAGGAACCTGGTGGGAGGTAATTGAATCATAGGGCTGATCCTCATGCTGTTCTTGTAATAATGAGTAAGTTCTCACAAGATCTGATGGTTTTAAAAGGGAGGTTTAAAAGAGGCTTTTCCCCTTTTTGCTCGGCACTTCTCTCTCCTGCTGCCATGTGAAGAAGGACATGTTTCCTTCCCCTTCTGCAATGATTATAAGTTTCCTGAGGCCTCCCCAGCCACGTGGAACTGTTAGTCAATTGACACTCTTTCCTTTATAAATTAACCAGTCTTGGGTATTTCTTCATAGCAGCATGAGAATGGACTAATATAGTGGCCTCCTCTAGCACCCAGGCCAAGGTATTTATGAGACAACAAAACACTCAGGAAGCTCACTTCCAGGTTGTTTCTCAAGTTCTGAGGTTTCTAGCCATTTTACCTTGTTCGTTCCTCCTTTCAAAGTCTTCTCTGTGAGATATATATATATATATATTTCCTGTGATTAGTGGGGGGAATAAAATGGAATGTGTTTACTCCATCTTATCTGGAACCAGAAATCTCCAGAGCAGCCCCCTTTGTGATAGCTTATTCCTATTTATGCTCTTTTAAGTCTTTGTTTTTTTTCTAAGACATCTTGTTATAGCACCTATTTATATTTTAGCAGGCTCCCCCCTTCATATTTACTTCCATTAAAAAAATTTTACTTCTGTGACAGTAAATTTTCAAATGACTTATCTTTCTGTTATTTCTAGTTATTTAGTATTAAAACAAGAGACTTCATGGGCCTGGTCTGTCATCTAGAACCAAAAGATAAATAATGTTTTTCTTGTGACCTTATTTATATGTAACAGGCTTACAGAATATGGAACTCATTTAACAAATCATGCTTACTGAGAATTATGAAATTACATGCAAAAAATACTAATTTTAGTCAAAATGTATGCATCAACTAGTATTAGCAGTTGAATAACTAAAACTGGGATTATTCTCATTTTGCATATATAAAGACATACCACAAACACAAATTGAGCTATTGGATTGAGTTGCTTGTGAGAAATTAAACAGCTATTGAATTGGGAGCTATTATAATGGTTGACTCCCTAGCAATAGTTGAGATTATGCAAAAGGTAAATGAGAAGGAGAAAGGAAAAAAAATTAGATGAGAATCCTAAGGGAAACCCAGAGAAAAGAGAAATAAGGAAAGTCTCAGGGGGACATTTTTTTTTTCTTTTTCTTAAGAGACAAGTTCTTGTCTTTTTTTTGAGGCAAGGTCTTGCTCTGTCACCTTGGGTGGAGTACAGTGGCATGATCATAGCTCACTGGAACCTTGAACTCTTGGGCTCAAGCAATCCTCTTGCCTCAGTAGGGCCCACAAGTGCACATCACCACACCAGGTCTGTTTTTTAAATTTTTGTAGAGCAGAGGTCTTGCTATGTTGCCCAGGCTGGTTGCTACCTCCTGGCCTCAAGCGACCCTCCTGCCTCTGCTTCCCACAGTGCTGGGATTACAGGCATGAGCCTCTGTGCCCAGCCAGGAGAACTTCTAAGATCTGTCACAGATTTAAGAGAAACACTGGAGGATCTGTGATTGATATGGTTTGAATCTGTGTCCCCACCAAAATGTCATGTTCAATTGTAATCCCCAATGTTGGAGGTTGGGCCTGGTGAGAGGTGATTGGTTCATGGGGGCAGTTTCTAATGTTTTAGTACCATCCCCTTAGTGCTGCTCTTGTGGTAGAGTTCTTACAAAATCTGGTTCTTTAAAAATGTGTAGCAGCCCCTTTCTCTCTCCCTTCCTCCTGCTCTGGCCATGTGAAGATGTGCTTACTTCCCCTTCCCCCTCCACCATGATTGTAAGTTTCCTGAGGCCTCTATAGCCATGCTTCCTGTACAGCCCATGGAACTGTGAGTCAATTAAACCTCTTTTCTTTATAAATTACCCAGTCTCAGGTATTTCTTTATAGCAGTGTGAGAACAGACTAATACTGTGACTTCTATATAACTTTTGATATAAAAAGAAATTGAACCATTTTGAAAAGCAATCCTGGATTTATACAAGTTGTCTTCAATCTAATCATCTCTGTTAGAATAATTACTATAAGTTGTCATTTTCCCACTGAAGTTAACATGGACAGCTTGAGAAAGAAAAATAAATTATGACAGCTGTGGAGATGTAAAGATTTTAACTAAAGTGGAAAAGATGCCCTAGTGCATTAAGTAGTTTAGATAAATTATTTTATCTGATGATTGTGAGTTTTAGACAGATAGATAAAATTTTGTAGCTTAGTAAAAAAAGTCATTCTGACAGGTTTCCAACAGTCATTTTCCAATTTTCTAATAAATTTCTAAGACTAGCTTGTTTATTTACTATCTTCACCCTTGACTATATAGTTGAGAATATGAACTTAGAAATTGTCTGTTAAATCTTTTTGAGTAAGTTGAAAGCTAACACATAGCCTACACCATTAGGTAAAGTTTAATTACTTTAAAAATTCTGAATTACATTATTTGAAAATAAATATATTTATATAATTTTTTAGTAATTACAATAATATTGGGAATGACTAGTAAAACATTACTAGAGATTCTGTTAGACCTAGATTGATAAATAAATTAAAGTGACAATTAGCGGCTTGTGAGTAAATGATGCTTGAAAACAACAAAGGCAAATAGTGCTTGAAAATAATGCTTAAACATCGTCCATATTTTGTAATTATTAATTAGCAAACTACTCTTTCACAGATTGGATTAAGGCAGCTTCTCTGCAGTTAATGAAATTATCATAAATTTAAAATTAGTCTAGCCGGAATTATATTCTGTTCTAAAGTGAAAAGCTTGATTTATCTTTTAAATTTTTAACCCTTTTAATTTTGTCCTCCTGAAACCTTCCCTCAAGTCTGACTATTTTGTTACAGTTAACCTTTTTTCCCATGACACACATCAATAGTAAGGTTGAATGAAATCGAGATTATTTTAAATTAGTTGAGAACTAATTTAAATGACTGATACAGAAGTTCTGTGCACCAGCTTGGAAGATATTTTTATGTTACCAACCTTGACTTACAAATATCTCAATTCCAACAAACTAGGGAAAGGTAAGACATTTTATGTTTATTGACAACAATAAGTTATTTTTCTCAATATTAAATTCTAAATGAAATCCTATAAAGAACATCTAACAAAATCTTTAGTCTACTTTATGGCTGGATGTCTTTAGGAATACTGCTACCTTCTGAATTTTCTGTTTTGGGGGAAAATTAAATGACACCTCAGAAGAATTAGGAAAAGATTAATACTACAGAACGAAATAGTTGAAAATAACACACTTGCCTCTTTCCTATTTCTTTCCAAATATGACTTTATACCTAGTATTTCAACATACAGAATCATCCTTATTATAGTCATATTTTATTCTGGGCTTACCCAGAGTGCAGCAAGGCACAACTGGGGCTGGTGTGGATGCTACTTATAAGAAATATAATACAAATGGCATCGTCTAGAGCCCCTGGCTCCCATGCTAGATACTGAGATATCAAAGATCGATATGATATGCTCAGTTTAGTTAGGGAAAATGTATATAAGTAAACCTAATTTCTATGGAATCTAAAAAACAACAAAGAAATATGTTCAAAATTCTATGGTAGTACAAAAGAAGAATTTAGAAGTCTAGAGGAATCATCCCAGACTCATGGTCTTTTTCACTTTTTTTAAAAAAAATTTTCTGAGACCGGGTCTTGCTCTGCTGCCCAGGCTGGAATGTGGTGACATGGTCATAGCTCACTGCAGCCTTGAACTCCTGGCCTCTAGCAATCGTCCCTCCTTAGTCCCCTGAGTGGCTGGGACTACGCACATGCCACCTTGCCTGGCTAATTTTTAAATTTTGTTTTAGAGATGGGATCTCACTGCCCAGGCTGGTCTTGAACTCCTTGTCTCAAGTGATCCTCCCACCTTACTTGTTTGCTTTTAAAGACAACCAAAGCCAGGTGCAGTGGCACTCACCTGTAGTCCTAGCTACTCGGGAGATTGGGGTAAGAGGATTGCTTGAGCCCAGGAGTTCAAGGCTGCAGTGCACTATAATTGCAACTGTGAATAGCCACTGTACTCCAGCCTAAGCAACATAATGATACCCTGTTTCTGAAACAAAAAGAAAAGAAAAGAAAAAAGACAACTGAATACAAGTCTTCACAATTAGAATAGTGCAGTTTAAGTATGATAATAAGCTGCCATTTACTGGAATCTTACCATGTCCTAAGCCCTATACCAAGTATTACCACTACGCTTTCATCAACAGAGCTATGCAGCCACCTTGGTTATGCCAAGTATTTAATGTCCCCCACCTTTTATATAATTCATACAACAATCTCATGTCATCAGTATTCTTATCATCCCTATTCTACTTACGAAGATTTTGGAGTTTCAAGAGGTAAAATAGCCAGTCAAAGCAACACAGTTCTAAGGGGTGAAGTGGTGTGATAGGGAGTCAGGTGTAAAAGATGAGGGCATACAGCAGCGGCCCTTTAACATGATAGAATGTTTTAGTGTTTGATCACTGTGTAGGGAATGGGTACATTATGACCAAATTTAGATTTGTGGACTACACAAGTATATTTCTAGGAAGCTAAGAAAAATGAAAGAAACCAAATCCAGTCCTGAGGGGTCCTAAGTCTACTTAGGGAAAATGGATATTTGTAAACATAATTTTTATGGAATCCAAAAACAACAGTAAAATATGTTCGAAATACTATGGTTGTGCAAAGGAAGATATTTTTATCTTACCAACCTTAACTTATACAGTCAATTTATACAAACTAAAAAAAGAGGAAGACGTTTAATGTTTATTGCCAATGTATTAGTCCATTTTCATACTGCTATGAAGAAATACCCAGGACTGGGTAACTTATAAAGAAAAAGAGGTTTAATGGACTAACAATTCCACATGGCTGGGGAGGCCTCACAATCATGGCAGAAGTTGAAGGAAGAGCAAAGGCAAGTCTTACATGGAGGCAGGCAATAGAGCATGTGCAGGGGAACTCTCTTTATAAAACTATCAGATCTTGTGAGACTTATTCACTATCATGAGAACTGAATACCATATTCAGTTACCTCCCACTGGGTACCTCCCATGACACGTGGGGATTATGGGAGCTACAATTCAAGATGAGTTTTGGGTGGGGACACGGCCAAACCATTTCAGCCGACAATAAGTTATTTTTCTAGAATCACAAGATAAACAATGATTTTTTTCTGTGAACTTATATATATGTAAACAGCTTACCAAATGTAAAAATTAAGTTACTTAAAACTCATTTAACAAATCATGCTTATTGAGAATATAAAATCATATGCAAAGAAATATTAATTTCAACAAAAATATATGCCTCCATTAATACAGCATTTATTAATGTTAGAGGCAGAGGTTTTTGTGGCAATAGTATAGCCTACTGCTACCCTCTTCATATCTGGATTCAAATCCTGACTCCAACACAGCTTATGTGACCTTGAGAAAGTTACTTAATCTCTGAACCCTTATTCCTTTTCAGAAAAAGAGATGAATTACTTTTTGTGAAAGTTCAGTAGTGGGTGGGTGGGGTGTGGGGAAAAAAAGAAAACTCAGTAGTAAGCACT
The DNA here is from genome assembly GCF_024542745.1 of Macaca thibetana thibetana. NCBI lineage: Eukaryota > Metazoa > Chordata > Mammalia > Primates > Cercopithecidae > Macaca > Macaca thibetana. Next base: position 74,900,229 of record NC_065580.1, read on the forward strand.
TGATAAATGTTAAGTTTCTTACTAATGGCCTCAGGGAGTGGGATAGGGCATGCTAGAGGATAGAGATCACAAGTCCTCAGAAACACTGTAAAATTGTGTGTGTGTGTGTGTGTGTGTATGTATGTATGTGTTTATAGACCTCTACAGAAGATGTGAACTTACACCTACACATGTGTGCAAAAACATCATATTTCTTAGTAAATTTTAAATCAAATTTAACTTGATCTCAGGCCACCATTATGTCTTGGATGGGAGAAAATCTAAGCTTAGTCATCGCTGCTACTCTCTTAACCCCACCTGTGGGCAGTACAAAGGTTCCTGAACTTTCCAGCGGGGCTCACATAAATGGATTGATAGCCTAGGCTCTGCACAACCTTGGGGCACCATTCACATCTCAAGAGGCTTGACCACATTCTTGGAGCAGGAGAGAGGAAAAATCCAGCATGAAACAACTCAACAATTAACATTTCAATAAATTATACAGCCACATACATTTTTTTTTTTTTGAGGGAAGAAGAGAGCTCATACCTTTCATTAGGTTCTCAAAGCAAAGAAGGAGCCTGATTTGATCCAGCAAAAGAAATGGGTGTCAAACCTCTGTGCTCCACAAAGCAGGAAAACATCACATTTGCATTGATTATAGAGCCTTTTCATAGTGCTGACACATGTATGAGCTTTGAGTGGCTCATTATTTTTTTATTAAATTGGGCTGGGGGGCCCCATTCAACCTAAATGCAGATGGGGTTATTGTGAATGAACTGCAATATACACAATAGGTAATAAATTCTGGGAAATTAAATCTGTCATCAGTCCACTCTTTTACACAACAAAAACCAAGATGGGGTATAACATTGAGACTTGAGGCAAAAAAGTCTTCAAGATAAAGAGGCAGAAATTGCATTCATTGACTTGTAAAGCATGTGGGGGGGCCTCGTCTATAAACAGAATAGGAAAGGGCCAGTACTAATTCAGTAAAAAGTATATAAAACCACTGAACAGAAGACAATGCATGTAATGGAGGGAGCTTGTGGAATGCACAATGGTTTCACAAATAAATGTGGACACCTGAATGGTAACAGCATTATCAGCCACATCTTCAAATACAGGGAGACAGAAAGCACTTTCAGAAGAGTAGTAGGAAAAAACACTCAGGTTAATGAAGAAACCCTGCACTAAGTCGTATCTGTCATTTTAAGTGCTCATTACAATGATTATTTTTAACCGTCATTTAATTTTGTACAAAATTCAATTGATCAGACATAGAGCCATGATTAATCACTTGTGTATGACTAGACATAAGTGGGTACTAATGAGCAGCAAATGCATGTCCAAGTCCTGTTTTTAGTATTGTTCTTACAATAAATAGCGTCCACTTTTCTGCATCTTATTGCCTTTGGATGAATCTGGAAATCCCTGTTTTGTGATAGTTCAATTTAGTCTTTTGTTGCTTTGATTCCAGGGTTCTTTAGCAATTTTAAAAAATCAGTGTGCTTAGAGTTTTTGACATGTTGTACAATCATGCTTTCCATTTCTTTATCAGTACAAAAAATAATTTATCTGTAAGAGAGTTGAAGTTTCTTCACCAGTGTATGGGCAGCATGGGGCAATACAAAGTTCATTCCATTTGTTTGGAGCTGGGCAGATTTAAATTATATAAGTTGTGTCTTCGTTTGTTAAATGGGAAAGCAGTGTCTACCTTACAGTGCTATAGGTAATATAAGTTAAATGTCTGGCACAGTGTTAGAATACACTCAGTACATAACAGTTGTTCTGTTGCTTCAAAGTAAAATTATAAAACAACTGACATGCAGACAATTTTATCTTGTGAGTTCTGGAATGACAGAATTTTTGAGCTCAAAAGGCCCTCAGATGAGGAAACTGAAGGCCTGAGGAGGCGAAAAGACTTGCTAAGATCAAACATTTATTTTTCCTCATTCAATAACTATTTGTTGAATAAAAGAATAACATTACATCATCACCAGAAACCAATTTCCTATGTGTCAAGTAATGACCTATCTCCTACAAGTGTGGCCTGCGACCTACATGTCACAATATGAAATGTTAAATGTGAACACGAATGAGAAAATTTTCCATTTTTTATCAGAAAATATGTATTGATTGCACTTCATGTTTAACCAATTTAACTTGTTTGTTCAATTAAAAATGGTATTGATTTATTGTTTCAATCAATTGCCTACTTATACTTTTATAATTATTATATACTACATATTAAAGAAAGAGAGTAAGTCACACATGGCTTATTATGAGAACAACAGTAATGCATTTAATTGTTGGTTCATTGTTCATTCATAAAAAATACAATTATTGGAAATAAACTCGTTAGTATATAATGCAGCTCATTTGGCATATTTTATATGCTCAGAATTTAGTAAGTTCTATTTTCCGTTATATCAATCTTATCAGATTGATGTAAGAAAAATACTTAAATGGTGAATTTTCATATAAAAGAAGAGGGCATTATGATGTATGAATTTTTAAATAGTGGTTTCTGAGAAATTGCACTGTGGCAGTCCTGCCTTCCTGGGGTTATTCAACAGCTCTTCAGCTTATATAATTACCACACATGCCTCCTGTACAGAGCCCACGAGGCTCCCAGGTCGGTCACCATGGCAACAGATTCTGAATGGAGTAGCCCCATCCTGATACTGTGCATAGAGCCTCTTCCTGGAAAAAGTTTTATTTTTTTAATTTAAACACATTCTCCCACATTACAGATAAACAATTTCAGAGTACTTGTTCCAGTTTTCTTATAAATGTAATGTGAACACTAAATGTCTGGGCACACATAATTTCTTGAATAACAAAGGAAATATAAAGCAAATATTTAAATACAGATTACCTTTTCATTCTGAGCACCATTTTGAAAAGAAGAGGAAAAGAACCTTTCAGAATAAAAAACACCTGAAGGAACAGCTATAGGAGGAAATTAGCTCTCTTTGATCATTTGCTGCAATAGGAACTTTTACTCTTATTTTTTAAAAAACTCTTAATCCATAGATCTAAGTAAATGAAATGCAATTTTTCCATTAAAAAGGTTTTAAAAGAATGAACAAACACTTGTAGACAGGGCCACTTTGATAAATCTTGTGCAATAAAAGTATATTTTTATCAATAAAGCAGAAAGTACTCATATTTGCTCAAGATTCCCTGTCCGCCCCCACACCTCCAGGAGGTCAGTGAGAACTCACTGAAGCTTTGGTGTCAGCTCCTTTCTCATTTCCTGTTTGCTGTTTGGACAGGCCTGGCAGCTGTGCGACTGAATCTAAGAAGAAAGGCTGATAATGCTCTGCTGGTTTCATAATAGGACTTTTCAAGGCACTGTCCCATCCATTAACTCATTTGAAACGAGAGATAGGGTTTTCTTTTTTCCCCCCATTAGGAAAGATACTTACATGTTTTATTCAAAATTCTCTTTTAAGCCACCACCAAAGAAGAGAAAGACATTAACATAATAACTCTCAGGGTGGTTCCCTGTTTACAAAGTACGTTTTAACTTTTACTTTGTTTTCTTTCAGAGCCCTAAATTCAACTCCTACTTTATTCCATATTTCCATTTTCAGTCATCCTTGATGCCTGAAACGATTTAGTTGATGCCATATTGATTTCGTTATTGTTGGCTTCCTCAAAATGTCTCTCATTTTTCTGTCCCCTTGGCTCATTTCTTAGTGTGTTTTCTAATGTCCATATCCTGCACAATTGCCAGCAGCACCATGACCTAGGGAGGACCCTCATTATGAACGGCGTTCTATAGAAAAAAAAGACGCACATCCCCCTTCAAATGATGCAGCTTGCCCCGTGGAAAACAGAGTTGGTGTCTGAGTCAGGTTTGCTTCCCCAGAGCTCCAGGGCCATTGCTATTGTCCTGTCTCTTTCCTGCATGCTTCCTCATTTGCAAAACAATGTGAATTCTGTTGTTGCTCTTATGACTAAAGGAAAACTGAGGAAGACCACGAGTGGTTGCTTCAGGGACGTTCCACACTGTTAAGAAGGCCACTTGTACTTTTCCAGGCTCCAGGTATATTTTAAAACGAAGACATGTCAAAATAGGTTTCTGTTGTAGTTAAAATGTTTACACTTATTAGCAATTACATTTGTATGAGAGTTGGAGGCTCTTCCAACACTTTCAGTGTACTTCTTTGACTGTATGTATCTAAACTCATTTGGAAATAAACAATAATTGTCTAATTTTGGCCCTTAACTAACTTGAGGTCTCGGCTTAATGCCCTCTTTTCTCATAAAGGAATGCCCTTACATGAACATTAGGACTTTAGAGGACAGCAGTGGTGGCAACAGTGGAGTTGACTGCAGCTGGGGCAAAGGTAGCAGGTTAATATCAGCTAACACCTCCAGAGCATTTGCCATGTGCCAGCGACGATACTAAGTATTTTACGTGTGCTAACACTATGCTTTCTTAGGCAGGTACTATTATCATCTGCTTTTTGTTTAACAGATAAAGAAACCGAGCCACACAGAGGTAAAATAACTTGCTTAAGGGTACACAACTACTAGTAGTATTGAGTCTATACTCTTAAGTATTGTGCTATTCCATTTCTTACTGAATACAAAGCAAAAAAACATAAGGATCAGAGGAGGAGTATGAGTGTCCTCATACAGCAAAGGGAGGTGAGTGGGTTTGTGTGGTGGTGGGAGGGGACTTACAATATCAATAATGACACTAGGTGGGGGCTCAGTAGCTCATGCCATTTTGATTCTCTACCAATGTGTGGTTGTCCCAGGCTGAAGGAATTGAGTTAACAAGGTTTATATCTGCACTCATACTCTTTCCCCAAAGGCCATATGATGTGTCCAAAATTGAAAGTGCCATTTTTCAATGACACATAGAATCTGGGCAGTAGCACAGGACCCTGTGTTCAGAATGACCAGATGCTTAGACGAATGATCTGTTGACGCCATCTTGAAAATCTCAATAATATCTGAACAAATCTCAATAATATTTGAACATTTTGCACTGGGCCCTGCAAATTATGTACCTGTATTCTGGGCAATTTGTAGACACTAGTAGCTCCAATCTGCTGGGGGAAACAAGGTTCTGTCTCCCTGTGATTCCTGTGGAACTGCAGTGCTATAAATCTGCAGTTGTTTGTTAGTGGATTTGCATTTTACTACAATATAATACTTTTCCTCACAGGGAAAAGCAGTCTACTCTCACTAATAGGGGTTTTAATGATGTTCTGCCAAGGTCCACGTGCATAGCCTCAAGCAAAAAGGCTCAGGACAGGCTCTGAATTCCACAGCAGGGTTAACTACAAGGGAGCTTCTTTGCAGTATGATAAAACACGGTTAACCTCAGCTGGATTTGCAGCTAGCCCCAAGGAGCACTCCTCAGGAGCAACACAGGTCTACGTATAACATTTCACTTCTGGTCCACCTGGAAACGTGCACTTCTCATCCCACGGTGTTTGCATAATTTAGGCATGCTATACTTAAGATTTGCCAAAACTTGTAGAGAAAAATCAAACTGTCTCAGTACAAGGAAGCTAAACTGCTAAATCCTCTATTTCCTCTCTCGATGCTCCAGCAGTTTGGCAGTAGAATAAATGATTGCTCACCAGTGGCAAGTTTCCATGGAGTCGGTAGCTCCTAATGTCTTTTCTGAAGGGAAGGGCAGTGAGCTGATTTTCTCCACCAGGGAAGTAATGATCCCAATGAGCAGAAACTAGGAGAGAAAAAAAAGTCAACTTCTCGAAGAAGACAAAAAGGGAATTTCTCACCTCTGTCTGTCAGAGGAGTCAGAGCTTTCCCATTCAAGGAGACCTGTCGGGTTGCACTGAATTAATCATGATAGCTAACATCTTCTAGCATTTACTATGCCCTAGATACCCTTGTAAGGGCTTTACACATGTCAACTTAGTTAATCCTCACAAGAACCCAATGAGGTATTATTATCATCTCCATTTTAGACGTGAAGGACCCAAGGCACAGACAGGGTAAGCAGTTAAGTCAGGAGAGCAGCTGCCTAGCTGTGAGAGCCACAGGTTTATCCAGGACAATAACAAGCAGTGATGAGTTCCCAGTGGAGCCTGGCTGGGTGTGCAGCTGCTAGGCTTCGTACTGTTTGTCCTTACAATAAACCCCCATTAATGAGGGAAGCACGATTGGTCTCCCCTGCTCTTGCAACCTGAAAGAGCCTATAGAATACAGATGCCATTGTGAATGCTTTTGTAATTTGGAGATTCTTTTTTTTTTTTTTTTTTTATCAACGGAATAATCAGCCTTTTCATGTATCCATAGGGAATTCAGGAGAGGATTGAAGAAGCGGTTCCTGTTTTTGAGGCATTTGCAATCATTGTTGGAGAGACAGAACCAACAGATGGGGAACAATGGCCAGGGACTCCAGGCCTGGTTTAAGCAAATGCCGCACTGTGGTCTTTACCCATGAATGGTGTGGAAAATGAGAACAGGGAAGAGGATTTACTCACTGGCTGTGGAGTTAGGTCAGAAGGGGGATAGAAAAAAGGAACTGGATGGCTTTGGGGACATTTCTTAATCTTTAGGTTTCACTTTCCTTAACTGAAAATAAAGCCATAAGTTACCTCCAGAACTCTTTCAGCCTTAGCGTTCAGTGGATCTCGATCTTTTCTGTAAAGCTAGATTTTTGTGTGTGGCATTTGTTAAAGTTTGGGCACACCCATGCTTGATCTGGCCCAGTCCGTAAATCACATGAAGATCATGTTAAATCAGGTAGAAAGACTTTTCTGACTTCACATTAGTGCACACGTGTGCTGAATTTTAGTCTTCTCCTTTTCTTGAAAATTCAGTTTAATAATTATCTCTGCCATTTTGCACATTTATTTTTCTTGGCTATTTATATTTTCCTTTTGGGGGGTCAAATATAAAAATAGGATATACATGGACTGTAGCAGTTGATAATAACTTGTGTGCTTTGATTTTTTAAAGAAACAAAATTTACCAAAAGGGATCTTGCTCACTTATCAATTTGGTTTTTTTATATCTCTGTTTTTGTACGTATCTTTTAACATTTTAAGTTATTCTAGCCCTCAACAACTGGACACCTGGTTATGATTGCAGAATGTGCCGTTTAAAATCCTGTTTTAAAACTCCATTTTTGTTTTTCTTTTTGAGACAGGGTCTCATTCTGTCATCCAGGCTGGAGTGCAATGATGCAGTCATGGCTCACTGCAAACTTAACTTCCTGGGCTCAAGCAATCCTTCCACCTCAGCCTCCTGAGTAGCTGAAACTACGGGCACATGCCACCACACCAGGCTAATTAAAAAAAAAATTTTTTTAGAGATGGATGTCACCAAGTTGTCCAGGCTGGTCATGAACTCTTGGGGCTCAAGCAATCTTGCCTCGCCTTCCAAAGTGCTAGAATTACGGCATGAGCTACCATGCCTCATCTAAAAACTAGTTTTTATATCATTACGCATACCATGTTTTCAACGGTAAAATGGTTTTACCCCAAATAGGCATGTAGTTAAGGTAAAAATTATCTGACATTACTGATCATTGAGATTTAGAAACAGTAATTAAGGAGCAGGGATTCAGGAGATACTTTTGCAGTATGATCCTTAGGACGAGGTGACTTTCTATAACCTGGCAAATGTTCTGTAGAGCCTATAGACAAGCTGTTTTTTATGTATTGTGCCTAGACCAGCAACACTGGCATTTAACAAGAACTCAGATCACTCAGACTCTGTGAGGTGTGACCCAGCAGTCTGTGTTGTAACAAACCCTCCAGAGGACTCTGAAGTACCGAAAAATTTGAGAAGGGCTGTCATAATCCAGGCTGTCAACAGAATAGAGTAGGGTCATATGCTTTATACTCACTACACTATAGCCAATGACCACCTTTCCTTACATAGTCCCTCCCCATGTCCACCTGGATATAGAATTTAGAAGTAAAATCACAACCCAGAGTATTGGCAGTGGTCAGTGACTCCCCATTGCAGATTGCATTTAATTATTTATTTATTTTTTGAGATGGAGGCTGACTTTGTCACCCAGGCTGGAGTGCAGTGGCTCAATCTTGGCTCACTGCAACCTCCACCTCCTGGGTTCAAGCGATTGTCCTACCTCAGCCTCCCGAATAGCTGGGACTACAGGTGTGTGCCACCGCACCCGGCTGAGTTTTGAATTTAGTAGAGACGGGGTTTCACCATGTTGGCCAGGCTGGTCTCAAACTCCTGACAGGTGATCCACCCACCTCGGCCTCCCAAAGTGCTGAGATTACAGGCATGAGCCACTGCACCTGGTCTTGAATTTATTTAATAGCTGAATTGCTCTACTTGCATTCAAGGTCTTCTGTCTTTATAAAACCAAATATGTATTCCAGTGTCATCTTCTATTTTTCCTGCTCATATTCTTTATCTTTTAGTAAAATTGGATGGCCATTCCCTCCCCTGTCTCTAATCCTTGTCATGAGCTGGCAAGGTTGTGAAGAACCTTTAATTAGTGAAGATTTATGGGAGTGCCTTCCTAAATGGCATCACCGTGTAAACAAAGAAATCAAGTTACCTGAACTTCTTGGTCTCTATGTATCAAGATCCCAAGATTCTATTTCAAGTACCATTTCCTCTGTGAAATCTTTCTTGATTCCTCAAACAGAATGGTGTGATCATTCCTTTTTATAATGCCAGCCCCCTGTGTTTCATATTTCTTGCACAGTAGATTCTGGTCTGCCTTATTGTATAACCGGTGTGGTCTAATTTCATTCGTCTATAAGTTCTTGAGATTGGGGCTGAATCCTACTCATCTATCGGTCCCTACTACGCCTGTCACAGTGTCAGACACCTAATAATAACTCAGTCAACAGTGTTCAAATTGTGGTATGGAGCAGCAGGGCGTCCAGCCCAGCCCAGAGTCATTGGATAGCTTTCAGACAAGGCTGTTAGCTGTGTGAGGTAGGTGCATATTGCATGCTTGTCCCAAAATATTCTCTTGCAGGTGACTGACATTCTTTTTTGTATTTAAAAAAAAGATTTATAGAAAGCTCACAGCCCACGTTTAAAGTACAAAATTCACCTATGAGAAATCAAGAAATGGAAGGAAGATCTAGAGGACAAGCCTAGCTTTTTTACCCCCTGGAGCAATCAAGGGGCAGCTACAGACACTAGAAAAGACCAGGGCTGGGAAACGGGAACAAATCTTTGATTTCACAGTCTTGCCTGGGGCCTTGACTGACAGTAGCTGCTGCTTTAACCTCCATCTGTGGCTTCACGCCTTTTTAGAAAGGACTCAGGAAATCACACTCGGGTCTTATAGGGAATATTTTCAGCCTAGGAGAAAAATTGTGAGCATGAGAAGCAAGCTTGTCTTGCTTTCCCATACCCAAAGACATAGACTCATAAGACAACAGTCTGCAAAGAATCTGGAGACAAACGATACAAAACATATTTAGCTTATTATTTTGAATGTTCTTTTTAATACTATTGTAGCAAAAACAAACAACAAATGGACAACCCACTCCTCCTCCAAACAATGTTTAATTCATTTTATGAAATCATAAACCCATGGCAAATTCTCAGTAGAGAAATTCATTGTAGGAAAATATGATCAGGGAAGATATGGTTTACGTGGATTAAAACAAAATTTTTAAAATCCATATTTGCGATTTAATCTGGATCACGTTTTATCCGCATTGCCTCAGATTCCCCCCCCCCCCCCCCCCCCAGGATACTGCAGCTGTTCTTCCGGGTTCATTTATCGAGGAACACTGCCATCATGTGGCCTGACGTGTTAACACAGTCCCTAAAAGACAACTAGCAGCACGATTTTAATTTTGATTCTCGCTCTAGAAAAATGTTTGTGGCTTTAAAATGTGCTTCGTCGTTTGAAGCTGTGTTTGTTAATACCTTTCTGAAATGGCATCCTTAAAATATCTGCCAAAGGATCAACTCTATGTCGCCTTTTGAATTTCTCAAGCATATAGTTATCACATCAAAAAATACATAAAATAATAATTGAACGTTGCTCACTTTATAAATTTGTCAAGTTTTCACAAGTTTATATACTGTAAAAAGAGTGGAATACTTTTCTTATATACACTAGTGTGGTTGCTTATTTTTTCTTTACACTGTCAGTTTAGGGAGGGGAGTTACAAAACTATAGAAAACTACAGAGAGACAGCATAGTGTAGTTCAAAAACTAAAGTATGAAGCTTAACATTAGGTTGGAGTCTTCACTATGTGACTAAATAATTATGCAATTTTGTGCAAACATGTAAGCGAGATGGCCTCAGTGCTTTTTTTCTTAAATGAGAAGGTTCGATACTCCTAACAAGAACCTTTTTTTGCTATAATTCTGTGACTCTACAAGCAAAATTAAGTTCTTTTAAAAAGCAAGAGTGTTGTTTCTCTTTAGGTATACTATTTTTCTATGGTTTTCTGAAAATATGTGCCCCCTTTCTCTCCACTCCTCTTTCCCATTCCTAACTTGTCTGCATAATTTGTTGTGCAATTTTTTTTTTTTTTTTTCCTGCAAGGTCCCATAGTTTCGGCGTTGTGTTGAGGATTACTCCAGCTCAGTTTTCATGAATTAGATAGTTCCATACTATAAAATAAAACTGATGAATCTTTGCAGTTGGTAAACAACTTATTGGCTTCTGACAACTGTGGGTGTAAAAAGAACGTTAGAAAAGACAATTCAGAGGACAGTCCAATTTCTTTACCCCGTGAAAGGGAAGGATGAATTTTTTCTCTTACTGCACCTCTGCATCATAAATTTGTCAAAAGTAAAAAGAGAATACAAATGCTGCCTGGAGCACAATTGTGAGGTTAATGTTCTGATGGACAAAATTATGGTAAATTATTCCCTCGAGATAATGTTGTGAAGTGTGTAACTGGGTGAGGGATGGAAATACAAACTGGTGTTGATGTTTAAACTGTGCTGGATGGCATGTAAATGCAAGTCAGTTGCTAGGAGACCTGGAACACAGAGCTAATGCCCCCTCTGTGGGGCAGGGATGTTTGATCTCAAGAAACCTTGTCTTTCACAGTCAAAGATGACATTAAATGAATAGTCTGTCAAAATTCAGGTGGGCCAGTGCTTGGTTACTGCTTGTGTCAATCCAGCCATTCTGACATCCACCACCTGTAAAGAGAGCCGCTGAAAGGGAACAATCTAGCATCGTGCCGCTGACCAAGATTCTCCGGAAACACTCAGGGTAATTAGCTACGAATTCAGTTTAAATACTCTTACATGAAAGGCAGCTGGTTTGTTCGCTGATATGGGATCCAAGAAGTGGGCAGTAGCGGCTAAATAATCGCTTCAGCATTCCACAGAGAGGGATGCCAGGCCACAAATAGAGTTCCAAGCGAAGATGTGCTTGCGTAGGACTTTGGACCCTCCTGTTTACCAAGCAATCATTTCTGCCATTTGTGGGGATTGTTGAACAGATTTTAGGCTAAACACACATGTTCCCAGTATGTAAGATTGAGAATAAATACGCCGAACTTTAGAGCTGAAGTATGTTAGCAGTTCTTCCAGCGCCCCCCACTGCTTGAAGACAGAACCTGAATCAGTCTGTGGACAAGGGCAGCCCATAACATGGCTTCCACAGGGAACACTTTCAAAAACTTCAGCAAGGTCTTCTGCCCTTGCAAAATAGTGTTAATCTTTGCCAATGTCCAGGACACTGTGTTCCATAAGGGAGAAAAAAGCCCTAAAGGCTGAGGAGTGGGTCTAGTAGGTCTCATTTTACTTACAGGAAAAGAAGTCACTGAGAGATATTTTGAATTATTGGAAACATAACAGCTATGACCACCAGAGCTGGGAACACGATCCAGGTGTCTCAGTCTGACGGTCTTTCACCGTAACACCACTTAGTATTTCTCAGGAAAAATTGTGATGTTCTGTCAGTCCACTGATATGAACAACAGTAATAATTTGTAACTTTCCTATAATGCTTCACAATATGCAAAGCACGTTTGTATACATTGTTTCACGTGATTTTTACAACCCTGGTAATTATTCTTATGAAATAACATGCTTAGTCCACACAATTGATCTGTATTGTTATAAAAGTATAGTTTTAATTGTACTAGCTTGCTGGCTCTTTATTATAATATTGTGGCCATGCCCCCAAATCAAGATGTGGAAGTGGAGGAGACTTTTCTTACTTGTGGGTCCACAGGAGCACACCTTGTTCTGATCTATACAAGAGTGGCTTATGGTGTGGCTGCAATCCTAGACCTTACCCAGTTTACTTTTCTTGGTAGCACATATTACCATGTGACATACTATATATCTTACTGTCTGTTTTTTGTCTGCTCCCTTGCAGCCCCTCCACTAGTATAAAAGCTCCATAAAGGTAAAGATTTTAACGTGTTTTCTTTGTGTATCTGCAGTACTTAGAAAAAGTACTGGTGGTAGTTAAGATGGACCCCATTGATTCTCACTTCTCCGTTTTCACACCTTTAACAAAATCCTCTCTCACACTGAATCAGAGTTAGTCAGTGTGACCATAGGATATGATAGACATCGTGGTGTATGACTTACTAGGTTAGGTCATAAAAGATGTCGCAGCTTCCAACTGGCTCTCCCGGATCTTTCTTTCTGGGAGAAACAAGCTGCCATGTTGTGAGGATACTCAAGCAGCCCGTGGAGAGAACTACATGGACACAAACCACATAACCAGTATCAACTTGTTAGCTAAGTGACTGAGCCACTTTTAAAGGGGATTGTCTAACCCCCAACCTTTGTGTCTTTAGTTTGAGGCCTCAGACATCATAGAGTAGAGACAAGCCTTTCCCACTATGTCCTGATCCACAGAAACCATGAGAGATAATAAATGATGACTGTTGCTTTAAGCCAATACATTTTGAGGTTATTTGCTATGCAGCAAAAGATGACTAATACAGTGTCTGGCTCATAGTAAGTTCCCAATAAATATTTATTGAATGAAGGGCTAAATGTGAGTCAATTTCTTACTAGATTACTCAGTGATCAAATAGAATATCTAATTAACCTGAATAAAACCATATAAAAATCCATTTAAGCACTAGAACATTGGTTGGGAGTCTCAAGATCTAGGCTTGAGTGTTATATCTGCTGCTTATTTGCTATTTGACCTTGTATAATTCATTTATAGTCTTTGATTCTTAGTTCCCCTGATCCGTAAACTAGAAATAATAATAACAATTAAAATTACATCACAAATAATACCTGCTGCCTTGAGGAGCCTTGTTGACATTGTGAACTTCTGGATCAGACCTCCGCTGAAACCCAAACACTACAACTGGAATTTTCCATTATAGAAACCAATAAATCTTTACTGTTTAAATCAGTTCCAGTTGCTAGTGTTACTTACAAACAAAGGCATCTTTATACTAAGCACTAACACTAACATATAAAAGAATAGCAAAAAAAAGAAAAAAGAAAAAAGAAAAAACCCAACCAGATGACGTGTAATGAGTAAGATGCTACGTATTAGAGAAGTATAACAGATAAGAAGAAAGGGATGTCAGATACCTAATCATCCATTTCTGTAATAGGGAGGACATCCTAATTCAGCTGCTGGGAAAGTCAGGAGGCCCAAGGGGTTCTGTTGCCACAGAAATTCTAGTTTCCAATTCTAACTGGCTTCAAATTTCTTCCCTATAGTTGCATTTGATAAGTGATTGTGGCTTAGTAGCATCAAATTCATGTTTAAATGCTATGATAAACCAAGGAGCCATTTGTGTTCCAGAGAAGATACTCCAAGTAGAGAGATTATGTTGTACACAGACAAGCAGCTGGGACTTCGTGCCTGCTGTCTCAGCCATGGGTCCCCAGAGAGTACACCAGGGTCTTAAGGGCCACTTGCCTCAACATCATTGCCTTGTCAGAAAGGTCTTCATACTATTTCAAGAGCAAAGGACACTGTTCTGGACATGTCATGAAACAGTAATAAAAAGCTCATCTTATAGGATGGAGAGTTTTCATTTTTAAGAGCTGAGGAGACAGGAATTTCTGACAAGCCTGACTAGACAGTGTGAAACATGACCACTGTGTAATTTGACCTCCTGAGGTGACTTGAAGCAGTGGCTTGGATAGTGGAGGCAGGTCTCAAACCTGCTATTAGCATTGGTGGCATTGCTTCCTATGTGAGAAGGATTTTGATGGGCAATTTAATTAAGCTGCTATTTGCTTTGTAGGTGCAAATAATCTGTAAGTTGTATCCTTTGCTGCTCAGGTAAATCAATCAATTGATTTTTAGCAGAATTACATAGATAATATTTTCAACTTGATACATTTTTTAAATGAAAATTTGCTTTGTTTTCTTGGATTATTCCACCAAGTTTAGATCTAGGATTTATTTATATAGCTATGGGACAAGACTGAAATAGCTTCGGTGGGAAAAATTATAGCCATCTCTTTAGGCTAAAATTTTAAAGTTGTATCCAGATATTAAAGCAATGCTTTAAAATTTCATTCTGAAGTCATGTCCCCTGCGGCCTTCGACCTTGAGGGCCAAGTTTTGAAGTTTGCCATCCTGAGTAAGGACCATCTGTGCATTGATCAGGTTTAAGTCTCAATGCAGACACTTAGAAAGATAGCCGTTGTGAGACTCAAGCATTAGGAAAACAAGGATATTTCTAAATCACCTTATCTTCTTATTTAGCACTTCAAGGACCATGCCTGAAGGACTCACGTCATAGGGTTTCTTTCACAAGGCAAAGATGATAACCATTCCACCTCTGGAGGGAGAGCAATAGGCTTGCTGACATAGGGAGCAAAGGAAAAGCTAGAGAGGCAGTAAATAGTCCAGCTGGACCCTTGTAGCTAGGAAGGCTAGAAGCCTTGATGGATTGTGAGAGGATATATAGGCTCATCCAGGGGTCAGATGGCATGTACTCAGCCCTCCTCACACACTTCTTCCAAGGTTGAACTTTGATGGGATGGGGGGTGGTTTAGAAACAACCAGATATGCCTGAGGAATTTCGAGGCCACTGAGGTTAGCGGCTCAGCATTAGAGAGAATGTAGACCCCTTGGAAACTTCATTCCTTAGCTTAGGTCTATGTCTATTCTGGCCCTAAGAAGATGGCAAGAAGGTGGCACAATAGAAGACGACTTGTTCTTCATCGTCCTTGTCAGCCAATGGGCTGCAGTGTTTGAGGACATCAAAACTGTAGTCAAATGACCAGAATCACACACTCCAGTAGCCAGATAAGACCAAGTTAGTGAGGACTCATTCTGCCACGGAGATATCAGGGAGGGTCCAGAAGACAATGAGTCCGTCTGAGGACCCCTTTGCCTTTCAGTCACCATGAAGTCTTGTAAGGTGCATTCTTACTGCTGACTGCTATTCACTTGATACACGTGGTCTGGCCATACTGGTAATTTATGACAAAAGTCTCTTCCAATTAATACCAGTTGTTAAATATTAGCATTGTGAATATTGTTCCTCCATGTATCCCATATTCCCTGAAACTCTCTTAGGGGGAAAGCCTGAACTCTCAAACACAGAGAATTTTATTCAAAGAGACTGGTCATTTACCTAAAGAGACTGCTAAATATTTGGATCAGATTAACACCTCAGGTTGGACCAAAATTAAATTGTCCTTCTTTTTGCCACTAAGTTAGGTGTGGAGACCCATAATGGGGATCAGATCAAATGATTAGATATAAACAAACTGTATTATTTTTGTATGAAATTCAGTATATTTGCAACTTTGTGACAAATTCTAGTGTATAGGAATTGGAGACGATCTAGGGATTCCCATTGCCACTTAAATCTGTTAGTGAGCTAAGTTACACATGGGCAGGGATTTTTGTGTTTGTTCACTGCTGTATCTGCAGTGCCCAGAATAAGTGTCTGGCAAATGGTAGGTACTCGGTGAGTATATGTGGAAAGAATCATAACAATAGCATAAAACAGACTTGCAAAGTGCTCTCTAAGAATGCCAATACAATTTCAACAAAAGCAGTGTGTCACAGAGAGTTGGGAGCCAATCCCTTGGTTGAGGAAGTATTTCCATATATGGCTCTTTTTGTTATTGCTATTTTTCAAAAATTATGTAATTTAAAATTTTCAAAAATTGTAAAATGTTTAACATTAAAAAATAGAAAAAAAATTGGCAGGGCACAGTGGCTCATGCCTGTAATCCTAGCACTTTGGATGGCCGAGGCAGGAGGTTCGCTTAAACTTAGGAGTTGGAGATCAGCCTGGGCAACATGGCAAAATCCTGTCTCTTCAAAAAAACATACAAAATTTAGCCAGGTGTATCGGTTGCATGCCTGTAGTCCTAACTACTCCAGAGGCTGAGGTGGGAGGATGGCTTAAGCCTAAGAGGCAAAGGTTGCAGTGAGCCCAGATTGCACCACTCCATTCCAGTCTGGGCGACAGAGTGAGACCCTGTCTCAAAATAAAATAACAAACAAAACTAATCTACAGTATTTGAAGTTAAGACTTATTGTTATCTCTGTGAGGCAGGTGTTTTGATTAGAAGAGGACATAAAAGGGGCTTCAGGTAAACTTGAACTAGTCTATGATTTAACCTCATTGTTGATTACAGGTAAACTTGAACTAGTCTATGATTTAACCTCATTGTTGATTACATGAGTGTGTTCACTCAAAATTTGACAAGCTGTATACCTATAACTTGTCAATTTCTTGACTTACACATCAATAAAACAAGTTAAAAAAACATCATTTACATACTTAAGTAAATTCTAAGAATCAAATAGTATCATTGTAAGTTTTTTTAAAAGTCATGTTCTTATTCTGCAGAAAGTTTGCACTAGTTTTGACTTCCACAAACAACATAAAATGCAATTTATTTGCATTCTCTTTAGTACTTGCCATTATAGTTTTCCTAATTTTTAATGATTTTATGTAAGAAAAATTAAGTATATACTTTTCTCTCCAACTTTTTATTTGAAAAATTTCAAACTTACAGAAAAGCTGAAAGAATAGTGTAATGGACACCAATATATCCCTTATTAGATTCACCAACTCTTTAAGTTTTTGCCACACTTGCTATTCTCTGCTTCTATTTATACATACTTGTATATATATGTATATGTATATATACACGTGTGTATATATATTACACATGCGTGTGTATATGTATACGTATATATGTATATTTAGTACATATATATTTAGTACATATACATATATACGTATACATATACATATATACATACACACGCATGTGTAAATAGAATATAGATATACACACACATCTATCTGCATTTCCGAGCTACTTTTAAAGAAGTTTTAGACATCATGACAATTTATCCCTTAGTGTATCACTTAAGGGTAAGAATATTTTTTGACATAACCACAACACATTTATCATTACACTTCTATATTGTCAAGTAATATCTAGTCCACGTTTATAGTTCCACAATTGTCCCAATACTGTCTTTTCTAGCTGATTAAAAAACAGGATTCAATAAAGTTCATTCACATGTTGCATTTAGCTGTTTTATCTCTTCAGTTTCTTTTTTACCTAAAATAGTCTCTGCCCCCGACCATCCTTCTGCACCCAGCTTTTCATGATATTAAAATTTTTCAAGTCTAGGTCGCTCGAAAACCTCCTGTTTGTCTTCAAATATGTATGACCGTGGTTGATTTTACAAGCTCATACTGTAAAATTATTACAGGTTTTTAGAAGCACATGTATCACCAACTGTAACAGATTTTCATTGGTTAGTCAGAGCAAGACACTGGATCTCCAGCTAGGCACCAGATGTTTTTATTGAGGGGGAAAAAAAGAGCATTAAGAGCTTTTAAATCTTATGTTATTACTTTGATCATATAAGAAATAATTGTGACATTTCGTGCTTGGAAATGTATCATGGGGGCTTTCCTTCATATTGACACTATATATTACTGAATGGATCAGTTAATATATAACCAGTTTAAAGGACCTGAAAATGTAGTGACAGCCAAGAAGGATATTTTGAAGTTTGAAATGATCCCTATATAAATAGAACGGATCAGCATAACTTTGGGATAAAATTAGCCGACAGTTTGTGGACTCTCCAGCCTGCGCCTGTTTGCTTGGTGCTGTTCTCTTGATAAATCACAACAAAGCTTCCAGAAGGAGAGGAAGGATGGACGGCACCACTGCCCCTGTTACTAAATCTGGAGCTGCCAAGTTAGTTAAGAGAAATTTCCTTGAGGCTCTAAAGTCCAATGACTTCGGAAAATTGAAGGCTATTTTAATCCAAAGGCAAATAGATGTGGACACTGTTTTTGAAGTCGAAGATGAGAATATGGTTTTGGCATCTTATAAACAAGGTAAAAACATATAGGTGTTATTGTAAAACTGGTAGAAAATGTTTTTTTTTTTTTTAAATGCAGTGTCAGTTATCCACTCTAAACAGTAGCTTGTATTGTTTCTTTAAGTATTCATTTTAAAAATATTTCTAAATTGGTATTTTCTTTCTTTTTAAACTAAAACACATGGTGGACTGATATATATGTATAAGTTGTGTCTCTCCTTTTGTTTTCCCACCCTTGGGCCTAGGACTTGGAATCCCAGACAATCATTTTTAGCAACGCACTCCCTGTTTTTAACTTTTCTTCTGACTATGATGATATAGAAGGAAGAAAACATTTCTAGATTATGGCTAAGCAGATTGTTGAAACCCTATCTTAGACAATGTACCTGGTTTAAGAACAGGCTGCTAATTCTCCATTAACAGCCACTTAAAGATATATCCTCTCTATGTCCATGTGGATAAAAAAGAGGACTCTCCCCAGCATTTGGAGGGTTAATAAATGGATAAAGCAGTGTCATAGGCACCTTTATGGTCTTCATCATTTTAATGAGTTTTCAGTTCAGGCACAAAAGCTGAATTCAGCAAAACCAAAAAGTTAACTTTTTTCCTGGACTACAATAATTGTTCAAAATTGTAGATATGCTTAATACAGAGTACCTGCCTTATAAAGACCTAAGGAAAACAAAAATTAGAACTTTTTTTTTAGCAAGAAATTTTCTGGAACCCATGCTTAATAAATCAGAAATAAATTAGAGTTCCACTGATTCTGATTTCCCAAATCAACTGGCTAATGGAGGGGAACGTGAGCAGTTAGATCATCTGGTGAGCATACTGCAAACACGCTGCTCAACATCACTAATGTTTAATACAATATAGATGCTAAGGTCTTGTGTATAGCATTTAGAGACAGTCATTATTTTCATGTTTAAAGATGATTTCGGGTCATATATAAATGATCATTATAATCCATTTCCAAATACAAATGCTAATGGTACATTATATATTTCTTCATTAATTACTGTCCTCTGTCAGTTCTGAGGGAAGTATAGAAGAGTTGAAGCTACTTACTGTGTTTAAGACTTTTACTCGAAGGCTTTATAATATTTTCACATTAGTGGCATTAATATATTGATGGGAAGACAAAGAAGGGTTATATTTTTTAAAAAGTTTATGGGGTCTCTGTTAGAAAGAAAATTTGTATATACTATGTAATTAGATTGCTTTCATCTTATAACTTTGTTCAGTGATAGAGTGTCTGAATGCTAAACTAATTTTAAAGATGTTTTTAAAAGCTTATAATTCTGCCTAGGGCGAAATAACTCAGGTTCAAGTCAGTGGGTAAGTTATTTGACTGTGAATTGCAAAGACTGTCTACTCTCATCTCCTGAGCAAGTCAAGTTGCACAGATTGTGCAAAGTTTCTGAGGATATAAGAAATGAAGTTTTAGGTGCAGGCTCTAGGGAAGTGGAGGGGAGTGGGGGGGTTGGTTCTCCTGCTTCCACCGGTGTCATCACCCTTGAAGGAAAAGAAAATACATTTTAAATTATTCTTGTCAATGTGAGCTGACTCCTACAGTCCTCATAGAGCTAAATTTTCATTCACACGAATTGAGGTGTTTTCGTAGTGTTAGGACTGTGGGATGTGGCTTTCAATTAAGGAGATAGCAAATTACACCCTCTGGAAAAGGAAAAGAACAGTTCCATTCTTATGTATGCCAGGTGGATGTTTGCACAGAACTAGTAAAATTTGTGGTCTTACTTTTAGGGTTTATGCAGGAAATTTGTGTCTGTGCATTCATGTGTAGAAAGAAACACACTACTCTGTTTAATATGAGTATGGGCATAAGGACCTGTCTCTTTAGTCTTAAATCCAGGTTAAGACCTCATCTTTCTTAAAAGTTTCTTCAAATTTTTTTCACATGCTTCCAGCCTTATCATCGATCCTTTTAAACTTAGGAATGGAAAGTTAGAAATGGAAAAGATAAATAGAATCCTAGCTGCTAGAGATCTAAGTGGTTATATCAATTTCTTAAGTCATAAAGTCATTGTCAGGCAACAGCATGGAGCTGAGCAGTCTACAGTGGTTAGTTAGTTGTTTTCTAAATAGTTCAAAGGAATAGGACCTATTTCTATGTGGTCTTAAAGGGTGTGTGGCTGGATTAAAGTTTGTGAGACTTTATTAAATCAAAGGAGAAGTTTTGGACATTGGACGCTTGTTGAACTGCTACATACTGCTCTTTGATTGTTTTTTAAGCACTTTTGAAAAGCTCTACACAGAAGTGCATGAATAAGTGTGCGACTTGATTACTTTTCACAAAATAACAAACCTACGTAGCCAACATCCAGATGAGGAAACAGAACATTCCTGTTTACTTTTAAAGTGTGGGAATCTTCAGGTTTCAGTTATATTTGGCTTAATAAGAAAGACAATGTGCAAAACCTATAACAAATCTCATGCTACTCTTAAATTTCCTTGCGTAATCAATACTAAAATTCTATATTCAACATTTGATAGTCCTATAGAAAATGAAAAGTAGTACAATCAATTCTAAACCATTCTTATTTATTTAGAACATACAGCATTTTTATACGATTTAAAAATTAACTAAATTTTATCCCGAAATATAGTCCATCTAAGCCTATATGAAAGTCAGTGTATAATTTTTGAAAAGGGAACTCAGAACTCTGCTGGCAAATAAATCACCTAAAATCTAAATAGTGCTCCCCAAATTTACAATCTAGTTGGCACACCAGTAATCAAAAGTTGAGCTCATAAGCAAATATGAAATGTGGATTTTGTGAGGAAGACCGAATAAAGCTATTGGAGTACAAATAAGTCTGGAAGCTCATTTCTGCTTTCCTCTGTAGCACTGGTCCCATCTCATTGAGTATCTTCTCTTTCTAGTTTGACAGAAAACAAGTTCATGTTCAAACTGTGGATCCTATCTTTCTCCAGCACCTAATCATGATACTTAAAGTCAGAGAGTTCTCACTTTACTTTTCTAAGTTATTTTAAGCTTCATAATAAAATCTTCAGATGAAATCATGTTTTATTAATTTAAAGAAAATTTCCTCACATTTTGTAAAGCAAACATTTAAAATGTACTGGTTGGCATTTGAGAGACCTCCCTGGGAATGGCGGAGAGAATGGGTCTTTTTTTTTTTTTTTTTTTTTTTTTTTTTTTTTGAGACGGAGTCTCGCTGTGCCGCCCAGGCTGGAGTGCAGTGGCCGGATCTCAGCTCACTGCAAGCTCCGCCTCCCGGGTTCACGCCATTCTCCTGCCTCAGCCTCCCGAGTAGCTGGGACTACAGGCGCCCGCCACCTCGCCCGGCTAGTTTTTTGTATTTTTAAAGTGGAGACGGGGTTTCACCGTGTCAGCCAGGATGGTCTCGATCTCCTGACCTCGTGATCCGGCCGTCTCGGCCTCCCAAAGTGCTGGGATTACAGGCTTGAGCCACCGCGCCCGGCCGAGAATGGGTCTTAAAAGCAAAAACAAGTAAGCAAAAATTGCATTTACCAGGTGATCACTTTAAAATAAAAATGATACAAAGAAAACGTAAAGAACAACTTTCTAACTACCAAATGCGATAAGTCATTGAAAGTCAAGGGATGTCAGTGATATAAAATTTATTATGAGCCAAGCATAAAATAAATCTTTAAAGAAAACACAAAGGTCCCTTCTATTGGTTTTCACTGGTGAACTCCATACTGGAAACATGAAGGACTGTCCATAAAACTGTTGTCAAAGACTTTACCAACTACACAGCTTGATCTTCCTTCAGATGTATGAGCTTTGGCTCATAAATGATACGGGCAGAATTTCATACTTATCTCTTTGGTAGGAAACTCCCTAGTCAGCAAGGTTCATCGGAGTCCTTTTATTAATCAGGGTAATGCACTTTAAGTACTTCGTTTATGGCCCATAGCCACTGATTCCTTGGTTGGTGGTCATATTTGTAATTAAAATAACCAATGAATGATTTCACTTGAAAACTTTCTGGCAGGTACTCTATCTACTTTGCTAAGTAGTAACTTATATCCAAATATTGTGAAAGCTCTTAATTCCACTCTCCGAATGAATAATTTCTTTATCACCTAATTTTCCTCTTTGCCAGAAATTCACTCTCCTGCTTTCCCATTTCCATCCTAGGGTTCTTTTCCTTTCTTCGATGTTCAAACTTTTTTCTTTTACATTTTACACTTCAAACTTGCTTTTTCCCCCTGCTTCCCAGGGGAACTTTGAGTTATCTGGAAAATATTAGCTATTAAAAAATAGCCAAGAATTGTGCTTCAGTCTGTAATCCTTCAGGACTGTGTAAATACGTGGACACAGGCAGAGCAAATGTCTGCTAATCCAGCCACGAGCAGTGTGTGTAACCTTTGGCTGTAATAACAGAGGCTTCTCGTGTGTGGGGTTCTTTTGACTCAGATAACATTATAGCTGATAACTGTTGCAGAGCCCAGGCTTAGCTGAAGGTTTACCAGAAATGTGTACATCCTCTCCAAACGCTGGAGCAGAACGAAGCCCCTCTTCCAAAAGAAGGCCCAAACACTTTGCTCCTTGCTATATTTCTAGGCAGCTTTCTACCCAGCTATTGGGGCATATCTCTTTGGTTTCAGATTTAAATTAAGCACACACACACACACACACACACACAGGATTAGTCTGCATATTTTTTTTTCCAGGGATAAAACTTCTAAAATTCCTTTAGAACTTTTAGCTACAAGTGATATCAGTTTGGAGGTAAACTGCATGAAGCCTTTGGATCATAGATGGCTATTTGAAGATTTGGGGGCAATGGAGTTTGAGAGTTCGAGTTGATTCTGTCAGTACTTGTTATATGAACATGGACACTTTATACTACTTAACCTCTTCCAGACTAATTATCTTCATTTGTAAAATGGAAACTTTGACAAGACCCTCTCTAAGTTCAGATTCCTGCATACAGATAATTAATCATATTATGCAGGTGAAGCTGTGTAAACAGATTATGTATCATGGTCAAAGCCACATGAGCATGGCCTGTATTGGGGAGTTCCTGTGGGGTTTGTACATAGGGGAAATAATCTGTATTTTTCTTTTCTTTTTAGTGAGCTTCTTACTCAAACAGAACTCTTCTGCAAGGAGCTGTCACTCACACAGACTGTAGACATGGGGTAGTGTGTGAGTGGTTTACATTAGAGGGAGGCAGCCGCTGCTTCACCTCCCATCCCCAGCTCCCATGGGCTCGGTTTCCTGGTTCTGCCTCACCTCTGTCCTTTGTGCAGTCTAAACACATAGTAAAAGGGCAACCTGAAATCTGCAGAGGTGAACAGAGAGGGGCTTTGAAAGACAAATACTAGGAATAAATCACATTCTAGGTTTCGAAGTCCTGGGAAAATTTTGCTGTGGGAAGAAGGGAGTGTGTAAAAAATGAATCTGCCTGATCAGTTAATAGTGTTTCTAGCATGCTGTGATCATTGGTGGTTATATTTTGGGGGACGAATTCTGATCTCTTGACATATCAGCATCAGCACAAGATTGTGAACAGGCACAGCCTCATCTGTGGTTTTTGAAGATAGTTTTACCTGTGGTTTGGCCCTCCATGACAGTAAGTGTGTTTTACTTCCACACTTACTACACAACGACCTGTAGGCCCCACCTCATTTTAAAGTTATGATTGTACGTTCATGTCCCTTTTGCCAGGGGCTGCTCTTTTCTCTGCTCAAAGCAGCAGGCTTTCCTGACATGCTCGGGGCTGAATTATTCAACAATCCCTCCCCCCACATTACTACCAAAGTTTTGCAACACAGCCTCCAGATACACTTCAGTACACCCTAAACCATAGCCTGCAATCTGTCCTCTTCCCATTTCTCCACTTCAGCTCCCCAGGGGCAGCAGCCAAGGTGTCTTGTTGCCACCTACCTACACACACTCCTATCTTAGGAGAGGTGAGTTGTAGCCACAACTCCATTCTGGGAGCTGGCTGATTTCCAGGACTTGGTAGTCTGTGAGCCTGATTGACCAGTTAATGTTTACGATTACAGGAGATGCAGAAAAAACTGACTGAGAGGCCAAGGATGACTGATTCACTTAATACATGGGCAGGAGAGATTCTTTAGGTGCTACTGGCAAGTTAGGAGGAGGAAAAAAATTCAACTAGCAAATGCATTTCCACATCAGAGATGTGAAATATTACAGATGAATTGTGGATCTTCTTCCTTTCCTTGTGATTTGTGAAGCAGGCTTGGAGGTAATTCTATTCTGCTTCCACAAAGACAAAGACAGATAGAAATTCTGCATTGCGGGTATTCTGAGTCTATGAGTTTGGATTGAGGCAGGCAACTCATGGCTCTAGCAGGATGAAAAAGTGGCAGTTTTCTCATCTGGAAAATGAAAAGGCTTGGACTGGATAATCTTCCCTCCAGTGCTGACATTCTGTGTTTCTTTGATTTTACATCAAAATGGTGTTTTCTTAATCAGCTCTCTGCTGCTTCCTTTCTGGGATCATTTTTCTTCCCATTGCAGAAGCAGGCGCAAGTTTCCAATCAGTTGTCACAGAGAGCTGCCTAATTTTTGCTGTTAATCAGCAGGCAAAACACACCCTGGTTTTCAGACCTGGAACCAACTTCTTAGGCAGTTAGAAAAGACTGTTTTTGTCAATTGCTTTTTGAGGAAATTTGAGTATTAAAATGACTGATTAAGTATTGATGTTAATATGATTCATTCATCATCAAAAGCAAGCTGCATAACATACAGCTTAAGAACTCTGCTTGGAACAGAGGTTCAACATACTTAACTCAGTAGAAATGTATAAATGAATCTATATGCACATACATAGTGTGTGCATATCAGTTTGCATACACATACACACGAGGCGTGGAGTTGATACTCCCCAGCTCAGACCATCTATGACATTACTTAGTTCTGCCACGGAAAGTCCGTATAATCCAACACCATCTCTTCCCAGTGTCTGGAATCTCAAATTGATATCTTAGAATTTAATTCTATTAGCTGAATATAGATTTTTCCATAAATTCAGATAATCCTGAGAGTGATCACACTTTAAACAATCCTCAGTCCATTAGACCTTAATGTGAAATAACTGGATTTCTTTTTAAAGAGTAGATTTGGATAAAGGGAAAGGTGGGAGGGAGAGAAAGCAAGATGGCTCTTGAATTCTGAATGGAGTAAAAAAGGGATTAAAGTTGTGTGTGTGTGTGTGTGTGTGTGTGTGTGTGTGTGTGTGTGTGTGTGTGTGAAGCTATGTTGGAGGATACATTGCAGAAAGACAAACTTCCGGTTGAGTTCATTCATTCCTGTGGGATTAATCACTGTGCACAACCTTGTAAAGAGCTTATTCAAATTAAATAATTCTTTCCCCTCCGGACAGAGAGACAATTGCTTATTTTAATTTTATTTATTTTTGTTAAAAAGCAATACATGCACAGGATACTACATTTAAAAGTTGCTAAGGGGGTATTCAAGAACAAGTGCATGTCTGTCCTGATCCACTAACCCTCCAGTTCTTCTTGGAGGCCACCACTATAACCAGTTTCTTGTTCTCGGTGTTTACAAATATAATTGCATATGATAGCATAGTCTGTATACTGTTTGGCTCCCTGCTTGTCTCACTCAGTAATATATCTTGAGATCTTTCCATTTCAGTCTATACAGAACTGCCCCATTTTTTTTAATGGTTGTATAATATTTGATTGGATGGATGTATCATAATTTATTTAAGAAGTCTCCTATCAATTGACATGGAGGTTGTTTAACCATTCAAAGAATTCTGTAGTGTAGTGCATGTTCTTATATGTAGACCAGGTTGTCAAGATTCCTAAGTCCGGGAGCATGTTTCACAGAGTACAATACAAATGGTGTTCTTTGTGAAGTTGTGCAATACAGTGGTCCTTTAGGATGTTTCACATGGGTGTTTATGCTTATAGCAAATACACAGGAGTGGCATGTCTCTAGTGTTTTTCACTTAAATGAGAGAAATTTAATACCTGATCACCAGGCCCACTTTTAATGTGGTCATCATCTTCAGAGCACCCTCTAGTAGTTCATCATTTCTTGTAAGGGGCAATGCCCAGAAGTAATCGTAATATTCTAGATTTCTTCTGGTCTTATCTAATCAGTGAACAATACAATGTTTGTTTCTCTTGTTCTGGGCACTACACTTTTATTGATGTAGTTTCAGATTGTATTAGTTTTTTGGCAGCACCATCCCACTGTTGGCTTATTTTGAGATTACAGCTCAAATCCCTAGGTTGTTTCTCAAATAAATGACCATTAAATCATATTCTGCTTACCTTGTACTTATAAGTGGAATTTTTATAACCTATAAGCAAACTTTTGATTTACTCATGTTAAAATCTATTTTGTTGTTTCAGACCTAAAGTAACTTCTATGCTGTGGCTGTTGAATAACTATCTCTTCATCTTCTTGCCCTCAGTATTTCTTTCTGTACCTATTTTCCATTCTCCACTCATAAAAGCTTAAATGCTATGGCTATTGACATTGACATAGAAAGGAAGTTTATAAAGTCATCATAGTTATAGCTTGTCAAACGTGGCAATAGTTGGAGACTTATAGAAAAAAGACCAGCTCAGCATATAGAAGTCAGAGATCAGAGGGAGAAGAGAGAGAGAGAGGCTGAGAGAGAGAATGCACATTTCCAAAAACCAATGGGAAAAATTATCAAAGATCTCAGTTCTAGGCGCATCTACACTTCTCCTGCCCAATTCATTTATGTAGGGCTGTAGACATCATTAATTATGCAACATATCTTATTTTCCTGTTTATTTTGGCTGCTAGGAAATTCAAAGGCAAATTTGCAATGCCATTCTAGTGTACAGGATAGAGTTTATGTTTTGTGTATGTATTTATCTTACTTTTGACATTTTAATTTTCCTACTTTTTTATTTTGCCCTTATTTTCTAAATCGTTTTAAAAATCTTAAGGTGTGTGAAAGTTGAGAGTTGCCTTAAATTCGTCTTTGGAAAGAGATATTGCATAAATCAACAGGCAGGCAAATAAAATTTTGGAGTGATAATTTTTAAAAAAGATTAAACACATTCATATATTTGATTGACAACAACTATAGGAAAACAGATTTTGGATAGAATAAAAATTATAAGCTTGCAACTAATAGCCTTGGAATCATTCAAGACAAACTCTCAATGATTGACAGCTTTAAAAAAATATCCTTGAAGCATCTCAAGTAACTCACCATGCAAAATAAAATACAATTACCTAAATGAAAATCCCAAAATTAAATGCTTGTAAGACCTAGAAAGGTAAAGTAAATAAAGGAACAAGACACAGTAATAAGAAATAGTAGAGACAGTGAGAGCTTGAGAAAGCCTGTTCCCCTGATGAACATCAGAATACCCTATTAAGCAAAATGCCTGCAGACCCACTAGCTGTTAATTTAAAACCTCTGTCATCCCCTCTCCACTCCACTTTTGTAAATGTGACCAAAATAAAATACCTTGTAAAAATCCGCATAAAACAGGGAGAAAGCCTAGGTCAAGAAGTTAAACTTTCTTTCCTTTTTTCTTTTTTTTTTTTTTTTCTTCAGGTTATTGGTTGCCTAGCTATAAATTGAAGTCTTCCTGGGCCACAGGCCTGCATCTCTCCGTCTTGTTTGGTCATGTGGAATGCCTTCTGGTGCTACTGGACCACAATGCTACAATCAACTGTAGACCCAATGGGAAAACCCCTCTTCACGTGGCTTGTGAAATGGCCAATGCGGATTGTGTTAAGATCCTCTGTGATCGTGGGGCAAAGCTCAATTGCTACTCCTTAAGTGGACATACAGCTTTGCACTTTTGTACAACTCCAAGTTCCATTCTCTGTGCCAAGCAATTGGTTTGGAAAGGTAAGCCTTTCTGGGTGGCCAACATTGTTGTCTGCTTGTATACTCATGGTTTCAAGACTTTGTGACCATGTGATGTAGTAAGCATAAAGATGCAATTACACCTAGTACAGAGGGCCCTAAAAATACATAGTTCTGTTGATCCAGGTAATTTAGTGATGATCACATTGGAATCTTATTATTATTATTTAATAGCAGGAAGTTCATTCATTTACTTAACAAATATTTATTTAGCTCCCATTATGCATCAGGTAATGCACTAAGTAAATGAAAAAGAGAAAATACACCTGCCCTCAAAGAAAGTATATTCTAACAGGGGAGGTAAATATTAACAAAATAAATTCATAAATATATAATTATAAATTGGGAAAGTGTGAAGGAGAAAACAGAGTTATGAATGAGAATGTCAGAAGTGAATTACTATAAAATGTGTAAAGGCTTCTCTAAGGATATTATGCTAGGTAGGCTGAAACTTTAAGAATAAAGGAGGGCCAGGTGCAGTGGCTCATGCTTGTGGTACCAGAATCTTTGGAGGCTAAGGTGGGAGGATCACTTGAGCCCAGGAGTTCGAGACCAGTCTGGGCAACATAGGGAGACCCCATCTCTACAAAAAGTAAAAAAAATTAGCCAGGCATGGTGGCATGCACCTATGGTCCCAGCTACTCAGGAGACTGAGGCAGGAGGGTCACTCCATCCCAAGAGGTCAAGGCTGCAGTGACTTGTGATTATGCCACTGCACTCCAGCCTGACTGACAGAGTGAAACCCTGTCTCAAAACAAAAAAACAAAAAGCAAAAACAAACAAACAAAAATCAAATGGGAAGGAGACAGCTATTAAAAAAGAAAGCCGAGAGGAAGAGGGGTCTAGCTATAGGAAACAACTTGAGCAAAGTTGCTAAGAGAGCAATAAAACTTGGAATATTAAATGGATAGAAGAGGGCTACTACGATCAGAGTATCATGGGTGTGGGGTAGGGTGGGAAGGACAAGAGGGTAGAGGAGAGAGTCACAAGATGACATTGGATGTGTTAGATCCTGCAGGGCCTTCGAAGGTGAAAGTGTAGGGCTCTGAAATAGAGCCACAGGAAAGTTTTCAGTAAGACAGTGACATGATTTCATTTTCCTTTAAAGTCATTATTCTGGAGTTCGGCAGAAAACAGATTGGAGGTGGACAAGAATGGAAGCAGGGAGACCAGTAGGGAAGCTATTTTAATAGTCTAGGTGAGAGAAGATGGTGGCTTGCACTAGGGGCAAGTTTAGATAGGGAGTTTAGGAGATGGGTTTGCAATACATTTTGGAAGTAGAATTGTTGGGATTTGGAGATGGATTGGATGTGGGTGGGGTGTGAGGGAAAAAGGAAGTCCCAAGTATCATTGCCAGGTTTCAGATTTTAGAAAATAAGCAGATAGTGATGCCATTTTTTGAGATAAAGAAACTTGAGGAAGAAGCACCTATGTAGGGATAATAATTAAATCCATTTTTAAAAAAGTCAGTTTATGGATGTATAATTACCATGCAGCAAAATTAACAGTACAATTTAACATTTTGAGAAATACTATTTTTGTGAAACCATCATGCCAATCATCTTAAAAAGTTTCCTGACACCCTTTGTAGTTAGTCCTCTCCCCTTCTACATCTACTGACAACCCACTGATGTTTTCCGTCCCTATAATTTTGCCTGTTTTCAGAATGTCATATACATTAAATTATAAAATATGTAGGCTTTTGAATCTGGTTTCTCCCACTTAGCATAATGCATTTGAGATCCATCCATGTGGTTGCATGGACCAATAAATTCGACCTTTTTATTGCTGAGTAGTATTCCATTGTATACACATAACAAAATTGATCTACCCCCAGTAGAGGGACATTTGGAATGTCCTTAGTTTTTGTCAATTTTGAAAGAAAAGCTGACATAAACATTTGCATGCAGGTTTTTATGTGGATGTTTTTATTTCTCTTATGTAAATACCTAGGAGTGGGATGATGGCTATGTGGTTAATTTACAAGACTGCAACACTGTTTTCCAAAGTAGTTCTATCATTTTGTATTTCTGTCAGCACTGTATGAGAATTCCAATTGCTTGGCAGAACTTGATAATGTGAGATAAAAAACAAATTAGGTTGGGCATGGTGGCTCACACCTATAGTGTCAGTGTTTTGGGAGGCCAAGATGGGAGATCTGCTTGAGTCTATGAGTTTGAGGTCAGCGTGGGCAACATCAGTTTGCAATAATTACAAACATATTAGAATGACTAACATATTAGCTAACATTCTAAATGTCCCTCTACTGGGGGTAGATCATTAGAATGTTAGCTCTTCTAATATGTTTGTAATGGTATCTCATTGTTTTAATTTGAATTTCCCTGATGCCTAAGGATGTTGAACATGTTTTCATGTATTGATTTGCCATCTGTATATTATTTACTTTGGTAAATGTCTGTAAATTTTACTCCTTTAAAAAAATGGGTTGCCTGTATTCTTATTGATTTGAGAGAGTTCTTTATATATATTCTGAATACTAGTGCTATCAGATACACGGTTTGCACATACTTTTCTTCATTCTGTGGCTTTTCATTTTCCTAACAGTATCTTTCAAAGAGAAGTATTTAATTCTGATAAATTCAATTTATAAATTTTTTCCTTCTAGCAACAAAATTTGTTTCCTATGTTTATTTCTAGAGGTTTTGTCATTTCAGATTTTACTTTTAGGTCTAGGATTCATTTTGAGTTAATTTTTTAAATATGGTATAAGTTATGGGTTAGGTTTGTCTTTTTTGATATGGATGCCCAATTGTTTCAGCACTGTTTGTTGAAAAGAATATTCTTTCGCCATTGAATTGCCTTAGTGTTTCTGTCAAAAATCAATTGGCAATATATGTTTGGGTTTCTTTCTGGACTCCAGCCTATTCCATTGACCTATATATCTTTTCATTTTCCCAATGCTCCACTGACTTGGTTGCCATAGGTTTGTATCAAGTCTTGAAATCAGATAGAGTAAGTCCTCCTAGATCTGTTTTAAGTATGAGAGTTTTCATCTCTCTTTGAGACTTCAGTGAAAATGTCAAGGATGCACTTTATATAAAAGTATAGATTTCAGAACAGAGCCCTGGACTAAAGCTATAATTTCAGAATTGTCAGCCTATTGATTGTATTTGAAGCCAAGGAAATCAATGGAATCACCTGGATAAAGAGTATATACACAGAGAAAAGTGAATCTATGAATAAGGCCCAATGAATTCTAACATTTCAATGTTAGAAGGATAGTGAGAAGCCAATAAAGGAGAGTACGATATACTGATAAGTAAAGTTGGAGAAAACCAAGAGTATTTTGGCAACACAAGGACTAAGAAAGAGGTAGTAGGTTCCAGAAGCAGAGAGTGGCCAGCTATAGTGATAGCTACACAGGGTTAATTAGATGTTCATTAGATTAGGTGACAGAGTTATCACTGACAAAAATAGTTTCGGTGAAACAGTGTTAAAAGTCAGATTTGAATGGTATAAAGTGCAAATGGGTGGTTAGAAACCAGAGATGTCACAGGTAAACAGTTGTTGAAAAGAAGTGAGGCTGCAGAAGTGAACATAAAAAGAGCATGATTGCTGGAGGGGCTGGAGGGAGGTCACAGGAAAGTATTACCTACAGTTGGAGATCAAAGAAAAAGCTTGTGTGCCAAAGGAAATGATCCATAGAAAGAAAACAGTTGAAGATGCACAAGACAAGGTAACTGAAAGTCTTTCAGAAGTTCAGGTGAGATTAAATCCAGAGACTATGGGATACATCCTCTTTTCTTTTCTTTTTCTTTCTTTTTTTTTTTTTTTTTTGAGACATGGTCTCACGTTGTCGCCCAGGCTGGAGTGCAGTGGCGCGATCTCAGCTCACTGCAAGCTCTGCCTCCCTGGTTCACGCCATTCTCCTGCCTCAGCCTCCCGAGTAGCTGTGAACATCCTCATTTTTAAGAAGTGGGACAAAGTAAAAGATGGTTTTAAATGCCAGAATGTTTGTAGATTTGATGACGCTAAGATGAGGGAGTTCTGATGGCTTTTCCCCTCAACAATGTGTCAGGCAGTCATCAGCCAAAAAATGAGAGGAGAGCAGGAAGTGTGGACATTTTCACAAGAATGGAGAAGGAATGGGAAGTTCTGGAGGAAAAAAAAAAACGGGAGAAAAAGCTTACTAAAGAAATGTAGTAGGATTACTGGACTTATAAAAGATGCCGTGCGGCTAGGAGCCGTGGCTTATGCTTGTAATCCCAGAACTTTGGGGAGGGTGAGGCAGGAGGACCATTTGAGGCCAGGAGTTTGAGATCAGACTGGGCAACATAATGAGACCACATCTTTACTAAAGGAAAAATAAATTAACCAGGCATGGTGGTGCATCTGTAGTTCTAGCTACTCAGGAGACTGAGGCAGGAGAATTGCTTGAGATCAGGAGTTTGAGGCTGGCTGCTGTGAGCTATCATTGGACCACTGCACACCAGCCTGTGTGACACAGCAAGATCTGTCTCAAAAAAAAAACAAACAAACAAACAAAAAGAAACAAAACCATGATCTTTTCAACCTGTGGAAATGAAGGGGAAGAAAAAATTCAGCCCAGCTTATTCTCTTTCTTCTTTGGTTCACCTGTTAAAAATGAGGGTGTATCCCATATTCTCTGGATTTCATCTCATCTCAACTTCTGAAAGACTGGAAGCTTTCAGTTTTCCTGTCTCATGCATCTTCAACTGTTTTCTTCCTATGAATCATTTCCTTTGGCACACAAGGTTTTTCTCTGATCTCCAACTGTAGATAATACTGGTCTGTGACCTCCCTCCAGCAATCATGCTCTTCTTACGTTTGCTTTTGCAACCTCCCCCTTAGGAAGGAAGCTACAGGGACAAGGTTAGGCATCATTTGGAGCTTACCCACATTTTCTATGTGTGGCCATCACCACTCTTCACATTTACTCATTCATTTATGTTTCGATTTAGTTTTTATCTTTATTGATTTTAAAATTTAATTAGTTTAAACATGCAAGCTTTTATTTTTAAGAGTTTTAGGAATTTTGGAAATTATGTATTAATTTATTAACTTTTTAATTAAAACATTTTTTGTCTTACTTTGCAATAATCACATTTAATATCTACTTTCAATAGATTTCCAGTAAATGATGCAGTGTTACTAACTATAGTCATCCTGCTGTACATTAGATCTTTAGAACTTATTCATTCCACATAACTGAAACTTTGTTAACTTTTTATATTGTCACCTTTTCATGTGACTTCATCAACCACAAACTGACAGAGTGGCCAAACCTTTCACTCCCTAGAGGCGTCACCTTTCCCAGCTGGTACAGTTATTCCCCATCTCTTTTGTTCCTGTCAACAGAGGGAGACTACCTAGAGATGAGAAGGAAGAAAGAGGTAGGGGGAAGCTTGGGCAATGCTTGTAGGCTGACACTAATGAGTTAGGCTTACAACAGTCAAGGAGAGAGAATGGAAGTCCATTAAAGATCCACTTACTCTTTCAAGCCATGTCATCAAAGGCTGAATTCACAAAGAAAATAAAGATAAATTAGAGAAAGCAAAAATGTTCAACTTCAGTAGGGCAAACATCATAAAATTAAAAGGCAATCATAAAAGTGGGAAAAATATTTGAGACTATATGACAAAGGGCTTACTATATACAGAAGTTTTTCAATTAAAGTAACGAGGCTAACAACTAAAAAATAAAAGAAGAGAGAAAGAGGTAAAAAAAAAAAAAGAAAAAGAACAAAAGGACCAAGAACAGGAATATTTAAGGGAAAAAAAGGAATAATCATATAAATAGCAAATAAATGTATGACATAATGACAGCATTTATTGGTAATCAGTAACATGTCAATTAAAATAACAATGAGATATTTTGTTGTTGTTTATTACATTAATAAGCATATGAAAGATAATACATATGTGACAAACACATAGGGAAGTGCTCTCACACACTCTTAATAGAAAGGAAATAGGTACAAGCCTGGGTGGCAAATTGATAACACATATAAAAAGCTGAAAACTTTCTTTTAACATAGAAATTTCACCTCTAGGATTAGGGACCAATTCTAGGCAGGGGACCTTTTTACCCAGGGCTATCATTTACTTAGGACCTCAAATTCAGACTTTAGATGTTATTTCTGAACTAGGTTATACCTAAAGTCAAAGAGATAACTGAGGAGAAAGAAAAAGAGACACTGATCATGTAACTTAGAATTGTGCATGGTCACGTGACCTGCAGTACACTAGAAATTAGAGACTTTCTCCTACTTCTGTAAGTTTTCAGAATAATGCAGTTAGAGTACATTTTACTTATTTTACCTTACATTTTTGTCTTAGAAGTTTTGATTGGTTAAGAAAATCATTTAAAATGTACCGCAATTGAAAATATATAGATAGGCACTTTTAATTTTTAAATGTATTTAGAGTCTCAAAAAATTGCTTGAGTCCTATTTGCCCTCAGAGAGTCATTTATATTACTGAAAAACTGAAAAACACTTACATATCTAATAGAAAATGTCATGTTGTTACCACCACGCTGTGCAGATATTTAAAACGATGTTTAAAAGAATGTCCGTTCACATGGGAAGGTTGTAAAAAGCAGCTTATAGGACAGTATGGACTGTATAGATGTATTTTTTAAAACATTGTATGTGACTATGCATATCAAAATAATATTTAAAATGTCAGAGTCAAACTTGATATCATAGCTAATGCTTAACTGTAGCTAAGCAATTTCAAAAAGGCTAATGTATTATTTCAGATCCTTGCTGTTAGAATAATTTTTTAAAGTGTGGCAGCTGGCAGGCATATAAATAAGAAAACAAACCTGTGTATCAGATCATTGGGGACAATTTCAACCCATCTTATGGATGAGGAAATAGAAGGAAAAAGTAAGTGTTTTGCAGGTGGGTCTTCTAACCTGGAAACTAAAAGACTGTGAGCATCTTGTCTTCTTTCCTTTGCATTTTTATGCCTCAGCTTCTTGGACAGTGCTTGGCACATAGAAAGTGCTCAATAAATAGTTACTGAAGTTACTGACAGATCTGGGAATGGCTCCAGAAGCCCTGAGTGCATGGATGGGGACCCACTGCCACCTAATAAATGAAAACTGCGTGGTTCATGGTTAATGAAATGCTGCTCTTCATCAGTTTTACCCTCTCAGTCTCTAGAGATATAGCCAAAGGCTAAATTTTCTCTCTCTTAGATTATATCATAGGTACTCTGGGGAGAACTCAAATACATCATTTTGTAGCAGGACAGAGGAAATTGAGACAACATACAGACAAGGAAAATAAGTCAGGCTAACATTAAGCTCAGGACCAGAGAAGTCCATTAGAGGAAGAACCAATGCCATGGCAACTGAAAACCGATGTAATTTCATTTGCTATTTAATGGGCTCTTTGTGGAAAAGTGCTCTTTGTGGAAAAGGCTAATTGAGGCCAAAAAATTGCATCCAATTTTCTCTTAAAGGATTTTTCCCTGTTTTTTCAGTGTTGCAGAGCCTGCTTTGTCCCCATGCTGGATTTTGTCTGCTATTTTTCTGTTTGCCTTTCTACTTAATGCCCCCGTCTCCTGGCCTTTGTTTCCTTTGGTGTTAGTATAATAGTGTTCATCAGTTGAGAAGGCTTATTTACCTTGGTGAAAAACGTCCTCTCCTTGAATCCTGCATTTCCCTATGAATAAAGAGAGTCAGGGCAGGTTTAGGTGGCTGCCAAGCAGCATATTATTTCTACCTATTCCATTCGTAAGAGGAAAATGAAAGCTGCCTGCTTTACTCTGCATGAAGCAAATCCTGACAGTAGGAGAAAAATTTGTTACTGCAGGAAAGCCATAAAAATTCAAATGTTCCTTAGCAGAATGTAGCATGGGGGCAATGTAAAGGGGACCATGCCTTTTAAAAGACTGTTCCCTGCTACTTTATGTGACAGTGACACAACTCACCCACATGTTAGGAAATTCCCTGGTCAATGAAGTGTAACTTGGTAAGGCAAGATGTCACTGGCCTTCATTTTAATCCGAAATAGATATGCCTGCTGGACAGACATTGCTTTTACCACCTCATCGCCTTCCATCTTTTCATCTTCTAAGTTATACATTGTAATAGCATAAATCTGACCAGTCATTTGCAAACCACCCTCAGGATTTTTGCCACATCTGCTGTATTGTGAGTACCACCTGTACAATATGAATTTAATGTTCTCATCAAATTGATATTACTTATTAAATTCAATTTTAAAGGAAATCTGATATTACTATAAAAAATCGAAACCCAAAATCCCTTGACATACATTGAGGGTAACAGTAACAGTAAATAAAAGGCAATTAAATTCTTGACCTCTGTCTGCTCAGAGACCCTCTGTTCTCGGATGGCAGAAAATGACTCTAAAAAGCTGCGTCTTCTGGTCACTGCTTTTTCCAGAAGATTTGCCTCCAATCATTCTGCTCTGAGTGAGTTAACTTGAAATGAGTTTGCAGTCCCTGTCTCACACCTGGTCAGTCAGCAGTTACTCCAGTCCCGTAAAGAATGTTCCACGAAAAATCATACCACACTTCGGGGAACACAACCTTAAGCAGTGCTTTCAAGTTGATAGTCTATTTAGTGCTGAGATTGTAGAAGCATCTCTTTAGAATCAGGAATGAAACAACTTTTCTGCTCTCATTACAGTCTCTTCAGCCCTGTCCTGGAGGTCCTAACTGGCACAAAGAGAAGAGAAAACTAAATAATGTATGACGATTGAAAAGAGGAAGCAAAATGGCCATTATTTAAAACAGGATGTTTGTCTACATAGAAAATCCAAGAAAATCTACAATTAAATGGTTACAACTAGTAATTGAGTTGCAGAGGTAGTGCATTTAAGATCAATATATAAAAATCAATTACATTTCTGTATACCAGAAATAAGCAGCTAGAAATTGTAATGTAAGAAAGGATATATTTATAATATCACAAGAAATTTAAGGGGCCTAGAAAATATATTTAGCAAAAGAGGTGGAAGAAATATGAACATTGTTTAAAAGACATTAAGAAGATACCATATTCAAGGTTTATTATGAAATATGTAGTACTAGATTATTCCTTCTTCAGAGGCAACCACTTTTACTTCCTTGAGCTGATTAGTTTGATATTTCACTCCAAACTACTAAATAAATACCACTTATTTATCCATAAAAGTGGAAAAGAATAAGTAGCAATAGAAGCAGCTTTATGTGAATCTATTGATTGATTCTAATGGAAAATGAGGATCTGGCTCCTTTTCCGCTCTCCGTGTCCCTCTCCCCAAGTACTTCTTCATTCCCTGTCCCTTATGATGGAGTTACATTATAACTATGAGGCTTGTGGTCAACTATGATAGCTTCTTTTTTTGTGCAATGTTTGTTATCTCTGTAGAAAATTGTCTTATTTCATTCTTTGGCTTAATTTTCTACATACTCATTGCTATTTAACCTCAAAGCTTTTGCCAATAGTTTTATTTTATTTTATTTTATTTTATTTATTTTTAGAGACAGGGTTTCACTCTGTCACCCAAGCTAGAATGCAGTAGCATGACCATGGCTCACTGCAGGTTTGACTTCCCAGGCTCAAGCAATCCCCCCACCTCAGCCTCCCAAGTAGCTGAGACTACAGGCATATGGGCCGTGCCTGGCTAATTTTTAAAAGATTATTTTTAGTAGAGACAGGGTCTTGCTATTTTGATGAGGCTAGTCTCCAACTCCTGGCCTCAAGTGATCCTCCTGCTTATGTCTACAAAGTGCTGGAATTATAGGTGTGAGGCATTGTGCCTGGTCAGACAATAGTTTTAATCTTTTCTGAAATATTTAAACTTAGTGGGTATTTTATCAATTTAATTTTCTTGAAAAAGTTCCTTCTGGAGTCTTCAGACCTGCTCCACCTAGGTTCAGGTTGATGTGCATCTGGTGAACCGCTGTCATCCTGGGATCCCCATTCCCTACCATCCCAGGAACACCCTTTTCCTCTCCCCTGTTTCCTGGACCACAAGTCTTCCTAAATCTTGGTGTCTTGCCTGTTTGGGTTAGATAAATCCTCTGGTAGCTTTCTGAGAAAGGGTGCATGAATTCTACCCCACGACTTAGCGTAGAGTTCTAGATTCATAAACATTTTCTTTTAGCATGGTGAAGGCATTGCCCCATTGCCTTCTAGTTTCCAGTACTGCAGCTGGAAAATTGAAAGCCATTTACTTCTTTGTTTTTTTATGGGACTTATTATCTTCCTCTCTGGGGAATTTAGATTTTTTTTTTTTTGGTCTTTGATGTTCTAAAATTTCACAATGAACTGCCTTGGTAGGTTTATCTTCATCCTTTGTACTGAGTCCATTCAATTCCACAATGCTTGTCTATCAGTTCTGAGAAATGTTCCTGAGTTGTTTCCTGCATGAGTTCTTTTCTTCTGCTTTCTATATGCTATCTTTCTTGAATTACTATTATTTGGATATTGACCCTCCTGGACTGTTTCTCTAAATTGTCTTGTATCATCTCTCCCATTTTACGTTTCTTTACTCTCTGCTTTCTGGGAGATCTTTTCTAGGTTGTTTTTCTCTGTTTTTATTGCCTCCGTCAAGTATATTAGAGGTTTTCCTTAGATGTCTTATTATCTTTGGCTGTCTGCCTATATTTAAGATCGAGTCACTAAAAGCTGATTCAGAATCTAATTATCTAGGGAGAGTGGTTTTTTTTTTTTTTTTTTTTTTTTTTTTTTTGCTGTACAGTATCTGGCTGGACGTTTCATCTGAGGAATCTCTGACATAGTCTCTTATGAATTAGTCAGATTCTCTGAAGAAAAATCTGTGTTTTTTTTTTCCTAGAGAATCAAGACCTAATTGCCATTATTCCAGGTGCTAAGTTAGGGGAAAAGGCTGGGGATGCAAATATAGCATATCTGCTATCTAGAATGCCCTGTCCCTCTTCTTTGCTGAGCAAACTTCAACTCCTATGCAAGGTGTTAGTTCAGACTTCACTTCTGAGGATCAGTCTTCCTTCATTCCTTTAAACTCAATTAGGACACTATGCTATGTTCTGTATTCTCATATCTCATTGTAGCTTTCCTTTGTGGTACTTATATTTTATTTGTTGAATTCTTTGATTAGTATCTGCCTCCTTCACTAAACCATAAGTTTCATGAAAGCAGAGACCATTTTGCTTGGCAGAGCCCAGTGCATAGTACATATTGGGTGTTGATTGTTAAAAATTTATTGAATGCTTAATTGACAACAAGTTCTAGCACTAGCGAAAAGAGTGCGATTGAACCAGAGCAATTTCATGATCATTACCGGTAAAATCATGCTCAGTTGTACACATTGCTTCTTTCCCATATGAAGAGAGTATGTCAGGAAGGAGGGAGAAGTCAGAAGTGTTAAATACTATGGAGAGATCCAGTAAGTTGAGAGTTAAACAGCTGCTATTGGATTTAGTGACATGGATGGAACTGAAGATTATACCAATCAGTTGAGCGATGGATGCAGAAATCAGAGCAGGGGCGATTGAGAACTAAAAAGGAGGGTGTCTGAAAGTGTGAACAAGCCTTTTAAGGAGTATTTGTGAAGAGAAGACGAGAAGTAGATGAAGAGGAAAATGGGTTTGAACTTTTTTTTTTTTTTTAGATGGTAGAAACCTGAGCATTTAAAAAACTGATGGAAAAATCCACCAGTAGGGCATAGATTGAAGACAAAGAAGAGAGGAGGGATAATTTTTGGTGTGAGGATTCTGAGAAGTTTGGGAAATGAGATCCAGAGCAGGTAAAGGGATTGACTTTGGAGAGGAAAAACTTTGTTCTATCATAGCCAGAAGCAGAAAAGGAGAGAATGAGAGTTGATATGTGTGGTGGGAAGGCTTTAAGGAAGCTTCCCTTCGAAGGGCATTTTTTATGTAAAGTAAGAAGTGAAGAGAGTTGAGAGTGAAAAGAGAAGAAGTATAAAAGATTCAAGGCAAAAAGAGGTTTGAAATAATTGTTACAGAGAATATATTATATTTTCTGTAATTATAGAGAATAATTATTATAGGGAATTACAGAGAATGGGAAACTAAGTAAAACAGAGAAACACTGGGTTTCTGAGCAGTCTGGAGGGTCCAGCTGAGTTCTGATGTTTGACTTTATGATGGTACTGGTCTTGCACAGGTGGCACAGGTGTTTTTTGCCACACAGCACTCAGCTGCTTGGGTGCAGACGCTGAGACAGCAGATAATTGGGCTCACGCAGGGTTAGGGTCACTCATAATGGCCCCAGGTAGATGCTATGAAGAGATGAAGGGAATTTAAAGTTTCAGCAAAAGAGTTATTAAAATGATAAAATATGGAACTAAGCTGGATAGAGAAGGAGAGAAGAAAGGAACATTTAATGGACAAAGAGAACACAGAGAGGGATCTGATGGAGTCCAAGAATGGTTATAGTGGACACTGAACAAGCAAGATGCATAGATAGAAGATTGTGGGCAGAGGATTGCATATGTGAATCAGTGATTTCTGGAGACAGATAAATTTCAGGTAATGACTCAGTCCAGGTTTGACTGTGGGTTGGAGTCATCAAGTCAGAGTAGAAGAAAGTCACTGAAGGGAATGAAATTCAGAAACGGGGAGACCAGGAGATTGGGTGGGTCATTCAGGCAGTATTAAAGACCCCCAGAATAACGTCAGGAATTTTTGAGGAGAGGAGTAATGTGAGGTAGGTGCCAAAATCTTAAGAAACAGATGGGAAGATAATTATATTAGGGAAGGAGATTAGGTGGTATAGCTGAAAAAGCAAAGCCCTAAAGAAGTAGGGGTGTTCTTTTTGTTTATCTTTCCACGAGAATTAGGGAGTAATTGGAAGGAGCAATGGGGAGTCAGACATATGAAAAAGAACACCCAGCTATATACCGCAGGCCAGAGTTAAGCATCCCACATCCGTTGTTTGAGCTTGGAACACAGCAAAGCTAGTTTGGTTGCCATGGTGACCAACGCCATGTCTCCGGGCTCATTAATCCTATGTTCCAAACTAAGCACTTAGCAATAGCTTCTGAATAAATGCAACAAAGCTCTGCATACTGAAAAGGGCACATTCATGTTAAGCAGAGGAAAAGGGTTTTCAATTTCATTCATTAAACTTGAGTAAATAATTTAATATCTTTGTGCGTCAGTCCTCCTAGCTAATGAATAAGGATAAATGCTTAATGGAAAATCTAGCTTAATAAAGTTAACAGCATCGGGGCTACATATAAAGGAAATTAATGTTGCCGGTATATATGCATATGAAGGGGAAAATTGAAAGGAAAATAACGTGTATTAAGCATCTATGATGTGGCTATGTCAGGTACTTGAAAATAAAATGTTTCATTTAATCCTTGCAACAACCATGTGAGGTTGCACATTGTTCTCCTTATTTGAAAAATGAGGAATCACAGACTCAGATAAGTTGAATCAGGCCTCAGTTCACAAAGCTTGTCAGATTCGAGCCGATCAAATTTTATTTGTTTTGGGTCTGTGATGCTCCCACTGTGTCTTGCTGGAAATTGTATAATGCTTATCCTTCTGGGACATTTGGCTAATTAAAAAATTAGGAGAAAAGACTGTGCTAAGCTGACACTATCTAAAAGAGAAACTTAAATGCTATATCAGAATTCTATTAGCTTAAAAAAATTAACTATCCTAAGATTTTTAAAAGGCTTTTCTTAAAAAAATAGAAAAGGCAGCTGGGTATATTCGAAGTGTGTTTAATTAAAAGACATGAAAAACTGTCGATGTTTCTTCTGAAATGAGTCCCACCAAGGCAATTGTTTATCCCCATTCTATCGTTTTCTCACATGAAGAATTGGAGTTGCAAAGCACATTCTCAACACAGAAACTGATCCTTTCCTTTTAAGTATCATGCCTTTATTTTGGTTTCTGGACTTGCTCCAACAAAGGTGTAGATAAGTGGTTGAAAAAGATATATTGAAAATCCATTAATTCATTTTCCTTAAAATTAAACTCTTTAATTAAAAGCAACACTTTGATCAATTTCTAATTTCTACCTCCAACAATGTAATATAGCAAGGTTTAAAATAATAGAAATAACTAGGTGTATGTTAAATATCCCTGTCACTAACCTTAGATGTTAGCATTTTTCTTTTTTTCTCCAAACACTAATTGTTTTGGTCTCACCTATACGACAATTTTAGGTCAATTTTTTTCAAGTTTGGGTTGCTTACTGCAGCCAGGTGATTCCCAAGTGCATTTTCAGAGGAGAAGTAGTAATCACAGCCTTCTTTCCCACCTGTTAGCATTATAGGTTTCCTTCTCTGACCGACTCTCTTTAAATTCTACAATCAAAAACCATATGTGTCTTCTGTTCTGAGTTTTCAGTCTGGGTGTATTATCTTTGTTTTATAACTGGAAGCATCTGAAACCGGAAATTAAAGAATGAAATTTCCTTGGGCCTGTACTTCTTTATTTATTTTCTATCAGCACTTTTTCTTTAATTTGTTTCTTACTTAGGGGAGCCTGGATCTTATTATCTTCTGAACATTTAAAATACCCATTTAGCAAAAGATATCAGACTTAAAAACAGAAATGCAAGTGTTTTCTTTGTCATCTCTGTAAGTAATAACTTATGGAAGATAATCTAAAGAATTTTAGAAGGTTTTTCCATTAAGCTAACCAAGAAAACATACAAATAGGGGAAATGATGAAAGCTCAGAATTGGATGCTAAGAATCAAGCACATGCCAGCTTCTTGAAGTTTTTACTAATTAGAAAGCTAATGGAGACAGAATAACAGTGGACCCCTCTCTTTTTCAAGACAAAACATTTTGCTGGCAGCCAGCCCCCACCAAGAGCTACAAAGAAGTGAACGCTGCAGGGAAGGCCCAGTTAGGGAGTCCGCTGAAAGCAAATCACTCCAGCCCCTTTTGCTTTGTTTTCTTGCGGCCTCAGAATTCTCGCAGCCCTCAGCAACACTCTTCAATTAAGAGGGCCACACCAACCAAAGCCCTGGGTGGTAAGAGGAGGAAGTACACGCACTTCTTGCAAGCATAGTTGAATTAACCTGGGTGGGGCCAGGAGGAAGAGCCATGAAGAAAGATCGGCTTGGAC
Source organism: Macaca thibetana thibetana (assembly GCF_024542745.1). NCBI lineage: Eukaryota > Metazoa > Chordata > Mammalia > Primates > Cercopithecidae > Macaca > Macaca thibetana. Next base: position 74,943,374 of record NC_065580.1, read on the forward strand.
TTAATAATTAATAATAACCCTGTAATCACAGCTTCTAGGGAGGCTGAGGCAGGAGAATCGCTTGAACCCGGGAGGCCGAGGTTGCCGTGAACCGAGATTGCGCCATTGCGCTCCAGCCTGGGCAACAAGAGCAAAACTCCGTCTCAAAAAAAGAAAAGAAAAGAAAAGAAAAGATAATAATAACAGCTGGATATGGCATTTATTTTGCACGCTTGGCACTTTGTCTATGCTTTCACTAATCCTCACAACTATCCTATGATGTTAAGACTGTTATCCTAATTTGCGGATTAAAACACTGAGCTTGAGACAAATTGCTTAATAGTGAAATCAGGTTTTGACCGCAGTGACCTCACTGCAGAGCTCTCGTTTTGTCCACTAGGTGGTGCTGCCTTCCCTTTGCTACTTAGAGTCCTGCTGGTAATGTAACTTAGTCTTGGGACTGCCTTAGGGGACTTTGCTGTTGTTGCCTTATTCTGTGAATCTCATCTCCACTGTAGACTGTATATGTCAGTCAGCAAACCTGCCATTCCCTCAGCTTCTTCTATAACTGCCTTGCTCACAGCCCCTGATGTAGGGGAAGCACAGGTGCTATCTTCTGTAATACTTGATCCTTCCATGCTGTAGCCTATTAGACCAGGGGTGGTGTTCAACCAAGGGCTGGTTAGGAGGCTTGGACATGGCTTAATATGAAAAAAGGAACTCAAGTACAGTGCTTAAAACTGAAGGTTCTGGAGTAAGACACACTGGGTTCAGACCTTGACTCTTCCACTCATGAGGGCAAAATTTAACTTCTTCGAATCTTATCCCTCACCTACTAAATGGGGCTATGGATAATTCAAGTTGATTCTAGGGAACTCCAGCAAGGCTTTACGGATTATGTAAGGCTCTTTTCCCCCATCCCTGGACCTGTGAAAGTATCTTTGTGTTGTCTAGAAATGCATTTCCCAAAGTCCACTGTATTAAACAATGATTCTGGAGCTGTTAATAGGTGTTTCAAAAAGAGAATTCCCTGGAAAAATAAGTCCGGGAAAACCCATGTTAAACGGGACAGACTTCCTCATCATAAACTTCTCAGAATCCTTCATATGCTAATGTGAATTGTAAAGATACAAAGGTACATAGAATCTACACATTTATTTAACCACAGCGCTTTTGTTTTTAATGCATCTTGCAATACTAATATGCCACAAAGCACACTTTGGGTAATGCTGGCTTAGAAGAATGAAATGAGGGCCTGTAGCTAGAAGGGGAACTCATATTTGGTGCAGCAAGAACTCCATTTAGCCCTGTGTACATCAGTCTTCTTTCCAGCTTCTCTTCTGAGGGCAGATTCTATCACTGTGTTAGGCAGAAAAAATGACCCCCAAAGATGTCTAAGTCCGTATCCCTGGGGCCTGTGATTATATGTTACTTTATATGGCAAAAAAGCACTTTGCGGATGTGATTAAATTAATAACTTTGAGATGGGGAGATTATCTTGGATAATCCATGTTGGTCCTGTCTCTTTAAAATCAGAGGACCTTTTTTGGCTATAGTTAGAGGAAATGTGACTATAGAAGGAGGGTCAGAGAGATAGGATGTGTAAGGGATTCTACCCACCATTGTTAGCTTTGAAGAAGGAGGAAGGAGATCATGGTCACGAAATGTGGGAAGCCTCTAGAAGCTGGAAAAGGTGAGGAAATAGACTCCTCTATATATTCTGTTTGACCTCGATCTTAGCCCACTGTCAGGGCTTTTTTTAATTTTTTTTTTTATTTTAAGAAATCAAGCCAATAGAATGTATGTGTATGTGTGTGTGTGTGTGTGTGTGTGTGTGTGTGTGTGTATGTTCAGAGAGGGAATGATTTATTTTAAGGAATTGGCTCACGCAGTGTGAAGGTACAAGTCTGAAATCTGAAGAGAAGACCAGTAGGCTGGAGAGCTAGGGAAGAGATACAGTCTGTTGCCAGAGCCCTTCCTTGCTTATGAGAGGTCAGTCTTTGTTCTACTAAGACTTTCAACTGAGTGGATGAGGCCCACCCACATTAAGAAGAACAATCTGTTTTTAACTCAAAGTTTGCTGATTTACATGTGAATCTCATCCAGAAAAACAGCATCACAGAAACATCCAGAATATTGTTTGACCAAATAGCTAAGCAGCATGGCCCAGTCAAGTTGATACATAAAATTAACCATTACATCCACTGAGACTTGTGTCAGACTTCTGACCTGCGTAACTATAAATAATCAATTTGTGTTGTTTTCAGCTGCCCAGTTTGTGGTAACTTGTGACAGAAGCAATAAGAAGCTAGGACTCTCACCTACCCATCCTAGGCACCCTAGGCATCCTAGGCATTACTATCTGCTATAATGTAAGTGACTTCCTTTTGAGGACTTGGTCATCTGTCTCTCAGTTCTGGTTCATTTCTTTAATTCTGCCATCATCCACAAAGGATTTTGATGCTGACATAAATTACCAGTCCAAAATCACCCTCACAACTCCTGGACCTCCACAATTCTAACAACCTGCATTTCACTCCAGGTCAGCTGTCCACTCACATGATCTCATCCTTGGCCCTTTTATGTCGCTCCAGTATTTTCTCTTCTTATCTTTCCATCATTCTCTCTCAGTTACACCGCGCCAATTCTTTAATGTCTTCATGACTCCAGTTCCTTGCCCCTTTTTGTATACAGGTCTCTCACCCTCTCTTAATTTCATTTCTTTCTCCACTCAGTCTGGGCTTCCTTGTTGATTACTTGAATTACTGTCTCACTGATACTATCACTTTGCCACAGTACAATCCTTCTAGATTAGCACAGACCATATACACCTCTAATACACTGCTCCTTGCCTACTATTAAATCGTCTATAAAAATACAGAAAAACTTACCAAACAAAGCCCTTTAGCAATAGCTATGTAAACTAAATATATGAACAAACTATAAACCAAAGAATGGTGAAATTTCTATTAATTACATCATAAAAGGGAATTAATTTGGATGTCCCTCTTAAACAAAATGGACAGACAACGCCCCCAAGAGTTAGAGGAAGAGGTTGACTGACATGTTCAGTGTCTGGCTTCAGGGTACACAAATTCTCCCTCCCCTTAAATTCATCATTCTGACAGGCATGCAACCTGTCAGGTATTTGAAGAGACACTCTCAGATGATTAGTCACTGCCTGTCTTACCCATTTCTCAGTGATGAAGACGGTACAAAGAAGCGCAACCTGGAGTCCATGAAAATATTCCGGCCCAGCAAAGAGGGAGCCTTACCCTGACTATGCAGGGGAAGATAATTCTGAAATGGTCTTTCTGCAAGAAACAGACAAAAATTGTGAAGGCTTTTGCTTAATTCCATCCAAAGTGTGAAGGGGACTTGGCCTCTATGAGACCTAAGGAGACGATGGACTGAGATAAAGGCAGAAATGCAAAGGGAGCTGGAGAAAAAAAAACTTCTCTCTTCCATTCACCTAAGGGGCTGTTCTTAAACCTTTATATAGCCATAGCCCTAGTTTCACCAGCTGGTGAAGTAGACGGTATCACACCTAGGTACCCCTGTGTTTAACAGCTATGGTCCTCCACATACTGTGTTAGCAGGGAATGTTGTTTCTTCAAGGTACTCCTTCCTGATATGAATTCCCAGCAGAGACAACCGCTGTCCAAGTAATTGTTCTTCCTTTCTTTTTTCTCTTCCTTCCTTCCTTCCTTCCTTCCTTCCTTCCTTCCTTCCTTCCTTCCTTCCTTCCTTCCTTCCTTCCTTCCTTCCTTCCTTCCTTCCTTCCTTTTTCCTTTCTTTCTTTCTTTCTTTCTTTTTTCTTTTCTTTCTTTCTTTCTTTCTTTCTTTCTTTCTTTCTTTCTTTCTTTCTTTCTTTCTTTCTTTCTCTCTCTCTTTCTCTCTCTCTCTCTTTCTTCCTTTCGAAAGTCTCATTCTGTCACCAGGCTGGAGTGCAGTGGTGCGATCTCAGCTCACTGCAACCTCCGCATCCTGTGTTCAAGCAATTCTTCTGCCTCAGCCTTCCGAGTAGCTGGGACTATAGGCATGTGCCACCAAGCCCAGCTAATTTTTGTATTTTTCGTAGAGATGGGGTTTCACCGTGTTGGACAGGATGATATCAATCTCTTGACCTTGTGATCCCCCCAACCTTGGCCTCCCAAAGTGCTGGGACTACAGGCATGAGCCACTGTGCCTGGCTGCAGTTGCTCTTTATGTAAGGCACTGGTTGTAGAATAAACCCTGGTATTCCCCCTGGACTAAAGGACTCCTTTCTTATTATCAAAGATGCTGGCTGCTCCAGAGATGGGCATCATCACCCTTGCTTTTGCTGCTGTTACTGCCACTCAAAAATGTAGGCTCACTGTTGCTTGATGAATTCCTTCTCATACAAGTGGCTTCTGATAACCCAATGCCCCATTGGTACCACTCTCCTTCATGCCATATCATCTCCCTGTTTCACTCCAGTCCACCTCCATGAGCCAGGGCCATTCACCTCTACCCCGAGGGCTGGTCCAGGCCTCCTCTTGCCTTTGAGTCCAGAACAGACAGAATTTTGTCCCTGAGTGGGGGAAGAAGTCCTTATCACTTTATCCAAACTTGTACCCTCTGAAAAAAATCAGTCTTCCTCAGGATTAACCTCTTTTTCAGTTGAATGATAATAGCAGCATTAATTTCCTTCAGTGAAAATATCTCTCCAATGATAATATATGGTCTGATTTCATGAGCTCAACAGATTAGTGCAAAATAATATAGTAATGTACATATTCCAAGTCTGAGTTATTCAGTCTTATCTATGGTTACTTTGCAAAATTTTAATCAATAGTTTTTTGGAATTAAAGAGATAAAAAATAAAATAAATGCAGGGTGACTGAGCTCAGTGTCTGCATCTTGGTTATTCTCCAACAGCACGTCTAGAAAGATATCTTTTCTTTAAGGTTGAGTAAATTAAAAATAAACAAAATGATAAATAAACATGGGTTCAATGAAAAAAATGTGTCTCCCAAAGGATGAGAAGCAATATTTTGAGGAGTTGGCAGTAAGCTTTGATATGAAAAAGATTTGCTTCAGGAGACAGGGGAAATAGTTTGTGATATTTGCTTCCTGTTTTCAATATGGCTTAAAAAATACAAGTAGCTGTTAAAGAAGAAGAAACTCGTTATGAGAACAGACCAAGTGTCAAATAGTTTGGTTTAATAAGCATTTATAAAACCGAGCTGTTTTCCTATTCCTTCAGTGGTGTTTGTTCAGTCTTATTTGCCGGATCCGTTACTCTTTTCTATGTTTAAATGTTTGCATGTCCTAGGCTCAGTCTAAGAGGCCCTTTTCTCCATCTGAACTCAAGCCTGTGTGATCCCATCTGCTCCTATGACTTCAAATGTCATCAAATGGTGTTCACTTCCAGCTTGGTATCTCTGGCTTGAGCCTCTGCTCTGAACTCCAGACTCATCTATCCAACTGTATATAATCTGTCTCCACTGGATGTTTAGTTATCCTCTCAAGCGTTCCATGTCCAGAATGAAGGTGTTTCCTATCCCTGTGTTAATGATCATTTGCGTGGTTTGTTCTTGTAGAAATGTCTGTTTATATACTTTGTCCATTTTTAAATTGGGTTATTTGGCTTTTTCTATTGAGTTGTAATAGTTCTATTTTTTGTTGTTATTGTTGGAGACAGGTTCTCACTGTTGCCCAGGCTGAGGTGCAGTGGACCCATCATAGCTCACTCTAACCTCAAATTCCTGGGCTCAGGCGATCCTCCTGCCTCAGACTCCCCAAATGCTGGGACTACAGATGTGAGCTACCATGCCAGGTCTAGTTTTAATAGCTCTTTATGTATTCTAGACACAAGTCTTTTATCATATATATGATGATAGAATTTGGGGAGCTGTCTTCACACATAAAGAGAAAATTGTAGTTTTGATTGCTCAAGGAAGTTGTGCATAATAGGAAGTGCAAGGAGCAAATGATGACACCCAAAGTGAAGCAAAAATTTAGGGAGTGGGAAGAAAGAAATAACAGAAAAATCATCTCGGATTTTGTTTTCAGAGAGGGAGAAGAAAGCACACCCAAGAAAACTGAAAAAAAAAAAAAACCAGAAAAGAATTTCGAGAAATGAGTCATCAATACCATTAGATGTAGTAGAGAAGTGTGGTAACTGGAAGGTTGAAAACTATAGATAATCAATTACACGCCACTAGTGATCTTGGTCTGAACAGTTCCAGTGGAATGTGGGGACAGAGGCAGGGTTTGCTGGACTGAGGAGTGTGTGGATGGTGAGACAGTGGATGCAGAAAACAGAGACTGCCCTTTCCAGGATTTCAAACAAAAAGCAACAGAAAGAAATTAGAGGTTAGCTAAACGGAAGAAAAGAGTTGCAAAAGCTTAAGTATGCTTAGAAAATGAGGGCAAAGAGTCCATGTAAGTGGAGATGTTGGGTAAATAATACAGATAAATTACTTGTAGAGCAACATTGTACTGCTGGGTGTATGATCCATTGCAAAGAGGAAGGTGTTGGTCTTAAATTGGAGGAGAGATCTCACTTACCCTAAAATATAAAGAGAAGGTAAAGATGCTGAATTAGTCAGCATTTTTTGTTTGTTTTACCAAAACCCACAGAAACTCAATTCAGCTATGGTAGAAATAACTATCACCAATATCTAGTTATCTTCCACTCCAGGTTCATGGAAGACCACATTTTCTAGTCCCCTTGAAGTTCAGCAGGCATATGTCTCTTCTAGCTAATGACATGTGAACAAAAGAAATGAGAGTGGCTTCCAGGCTTAGACAATGAAAAGTCCATGAGGGATTTTTAAAGCCTTCTTCTCCCCATGGCATTGTGACAGTGGGGCAAGCCTCAGGTAGAGATGGTGAAGCCATAAGACCGAGGCAGCTCGGAGCCCTGAGAAATCAAATGGAGGGCCTTGATTCTGAATTGCCCCTTGGAACTGCAGTGCACTATGTGACAGCGAGAAATAAACCTCTGTTGCTCTAAGCCACTGAAATATGAGTGTCTTTACAACAGCATAATTAAGGTTATTCTGGTTAAATCCTAACCTAAGGAAAAAAAAAATAAACTATACTGGCACTCAAGAAAGAGTCGAATGACCTAGATACCTAAATAAGGGTAAGATAGAGATGAAACTGGGCAACTGGAACCAGTAACTCAAACTGAGTCCAACAAGATGATGTACAAATCTTTAACAGGGAGTCCACTGCAGGAATGACCAATGAGATTTTTTATCATTGCCATACAGTTTGCCCCAGAAGGTTTAGAATTGTGAGTGCAAGTGTGTTGAATGGGCATCCATAAAAGTTTCTGAGGGTGACGTCAGGACAGAGATAAAAGGAAGACTTGAGCCAGATACCTATGCCTTCAGGGAAAATGGGAGAGTCACTGAGAGTTAGTAAGATTACAGATAAGAAGAAATAAAGGGTAATTTCACTGGATGACATAAATCTTAAAGAATGAGGTGCACAGGTGAGGAATTAATGGTTCCTGTTGCTCTAGAAGAAGGTAGTTCTCAACCCCAGACTCTAGAGAATGTGAGTATTAGATAAATGAGAACTTAAGGAAAATAGTATTTCATTTAAGATTTCATTTGAGACAAGACTATGGAAGACACAACAGAATATATTTGCCATAGAATGTAGACTGAAAGGGCAAAATTGAAACTAGAACAAAGCAGCCAACTGAAAATATGCTTTGGTGACAGTTCATAACATACTCGACACTACAAAATTGCATCCTTGAAAAAGAAGCAGACTTGAGAAATAATTCCAGAACACACAGAAAATGAAAAGTCCTGAATAGAATAAAAGGGATCTAACCTTTGAATAATAGATGTTTCTAAATAATTCATGCTATGAAAAATAAGCGAGATGATATATGTAAAACTCTTGGTGAGTGCTCAAAAAATAGCAGACACAATTAATATTTTCAAAAAAGAATGCAGGACAAATGAGCTGTTCTTTATTTGCACAGAAGCCTATACCAGCCCAGCAGGGTTTTGTACTGAGACAGGTGCAGATCAAGGTGATGAGAACAAGTGTAAACCAACAAGGATCAAACATCTCAGATAAAATAAACAACTAACAAGCATTCTGAACTTCTACCTGTAGTTATAGTAAATGGAACCAAATTCCTTCTCAAATCCTTACTAATAAACCATGGTAATATTTTCTCCATGGTCTTTCTGATTTGTCTTAATCCCTTTGCTAAGAAAAGTGTAATTTTTTAAGGTGATGTTAAAAAGGCAGGCATTAGTGATTTATTATGTTTTAAGTCATGCATTTGAGGACTGGAGTTAAAAATTGTGAGAGGGGATTTTTTTTTTCATTGACTATAACTTACTTGATAATTGGTGGGTGGTGAATATTTTAAGCAAAAATGGTTTTATAGTTTTAAATACATAAAGAAGTGTTTTCTTTTTTAATATGAACAATGTATCAAAACAGAGTAGAAGAAAAAAACCATCTAAGAAACATGCCTTTGTTTAGAGATGAAATGGGTAGGTTCAGTTTTGGTAAAATTAATGAAAACATCTAAACCCAGAAAAACCTTTAATAAAATATTAAATTTCAGTGCTGGGGCATTATATTCAATAACATGCTATAGCCCTGAGTTAAGGAATAATTTGAATTCTGAATTTTGAGAATGTCCCCCAACAGGGGCACATGTGCCTCTGACACGGTGGTGAGTACTGCACTGCAGGATCTTTAAGGAAGTTATGGACAAAGGGAGCAGAAACAAAATATACCATTAACAGCTGTTCGGCTGATCTCTCCACCTCTTCCAGCCAGCTAAGAGACTGAACAAAATGAAAACAATTAACACTCTGTCTACAAACTCATGTTTATTGGAAAGTATTCAAACAAGCTCAACTGGTGGAAGAATAAAAAAAATAATAATGCTCTGTTGTTTCAGATCTAATAGAAGACTTGGCTTAAAATGCACCCATCAAAAGTAAATAAGCTGAGAGGGTATTCTGGAAACATAGTGACTGAATACAGAGTATTGCTCATTCTTTTCCAATCCCTACTTCTATATCTTTATCTTAGAAGCTTATTATTTAGCTTTTCATTTACTTTTAATTTATCTGAAATTAAACACGCACTCCCACTCCCCACCCCCCATTCCCATCCACACACACTAGAGATGAAATCTGTGCTTTTACAACTTTGTTTGTCTTTGATTCCAATACCTGTATTAAGAGTCCATTATTTATCCACTGCCACACCTGTCATTACAAATGTTTTCTGTAGGTAGGTCTGTTTCTAGGCTTTACATTCTATTTCATTGGTCCAGTTTTCTCTTTATGCATCAGCACCACAGTATTTTAATTACTTTGCTTTGATATTTGGTGGGGTAAGTACCCTTATTCACTGTCTTTTCTTTCCATCTTATTCTTTTTTAATTAAAAAAAAAATTTCTTTCTCATTCTTTTTACTTCACTTTCCCAAAATTGGTATGTTGTTTTTGCTCTTTACCCTGCAAATTTTGTGGGGAAAAATGTTCAAATTGCATTGAATTTATAGACTAATTCTGAAAGAATTGCCATCTTTACAATAATGAGTCTTTCTATTTATGAACTTAGTAAAACTTTCCATTTATTGTCTTTTGCCTTCAATAAAAATTTTATCATTTCCTTCATAGTAGATCTTTATATATTCTGATTATGTTTTCAATACATAAAGAAATGTTTCCTTTTTGAATATGACCTTTATTATGAAAAATAAATAAGAAAAGCACAACCCAATGAACAATGGGCAGAAGCTATGAAGAGACAATTCTTACAAGTGAGATTCTGTGGCCTGTATACATATAAGAATATACTTTACTGGTAATCAGGAGAATGCAAATTAAATCAAAATACCATTTAATTGGCAAACACTAAGAAGTTTGAGAGTATCAAATGTTGGAAATGATTTTGAACCTTTAAACTCTACTGATGGACATACACATTGATATATACACTGATGAATATAATTTAATATGGTTGAAAATGTTCATACATTGCTTCCCGGTAATTCTATTTCTTCCTCTCAAGTAACTACTGCACAATTTGAAAGATACTTATTATTGGGAAAAAGCTAAAACAACTTTACCTTCGTAAAGGAATAGCTAAATTATGGTTTATACAAGGGAATTCTCTTCAGCAGTTGAAATAAAAAAAAAAAAAAACCAGTTCTCTATTCAAAGATATATTGTGATGGATAAAAACTGGTTGCAAAAGTGAGACACAATGTATGTAGTTTTTTAAAACACAAAATAATAGTATATTTTTTAAATGGATACACATACAAATAGTAAAAAGAACAAAAATTTACCAAGCAATGACAAGCATCAATTTTAGAACAGTAGTAATCTCTGTGGAGGAAAAAAAACATGGGAGGAGAGATGAAAGAAAAGGGCTAGGGCTTTCTGTAAAATTCATAGGACAAAAGAGAACTACAGCAAATATGGCAATAATTAAATTCAGTCAAATATGGGTATGGTATACAGGTGTCAATATTTTCTGGAATTTTCCCTGTGTTTGACTATTTCATAATTCATTAAAGACTTAGATTTAGTGCTGATGTAATCATAGATATTTAGATGCAGTAACACAGCAGACTTCTCTCTTTTATATATAAACACAAAATAATTTTGAATTTTTAAATAACTATAGAGGTTTCTAGAAATGCAGCTATGGTATAAATCAAGGTGAGGCTGAACTTTGATTTATTCAGAACTTTACCAATAATTTTTCTTATTTTAGAATACCATTCATGATGGCAATGATGCTCGTGGTGTTTGAATTACAATATAAAACACTTCTATCAGTTTGAATATGTAGCTGTTTGGATTCTATGCATGGGTTCGAGCAAATCATATTTCATTATCTCACTTAGGATAATCTTTCCTAAATATTAACATATTGAATTTCACACTACATCACTATAGTTTATTTATTCTATTTTTAACAATCATGAGTTTTCCTCTACATGTTAGCCAGGGCATTATATTTATTTTTAAAAGATTATGTGTGAAGGTAGATGTTGCTTTCTATGGCATGCACTGCAGCATAGGAAGTGTCTGGAAGGGATGGGAAGCGCTTATCTGAGTTGGTCCTCCCATTTAGTACCACAGAAAGGCTCTTCAAGGAATCAAGACCATCAGGACCGGAAGAGGTCTCCATCTTCTCTGCTGAAATTCTTACCCTGTCTCTGCTCTTCATCCCATTCTCAGTGCACACAAACCAGTGTTTCTTTTGCCCACAGATGAAATCTGAAAATTCCTTCTTCTTTATCATGCAGAGAAAATTTAAATTTTTATCTGTCTCATTTGCCATCATTCTAGACTAGTTCTGGAGACCCTCTTGCAAAAATTAAAAGATTCATGAAGGAACTTCTCCCATTAAAAGTCACTTTATCTCCCCAAGAAACAATGTACTCTGCCCATCTAGAATGAAAACTGCTGCAAATTTTATAGGGTATAGTTTATAGAAATGTAAAGAAAACTTTTTAGAGAAAGTATGTCTGCATGGAAGGACTCCCTACTGTAAGAATGTCAATTCTTCCTAAATTGATATGTACACCAAAATAAAATCCAGGCGAATCAAATGTTAAACATTTTTTTAACATTTATAAAAACTAGATTATAATTAATTGAGATTGTTATGCAACTTATGAAAGGAGTAGGACATTCTGGTACAAAGGAAAAGACAAGGGAAAACTTGACAATCGAAAGTTAACATCACTGTATTTAGGAAAAATCAAACTGGTTACAATGTTTATAGCAATTATGAGAGCATAAGCTTATATCTTGATGAAGAGCTCATAAAAGTGCAAAGAAAGCAGAACAATTTCAACTAATAAAGATGTGAGAACTAAATTTGGACAATTAACTAAAAAAGAAATACCACTAGTTAATAATTACAGATAAAGTGTCTAAACTCTAATAGTCAAATGAATTTGGATTTCAAAAAAATAAGACTTTATTTTTGCTACCAAACTAGCAAGAATTTCTCTTTAAATGTGTAATATACTGGTTAGTGAAGTAAGTAGTCTTATGCATCACAGAGAGAGATAAAAATGTAACTTTTGGTAGTTATTAATAAAGACCCTTAACATAGTTCAAATGTTTCAGCTTAATAATTCTATTTTGGGGAATTTATTACAAGGAAATAATCCTAAAACTTTTAAGATCAAAATTTTGGAAAAAATCAACACAGTGGGGTAAACTTACTCTAAGGAGTATGTAGTTATTTTATATTATGTTTAAAATGTCTATACGATAACATGGAAATGCTTCTAAGAGTAACATAAAAGCACTGTTGGTCAGTAAAAATATTAACATGTCTAACTTCATTGGTAATTAGGGAAACCATTCAGATGAAATGAGATATCACTCTACAACGAACAAATTGGCTAAAATTAAATAGACGGAAAATACCAATGTTGATAAGGTTGTTGTACAATAAGAAACCCTCATGCATGGCTTATCAGAGTGTAAGCTGGTACAACTGCTTATCTGACAGTACTTAATGAAGTTGAAGATATGCATACTCAGTGACCCAGCAATTCCACTCATAGATGTAGAGCCCAGAGAAACCCCTGCACGTGAGCACCAGAGTACAAGAATGTGCAAGAATGCCCATGGCATCAGTGCTTGGGATAGCCTGACACGGGTAATGCCCACCTCCAGTTGAATGGATAAATTGTGCTAAAAGACAGATATAATAAAATGAACAAATGAGAACTAAACCTCACAAGATACATTATTTTCACCAATACAATGTTGAGTGAAAGAAGCAAAAGAATTTGTGTTTATGATTCCATTTATTCAAAATTCAAAAATTGAAAAATGGAAGGATTTTCTGGGTCTAAGAGTGTCTGATTTCTTGACCAAGGATGTAATTAGATGGTGATGGCTTTATAATAATTTTAAAAAACTGTGCATACTTATTTTTATATACTGTGTAATGTATGTTATGTGTTATGGGTCAAATTGTGTGCCACTCCCCAAAACACACACACACAAAGATACATTCAAGTTCTAATCTCCAATACCTCAGCATGTGAATTTATTTGGAAATAGGGTTGCTGCAGGTATAATTAAGTTATGTTAAAATCATACTAGAGTAAGGTTTTTCCTTATTGCAGTATTGCAGTATGACTGGTGTTCTTATAAGAAGATGACCATGTGGAGACACAAATGAGACAGCCAAGTATAATGGGGTCCCCAGAGACCCTCCAACCAACCTGCACACTGGGAGAATGGGATGGAGCTATGGAAGTTCCTGCCGTTTGCAGTGGAGAGCAGCCTGGCCTCTCCTGTTCCTGGGTGGTAACCTGGGATTCAGTCTGTGAGATGGGGCCTGTTAACAGGAACCCCTCTCACTTTGCTGAGAGTCTTTTTCCTTTTTGTTGAATAAAGTCTGTAACCACTCATCCTTCAGAGTGTCTGCATGCCAAATTAACCTGGTCATGTGACAAGAACCCGGATTTTCCTACAACACAGAGACACAGAGAGAATGCCATGTGACGGTGAAGGCAGAGACTAGAGTGATAGTTCTACAAGCCAAGGACTGCCAGCCATCAACAGAAGGTAGGAGAGAGGTCTGAGGCAGATTCTCCTTCAAAGTCCTTGGAAGAAACCAACACTAGACACTTTAATTTTGGACTTCTAGTCTCCAGAGGTGTAGGAGAATAAATTTCTATTGTTTTAAGCTACCCAGTGTGTGGTATTTTGTTAGGGCAGCTCTTGGAAACTAATACATTGTATTTTCACATTAAAAATATATTCAAAGCTCCCAGGAATTTATGTTTCTGATCTCTAATTTATTGAATAAATCACAAAATCTAAAATAAAAAAGTAGTCAAATCATTGTACTTTATATATTTCCTGGAAAAGTTATACTGGCGACATAATTCAAGTATGAAAATAAGGAACTCCTATTCAGAAAAGGAAACCATGTAGCATATCTAGTTGTACCAACAGGTCAAAGATCAATTGTAAATGTCCAACTGCATTAAAAAGTAAAGGATGTGGTTTGTTCCAAGTTGGCCTGTAAGAATTTCATCCTGACCCTTTGATTCTCTTCCTTACTGGAAATTCTCCAGCGTCTGAAGTGACCCTGCACATGGCTTCTGGGAAGACATTCTCATTCATTCCATTTCACTCTAGAGCAAAGACGAGCTGACCTGAAATAAGACCTGACCCAGAACTTCTCTAGGGCAGAATACTGATAAACACAGATGGCTTCATGAAACACCATCTTTGGTTACAGTTCTGCCTTCTACAAGTTACGAATACAGTCTCAGAGTTTACAGAGCAATGTACTCTTGGGTACCTTCCTTGGGAACTGATTTTGTATAGGATATTGAGCATGCTTGTAGGAGTTTTGGTTTTCTCAAATATGTTCCATATGATCAGCAGATGCCATAAATAAGGGCATAAAGGAACATGGTGAACGGATTTTTTTAAAGCTAACAAAATGTAATGTTATCTTTTTACTACTTTCTGGTTTTCATATAGTAAAAGAGAGTAAACTACAGAAAAATTTTCCTTCAGAAAAGTAATATGAGGTAAAATAGAACAGTGATAAAGAATTTCCAAGCCAGGCTATCTGTTTTCAAACCTTGGTTCAACAATGAGGAAGGGGTCCCTGGTGGGCGAGAGCCCCAGGTGGGGAAGAACAATGAACAATTGTTCTGAGAAATGGGAAATCACAATGACTTCTTCCTGGCACAATGACCTTGTTCTGTGGGCACAATGACCTCCTTCAGCACAGCAGCTCCCTCCAGCACAACCCTATAAAACTTCGCTGCAGTTGCACCCTGCCTCTACCCAGCCTCTTCTCTGCTGTGCTGCCGGTTGCAACCTTGCAATGTATTTTCATACTTCTCTAATAAATCTGCCTTTCTTTACCTAGAACTGTCTTGGTAAATTACTTTACCACCTGTGACACTGACCCCAGCTAGTTACACCTGTGACAACTAGCTGGTTGTACTTTTGGCCAATTATTAAAGTCTCTGAGTACAAATTTCTTCATCCGTCAAATTAGGATAAAAACTGCACCTACTGCAAAGGATTACTTGGAAGATTCAATGAAGCAGTATATGAAAAGCATTTAGCCCAGAATGTTGCACATGGTTAAGAGTTTAATAAATACTAGTTACTAGCATAGTAATAGTAATAATAATAATAATAATAATAAGTCTCTACAGACTTGAAGTAGCTATAAAAAATTCCAGTAGAGTTGATTAATTAGAGTTGGCCCCCTAGGGGTCATTTGGTTCACCTCATTAAATTAGGCAGAGAAGGAAAATTTCAGCTTCTTGAGTTGACCGCTCTCACACTTAACATTTCGAATTAGAAAAACAAAATTCACTTAAGTTTTCTAATCTGTTAAATAAGTGGGTTGGATTAAGTAATTCTAAGGAGCTTTCCAAGCACAAAAAGTTCGTATTTCTAACATCCTTTGTCAACCATAAATCAAACATTTTACAGTCTCTGAATCATTTTCTGTCTTTCAGTGAGTATTTCTACTATACCAGCTTCTACACCTTTTGATGAAAAGTATAACCTTTAGGCTAGTTTGGGGACTAAAGTCGTGTGTGTGTGTATGTGTGTGTGTGCACGCACATGCATATTTGGTGGTGGTGGTACTGTGTTCCAAGAAAGCCTCACAGACTTGGGCAGCCCTAATACTGTAATTTCAGTCAAAGGGATAGGAAATTTCCATACCACTGAAGTTTACTTGCATCAAACTTTTAGGTTCATCTGCTATGAAAGAGAAGAGAAGTATTATTTTGTGGAATATTCAAAACGGTTGATTTTTAAAGAGTCAAAGTTTGTGATATAACATTTGCTTTTAATGATATTAGCAAATATCATTGTTATATTGATAAAAACGACTTAGTTATAGAAATCTCTTGGTATTTCCAAGTCCACCTGGGAGTAAGAAGCAAAATTCAGCAAGGCTCCAGCATTCTGGCACAAATCCTTCCTTCTCCTCCCATGGGTACCTTTGCTGGTTGTCCAGGAGATGGCAATGTTGCTTCAAGGGAATGGCTTCCACCAGGCCCAGGAAGGGAGCCTGGGGACAAAGGGGTTGAGGGCTGGGGATACTATATGGCAGTCAGAAGTTAAAAGAGAAACAGTGAGAAAAGTCTTATTTAATTAACCTTAGGAATAATGACAAAACCCGTTTAAATAATTGTCTTCCTCAATTTCCCTTTATAGGGGCGAATGTGAACATGAAGACCAACAACCAAGATGAGGAGACGCCCTTGCACACGGCTGCCCACTTCGGCCTTTCAGAGCTGGTGGCCTTTTACGTGGAACACGGGGCCATAGTGGACAGTGTGAATGCCCACATGGAGACCCCCCTGGCCATCGCCGCCTACTGGGCCCTCCGCTTTAAGGAGCAGGAGTACAGCACAGAGCACCACCTCGTCTGCCGCATGCTGCTTGACTACAAAGCCGAAGTCAATGCCCGGGATGACGACTTTAAATCTCCCCTCCACAAGGCAGCCTGGAACTGTGACCACGTGCTCATGCACATGATGCTGGAAGCTGGCGCCGAAGCCAATCTCATGGATATCAACGGCTGTGCTGCCATCCAGTACGTGCTGAAGGTCACCTCCGTGCGCCCTGCTGCCCAGCCTGAAATCTGTTACCAGCTCCTGTTGAACCATGGTGCCGCCCGAATATACCCTCCCCAGTTCCACAAGGTGAGGCTCTGCCCAGTGGTCAGGAGGTTGAGGGAGATTCAAATGGCGGCCCTGTCTGAAATCTCCAAGTAACTGAAGCTTGTTTGAGGCTTGAGTCCTGGGCTAACTACCTCTGACCCTCTTTGACCTTCCATTACATACCTAATCCTAGCTGTCTCATCTCATCCTAGTCTAGGTTTGCTTGAAATTGGGTGTGACAGCTAGAATGAGAACAAGAGTAGCAAATAATTTTTTATACCTTGTGTGAACACCAATGCACTGGTGGCTTCCTGGGGGACTGAGGTAAGTCTGCCAGAAAGGTGAATAGTGTTAGACAGGCATACATTTGCCATCTTTTAAACAGAATGACTGATCTAAAGATGACTCAGTCTGCTTTGAAATTAGCTTGTAGCCATGAAAGGGCCACCCGATTTTCCAGTTTAATGAAAGCTAATATTTATTAAGTACTAAAAATTATATTTATTATATATAATAAATAAGCACACTGTTACAAGAATTTTGTATCTCTTAATTCTTACAATAATCATACAAGGTATATATTATTATTGCCCCTATTCTACAGAGGAGGAAACTGAGGCACAGTTAAGTAAATTACCTGAGCTTCCACAGTGCCAGTGCCAGGATTCAACCTTAGATATTTTGGTTCTAGCATCTATTCTTATGATATCACACTGCACAGTTTTTCTTAATAACAGTCGTAATCTCAAACAGACTCGTAGGGACCAGTTGCTAACAGTATTGATATGACTAAGACATGGGACCTATCCTCAAGAAGCTTAGAATCTAGCAGATGAGACAAACAAATAAAGGGGTAATTTTAATAGGCTGTGATAAATGATAAGGTAGAAGAATATGAGTGCTACAGAAATATGGAAGAGAGCGAATTTTGCATAGTTTTTTTTGCTGGTAATTTGGAGGCCAAAATGCATTTTATCTGAAAATAAATCAAATAGTACTATACTATTTGTATAGTACTATACTATTCTCCCTTACTCTAAAAATTTAACTAACAAGAAGAAGAGTTTGAAGTATACAACAGCTGACTAAGTAGGCCACAGAAAGCAAATTAACAGATGTTTTTCTGAATTCACAGCTTAAGTTCTACCTCTTACCTGGGTAAAATGTCAGGGACTCGTCTGAAGTCCTGCAGTGTGAGGCTCAGTTAGAAGAAAAGTTCTACTAGAGAATTTAAGGGTAGTTCATTCAGTCAGGACAAATTCCAGATGGACAAACCAGAGAACTTTCAAATGAAGATTTGATGGATTCAGCAATTCCTGTGATCTCAGTAAGGAATTTTCTCTTGGTTATCAGGATGTTAATGGAAGATTAACTAATTCTTTTTTTTAAATTGTATGTAAAACCCAGAATGTCATGAATTTTTACAAAACTTTCTTAGAGAACTATAAATAATTAAGACGAGGAATAGAGTAAGAAGAATGTTACAATAACTGTCCTGTGTTGAGCTCTAAATAGGTTTTATACAGATTATTTCGTTTTATTTTTATAATCGACTCTGAGGTAGGCACTGGCATTATTCACATTTAAAAGGCGATTAAGCTAAAGCTAATAGTCTTAATATATTTTCATCAAGTCACACAGAGTAAGTGTCAAATTCACTCATTTGTTTATTTAACAAATATTTACTAGACACCTCCAAAGTGTCGAGCACTGTTTTATTTGCTGGAGGTAGAGCAATGAACCAAAGGCCTTCATGAAAGATACTTTCTAGTGAGAGACAGAAAACAAACAAAACAAAACCAAATAAATATACTCTGATATGTTAGGTACTATGGAGAAAAATCAGGGTAAAAAAAAAAAAAGAGAGAATGCCAGATTATGTGTGCTACTTTAAGTTGATTAGAAAAAATAAGGATGTGGAGGAACAAGCCATGGAAACACCTGATGGGGAGGTGTGGAGAGCATTCCAGGCCTAAGGAAAAGCAGGTGAGAGGGTCCTGAGGTAGGAGAGGGCTAAGCATGTTTGAAGGAGAGCAAGGAAGCCACAGTGGCTGAAGTGGAGTGAGCAAGGGGAAGATAAATCCAAGAGGTATATATGTGGGTTGTCTGCAGACCATATATGTGGCCTTGTAAGCTGTGGGAATGTTCTTGGTGTTTTACTCCGCATGGGAGAGGAAGTCACTGAAAGATTTTGAGTTGGGAAAAATAAAAATCTGATTTATATTCTAAAATGATCCTTTAGACTGCCTTTAAGAGAATAACTCTGAGTGGGAGCCAGCAAAGTTGTAATAATTTAGATGAGAGATGAAGGTAGCTTAGACTCACAGCGGAAATAGTGAGGGTGGTGAGAAGCACAGACTTTGGGGTCAAACTTGATTTCTGTCACTTACCTAAGAGTGTGACTAAATAAACTGCTGAAAGTTTCTGGGCCTCAGTTTCTTCCCCTGTGGAATGAGTATACCCTGAATTTATGCCTTGGCAATAATATGCAGACTGAATCCTTCCCCAGAAGGAAGTTATTCCTACTCATAGCACATCACAAATATGCTCAAAGCCCAGAGGATGGTGCCAAACATTTCTTTCCCCTTTCTCTTGGACTTCTTTCAGTCCTTGCAGAGTCTCTTTCCAGTTCCTCCCTTCAGTCTTATCCTGCATCTGTAAACATCTCTATCTTTGTTTACTTCCATCTTTTTTTCTTACTTACATCTTGCTAAGGGCTGGTCATTCTTCATGATGTTACCTCTAGAAGACAAAAACATCTACCTCTGTAATACAGCTCACTTCACAAAGCATGATTTTCTGCATATTGTCGTTCAAAGACTACTTTCCTTCCAGGGAAAAGGATGGACAGGGACACAGGGCATGAAGGTGCCAGAGAAACATACTCTATGACTTTATCCATGATTAGTAATAGCCTTCTTGTAAGGTTGTTTTGAGAATTAAATGAGATAGTATTTGAGAAGTGGTTAGCACAGTGCCATGGGCATGGTAACCATTAAACAAATGATGGCTATGACTATTATTATTCTTACACATGTGTTGAGCAGGAGAATTGGTGCTCCTGGGCCTGGTTTACTATAGCGAACTTCCCAACCAGGAGCGACAGTATGTGTGTGAGTCCCTGCCCAGAGACTAAATGTTGAGTTGTATTCTGAAACTTGCTGTGGACTCCAGTAGTGGCATTCAACCCTGGTGTTTTCTTTTCTCCTCCTCTCAACATGTGCTCTTGGTCCAGCATAGGCATCTCCCCTGCTGGCTTTTCTTGATGGCTCCACCAGCCTCTAAAGTAGGCATACAATTGTGTGTTCCAACCAACTTTGTCCATGGTTAGCATTTTCTTATTCAGTTATTTTGTTCCTTTGAGTTCCTTTAGTTTGGCTGTATGCTAAAGAGATTAAGATAAGAGTTGGCTACTGGTAGATGGCTGGTATTACAAACAAACATTTTCGTTGCTACTCAACAGACTGTGTAGGAGAGCTGGACCCCTTCCAAAGGAAAAGCAAAGCAAAACTATTCAATTTACTATGTACATGCTTCAAAGTGATTTAGAACAACTACTCCACAGTCTGACTTTCCAAAGAGAAAGTCATCTTTATGACAAGTAAGTGACTGACTCATTTATCCAGAAGATAAAGTGATTCATTCTTGTGTGGATGGGGAATTCAGTTTCCTTATTTACAAGGAACAAGGTCAGAGCTGAAGATGCTTTCTTCCAAACACAAAGCAAATTTGTAGAGGGTGTATTTCACTGAAAGCCAATGTGTAAATTACATAAGCGGGGGAAAAAAGAACTATAGGGTCTGCAATTGCTTTCCAGGGTACAAAAGGACATTTGATTTTTTTTTTCCTCCCAGCATAATTCAGAAGAAAGTGACACCCCAGGGAGCCAAGATCGGGTTTTCTTGTAGGGCAAGAAAGACATTTTTCTACAGGAGGAAAGGTAACATGAGGGTTTGGGGGAGGTGAGGATGATTTCTGCCATTGAACAATGCTGTGTATGAAGCTAGGCAGTTCTCTTTGATCATTAAGTACCTTTCTGAACACATATATATCAATATATAAGAGTGCAAGTGGCTTGAGAATGTTTCTGCTGAAGTGACTTACAGATGATGTTTGGATGAGAAGAGAGGCAGGGAGACTTACCTTGAATCTCTTTTTTAATAGATTGTGTATTAATCCATGATTTGGGGGTTGGATGATGAGGTGAGGTATCTAAATCTCTCTCCAGTAGTCACCACAGTAGAAATAGCTTTTTTTTTGTCTAATTGTTCCTCCATGAAGGGAGAATAGAGATGCCAGAGACTCATGAAGGTGAAGCTTACTGAGCATCTTCTGTTTTCTGGGCTGGGAAGGCCAAAAGGAGGCTGTGGTTTCTCCCTTTGGGGTCCACACCAGTCTGCTGTCTCATGTTTCCTTTGTCTCATGTTTTCATGAGGAAAATGCTACTAAAATAAAACCCCCACTAATCTCTGTCCCCAACCTTCTCACTTCACTTAACAGATTGATGAGTTGGGAGGCGGAGTTGAGTTAGCTTGCTTAACCTTGGGTCTAGAGGATCTTTGAATTCTTTGTTCATTCATGTGGCAAGCTTCCAATAATAAACTCTGTCTGGCAGGAAGAGGCCTGCAATTTGGGGGCATAAATTCAGTTTAGGGGCAGAGTGTTAGAATCTGTGTATGGCCCCTAACTAAACATATGTAATCTATTTTATCAGTAATAAAGATGATATTCTGATCTCTGATTGTCATCTTCATTTCATTTTTTAATGGGTCCTACACTAAGAAGGGAAAATTATTTATTGGGCCTCTAATACTCTGCATGCTATGACACCAAGGGTCTTAAAGATGAGGGCAGGCCAGCCCTAGCTACAACTTTTCGTTTATCCTTTATTTATCCCCCATAATCTGTTCCTTACCTGTTTCAGTCCACTCAACTCCCAGTGACTTAACCTTCTAATTCAATCTGCTAGTATTTAATCTGTCTTCATCTCTTGATCTTCACGACCCCTGTGATAACCTCACTTTGAATGCTTTCTTCATTTGGTGTCTTTTACTCTGACGTGTCTGGTTTTCTTTTGACTTTGGAGTCATGCAGACTTGAGTTTAAATCCTGACTCTACCATTTCCTAGCTAAAAGACCCAGAGGTTAAATTTTCTCAGCCTTTGGCCTTCAATCTCTGAAATGGGGATGATTATAGGACCAATCTCATAGGATTGTTGAATGGCTAAGCAAGTTAAAGTATATGAAGATTTAGCACAGTCTCTTGCACATAGTAAGTCCTCAAAAAATGGTAGCTGTTATTTTCCTTTCTTCCTCTCTCATGCCTACTAGGATTTCTGAAGCTGTAGGTAATGATCCTCTATCTTTTCCATTTATACCCATTTAGAATGTCACTGAACTTTATGGCTTTAGCCAGCACATACTTTGATGACACATAATAACTATATATCAGCCTTCTCATGGGAGCCGCTATTGTGTACATTTTTGGCTGATATGAATGGCTGGGTGCGGTGGCTCACACCTGTAATCCCAGCACTTTGGGATGCCTAGGCGGGCAGATTACTGGAGGTCAGGAGTTCAACACCAGCCTGACTAACATGGTGAAACCTCGTCTCTGCTAAAAATGCAAAAATTAGTCGGGAGTGGTGGCATGATCTGTAATTCCAGCTACTTGGGAGGTGAGGAAGGAGAATTGCTTGAACCCAGGAGGTGGAGGTTGCAGTGAGCCAAGATTGTGCCATTGCACTCCACCCTGGGCTAAAAGAGTAAAATTCTGCCTCAAAAAAAAAAAAAAAAAAAAAAAAAAAAAAAAAAAAAAGAACGATCCTCCTCCTCATTATCTGTCCATCCCAGATTAGTATGTTCCTCATTTCTGTCAATCAGTGGCAACTCTGTTTGTCCTCTATCTCTGGCTTCCAAGTTGTATTCTTTCCTCCTCCTATCTGATTAATATTAAGCCCTAGACTTGTTCCTTCTCCCAGCTTCAGCCACCCTTCCTTCCCAGCACTAGCGCTGACGCCAGCCTAGGAGCCGGTTGGTGTACTTCCCGTCAGCCTCCCCTCCACTCTCTGCCCTTGATGCACTGGTCTCCTCTGTGCGTTGCTGATGGTGCTCAAGCAGCACTTGATGATCTTTAAGTTAGTCTTTTATTGCTTACTGACTTATATTGCTCTCTAACTCTTTGAAATTATTTGTGTCTTTTCTCTTCAACTAGGTTGTAAACTCCTTAAAGACAAAAAACAGGTCATAAATGTCCCAGAATTACTGTCATAGTACTACACCTGTGCTCAATAAAGGCTTCCTAATGGAATGGATAGGTTGAATATCACCTCTTCTTGTTAAGAGTGTATAATAGCCTCTTGTTCTCTGTCAAGTCAATCCCAAGCTCTTCAGACTGGCTTCCAGGTGTGCTGCCAGCTGGCTTCATCTTACCAGCTCTGACCCTTAGCCCTTCCCTGACTCCATCCAGGTTGGCCTCTTTACTGTCAACACACACAGACACACTCACACACACACATGCACACACTCTTACTTAGTTGGGTATTAAGATCATAGCCTTTCCGTCTGTGTTTTATCTGTGATCCCAAGACATTAGGTCTTTACCACCCTACACTGAAAAAGGCAATGCTAGACCACCTATGAGGAAGGTTGTCAAGCATCACATTTCCCTATGGAGGGAAAGTCGGTTTTATGATCTTTTGCTCAACAATAATAAGTTGAGGTTGAGATGGTCTGGGAAATTAGGAAGAAATGTCTTTGGAGAAAGTTGTTTAAGTGCAGAGGCATGCCTCTCTTCTAATGGTGAAGGATGGGCTTCCTCCTCACCTAACATGAAGTGAAAGGGGCTTTAGGAGGACCCCTTGGAGAAGTTGATTTATGTTTTCCAAAGTTTCAAGGGAAAAATGGGACTGATATGAAACTCATGATGAGAAAATTTAGAAGAGCAGGTCTGTGGCTGGAGCTGCTTGTCTGGTGGCAATGGAAAGAAAGATGATTAAACTAGGACTCAGGAGGGCCTTTTCCTGGCCACACCAAAAGTTGGTTAAGTGTATAAACATCCATCTAGTTTGATCTAAATGTTAAACCTAAATCTTTCTGTCTCCTGAAGGAAATTCTGGCCACTTTGACTCTGCTTTCGAGTATTTTTGGTTGGTCAATAAACTGTTAAGCAGAGTGTGCTAAGAGCGAACTGAATTTCATGTCGTCTTTTATTTGTTGATGAAAGGTAAAACATCAATAAGTGTGGTTTAGTACATGACACCAGTCCTCTGCAGGTATTCAACTGGGAAGATAACGAGGCTCAACTTGCATGTTACTCTGTAGTTTACTTTACCTCGTGGTCACCAGCGAATCTAAGTTGATTGATTAACATAGAATTTTTTGATAAAATGTTCTGTAGAGCTGGAAGAGTTTCCCAGGCAGCTGGAAACGTATTCTGTGTCCAGTCTGTCTCAAAATTGCTTCAGTTATGTACAAAGGCAAAGTAATTCTTCGGTTCTCATCTTCTTTGTTAGTGACTCTTTTTCACTTGCTCGTGGAAGGTGAAAGAAATTGATCTGATTTTTATTAATCTGCCTATCTGCCATGGTGGCAGTGTACTGGAATACTTAAAGGCATGACACTTCTTAAAATCATTTTAGCAATACAGGGAGCTTAATTAGTCTGTGGGTTCTGGGTTTTTTTTGTTTTTTGTTTTTTGTTTTTTTATTCTTACAGATAGGGTCTTGCTATGATGCCCAAGATAGCTTTGAACTCTTAGGCTCAAGCAATCCTCCTGCCTCAGTCTCCCAAGTAGCTGGGATTACAGGAACATGCTACCATGCCCACTGGTCTGTGAACTCTTGATGCCTCTGTGAGCAAAAAGAATGAACCATATATGTGTATCAAGCTAATGAAACTCTGTGCTTCCTCTGCAGGTGATACAGGCCTGCCATTCTTGTCCTAAAGCAATTGAAGTTGTAGTCAATGCCTATGAACACATCAGATGGAACACAAAGTGGAGAAGAGCTATCCCCAATGATGACCTGGAGGTAAATAATCGATTCCTTTCCTATAATTTTCACTATCGAGTACTTCCAGACTGCTCTAGAAGTACGCAAAATTCTAATAAAACAGTTGGTTTTGAGAATGCCTTTATAGCCTATTCAAATGCAGTGAGACAAAGGGTTATAAAATACGAGTTTGAGAGTTAATATTTCCATCAAATATGTGGCATTAAGGAGTGTTTTGGGGAATTCCTCCATTTAAGGGCAAGTTGAATTAAGTATATAAAGGGAGCAGCTTTCCTTTCTTCTGATTAATTTAGATGAGTTAAATGATGGCATTTGGGATTACTCATATAGTATTTTTACTGGAATATTAAAGCGTTTTGTGTAGATTATTTCATTTACTTTTAAATATCGTGAAGTGACTATTAGGCAGGAAAGAGTTTTAAAAACCCTGTCTTGGGTCCTACAGAAAGCTATTGGCAGAGTCAAGTTCTCACTTGCAGACTTTCAGACTTCGCTACCTATGTATACCAGTCCTTCCCACTGAACATCCTTGGTTCTTGGTTTTAGAAGTCAAAGTCTGTCTCTAACACATGAAAGGTATCAGGCACAGGGTGCAAAGTTCACTGGGCTTGGAGGTCTGTGGCTTAGGTGTAATCTTATTCTGCTACTTATTAGCTGTGTTACTTTTTAAAGTCACCTAACTTGAGTGAGCTGCATTAATCCTTCACTTCCATTAAATATCTGAATATATGCATCACACCAAGCATATAATGTGTTTAAAATTGCTATTTTGGTTTAGATTGGTCCAGGCAGTTCACACATGCATATTTTATCTTATCTCCTGGGTTCTGAATGGTAGAGTGTTATTTCCCCTCCCCTTTCCTTGTATACCACCGCCTCACTGCTCCCATTTCAATATTGCGTTTAATTTTTGCCTCACCAATAGAGACCCTAGGAAGCTGCCATTATGTGTAAAGTAGAGGTTAGTTTGATGATTTTTATTGATGTAAACTGTGGGGACTTGCTAACTTTAATTTGTCTTGCCTTCCTTTTCAGAAATACTGGGATTTTTATCACTCTCTCTTTACTGTGTGCTGTAACTCTCCAAGGACTCTCATGCATTTATCGAGATGTGCCATTAGAAGAACGTTACACAACAGATGCCATAGAGCAATTCCTTTGCTTTCCCTCCCATTGTCATTGAAAAAGTACTTGCTTTTAGAGCCAGAGGGAATTATTTATTAAGCCTTATGAGACAGCAGTTCCCAATCGTAGGTATTTAAGTGGACTTGCTGCGTAGACACAGTTTGCATAAATAAAATGGTACTTGGGTTGATTATAACACTTCAGGGATTTCAAAACACTTTACAAACACTGTCATTAATCCTAGAATATCATGGTATGGGGAAATAAACAAGAAGTAAAGTTAAGGAATTTTCAAAGACAAGGATGTATTCAGAATGCAGTGATACAACAGTAATAACTAATACGTATAGTGCTCTAAGTACCTGAAATATTTTTGTAAAACTTCTCATATCTTATCTCATCTGAAATGGGACCCAGGTTTTCTTCCAACCAATCTAATTCTGTGCCTTATCAGTAATATGTTTACATTCTCATTCTAATGGCCATATAGTAGCCTTTGCAATTGGCCTCTTAAACTTGGTGTCTTCCCCCATTACCCCTTAGCAGTAATTACTGTCGCTAGTTTTGCAAACTCCTGCCCCCCAAACCAAGCTACTCGAATTTATTTCAGTGATGAAAGCATATGAGCATAGTCAAAACAAGGAGATCTTGGAGTCAAATTAGAAATGAGAAAGAAACATCAGTCCAGTTAATAGTCAAGAATGGACATTTGAACGGACATCATTGAGCCAGAGACTGGAGATGCAAAGATGAGTCCCATGTGACTCCTGCCCTCCAGGTTCTCACCATTTAGCAGAGGATCCAGACATATACACAGCTAATTGCAATATAAAGTGACGGGGCAAGAGTACAGGTGCAGACTCATTTTTAACGCTTGTCTTTCAAAGTTGTGTTTCTGACATGAAGTGTGATTTTTCTTTTAAGCATGAAGATAAAGAGTGAAGGGGTTATGTAAAGTAGAGGGATCTCCTGCTCTTGTTAGGGTATTTTTAAGGTTTTTTTCTAGAAAGTGTGTCATTTTGATATGGTTTCTTTGTTAGTATTAACACTTTCTCAGACTCCTTGAGAAAAATATTGCACACTCAATGGCTCCAGTGCATGTGGAAAGGAAGCATAGGAAAATGGGGGAAAGAAAGTGTGTGAGGGGACTTAGTTGATTACTTTGGTCTTTTTATGTAGCAGACTGACATTTCATAGCATTGTAGCTAAGAGATAAGGAGCACTTTGCTAGTGACAGTGGGCTACAAAAAGTAAATAGAGAGACTTTTTGAAAATGGTAAAAGTTTGAGAAACATGGGAAGATAAATGTGTTAGTCAGGCTAGCTAGTTAGTGGATTGCAGGAAGAGAAATGTAGGCAATTAAGCTCTGGGCTTTGTGGTTTATGAGGTCAATTTTGATTCACTTTTTTTGTTATTTCTAATCACTTTTAGATAAGCTCATTGCCTCTTAGCATCATTTTTTAGAGGTTAAAGCAGAAGTAAATTGCAAACAAATCTGTCAGTTGTGAGCAGGTTTCTTTTATGTGTGTGGTTCTCCGTCATATTTAACTTTGGATGCTGGAGTGTTGAATAGAGATGATGTCAGATATTCCAATAGGCTATCATTTAATGTAACTGGCAATCACCTAACTGGTTAATCCCAGTTGAGACTGTGCTTCTCAACTGGGATTGTCTTACTCCCAGGGCTGTGTAGGAAAAGTTGTAGGTGGATACAGTAATCTCTTTTAAGTATCAGTTTTACTCAGATATTTTGGTAGAGATATTTTGTACTAAAACAAGATCTATATTATGGAATAGAATGCTGAATTTGTATGAATTATTCATATAAATCTTGATCCTTCAAAAAATAGTTTGCTTGCAACAACTGGTATTAGAACACATCCTAGAACAGAATGAAATGATGTCTTTTGCAGCAACTTGGATGGTGCTGGAGGCCATTATTCTAAGTGAAGTAACTCAGGAATGGAAAGTGAAATACTGTATGTTCTCACTTATAAGTGTGAGCTAAGCGATGAGGATGCAAAGACATAGAGAGTGATATAATGGACTATGGGGACTTGCAAGGGGAAGCCTGAGAGTGGGGTGAGGGATAAAAGACTACATATTGGGACACTGCTCCAGTGATGGGTGCACTAAAATCTCAAAATTCACCACTAAAGAATTTATCTGTGTAACCAAAAACCACCTGGACCCCCAAAACTATTGCAATCTTAAAATAGTAGTAATTTAAAAAGTAAAACAAGATCATACCCTGGAACACTTGGAGGATTGCTTGCTGCCCTGCATCTTAAGGAGTATTCTAACAGAAAAGCTTGTGATGCACTGACTGGGGCAGGTAAAACTGATGCTGAGGACAAAGGAGAAGATGTTCCTTGCCGAGGGAAATGAAAACCTTTCTTATTCACCTTGCTTGTGCTTAAACACTCATGTTCATCTAGTGTAGAATACATGGCTACTTGTTTGTAATTTTTTTATTCGTGGAATTAAAGTGATTTTTCCTTAACTTTGAACTTCTATTTAGAGAACTTAAATAAAGCTCTTCTGTCTCCTTTCATCTTTGTAAGTTGTTTACTTACCAATAAGACTCTTTTCCCTAACCCAACTTTGACTTTTCAGCAATGGCACTGAAGAACTCTATACATTTCATTGCTTTTATCAACAGTTAGAAAGAAAAAGAGAATCAGGGATTGTGCCTGTAAATAAATAATGTTTTCAAAAGAAAGTAAAGGGTGACCAAAACACAAATACAGTGCAGACTCTTGCTATAAGAACAGGGTGTTTTAATAATAATAAAGAAATTGTACTGAATCATTCTCCTCTGCCTCTCACCGTATCTGTCTTCCTGGGGTTTTTCATTTTCCTTCATTCTCACTGTCCACTAAACCCTGGGCAAAGCCACAGAGGAAATTATATCCTCCTGATGCCTTTGTTACTTTCTTAGAAAACTTTCTGTAAATAGGATCTACTATCTTGAAGAAAAAACTATCTCTCTTCTGAAACTTACATGAGAGGAAGAATCTTAGATATGAGGGAAAGACCACCTATCTGGTTTTCTCTGCTTCTTAGGAACTAGACACACTTGTGTTCTATTTTTTAATCACCGAGTGTTATGTCTCTACTTCGTCCTTCCATTCTAAACCCAGTGGGTTCTGATAAAAACACAGTAGTCGAACGATGATTGTAGGGATAAGAAAAGTAACAAACCATTTGCAGTGGGTTATCAGTGTTGGAAAAGACGGCTGAGCCTTATGTTTTTATTACTTATCTGATTGTGAAGAACTTACAAAATTCTAAGTTGGTACACTTTCAAAACTTTTACAAATGAATTCAACTACTCACTCATTTTCTTTGAAACACAAACACCGCAGCTAGTATCTGGAAGGAATTCCTGTTACTTTCTTTAGGAGGATAAAGTAGATGCATTACAGTTAGACGTTCAGAGGTTTGGCTCCAATGCTATCTGTCTGGGTCCCCTCTTTATCTGACTCATAGTATATGGAAAATGACACACCTGCTCTATGCCTGGGTTTTCTCATTTGTAAAATGAGAATAGTCATGGTGCCTACTTCATAGGACTTTTGTAGGATTGTTTTGAAGGTTAAGTTAATTAACAGATTAAAGCATGTAGAGCAGACCATGACACTCAGTAGCATTTTATTACTACTCATGTCCTTGTTTTTGTCGTAATCATTATGTTGTACAGATAGACTCCCACCAGTGGAGTAGTATATCCTTAGAGTGAAGCTGTAGCTGCAGGTGATACATTGTAGATTTCTATTCACTTTGGGAACTGTTGGGTGAGCTTGTACTGTGTCAGGACTTTGACGACAGCTGGGAATCCATGGGGGAACAAGACAAAACAGGTCCCTGACCTTCTTGGGCTTTTTTGAGGTAGGGAGTAGGGATAGAAATTCTCCACTGAGTGGAGGATTAGTAAACATGCCAACCAATTAATTTTTGAATCTTCGTATTTTTGTAAGTAGTAACATAGATGCAATGATCTATTTTACTATGGAAAAATTTAGTCACCTGAAAATTTATCACGTACAGAACTGATTTCTCAGTTGTTTCCATCTTTAATGGGGGAAAGAGAAGGAGGAGATGAATTTTGTAGCGGGACATAGATTAGCAATGAGATTCATAGCAGGGAGGGTCATTGGTCATCAGAATGAATGAACAGAAGGTAGAATAATTTCATTCATTTATTTTTTCACATGCAAGAATTTATTCTCTTAGCTGGGTGTGGAGGCACACGCCTGTAGTTCCAGTTCCTCCAGAGGCTGAGGCAGGAAAATCACTGGAGCCCACGAGTTCAAGGTTGCATTGACCTGTGATTAGACCACTGTATTCCAACCTGGGCAACAGAGCGAGACCTTGACTGTAAAGAAAAAATTTTTAAAAAGGACCTTATTCAGTATTACTACCTGTGTAGTTCTCTGATAAATGTGGGAAGAAGAAGGAGTGTTGTTACCAAGTCACTTTAAGGTTCATTTTTAGTAGCTCAAGGTTTTGGTTTATTTGCTTTTATTTAGAAATAAGGATAAAAACTACACAGTTTTTAAAAAAATTAGATGCTATCTAACCAAGCCATTTGGTTGATCAAAAAGGATTTTCAAAACCTTCATTTCAGTGATAAGTTGCTTTGTTCATGTTTGATCATATCTGCCATCAGTGAAAAACAATGTAGGCAAAAGCATCCCCCAAAAGTGGCTTGTTGTTGTTATTGTTTGTTTGTTTCTTTGTCTTGAGACAGAGTCTCTCTCTGTTGCCCAGGCTGGAGTGCCATGGCATGATCTCTGCTTATTGCAATCTCTATCTCCTGGGTTCAAGCGATTCTCCTGCCTCAGCCTCCCGAGTAGCTGGGACTACAGGCGCCCACCACCATGCCTGGCTAATTTTTGTATTTTTAGTAGAGGTGGGGTTTCACCATGTTGGCCAGGCTGGTCTCGAACTCCTGGCCTCAAACGATCCACCCATCTTGGCCTCCCAAAGTGCTGGGATTACAGGCGTGAGCCACTGCGCCTGGCCAGCAGTTATTGTTGTTGTTGTTGTTGTTGTTTTTCTTTTTAAAAAAGCTACACTAAGTGGTTTAAGTGAGATTTAATTTCTTCTTTACTAATTGTTTTTCTGTTTTCTCAGACAGAGGTATGCCTCTATGATTTTGGATAGCCACTATGTAAATATATGCTGAATCCAGTTATGGAAATAAAATAGCCACCCTGTATTTCTTAAAGACAGCCTGGATTAGTTTTCAGTGCTTACTAAGCAGGGGAAAATGGACAAAACAGAGCTATCATGCTGGGATGTGTAAGGCAGCCTCAGATGTAGAAGGTAGGTACTGAGGTCCTTCTCAAGATCCAGGAGCCTAGACACCTGCTGATAGGCACAAAGGCAAATATTCACTCCTTGTCCTGTTCCAGATGTAGTGGAAGCTGAAAGTCAGTATTTGACTGACAAATGGTGGGAACCAATATAGATTGCAATTAATTTGATTCAGGAAGCAAGACATACAAAATGAGCTGCCCATTCTCTAAACAAGGATCCTCTCTCTACCCTGCTCTGGGTCTTGGCAGAATGACTTTCACAGACTGTATCAACTAACTCCCTGTCGCCTGGCTTCCTAGAGGGTTCAGTCCACGGGAAGATAAGCAGAAGATTGGGGCCCTTCCTGGCTCCCTCCCTGCTTGGTCACTACTTGCTGGTGGATGAATTCCTTTACCAAGACCACACCTCCTGTCAGCAGCCACTCTTAAACTCCTATTCTCCCTGGGTTATAGTAGCTGCTTCCTCAACTTGCTTTCTCAGACCCAGGGGTAGTCACAGCTTCCACTGAGTTGCCTGCGCCCCTGTCCGGGTGCTTCCTCATTCCTTGCTTGCTTCCTCTAAGCTACCTACACTTCCACAGATAGCCCTTGATTAGATTCTCTTCAGTCTCCCCTATTGTGTCCTCCATTTCCGCTAAGGATCTGACTGATGCACACACAAAAAGCACTGTAACAAGTCAACAAGTCCGTGACAGCCTGGGCGGTGGTCGGAATGGTAAGTTCTATTGGATTTGAGGGCAGATAGAAGCCACTATGGACCAGGGAAGGCAGGTGGACTTGATATGTGGCCTGAAGAGGGGTGGGGTTTAGGTAATAGTTTGGGTAACAGTAAGGCCCTGGGGTTTGGAGGGGAATTTAAAAGTGAGTATCCCTGACAAAGGGTGAGAGCTAGAGTATACACTGAGTTTTCACCACTGTCAGTTAGAGTAAATTGATGCACGTAGATGAACATTTGTTGTGTGTGGGAAGCAGAGGATGAGGTTGGAAGAACTGAGTGGGATGAAATCATGAAATGTCTCAAAGAGTGGGGAAGCACCATGGGGAATCAATGAATATTATTATCATCATAATTGTACTTTTTCCAACCTATCATTTTTATAGCAGTAACAATTATGATACAACCGTGTAACATTTACAGGGTATTCATCATTTTCAGAGCATCTTCATGATGTTTAAGACCAGATAATTGCCTTTATCATTACTCTTTTCTTCCATGCCACCCCCAAATACAATTCTGATCCTTTAGATCCGAAAAAAAAATATGTAAAAATAACACTAATTAACCCTCCCTTCTCATGTAAAACACTCCAATCATATGGAATAATTTATTCTGGAGCAAAAAAGGGGACAATAGCCTTACTTTTTCTTTTTATCAAAAGCTAAAGATTTTTAAAATTGCACTTAAAAAAAGAAGGAAATGTTTCTTCCAGGGCATCAGGAAATGACAGAACAGAGCAAAATTTGGAGGTCTAGGACTGCTTATACTTTTCAACATGGCAGTGTTCAAGTGCTGAATTATTCACTAAAGCCCTGATGTCATTACAGTCCTTCAAGGACCCCAGGACTCCAAATACTGCTGAAGTCAGATGGACAACAAAAGGTCTCAGGATGATCCATCGAGGAAAACACAGGCAACAGCAAATTGTTCCTAAGCAACGTCTGGTTAATTCTATACAAAAATACAAAGAAACTGAAAACTGTTTACTCCAATTAGCACTGCAGTGTGGCACAAAGAAAAATATATGGACTTTGCAATTCAATGGTTGAGTTTTAATCTTGATTGTTCCATTTAATATCTGTGTGAACTTGGGTCAGTTTCTTAACTCAAGTGTCAATTTCTTTATTTAGGTAATGGTGATTAACTACTTGACATTCAGGACTCTTTGGGGGAATTTATTTATTTTTATTTATTTTATTTTATTTGTTTGAGATGGGGTCTCACTCTGTTGCTTAGGCCGGAGTGCAGTGGCATGATCTCGGCTCACTGCAACCTCTGTCTCCCCGGTTCAAGGGAGTCTGTCATCTCAGCCTCCCAAGTAGCTGGGATTACAAGTACATGTCATCATGCCCAACTAATTTTCCTATTTTTTTGGTAAACAGGGGGCTTCACTACGCTGAGCAGGCTGGTCTCAAACTCCTGTGATCCACCTGTCTTGGCCTCCCAAAGTGCTGGGATTACAGGCATGAGTCACTGTGCCCAGCCAGATATGGCAGAGTTTCTAAGACATTTATGTGGACAGGCCAAATACCCAGCGTTTTGTTTTTGTTTTGTTTTGTTTTTACTGTTTATTGTATTTTAACTGCAGTGATTTTCCTGTGGTACAGACTCACTCTGAAACAAACTGTCCCAAGCTGTTTTGTTAAGGGTGCATTGCTCCTGGCAGTTTGGCCTGAAGGAGGCGCTGTAGGAGAATTTTCTCCCTGTCGTGAATCACAGCCATGGAATTACAGACAGCTTTCATTTCTAAAGGCCATCTTGAAGAAAATTAAACCCAAAAGATCAAGAAAGGTAAATAGGCATTCTATGGCACTTTTCTTTAATCTCCTGCTTACAGTTTCAAAGAATTTTGCTCTTCCCTTCATTGGAAGGAGATCTGGGTATCAGGAAATGATTTTGGAACCATAGGTTTCTGTCCTGTGGTTACATAATCTAGAAGGAAAAAACAACATTGCAGTTAGTTTCTCTCTGTGTAGCACTGAAATCGACAATTTCATTAGTAATTCCATTCATTCAATTTCCCTTCTTTCTTTCTTTCTTCCTCCCTGTTTTTCTTTCTCTCTCTTTCACATTCTCTCCTTTTCTCCCTTCCCTTATTGTTTCTTGTCCTCATTCCCGGGTGTGGTTTTGTTTTTGTTTTTGTTTTGCCTCTTCGTGGCTAGGATCTCAGTGTGAGCATGTACTTACGTAGAGTACATGTTGATATATTCTTGGGTACTTTCAACAACTGATGAGAATAGCGTTTGTTGTCTTTCTAGCAATAGATTACAGGTGAGAGATCAGGACCAAGCTAGGATCAAAAATTACCAAAGAGACAGGAGAAAAGCCTCCAAAATGAGACATGCATGTTTCTGCCCATCCCAGGCAATGCCAGAGAAGCCTAATCATGCTATCTGGGTTACAGGTGTCCAATGCACTTTTGCGCATAGTCAGACATATCCACCAGTATGGTCACAGAGTTACTCTCTTCTGGAAAATCATAAAAGAATTAATTATTGAGATAATATGGCTGAATAGGTAACCATACAGACTAATGCATAGAATCAGACACGCCAGAGTTGGAATTCCTCCCTGCCACTTAATATTTTCTGAGGCCCAGTTAGCACCTTTGTAACTAGGAGCAATAATTGTTAGTACAATGTCAGGCAGCTGGTTAACTTTTAATAAATTGTAATTATTATTATAGTCCCACCCTGCTTGAGTTCTAGATTTCTGTAAGTGACTGACTTGTAGACCCTGCACATTCCAGAAATGGTTAGACACACATGTCTAACAAAAATATGTGAGCGTATGAATAGTTATTCAGTGATATTCCAGTTGCAGCCCACTGAAGGAAATCTGCCCATTTGTAGACATGGGACGCATCTAAATAAATTAGTACAGGCCCTCTTTCAATGTGTGGATATTTGATTTGGTCTCCAATAATTCTTAAATATTGTTTTTTCTGCACTGGAGCAAGGTTGACTCACTCAACATATGCTGTGTCTGTATCTTATTTAGATATATGTGGTGCTTGAATTTGAGCGCTTCAGGGATGGCAAAAGTGGGGTGTGTTATTTTTTACACCTATGGCAGACAATAATAACCAACCAAAATATTCTCTCCTTTTGAGCCCAGACTCAGCCACAGAGTTCTTCTTAGTACAGTGTAAGGACTGTTACTTCCAATTGCTTAGAGTTGATAGGCAAGGTGAAATACATTTGTCATCCCTGGATTTCATTCTCAATCCTCTCACAGGTTCTTGATCTCGAATTATGAAAATAAAAAGCTGAATGGAATTAGACGGCAGGGTTGCTGGCACAGGATTTCACTTTTGGTTTTCTTTGGTCAGGAGAAGCATAGAATTTTGCCATTTATTCAACAAATATTTATTGAGCTGGACTCTGTACCTGCTGTGGATTCAAAGGTGAATAATGGCAAAGTCTTGGCCTTCATGGGAAAACTGATGAGTCTGCACATTAAGATACCTGGGGTGCTTTCAAAAATACCTCTCCAATTTCCCACGTCCCCTTTTAAAAGCTTTAATAAGCTAATTAGGTTAAGTACCTCACTTATACTGTGTTGTAAATGCCTGTCTGCCAGTCTCTACCACCAGGCTGTAACTTCCTTAAAAGAAGGAACTATAATCTCTTCAGTTTTTTAAAAGGCTAAGGTAAAATTTACCAATAGTGAAATACACAACTTTAAAATGGATAATCATATGAATGTTTACAAGTGTATATACCCTTGTAATCAACACTCTAATCAAGGTAAACAATACATTTATTACCCCAGAATATCTTCATGTTTTCTTTTGTCTCTTTCTAGGAAATTCCTATCTCCCACAGGCAACCACTGTACTGTTTCTATCACCATGGCTTAGGTTTACTTGGTTTTGAACTTCACAAAAACAGAATTATACAGCATATATTCTTATGTGTTTGGCGTCATTCTCTTAACATAATATTTTGGAGATTCATCCATATTTTGCATATATTCATAGTTTATACTTCTTTATTGTTTAATCGTGTTCTATCCTGTGAATACACCAAAATGAATATTTATTCATTCTCCTAGCAATGAAGATTTGGGTTATTTCTAGCTTAGGGTAATAGTAGATGTGAGGGTTAGTTTTGTGTGTTAACTTGGCTAGGCTATGTGTATCCAGATATTTGGTCAAACATCAGTTTAGATGTTGTTGTGGAAATATTTTTTAGAAGTAATAAACATTTAAGTTAATAGATTTTGAGTAAAGCAGATCACTCTCCATAATACGGGGTTTGTTCTCATCCCATCAGTTGAATGCCTTACAAAGAAAAAGACTGAGGTCCCCTGAGAAAGTGGGAATTCTACCTCCACATTGTCTTCAGATTCATGACTGAAACATTAACTCTTCCCTGAGTCTCCAGCCTGCTTTCCCTGCAGATTTCAAACTTGTTAGTCCCTATAATCATCTGAACCAATTTCTTAACATATTTTTTCTCTCTCTTTCTATGTATATATAACCTACTGGTTCTGTTTCTTTGGAGAGCCTTGAGTAATACAATGGACAAATATGCTGTAAACATTCTTGCTCAAATCTTTTTTGTGGGCATGTTTCCATTTCCCTTGGGCAAATGTCTAGAAGTGAAATTCAAGGTCAGCCACTTTACTATTACAAGAAAGTACCAAACTGTTTTCCAAAGTGATGTACATGTTTTCACTTCTACCAGCAATATGAGAGTTTCGATTGCTGTCATTCTTGTCAATAGTTGGTGATGTAAGTCTTTTTAATTTTAGCCATTCTGATAGGTGAATAGTGATAAGTCTCTGTACTTTTCATTTGCATTTTTCTGAGGGCTAATGATGTGAAACAGTTTTTCACTTGCTTATTTGCTATTTGTGTATCTTCTTTGGTGAACTGTACGTTGGAAGAGTTTGTCATTTGTTCCCTTTGTATCTCAACTACTAGCATTTAATAGTCACTCAGTGTATACCGTTTTATGAATGAATGAATGTTATATCGTCTATCAGTGATGATTCCAAAATGATTATTAAACTTTTGTGTTATTATTTTTAATGCTTATAAAGTACTCAGCAATGATGCCTAACACATAGTCAACACCCCACAGCTGGTAGCTATTAGTGCCATCCCTATTTTGACTATGAGAAAGTGAGGATTGGAAAAGTTGTGTTACTCAATCAAGGTCTAGTTACTAATTATCAAAATTGCTGCTGAAATCTGGACTTCTCAAATCTGTATTTCATGTTTTGAGTTTTTTGTTACCATTAGCTTGACTAAGTATTAGATTAAGCATTAACTGTGTTGCTTCATTCATTTTTTAACTCTTATTTGTAGCAAACCTGATATGGAAAATATAATGATGCTAATTGCTTTACATGTTTAATTTATTTAATTCTCACCATAACCCTATCATGAGGAAAATACTATTATTTTTATTTTATAGACGATTAAACTGTAGTATAGACAGGTTATGCAATTGCCTAGGATCTCACAGGTAATTAGAGGTGGAGGCAGGATTCAAACTCAGTCACTTCCATACCAATACCTGTGTGTTTTGCTTTGTTTTTAAACCATTATACTATCCTGTTTCTTATGACAAAATTAATTTTGGACATGTTGATTTTGAGGGGCTTATGGGATAGCGGGATGGGGATGTCCAGTAAATCCCTGACACTTAGGAGAGAGTTACAGGAGGATGGGGATATAGAAAGAGAGTGTACTTGGTAACTACAGTGCAAGACCGTATTAAGAAAGTGGTTAAAGTGCCTGAAATATTGGAAGATGGAGGAATTTCACTAGATTCAATTCCAGAAAGTTCCATGGGAGACTCCATTTTTAAAATGGACTTAACCTTGTTCACAAGAACAGGTCAGTAATGATTAAATCTTACAGTCTATTTTTAAGAAACTGTACAATATTTTGGTTGTTGTTTGTTATTTGAATATAAGATAGGTGGACCTAGGTTGCCTGCCTAGAGGTTCTAGGAGCTCACGGTTTCTCTAAAGACCCCTTTTCTGTTTACTAGAAACCCTAGGCGCTCTCTTAGGGGCTTCTCAGGCCAAGCTGATTAATCCTTCCTTCTGCTCAAATTTCACTCTTCTGAAAAGGGAGTTTGAGGAGCAGGGAGTGAGTCACTAGCTCCAAGATGGCAGCAAGGAGCCCTGGTGTTAATCTGTGTTATCTTAGTTCCCACAGGGTGAGTAATCATGCCTGGCCAAATCTCACCGGGGAAAACAGGTGCAAGTTTCCAAAGGAAGGCTTTGTGACCATAATAGGAGTTTAGCTGAAATCCAACCTATATTTACTCCTTGCAACAGAATACTTTAAGAACCATGGTTTACAGGAACATACAGGTTCCCTAAAAACATCTCTTCCATGATGATGGAAACACAGCAACGTACCCAGCCTGGACCTGGGGACTATATTAGCTTCTGAGGACTTGCACAGCAGGTCTAAAAGCCAAAGGCTGCCTCCTGACATTCCAGAGAGGAAGTATATGACACAGAGCAACTAAGCCAGGCCCTGCCCACAGGGTTGCACACACAAACATGTTTTCCAAGCCCTTTATACACTCAGCAGGGAACACACCGTTCTCTCTGGGACGTTGCCAGAAACTTATAAGAGAGTCTGGTCAGTGCCAAGAATAGACAAGCAAGGCCTCTCTCCTGTCTCGGAAGGGAACACTGTGTGGTGCTGAGTTGTTACTGCCCCTTTGTGCTCCTCTAGCCTGCTAAAGCAAGTCTGAAACTGTTTCCCTGCACTGCTCAATCTCTTGATCAGTTGAAAAATTATTGCTGGAGGTCGCTATACCTCTTTGGGCACCTGTAATCTTGTTGTCCAAACCCTAATGAAAATATTTTCCTTCTGCTTGCATTTGTTTTGCATCTCAGAGACTCAGGCCATGGATCTTTTAGGTGAAACCCAAGGAAAATAATCAACAAATTTGTCCATTTACCCAGGAAGAGTCTGAGTTCTGCTGTTCCTTGTTAGCCCTCTGCTTTAGCTTCAGCAAGGATGGCAAAGGTTACTTGAAATTCAGCCAGTGCAGGCAATGTTGAGAAAAAACTTGACTCTTCTCTTTGATGTACAAGACGTCTCTCCAACCCCTTCCCCAAAGTTTTCTTAAATCCTAGTGTCTTCAACTTGGCCCAGCTCTAAAATCAAATATTCACCATGTTTTTTTCCTCTATAATAATACTGGGAAGAATCAACCATCCGTTTTTAAATAAAAGTCTCACTTTTGTCACCCAGGCTGGAGTGCAATGGCATGATCTTGGCTCACTGCAACCTCCATCTACCAGGTCCAAGCAATCCTCCTGCATCAGCCGCCCGAGTAGCTGAGACTACAGGTGCATGCCACCATGCCAGGCTAATTTTTGAATTTTTAGTAGAGACACGGTTTCACCATATTGGCCAGGCTGGTCTCGAACTCCTGACCTCAGGTGATCCACCTGGGTTGGCCTCCCTAAATGCTGGGATTACAAGCATGAACCACTGTGCCTGACCAGTTTTTAAATAAAACACTTTAAGTGAGTTGTTCACATATCCCTTGTATTTATATAGGGTGCAGCTTTTTTGTTTTAAAGCTGTTTGAATCGTTCTCCAAGTTTCTGAGACTCTAATGCTTTTTATGGCTTATGAAATTTCCATTAATCAAGATGCATTCATAAGGTATCAATTCCCTGAAATGTAGGTATTTAGTCCATTCCATCCATCCATCCATCCATCCATCCATCCAACCATCCATCCGTCCATCCATCCATCCGTCCATCCATCCGTCCGTCCATCCATCCATCCAATAATTTTTGTTTGAAGTCCCTAAAATAACCAACCATCCTTTATATGACTGAATTTGAGAACCTGTGGCAATTAACAGATGATAAATGGCACACAGATCCTTATTGTTTATTAAGCAACTGAAAATAGGCTCAGGGGAAAATGATACTTGTAAATGTTAGAGATTTTGCCATGGAGAGATTTCACCAAACATATGCAACTACAAAATATAGAATGTCAAACCCAGGCACAATAAGCTCATTCTGGGCTTAGGACCTGCTAATTGGTTTCACATGTGTGTGGAACCAAACCAGGGCTGGATTCCAATATGGGGAGAGAAATGAGAGTATTTCACTGAATGGTATGACTGAGTTAGACTGAAGGAACTCTTATATGATACTGTACTATGACTTTAATCAGCATTAGTGTTAGGATGACATTTTGCTTAGAGAGATATTGATGGTAAAAAAGAAAAGTGTTTTTACTCCAGTTCACCATTTCCTAAGCATGACCTTGAGCTATTCATTCACTGTATGTAGTCATTTAGTAAATATTTATTGAGCCCTATATAGGCCAAGCACTCTGTGAAGTGATGGAAATTCTCCTGCCCTCAAAAAGTAACAGTAATTATTATTTGCAATCTACCTCCCTAAGGCATAACCATGCCTGTCTTTCAGAGTTGTGTGTAATAGGATACAAAGTGGAATTTTTTTGTTGTCTCATAGTTGTCTACTTGGCTCCAAAGTTAGAGACAAATAGGTGAAAATTAGGGGACAAATAGATGATTGGTAAACACCGATCATTAAGAGGCAAATTCGTTCTGCTACTCTGCTTACCACTGTACTCACTAATCTTGAGGGGACTATTGAATTGTAAATATTCAGTCTCAGAAAGGGTTCTGTGTCTTTTCCTTTTACTCTTTCTCAGTGCTCCTTATGGATAATCCAATGGGGTATTCCAAGGAAAATATTTTTAATGATCGGGGGGTGCCTGCAATAGTTGAGCCTGAAATCTTGTTTTTCAGTTGGATGCCTACTCATGTCATGGATCTGTACTATTCTTTTTGCTTACTCCAGCAGTAGGAAAAAAATACAGGGACAGAACTCAGGACAGAGAAAATGAGCAACAGGGCAATGAGGCACACTCCCATTGTCTGGAAGAAAAGAGATGCATGAGTCTTCCGTAGGTCAAGTAGATAGAACAAAGGTACCAGGCTTGAACTATTGTGATGCAAGTCCATCCTAGACTGTGACTTACTAAGAGAAGAGACCCCCAGCAGCAAAAGCCTGTAAGGTGAGTTATGTAGGAAACTAAGAGAGACTGGAAGAGGTCTACAGGGGCTGATTTCCTATGAAAGGAGGTTGTGCAATGAAGAAACTGCCTGTTACATGGAGGACAGAGGTCACAACAGCAACTGGTAAGCAAAACATTTCTGCTGCCTTTTGAGAATTCTCTCTTCTTCCTCAACATAGAAAAGGGCTCAGAAAATGCAAGAGGGAGGGGAAAGAGTTAAGAGTAGCCTCCTCTCCCTGCACTGTGTCCTGGGGAGGAGATGGACATTTGAATTGGACAAGAAACTGAAGTGGATGGCACTGGATTGCATATTTTCCAAACTAAAAAGTTCAGAAAATTGGCATTTGCAGGAGAAGCCATGAAGTCTTGAGAATGGGAGATTCGACAGAGCATGTTACAACCACAGTAGGAGAAAAATAAAAGCTTCTCAGGTTTGAACCCTGCTGAGTTCACAGTGTTCAATAAGTTGCTGACAAATGTAAAGTGCTTAGACAAGTAGGTAGTGCTCGCAAATGATAGATATTATTCTGGTCACCTAGAGAGAATAAATGTTCAAAAAATGTCTACATATGTTTTTCTATCAAAGAGCGAATAAGATATTCAATTTGTATTTTTGCTTTAGATAAAGCATAGTACGCTTATTATGCCTTCAAGTCTTCATTTCCCCCATGAAGGAAAGTTTTTCTATGTTATTTGACTATATGCCTTTTGCTGCGCTGGGCATTTGCCTTCTTTGACCTTTTATGGACAGTTGCACTTTACCTGCCAGGGATTGAGGAGATTACAAAGGTCATCTAACCATCTAATCTCGTTTCCAATTTGGTTAAGATAAAATATTATTTTATTACTGGAAAAATACTTTGTTATTAAAATCAAAGTGTCTTGTGCTGGTTTGCAAAGTCATTTCTACACGCTAATAACACAAAGAGGAGACTAGATGTGGCGAAGTAGAAGAAACAGGACACTGGCTTTGGAGCCAGGGGACCCAGAGGGGCTCCCAGTAATGTGATATTTTATGCGTTTTCCAACCCCATGCAGCATCTATTTCCTCACCTGTAAAATAGGGATTTTGACAAGGACCACACTGAGTTATTGTGAAGAGTAAATAGATGATTATAGAAAACATGTCATACAGTGCTAGGCACATAGCTGAAGCTTGTCCTGTTTCCAAGGTTACAGAGTCAGAAGAGACCCCTAAGAAGAATAAGGTACTGTTGTGCAGAAGGAAGGCATTGGGAAAGTCAAAAGGACACCAGAAGTGGTGAACTCAACATTCATTTACACATTTGACCAAGGGTGGTGATCATTTATGCAGCAGTATTGAGATGATCCATAGAAAGTCATGATGACAAAATTGGAGCAAAATCACAATATCGGTATTTTCATATGTATCTCATGATGTATATAAATACTCATATTAACATCCATTGTTTAAAAACTGTTCAGAATTCAGAAAAGTTTAAAAAATCATTTAAACTAAATATTACATATATTGACTATAACTTAAATTTGAAAATGTAAACATTAACCATCTATTATCATTATCATTTGAATTATCTGGATAAAAAGCAATAAAAAATATATAAAATAAAGTAAACATTTTATAAAATGAAGAAAATGAATCCTGAAAATTGAAAATGAATTAAATTGGATTTACTGGCAAATATGGTCTTAAGAACAACGTGTATCAATGGTGTTATCTTTGATGATGAGCCTCATTTTGGGGCAAATTCTTCTAGCCACTAGAAACAATGTCCATAATTTACAATAGACAGAAAACTAGTGAAGAGACAAAAAGCAACTAAGTCCAAATGTCTTCCTCTGGAACTTTTATTTACAAATAATTCCATCTCTTTGTGATAGTACAAAGATGATCTTTTAGAAATTTTTATTTGTATTAAAGACTACCATATTTTTATTGACAGCTGTAGTTTTTGTTATTAAGGCCCAGAAGTCAGCTTACTGGATGCCTGGTTCTTAGCTTTTGCTGTGAAATAGCCT
Source organism: Macaca thibetana thibetana (assembly GCF_024542745.1). NCBI lineage: Eukaryota > Metazoa > Chordata > Mammalia > Primates > Cercopithecidae > Macaca > Macaca thibetana. The sequence continues at coordinate 74,986,256 of NC_065580.1, forward strand.
TCCTTAAAACAAAACAAATCCATCAGACAGGCAAGAGCTTCTACCACTAAACACTGACTGTTTTAGCTATCAATCTGAGACCATTGGAGGCAGTCTTATATTGAGAGTAAGACGGACTCCTTTTTCCTTATAATTCTCTTTTAGGGAGGGCCTATTTAATTAAATATTGAGGGAAAACTTTTTCTTTCTTAAATCTTCTTTCAGGAAGTAGAACGAGGGTGAATTTAATCTGGGAAAATTTGGGTTACTGTCCCAGTCGTCTTCGCTTTCTAGCTCAGAGGCCGTGAGAGATCATAAGGCCTCTCTTTTAATGCTGGGTTTAACTCTCTGGTACTTCTCAAAGCAGAAATAATTCATGTCTCAGGTTTAAAAAGTATTAAAATAATGATATCACACTAACAAAATATTGGTGTTTGGGTACATAAGAGTATGCAGTATGATCTACTAGAGTTCTAGAATGTTGACAATTGATGGTGCAATTACTAATTAAAATTACCTTGCTCAGAAGGTTTTACTCCATTAAATTACACTTTTTAGAGTAACTCACTTTGGTTTAAGGCACCTGTTCATAGGATATTCTTAAATATATGAATATTGCCTTAGGAATTACCCTTTTAGTCATTAATAACTGGGCATAAATCACTTATCAGCCAGGCAATCAAGAACAGGACCCAGAACAAGTCTTTTTCTTTCTTTCTTTCTTATTTCCTTAGGCGGAGCAGTGGAAAAAGAACTATGCACAAGGATGAGGAGAATATTTCTGATTGTGGGACAGGACCCTGGGAGGGAGGTATAGCAGACTGGTCTTGGAAAGCCTGCAGCTGCATCCGGAAGGCAAAGCATGCTTGGAGAAAAATGCTGACTGAAGTCAGGCAGAAGCTGGAGGGTGGGTGGATACCTTGTTTCCATAACTGTATCTACATTGGACACTCTCTTCTTGCAGAGCCTTTGCGTAAGTGCATCTGAGAAAATAGATGACAAAAAAAAAAATAGCCTATGCTGTGACCAGCTCAAGGATGGGGGAAAATCATGCGTAATATGTGCTAACTATGTGCAGAAAAGCACAAGTTAATATGATCACAAAAATATTGAGAAAAACATAGGGTGAAGGAGGTAAGATAAGAAAGTAATGAAATAGTTAGTGAAGTATGGGCTCCTGTGCAAGGGAATATCCTGAGACAGATTTTTGAAGAGAAGTTGGATGTGGGCTGATGAAGAGGAACTGTCACTCCACATTGAGGGAGTGGTCTTTGCAAAGGTGGTAGCTTAGCTTGGATTCCTAAGAGTGTGAGGTTAATCTTACGAGCACAAGCTTTATTGTGGAGTACAAGTCCAGAGAAGCAAGTGTGACAAAAAAGGAAGGACAGGAAACAAAAGGTCATGTTATTGAGCTCTGGTTATAGGAAATTTAAATGGTTACTCAGTTACACTGAACATCTCCAGAGAGATTCATGAATTCACAGCATCTTAGAAAAATTCTTTGGTGGAAAGAAGGGCGAACAATCTACCTACTGGCTTCTTTTCATCTCCTGCTTCATATGCCTACTTGACCTAACAAAGTGTTAACTTGCACATCTTCCCTCTAGACAGCTGCTTGGTTAGTAACTAACTCCGACTTAGTTACTGGAGCTGCTGCGGTTTCTGCTGTGTTGAGAGGTATGGAGGCCATGTCAAATCCTGTTTTTTTCTCCCCAGGATTTGCAGGGAAGGCTGCAAAAACCAGGGTGAGAGATGCTGAGTCTTCTGAGTTTCATGACCATTGGAATGGCATGAGTCAATCAACTATTGCTGAGCTCCTCTGATCAGGACAGTGGGCAAGCAACAGTCTGGGGTTGAGGGCAGATGAAGCCCAGGAGGATCTGAGGAAATGTACAAGATAGGTCTGGAAGAGTGAGGAAAATGGATGGTGAAAAACTTAGCATGTCTAGAGGGATTGAGGCCTCAACAAATGTGTAACTTAGTGTATGTAGTATTGGAGTGACATTCTAGGAATGGCCAAAAGCTAGGATTTCATAGGCTGATTTGGATGAATTTGAAATGTGTGCCCATTTTGTTGTGCTTATTATGACTGATCCCATAGTTTTACCTATTCAATGATCATCTCAACTTGCTTCTTAAACAGCTGAGCCCAGAAAGCTAAAACTAGCACTTTTCAGACTTCAATGAAGTTAGAGTTCTGGATACGATTCAGGTTCTACCAAAGAGATGTATTCATGATAACTGAATTTAGAACTAAAGGAAGTGGGGGAGAGAAGCACGAGCTGTGATGGCAGTAGTTGCTGGGTATGTGGCCAGCAGCCACTATGGTACTTCCTATCATGACAGAGTCAACTGCTCTCAGGGGTGCCCAGTTGTGTGGTGTGGCTTTGGACATTTCCCCTGGATGCTCAACCTAGAGACTATTTATCTCTCAAGTGATTTGCAAACCTTTTAATGCTCTGAGAAAAAAAAAATTAATCCCTTTTGCCTAAACCAGTTAGAGTGGATTCTATTCTGAGGAAATGACCATTAACATAAAATTTTTTAAAGGTTTGCTGGAGAAGTTTGGGTGGGGCGTGGAGAGAGAGAAATATAAAAATAGAGATATAAATAGCAAAATGGAAGGTAGAGATATTAATTCTGGCTCTTAGATGGTGGGCAACTCAGTATCCACAATTATTAAACCTGATTGTTCCTCTCAGCACACATTCATGTAGATACCATGCATGAAGAATATAGAAGAATCCTGAAGGTATCCAAATGAAATGTACTTCCCAGTCATCATTAAACATTTAGAGAACTTCAACAAAACATGCTGCATGTTAAGGACTTTAGCACCTAAAAATGAGGAAAGATGCAGCTTTTGATTTTAGACATCTGTTGTTTTCAAGGGAAAGCCTTCTGTATCCCTGCACACTTTAAGCAGGTAAATGTTAGGTTGCTGCATCAGCTCATGGACTCTGCATAACTTCTGATGTCCTTCTGGCAAACCTTGATCCCTTATTGCATCATGTGACCCCCTCTCCCCCAGCTCGAGCTCTGCCTAGCAGGTAAGTAAAAGGTCATTTTCAAGAAGCTGCAGTTAGATAAGTAAAGAACAACTTGTACCTAATTTCATATTTTATCTGAAGGTGTGTGGAAGGCAATAGACCCAGAAACGTTAAATAACTGGTTTACATCTAAATGGTTTTTGACTAAAACCTTAAAGCTAGACCTATCAAAGGGCTCAACAGAACAAAAAGTGCTTCCCTTTAAAGAATTCTGTGTCCTTAGAAGGCATTTAGGTTTATGGTAGAAATGGAGTTTCTTTCAATAACTTTAAGAGGAAAAATTACTTAAGACTGGTAACTTAAAACTGAAGCTATGAGAAAGAAGTAAAGGTGACATTTGAAGTAATCAATTATCCAAGAGGCTTTTTAATAAAATTTCACTGATCAGTCTTGTATTTCTCACCAAAAGCAAGGATAGTTATTTGCAGAAGTCTCAACCCAAAGTAAACTTACATTGGCTATGCTGAAATAATTTAAAAGATATGAACTGTTTTCTACCTCCTTACTATTTTAAGTATCATCAGCAGCATTCATATTACTTGGGAAATTGTTAGAAATTCAGTCTCAGGCCCCACCCTACACTTACTGAATCAGAATCTGCATTTTGACATTGCCAGGTGATTTTTAAGCACATTAGAGTTTCCAATGTCCTGTTCTAGATGCTGTAAAATTATTCATAAGGTCACTTGCTGAAATGATTCCATTCAGCACTTAATATGTTATGGCAAATGTCCATTAAGGATCAGCAAATACTTATTTGTGTCCATATTAGTGATACTATTATATGGGGTTTTAATTTATATGGATTATTAATTTAGTCAATATTTGTTCTAATAAAGGGCTCTGATTTTTTTTTTTTTTTTTGAGATGGAGTCTTGAGGGCTCTGATTTTAAACCATTTTATCCAATAGTTTTTCTTGAGCTTCCCAAGGTGGTGAACAGTCTCTGTTTTCTTCTTATATGTTCTTGTAGTTAATTGTTTTAATCATCTTTTTATTGTTACTTCAGCCTCAATGATGGGGTTACTATTTAAGGATTCTCAAAAAACCTTCTAATATACCCTCAGTGTGGTTCTGGCAGACTCTGTCTACCCAACAGCCATTTCCCCATTCTTCTTTGTTTACAGAGCCACAATTTAGTTGTGTTGTAATGTTTTTAGTCCTATTCTAAGAAAATCATGATGATCTTATGTTCCTTGGCCATATACTCAATTTTTCATTTTTGTTTATAGCTGAGGGTGATCACATGACTGAGATCTGACCAAAATGGGATTAAAATAGAGGCTTATGAGAAAGTCTTTGTTCCCTAATAAAACAGACAGGGGCGAAAAGGATAGCTTATTGGCTCGTGTGATCCCTTCTTTCAGCCTACACACAGACAGGATGCTTGGTGTGCTATGACAGTCATCTTGAAACCATGAAATCATAAAAACAGGGACACAAAGTCAACTTACTGAGAATGGTAGAGAGGAAGACTAGGAAGACACAATTCCTAGTGACAGGATTAAGTCACTGCTTATATCCTGAACTCTGTATCCAGAGTTCAGAGTTCAGGTTTTGTAAAAACAAAGAAAAAAAGAAAAGAAAACAGAAACAACCCTATCTATTTATTATTAATTTACTTTGTTATTTGCTGCTGAAAGCGTTCCTAACTCTTATAAATAAGAAGGACTAAAGAACTTACCCTCATCAGAGATTTACTCTGTAAGAGAGTATGGTTGTTGAATACGTGACCAGTCTATGTAGTGAGGCAACACAGAGTGGAAGAATATCTGGATTTTGTTATTGGCTCCTGTACGTCGCAGCTGTGTACAAAGCACACCTTGCTTTAGGGAACTTTGACTCTCTATTTACAAGGTCAATGTCAATTCCTAGTGCCTTTTTTTCCTGGCAAAGGGGAAATGGGCTAAGTTCTAGGAATTTTCCCTTATGTAAGTATATGAGGTTTTCTAAAACTTTCTAGGGAGTCAAATAGTTTCCTTGCTATTGGTTGCTTCCTATAAATTAGGTTTAATCATAGTATATTCCTAGTAGGAGGATTTTGATTTTTAAAATGGTGATTTTTCTTTCTCTTTTGGGGATGAAAAAGAAAACTGAAAGCTTTAATGATATTTTCTTTCAAAGCAACCGCCTTATTTTTCAAGATAAACAAAATACTACACTCAATTAAGACCAATTTTCTGAAATTAGATTTTAAAAAGGGATTTCAAAAAGCCACATCTAAGTCTTTTGAGGAAAATGGAAACATTATAAGAAAAATAACAAAGTAGCACTTGTAGTATTTTAGGTCTAGTAGACTTTAGGTAAAATTTAATGCACACTTTTCAAACTGGTTGACTTTAATAGTCCACAGATATCCTGGCTGAATCCACCCAAGTTTTTAACCATTTGAATTTGTTACCAATAGTTCATTTTTTCTCATCTTACCTTACACTGTCTCCATGCCCTGATGTGCTTCAGCTCAGAAGCACTGGAACTCTCTTGATACCAAAGTTGTGTTATGGTGTGTGATAAGGTTGATTATGGTGGGTGTTATGGGTTGAATTGCATCCACCCAAAAAGATGTTAAAGTCCTACCCTCCAGGATCTGTGACTGTCACCTTATTTGGAAATAAGGTCTTTATAGATGATCAAGTTAAGATGAGGTCATTGGGGTGGGCCTTAATCTAATATGACTTGATTCATATAAGATAGACATAGAAACAGAAGGAAGAGAAGGTGATGTGAAGACACAGGGAGAGCACTGTCAACAAGTGAAGTAACTCTTCAGGCTTCTGATGCTAAGAGAGAGAGACCGGAAGACATTCTCCCTCACAGCCCCCAGAAAGAATCAACTTCTCTCATACTTTAATTTTGGACTCCAAACTTTCAGAACAATACAGTTCCGTTGTTTAAGCCACCCAATTGGTACTTTCTTATAGCAGTCCCTGGAAACTAACACAGTGGAGGAGGACGTCCATGATTACATTCTGAGAGAGGAGCTCCTAAGCATTGCAGCATGAAAAACAGTGCTTAAAAGCTTAAGCAGTATTTTTCAAAATATTGACCTTTAAAAAATACATTCAGTGGGAACTGAGATAGGAAACAAATCTGAATGACAGAACACATTTCAAACTTTCAAAATTGTGTCTTCCTCTTACTGTGGGTCCTTACTCCTGAATGAAGTTCATCACACCTGGCTTCATGTTGCAGAATATATTTTTTTTGATGCCTGCCTTATCTGACTTCCAGTCAGGCCCTGGAATTTGAGTGTCTCTCAAACGTAAAAATCAAAAAGTATATTGTAAAAATGTCTATACTATGCAAAGTAATCTACATATTCTATGCAATTTCTAACAAGATTCCAAAGACATTTTTCACAGAAATAGAAAAAAATCTAAAATTTATATGAAAACACAAAAGACATCAAATAGCCAAAACAATCTTGAACAAAAAGAACAAAGCTGGAAGCATTACACTATTTGATTTCAAAATGTACTGCAAAGCTATAGCAATCAAAACAACATGGTCCTGGCACAAAAAAAGAAATATGGACCAATGAAATTGAACAGAGAGGCCAGAAATAAATTCGCCCATTTATAGTTTACTGATCTTCAACAAAAGTGCCAAGATGACACAATTGGGAAAGGACAGTCTATTCAAAAAATGTTGCTGGAAAAACTTGATATCCACATGCAGAAGAATGAAATTGGACCATTATTTCATCCCATATACAAAAATCAACATAAAATGGATTAAAGACTTAAATGTAAGATTGGAAACTGTAAAACTATTAGAAGGAAACCTAGAGACATTGACATTGGTCTTGGCAAAGATTTTTGGATATGACCTCGAAAGCACAGGCAACAAAAGCAAAAAGAGATAAATGGAATTACATCAAACAAAAAAAAAGCTTCAGAGCAAAAGAAACAATCAACAGAGTGAAGAGAAAACCTATGCAATGGGAGAAAATATATGTAAATCATACATCAAATAAGGAACTAATATCCAAAATATATAAGAAATGCGAACATCTGAATAGGAAAAAAAAAAAAAAAGTTAAAAATGGGAAAGGATCTGAACAGACGTTTCTCCAAACAGAACATATGAAAGGCCAACAGGCATATGAAAAGGTGCTCAACATCACTAATCATTGGGGAAGTGCAAATTAAAACCACAATAGATATCTATCACCTCACCTCTCTAAGATAAGCATTTGCAAAGATGTGAAGGAAAGAGAACCCTTGTATGCAGTTGGTGGAAAGGTACATTAGTGTAGCCTTGGGGAAAATAGTATGGAGGTTCCTCAAAAAATTAAAAATAGGACTACCATATGATCCAGCAATCTCACTTCTGAATATGTATCCAAAGGAAATGAAATCAGTGTGGTAAAAAGATACCTGCATTCCCATATTCATTGCAACATTACTTGCAATAGCTAAGATAGGGAATCAACTGATGAATGAATAAAGAAAATGTGGTAAGTATAATATAATGGAATATCATTTTGCCTTAAAAAGGAGGAAATCCTGTCATCTGCAACAAGCTAAGTGAAAAAAAAACCAGGCACAGAAAGATAAATACTGTACGATCTCACACGTGGAATTTTAAAAAGTTTAACTCATATAAGCAGAAGGTAGAATGGTGGTTGTCAGGGACTGGGACTGGGGGTGGGAGCGGGGAATGGGGAGTTATGGTCAAAGACTACAAAGTTTCTTTCTTTCTTTCTTTCTTTTTTTTTTTTTTTTTTTTTTTTTTTTTTTTTTTGTTGAGACGGAGTCTGGCTCTGTCCCCCAGGCTGGCGTGCAGTGGCCGGATCTCAGCTCATTGCAAGCTCCGCCTCCCGGGTTCACGCCATTCTCCTGCCTCAGCCTCCTGAGTAGCTGGGACTACAGAGGCCCGCCACCTCGCCAGGCTAATTTTTCGTATTTTTAGTAGAGACAGGGTTTCACCGTGGTCTCGATCTCCTGACCTTGTGATCCGCCCTCCTTGGGCTCCCAAAGTGCTGGGATTGCAGGCGTGAGCCACCGTGCCTGGCCGACTACAAAGTTTCAAATAGACAGGAGGAATAAGATCTGGTGATCTATAGTACAGCATGTGATTTTAGTTAATAATATTGTATTGTACACTTAAAAGTTGCTAAGAGAGTAGATTTAAATGTTCTCATCACCAAACATGAGAAATATATGCAGAAGTGACAGATGTATTAATTTGATTTAATCATTCCACTGTGTTTACATATATCAAAACATCATGTTATACACCATACATATATACAATGTTCACTTTGCCAATTAGAAATAAAAATTATTCATATAAAATAAAAAGAAAAATAAATAAAAATAAAATAAAATTCAAATTCATAACCCAAATTTCCCTAGACCTCTGCCTCCTCTGCATATAACATGTTTGAGTCTCGCCTAAACTCAAATTGGACCTCCACAGTCTTAGCAAAACTCTTTTAGAAAGTGCAATAATATTTCTTAATAATCTGTCCCAGGTTATCACTTACCATAAGAAAATCCTTTTTTGAATTCTCCTTGAAACCATAGTTCAAAACAAATGTGTTTGTTCTTGCATTATTTTTGGTAGAGAGAAGAACTATGTGATAAGATAAACCTTAAGATAAATCTATGTCTATTGGGGATAAAAGTTTTAAGTTATTCTACTCTTCACAAAATAACCCTACTTCTTCTCATCTTAAAGGTTTTAGCTTTCAACTTTTAGTTATTTGAATTTTGGGGGAAAGACCCCTCATCAATTTCTCCATGTTAACATTTAAATCACCAAACTGGAAATGAATTTTTTACACATCAAGTGAAAATAAGTGGTATACATTTTCACAGGAAATTCTCCCACAATAAAATTTCTAGGTAGAAGTTCAAGTCCTTGTGCCTGAGCTCCTTAGATTAAAAAACATAGCAGTTATTTAACACTCCTTTGAAAGAGAAAGTATGAAGACATGGTGAAACTATTTTGCTTATCACATTAACATTCCTTTGAAAAGAAAGAAAGAAAATGACATGCGGTTGGGAATTCTTCAGTTTAGCTCTATAGAGATTTTTAAAAATGTTTTGACTTTCAAAGGCACTTTTGTAGAGCTATAAAATTGCCTGTCTCCTCTCCAGGCTATGCTGTACACAAATGCAGTTCTAATTTTTATCAAATGCTCCTTTGATCATTCAGCTTCTTTGTCAAACTCAGTAATGACTTACGGTGTTTCAGATCATGTCTACACTTTTCAAGACCCTTGATAATCTGCCTCCATCCTACCTATCCCACATTCTATTTCACATTTCTCTATAATAATCTTTGTTATTACCTTACTGCCTTTCTCTATCGCTGTTAACTGCAACACGTATGGGTCTGCATATAAAACACACACACACACACACACACACACACACACTCTTCATGCATATTCTGACCCTGGGACTTTTACTTATGCGTTTTTTCTTTTTCTGATGTCTACATATGTATATTTTTTTCTCTTAGCAGCATCTAAACTTCTTTAAAAGTCACCACAAATTCTACTTTCTTCTAAGAAGCTCCCCTGATGACTGTAACCTACATTATGCATCCACTTTTTTTTTTTTTTTTTTTTTTAAATAGGGTCTTGCTCTGTTTCTCGGGCTAGAGAGCAGTGGTATGATCACAGCTCAGTGCAGCCTTGGCCTCCTGGGCTCAAGCAATCCTCCCACCTCAGCCTCCCAAGTAGCTGGAACCACAGGATCATGCCACCATGTCCAGCTAATTTTTATTTATTTATTTATTCATTTATTTTGTAGAGAGAAGATCTTGCTGTGTTGCCCAGGCTGGTCTGAAACTCCTGGCTCAAATGATCCTCCCATTTCAGCCTCCCAAAGTGCTGGGATTAAAGGCATGAGCCACTACTCCTAGCCCACTTTCTTATTTCTGTTACTTATTTAGGGTGACACTGTCCAAGACTTGCCTAAATACCATATTATTGTGTGTCTTTTTTCAATGAACATATAAACTGTGTTGCGAGTTTTAAGCTTCCTTTGCATCTCCCACAGTCCTTCCTGGGCATACAATGGAGCATAATCAACAAACATTCCATTTCAATAGCCCTCTTTGCACCTGTCTATAGAGTGCTGCAGCAATGACTCAACGCACAGCACCCCCACGAGGAATCCTAGCTGCCAAAACACTGGAACTGGTGTATGGGTGTCTACACTAGAACCCTGGGAATCATTCTTGACAGTTTACTTCTATTTACCAAGCATATCCAGTCAGTCACCAAGTCCTTTCAAATAAATGTTTGGAACACATACTTTAAAAATTGACATACGATAAACTGTACATATTTAAGGTGTAAATTTGATATGTTTATATAACCATCACAACAATCAAGAAAATGAATGTTTCTACTACCCCCAAATTCCTCATACTCCTTTTTATTCCCTCCCATCCACTTTTCCCCCACCATCACATCAACCACTGATGGATCAGGTTCTCTCACCAAAGATTAATTTTCATTTTCTAGAATTTTATATAAATGGAATCACAAAGTATACACTTTTCTTTGTTCTATCTTCTTCACTCAGTGTAATTAGTTTTAGATTCATCCTTGAATTGTGTATATCAATTATTTTTCTCTTTATTGCTGAGTCATATGTTATCATACAGATACATAAAAATGTGTTTATCCACCAGTTGTTGGGCAATTCAGTTGATTCCTACTTTGGGATACTATTGGAAAAAATAATATAGACATTCACATATAATCTTTGTATAGATATATTATTTTTTCTTCTTCTGGATATCTGGAAGAACTGGAATATGTGGTAGATGTATATTTAACTTTTTAAAAAAAAAAAACTACCAGACTATTTTTCCTAAGTAGTTGTATATTCCCACCAGTAGTATATCAGAGTTCCAGTTGCTCCACATCCTTGCCAGCAAGTGGTATAGTCAGACTTTCAAGTTTTAGTCATTCAAATATGTATGTAGTGGTACTCCTATTTTTTTTTTTTTATTATACTTTAAGTTCTAGGGTTCATGTGCATAACGTGCAGGTTTGTTACATATGTATACTTGTGCCATGTTGGTGTGCTGCACCCATCAACTCGTCAGCACCCATCAACTCGTCATTTACATCAGGTATAACTCCCAGTGCAATCCCTCCCCCCTCCCCCCTCCCTCCTCCCCGTGATAGGCCCCAGTGTGTGATGTTCCCCTTCCCGAGTCCAAGTGATCTCATTGTTCAGTTCCCACCTATGAGTGAGAACATGCGGTGTTTGGTTTTCTGTTCTCGTGATAGTTTGCTGAGAATGATGGTTTCCAGCTGCATCCATGGCCCCGTACGCCTATTTTTTATTTGTGCTTCCCTAAAGACTAATAATGTTGAAAGTGTCTTCATAACATTATTTGCCATCCACATATCTTTGTTTATGAAGTGTCTAATCAAATTTTTGACTGGCTTTTAAAAACTGGATTATATGTTTTCTTATTGAACTTTGAGAACTTTCTATATATTTTGTATAGAAGTCCTTTAACATATATATAATACACAAATATTTTTCCAGACTGTAGCTTGCCTTTTTATAATGTCTTTTAAAGAGCATAAATTTACAATTTTGATCAGATCTAATTTATAGGTTTTTTTAAATAATAGATTGTGCTTTTGTGGCATGTCTAAGAAATCTTTTCTAATCTAAGAATGCAAATATTTTTCTTTTATGTTTTCTCCTAGACGTTTTACAGTTCTAGATTTATTCGTAGGTCACTGATCTATTTGGAGTTACTTTTTGTATATGTTGAGATTGAAGTGTACTTTTTTCCTATATGGATATTGGATTGTACCTAGCTCATTTGCTGACAAAACTATCCTTCTTTTGTTGAATTGCTTTTGCACCTTTGTCAAAAATCAATTGTCTATATATGTGTGGGTTTATTTCTGAACTCAATTCTCACCAATTGATTTTTTTTGTCTTGATGCCAAAACCACATGGTCTTGATTACTACAGCTCTATAATAAATCTTGAAGTCAGATACTATTACTCTTTCAACTATGTTCTCCTTTTTCAAGTTTGTTTTGGCTCTTCTATATCTTTTATATTTCCATAGGATTTGTAGAATGAGTTTGTCAATTTTCACTGACAAGCCTACTGGGATTTTTATTAGGCTTTCATTGAATCTAAAGTGTAATTTGAAGAGAATTGATTTTTTAAAAAAATAATGAGTCCTTTGATCTATAAATATACCTCTATTTATTTGCATCATCTTTTTTTACTCTCAGCAATGTTCTGTAGTTTTCAGTGTACAAATTTTTCATCAATTTTATTCAGAAGTATTTTGTGTTTTTTGATGCTACCAAATGGTATTTTATTTTAAAAATTATAATTTCCAATTGTTCATTGCTAGAATATATAAATATGATTGTTTTTTCATGGCGATTTTGTACTTACAACATTGTTAAATGCACTCGTTGTTTCCTGCAACTCTTTTTGTGGATTCCATAGTGTTTGCTATATATATGATAACATTGTCTGTGAAGAAAGACAGGTTTACTTCTTCTTTTCCAATTTGTATGCCTTTTTTTCCTTTTTTTGTGATTCATTATACTGATTAGAACATATAACACAATATCAAATAGTAGTGGTAGAAGTAAACATCCTAGCCTTCCTCCTAATCTTAGGGGCTTTTCAATTTTAACTCTAAATGGTCACTGAATCCTTCATCTCTCCCCATATTATCACTACTATCTTACCTTGGGTTACCTTATTCAGTCATCACAAACACGAAACAGAACTCCTAGTGCTCATCCTGCGCACTCCAACCCAGCTCCAGTTTCTTCCACGTAGTGCAACCAGAGTGCTATCTTCAAAACTTAAATCTGATCATCAAAACCCATGGACAGATTCCTATTACTTTTCTGATAAAGACCATTGCTCTTAATTTGGTTGACTGGGCCATTTATGATGGAATACCACTTAAAATATCTTAAAATTTCCCTCTTGTCCCACTCTGCATCTTAACCACAGCACATTGGTCATTCTTTTTTTTTTTTAATTTTTAATTTTTTTTTGAGACGGAGTCTCACTCTGTCACCCAGGCTGGGGTGCAGTGGCGTGATCTCAGCTCACTACAAGCTCTGCCTCCCAGGTTCACGCCATTCTCCCAATTCAGCCTCCCGAGTGGCTGGGACTACAGGCGCCCGCCACCTTGCCCATCTAATTTTTTGTGTTTTTAGTAGAGACGGGGTTTCACCGTGTTAGCCAGGATGGTCTCGATCTCCTGACCTCGTGATCCACCTGCCTCGGCCTCCCAAAGTGCTGGGATTACAGGCGTGAGCCACCGCGCCCGGCCACATTGGCCATTCTTAAGTTCATCTGACTCACCATGATTCTTCCTGATTCTACCTCCGGGCCTAGGGATATGCGATCCCCTCATCTCGGGAACACTTTCCTCAGTGTCTGCTTTACCTGATAAGCCTCTATTTCTCCTTTCTCAGAGAAGCCTTTGCTCAATCCCAATTACTAGGTTAGGCACTCGTTTGTTTAAGATCAGAATAAGCTGTACTTTTTGTTTTATCATTTTGAAGGCTGAAAATGTATTGAAATAATATTATTTGCTTTGCTCTTATCTCTATAGAAATTTCTTCCCCTGTCCCAATCAAAAACATAGTCAAGCTTTAGTGGGTTTTTTGGCTCAAGGACTTTTACATTGTTGAGTTAAAAGAGGAGACACTAGTCTGGAGAGCTTGAGCTCCCTTGTTTAATTTTTTAAAATAACCTTTTTATTTTAAAATGTTCAAGATTTACAGAAAAGTTTTGAAGATAGTATGGAGAATTCCCAAATACCTCACGCTCAGTTCCCCAGTTATTAACACTTTACATTAGTGTGGTACATTTGTCATAGTTAATGAACCCAATATTGATATATTGGTATGTTATTGATATATTATTGATATATTTATCATTATTAGCACAACTCCATGTTAGTAACTAAGATCTGAGTCTTGGGTGTGTTCATTGCTACTGGGGTATCATTATTTCAGAGACAACAAAGCAAGAAAATGTATGTGCATATAATCACATGTATTTATATGTATATTTATGAAAGTTTTTATATTTCCATATGTATCTTTTTCTATACTGCACTAATTATGAGTTCATAGTTATGTCTCCAGCTCTAATCCATTATCACTTAGATCATTCTAATCTTTTCCCCTTGCTTATCTATAACTTTCCACTTCAACAGTGAGAAACCTGGCTTCCATATCTGTCATCCATAAATGTAAGTATTTAATTCCAGTACACATGTACACTGGTTGCAGAACAGAAACAACTTTATCAACTAGAGTGCAGTGCTTGTGTGCAATTCCTTTTGCCTTTAGTCTTAAGACTCCTCTCATTTCCAAAATCACTTAGGTCAGCACCTTTTCCCCTACCCTCTTCAGTGAGTTGGTACATACATTAGTAACACACATTCTTTTCTCATATTCTGTATTCCATTCTGGGATCTCTCTTTCTAAATGATTTTAAAAATTTGCATACATTAAGATTCATTCTTTGTGATGTAAAGTTCCATGGTCTTTGACAAATGCATTGTGTCATGTATTCACCACCACAGAATCATACACGATAGCTTCACTGCTCTAAAAGTCCCATGCTTCACCTATTCACTTTTCCATGCCTCCGTTCTGAATCCCTGGCAACCACTGATCTGTTTACCATCTCTCAAATTCTGCCTTTTTCATATATAATATAAATAGAATCATACAGTGTATTGACTTTGAACTGGCTTCTCTCATTTAGAAAATACATATTTAAGAGTTATCCATGCCTTTTAGCATTGGCTTGAGTGCTCGTTTATTTTTATTGCTAAATAGTATTCTATACATATTCCATCTTATTAGTGTATAATTTATTGATCAATTCACTTATTGAAAGACATTTTGGTTACTTTTCATTTTTGGTGATCATTAACAAAACTGCTATTAACGTTTGCTTACAGATTTCTGTGTGGACAGTTTTCAAATCACTTGGGTTAATACCTATACCTAGAAGCATAATTGCAGGACTGTATGGTAAGATTATATTTAACTTTAGAAGAAATTGCCAAACTGTCTTCCAAAGTGATTGCAACAGGAGAGTTCCTGTTGCTCTGTGCTTTGCCAGCATATGACATTGTCGTATGCTAATTCTAATAGGTGTGTTGTGGTATCTCATTTTTGTTTTAATTCGGGCATTTTCCTAATGACAAATGATGCTGAGTCTTTTAATATGCTTATTTGCTATTTCTATATCTTCTTTATTGATGTGTCTGTTTAGATCTCTTGCTTATTTTTAAATGTCTGTTTTCTTATTATTGAATTTTAAGAGTTTCTTGTATGTTTTAAATACAAGTCCTTTATTAAATATGTTTCACATAAAATATTCTCCCAGTCTGTGGCATGTTTTTCTTTTTAAATCTCTTAACAGGGACTTTCACAGAGCAGAAGTTTTATACTTTGATAAAGTCCCACTTACCAATTCTCTTTAATGGATTAAACTTCTGGAATAAAGGACTATGATATTTCTTGCAATTTTAAAGTGCAAAATTTGTACCCACTATATACTAATCAAGGTATAATTATATTTTTATTTGTGTTATTTTAAAATTAGCCAGGTGAGGTGTCATGTGCCTATAATCTCAGCTACTTGGGAAGCTGAGGAGGGAGGATCACTTGGGCCTAGGAGTTGGAGACAAGGCTGGGCTATATAGCGAGATCCTGTTTCAAAAAGCAAAAGCAAAAACAAACAAAGTCTTTGTTTTTGCTCACTAAATGCTAAGCTCCATGAGGTAGCGATTATGCCTTTTTTGATTACCATTATATCCCAGAGCCTAATTTTGTGTTCAGCACATGGCAGATACCTAACCAATGGTAATTGCTTTGTTCATATGTAATGAATGATTGGCGACTTCACTGTCCAGTGGACTGAATGTTTCCATTATTTTGTTCACTGTACTCTAAACTTTATTGCCTCTTTCTTTTCATTTTATTTACCAGGAAAATTCATAACTGTAGATGAGTGGAATCTTCCATGCGTTCCTTGCTTGTATCAACCTAGAACCTGACCAGGGAGCTAAGAATAATTTTTACTTTTTAAGGATTGTTAAAATAGCAAAGAAAAGTATGTGAAAGAGGCTATGTGTGATCTAAAATATTTTCTATCTGGTCCTTTACAGAAAATAAGATTTACTGGCCGTGCGAGGTGGCTCATGCCTGTAATCCCAGCACTTTGGGAGGCTGAAGCGGGTGGATCATGAGGTCAGGAGTTCAAGACAAGCCTGACCAGCATAGTGAAACCCTGTCTCTACTAAAAATACAAAAAATTAGCTGGGCATGGTGGTGCATGCCTGTAGTCCCAGCTACTCAGGAGGCTGAGGCAGGAGAATTGCTTGAACCCAGCAGGCAGAGGTTGCAGTGAGCCAAGATCGCGCCACTGCACTCCAGCCTGGGTGACAGAGTGAGACTCCGTCTAAAAAAAAAAAAAAAAATTGCTGACTCCTAATCCAAACTATTGAGCATACAATGAAAAAAATTTACACAATTGAGCAGATTAGTCAACAACCTTTCTCCTATCCCCGCTGAATCTACCATGTTCTCTTATCAGCTCACTTTCTCACTTTCTGCCATTATTTTCAAACCTATTCCCTATCCTCAAATCTCTGATCCTTTCATCTTTCATTTTCTCTACACATAGGTTTCACAGCCCCAAATACAATCTAGCTATATCTCACATTGTTTTGCTTTTCTATACTGGAGCTAGTGAAAATCCTCCCAGCCATGCTCTGGACCTCAGCCTTTCCTGCTGGAATGGATGTATGTCTTCACTTTGCTACCATCCTTTCCTGTGGAGAAGCATCTCTCCATATTTCATAATCATCCTGCTCAGTTTAAATGGTTCAAATTGTGCCAGTTGTCACCATACCCTCATTCTTGTAGCCCCATGAGTGGTAGGCACATGGCCCCACCTTAGACAATCAGAATGTTCCAGCCACATGACTATGTATGGATCAGAATATGCCAGCTCCAAATATGCCACTTTGGCATAAGGATCATTTTGAGCTTAAAGACATTTGAGATTTAACTAATGCAGAAGGAAGTTTTCTCAGAGCTTTCCTTATTTGACTAAAAGCAGGAAATTTTGAAAAATGAAGACTGCCACAAATCCCCTCTTTCAGGGAAGTTTTATGGACATGAAGAAGATAGAAAATGGGTGCTGAGATCGACCTGGACACACAAACCTTGCTCTGTTAGTTTCCCCCACATGCTGACCATTTTATGGTTTGCTGCCCTGGGAATCCAAAGACTTTTCTCTGTCTTGTCACTTTCCTACAAATTTATTGTTTTTTTTAAAAAAAAAAGTAATATAATCTCAAGTTCTAAGCATCCTTTTGAGTCACTCATCACTGAGTTTTCCTCTGGGACTGTATGAGACATGTGTTAACAAACTCTGCTTTTTATCTTGTTAATTTGTCATTTGTCAGTCCAATCTGCAGGGCCCCAGTCAGTGAAACTATATTGGTAGAGGAAAAAGGTGTTTTTGGTTTTTCTCCTCTACACTGACATTGGTGGATTCAGAAAAAGGCATGTAACCAAAGTTGGGCATAGTCATTGTCCTAGGGAAGCTATTGTCATCTTTTCCTCTTGGAGAACCTTTCTGATGATCAAATACCAGAAGGAAGTGAAGAAGCGTGGATATTTTCATGTTTCTGTATGGTTAGGGATTTTGGGGCAAATTTTACTGGGATTTGGGTTCAAGGTCAAGCCTTGAAACTTAAAGATAACTAATAAGATAGTAAGAGACTTGCCTCCCTAGAAATATGTTTCTATTTCAAGAGGTGATGAGAAAACATGAGAAAAGCTGGAGCATGAAGACATTCCAGGGGTTGTAAAACAAGGAGAAACTTGTCTTATATTCCCCTACAGACATTTACTTACATGCCGAAGGGTTAGAACCCAGGATCCTTCCTATTCTCTCCCAAAAGTGCGTTTGTGTAAGTTAGGAAGCAAAGGCTTCTTTCTCTGCTTCAGAAGGGAAGCAGGGAGGTAAGTGTCTCTCTTCTATAAAAACTCTCGTTATGCACATGTACCCTACAACTTAAAGTATAATAATAATAAATAAATTAAAAAAAAAAAAAAAAGTAACTTTCAACAACAACAACAACAAAAAAAAATAAAAATAAAAAAAAAATAAAAAATAAAAAATAAAAACTCTCAGATTCTTATGGGATTCTTTACCTATAGTACAGATCCTGGCAAGTATAAGGTGACATCTGGCTTTCATTGCATTACCTTGTAAGGGGGAAAAATTAAGGTAAGGGGAGCTGCTGATGCCTTTATTAGTATAAGTAAGTACAAATAATTTGTCCCTGCCCCAGAAATCATGTTTGTATTCTCATAATCATGAATAAATATAGATATTAAAACAATAGTATTTGTAAATTGAATTTTTATGTTCACAAATAAGCTACAATGCCCTTGGGTGTAGGAATCCTTGTGATTCATTATGGAGTTCCTAGTGCCTGGGAGCATGTGGTACTTAAATCTTTGTTAATGGCTGGTTGAACAGGTAAGTGAATTGTCTTAGTGCCTGAAGAATAGGTAAGTGTCATTCAGTAGAATGTGGGAGCTGATCTAAGGACCCAAAGCTGCTGATGGCTCGGCAGGTAGGTAGGGCTTTCTTGAAATACTTGTCTGAAGAATTCCAGCGACCTAAAGTTGGTGGAATTGGGTCAAGTCTGATGAGGCCAGTAAGGGTGTTCCTCTCCCCTGTAGACTAGTCATGGGTTACTCATTTGCATGGCCTCGGGTATTCCACTGCCTTGGTGCTGTCCTGGGTGCATTCCTTGAAGGACTATTTCTACAGAGCAAAGGCTCTGAAGTGTATAGTGCCTTAGTTCCCCAATCTCAGCTCTGTCCCTTGATAGGGCCAGTTTATTCAACTTCGTTGTGACTCAGTGTCCGATCTGTAACATGGGTGGGATAATAATACACAGTTATTGTGAGAATAAAAGGAGCCAATTTGTTCATAGGAGTTAACATAATGGATTGTTGTGATGAAAAAAAAAAGTAGTAATTTCTTTTTCTTTTTTTCTTTCTTTCTTTATTTTTGTTGTTGTTGTTTTTTGTTTTGAGACGGAGTCTCACTCTGTCACCCAGGCTGGAGTGCAGTGGTGCGATCTCGGCTCACTGCAACCTCTGCCTCCCGGGTTCAAGCGGTTCTCCTGCCTCAGCCTCCCGAGTAGCTGGGACGACAGGCGCACGCAGCTACGCCCGGTTAATTTTTGTACATTTCAGTAGAGACGGAGTTTCACTGTGTTGCCCAGGCTGGTCCCAAACTCCTGAGCTCAGGCAATCCGTCCGCCTTGGCCTCCCGAAGTGCCGAGATTACAGGCGCGAGCCCAAAATCCTTAGAAAAATACAGGACACATAAGTTCCATAGATTTTTTTCTAATTTGCTATTCAATTTAAAAAGGTTTCAGAGAGAAAATGTAAAAAGGTTTCAGAGAGAAAAGAAAGTCTAGTGAAGCCAATTTCTATTTTAATACCTGAAAACATATTTTATGGCTACTGAAAAATATAGTTCAAAAGAAATCAAATCAACATTATTGTCTCTGCTTAAGAAAGCTTTTCTCTAAGTATTATGACGTTTTATCCCTAAAATAATTTCCCCCAAATTAGTGCATGATAAATGAAGATTCTGCCTGAAACTATCTGAATTACATAAAAAGAATAATATCAGATTCTACATAAAATACAAGGTACATTTTTAGTTACAAAGAACTATTGTCAGACATTCTAAGAAAAAAGTAAGAAAATATTTTCTACTTTCTAACAAGCTGGGGTACTGTTTTCAAAGCTTTTAAAGAATCTTGTTTTTTTGCTTTTGTTATCTTTCTAAGGTCCTACTTTCACAAGATGAAATATGATATTTAGAAGGGGAAAGAGGCTGCCTAGGGAACAACTGAAGCCTAATTGTTACTTTAATGGCTTAAGCCTCCTTTCGTCCGCTAGACAAACAATTATTGAGAGTGTGCTCTGGGCAAAGTGCTGTGTTAGGCTGTCTAGATATATATTTATAATGTGTAGTGAGCCAGCTTCTCCTCTGTGTTCAGGGAGGTGCAGCTTTGCAGCGCTCTCAATGGGACCTAAAAGAGTTAATAGATCTCATTAGGTAACACATGGCACCACCATCCACCCAGTTTTTGGTTGGATAGCATTACTGAAGAGGCCAAGGTCTCGGTTTGATCCCTGTCTGAACAGGTTTCAGCCTTCCTCAGCAGTTTCAGGTCACAGACCATACTTTGATCTAAAAACTGAACCCAAGAGTCACAAACAAGCAATAGGGTGTATTAGAACACATTTGTTACTATCACTGATACATTGCGTGCTTACACTGTGTGACTTCCTATCTTAAAGATCATACTTTATTTTTATTGCAATCAACTCATTTGTTTAAGAACATAATATATGGATCCAGTCTCTAATGCTTAAATAGTATTATTGATAAAATAGCTAATGCGTATGTAGTATTTCTTTCTTTCTTTTTTTTTTTTTTTTTTTTTTTTTTGGTTTTTTTGTTTTTTTGAGACAGAATTTTGCTCTTGTTGCCCAGATTAGAGTGCAATGGCACGACCTCAGCTCACTGCAACCTCTGCCTCCCAGGTTCAAGCAATTCTCCATCTCAGCCTCCCGAATAGCCGGGATTACAGGTGCCAGCCACCACACTCAGCCAATTTTTTTGTATTTTTAGTAGAGACAGGGTTTCACCATGCTGGCCAGTCTGGTCTCAAACTCCTGACCTCAGGTAATCCACCCGCCTCGGCCTCCCAAAGTGCTAGGATTACAGGCATGAGTTATCGCACCCAGCCATGTATATAATATTTCTTATGTGCCAAGCACTGTTATAAATACTTTATGTATATTAGCTCATTTTAATTTTCATGACACCCCTACAAGGAAGAGGCTATAATACTACTCCCATTTTACAGATTGGAAAACTGAGGAAGAGAGAAATTATGTAACTCCCAATAGCTATGAAGTGGCAGAGCTGGGATGGAAAGCTAGGCAGTCCAGCTCCAGAGTCTATATGTCTGACAACTACGACACTTGGGTGCAAATCCATTGTTTCAACTCATCAATCAATATATATCAATGCTCTCTTTGGTTATCTGAATATTACATTCTCATTTCAGAAAGTTGTACTAATTGCTACACTGTATTTTGTAAATGAACTGACAATATACATGGTCTTGAGATTTTACTCAACAGGGCGATTTGGATCTTTTTACCATTCTATTATCTCTTTGATACCCCAGGTGCCACATCCAGACATTCCAACTGTCTTCAGTTGAGCTCCCGTTTACCTTTCCAACTTTCTCTCCAGATACTTTCTTCAAAGTTCTTCTTTCCATTTTCCGTACATAAATTGTCTTCTTTTCACCTAGTCACTTTAGTCTGAAATCACTTTTCTTTCTTTAAATTTTTTATAGTAATTCACATGAGTGCATTAACCTGGCTCTCTATATATATATAGGTATATATATTTTATGATAGGTACATACATATATAGGTATTATATATGTATTATATATAAATATATAAATACATATATGGTGTGTGTATATATATAAATATATAAATACATATATGGTGTGTGTATATATATAAAAAAAAAATATGGTATTATGGTATCTTCTTTATTGTTGCCTTGGAGTGTTATAAAAATCCTTGGCCACAATTTAAGTTCTTACATGTTTGTATCTTGACTCTTCAAATTTGCAATAGGATGCTAAACTCCTTGAGGGCAAAAACCTTGTATTAAGCCTGAAATAAAAGGTTTAAATTAGTGTGTGTATATATTACAGCCATGATCCATCTGGAAACAAGCATAAATCCATCCCAAATTGAAAAAGAAATGCTGAGGGCCATTAAAAAGTACTAAGATGGATGGCATTGGTCTTAAGTCAGTAGAATAAACTGCTCAATTAGAGATTATTCCATTGCTTTTCTCTGTTTTTCCAACTCGTCAAAAACATATCAATTATGAAATGTTTTTTCATATCTACTATTCGCAAGACAGGCTTAATGTCATGGTCTCTACGTAGGTATGTATAACTCATGGTCCTAGATTGCAGGGAACACACAATCTAGTTGGGCTTCTGGACTTTATACCTATCTGTAACGTGTAACTAGCACCCCTAGCAGTTATAAGTATTAAAATTGTCCTGACCGTGTGAGAGTTTACAAGAGGTTGGCATGCCCAGTCCATGAAGGTCAGATTTAACCTGGGCCCAGAAGATTGTAAAAAACAGAGAACAGAGGAAGGGTATTTCAGGTAGGCGTATTTACAATTTGCAAAAAGAAACATGTTTGTTACATGTTTAGAAAATAGTCTTCTGAATGGTTCAGTAATGGAAGATATAAATTGTAAGGTTGAAGTGCATAAAACTGTAAATATCATATACATTTCAGATTCTTAGGCCCTGGGAAGCCAGTAAGGGATTTTGAGCTTGGCAGTAATATTATGAGAAGGCTGATTTAGGAGAATGAATCTGGCATTATAGTGCAGGTAGACTGAAGAGAGATTGGAGGCAGGGTATTTAGTAAAGAATTACTAGAAAACTTACATTCAGAGACTTTAGAATTTGGCATGCCTTTCTTGTACAAAACCCATTTAGGTAGAGGAGAAGATTGAAACTCAAATAGGTAAAGAGAATTGCATAAGAACATGATAAAATATTTTTGTTTTAAAGTCTATTTCTGTTTTTAATAATCAATTTATAATAGAAATCATCATCTTTAAAAATGAACTTAAAAGAAAAAGATTGAATCAAGGGCAATTCTACCAAATATCTATCTATATTGCTATCTATCTGTCTATATTTGGGTAGAAACATAGTAAATAACATAGCTATATGAAATGGATAAAAACTTAGATTTTGCCATTCAATAGACTATTTGTCTTAGATATTAAAGCATCCTTTTACATGTATGGAAAACAGTATACCAATAAATAATTTCTAGCTATATTGCATTATTTGACAACCAGTCCTGTGTAATATCCACTACATTAATGGTAGCAGTAAACATGTAAATGATGTCTCATGATTCGTTGATGAGCTTTATTATTTTGTTGCTGGATTTATTAAGACAGCTCACATCATTTTCATATCATTTAATAGATTCAACATGTTTTCAAGGTTACTGACATTTCTGCTGGGTTTGAGTGGCTTTTAATGTTTATTTGCACTTGGGCAGGAACTGAAAAATCCCATCAAAAGACAGTTATTCATTTCCATTAAGGAGCCATGATGTATGGATGGTAATATGTTTTCATCTGAGTCCAAGGTAAATGCAAAGAAAGAATACTCATAAAATCTGAAGCCCTGGCCCATTTGCTCAAGAAATTTCCTTAGTAGTGATAACATTAGCCATTATTTAATTTCTTGTGATATATGTAATAATTTCACAGCCAAAGGCCACCGATGGAAAGTGACATTAAACAAAAATGAGTTGCAGTTTAATTGGTTTGGAAACATATCTCAGAGTGTCTGCAATATTATAAAACTTCTTTAATACATCTTCCAGCATGAGATCTTATAAACTTTGATGTACTATTACTTAACACAGAGTTCCAATCTATCCTTAAATGCAGGGATACTGTTCTATGGCCAGAAGTTTATTCATGTGTTCATTTATGTATTTAGGCAGTGAATGTTTATTGAGTGCCTAGTAACTGCGATATAAGGTTAAAAAAAAGGATAAATGTTTTTTTAAAAAAGACATATGTGGATGGAATGCTAATGAAGATAGAACCCTGCTGCTCTAGGTGTTCATAGTAGGACTCTTATATAGGCTTTGATGTGACTTCTTATATAGGCTTTTATGAAATTATAAAAGTCTCTTAATTCTTCCACCAGGACAGACCAAGATGATCAGGAGATTTCACACACATTTTCAGTGTTGGTATACATCTAAATGTAAGTGCATCCCTGAAAGTATAGTAGGAGAATAAAGGAATTATCACGATTGATGCCCAGGTTACTAGCTCACAATGATCTCTTTCTCTCTCTTTGCATATGCATTGGTGGTTGAGATCAAACACTATTCCTAGCCAAATGTGGAATTTGAGAGAAATGGTCTAAAGATAGTTTTGGTGGAAACTTGGCCCACTTGATGGTACTTGAAAATTAGTTTCCTTTGGAGCATACACATTGACTTGAGTCAGATATATGTGTGCAGACATGGAGAATTGTAGGATTCAAAGTTTTACACTTATTAAGAGAACATGAGTGAAGATTCTAAGACTGTGGAGTGCACTAACTCCCTACTTCCCTGGCAGCTTTGTCCAAGAAACTGTACAGCTAGATCTTGTGCGTGTGTGCAGGTGCGTGCTCCTCTTAGCTACACATGGTGCAGTGCTTCCTCAACAGAAGCAGAAAAAATGAAGGCAGTCAAGGAAATAGAGAGTCTCACTGTCAACTTCACTAAAGGTATTTTAGTAAAATGTCAACCTTACTATAGGATTTTTAGGGTCTAATGCCTTAGGCTAATGGCATTTTTTATTCAAATATGATTATTTTGACAAGATTTATAATTTAGTTATGGCAAACTCATTCCACTGTTATCATTTAATTCTAATCTATTTTCCTCCTTTTCTTCCCTCCTTCCCTTCCCTCCTTCCCACCCCAGCCACCCATTTGTAGAACCTTGCCAATAAGGGCATTAGGAAGGTGGGCAAAGGATGTTGTCTAATGATAAAGTAGGATTAAAATAGTAAAGAAAAGCACTAAAGAGAGCAAAGATAATACATACCACAATTTAACTTAGTAATTTCTATCCTATTTCCACCTTATTATTACTCTGACATTTAATCCAGAAGTCATTGGGAACCTAAGTTATCTAATTATTTTGGTACTCCATTGTTTGTATGCAAACTCAGACATAAAATGAAACCTTAAATTTACAGAAATATGCAGAGAACATATGCATTGCAAAAATGATTATTGTATACAAATTTATAGGCAAACACACCATTATACTGTGTTATCTTAACTCAAATTCTTAGTACCTTGAGGTAAAGCGAGAAAAGAACTTTAAAAGACAATGTCTTCTATTATCATAAAAAATATTTATTATAAAAAATTATCACATTTCTCTGTACATAGCATAAAGACAAAAACACAATGTATACATTAATAATTTAAGTGGGCCTGAGTATTCAGTATCCTTCTACTAGAAACCCTAAAGCTCTTCCACAGATTTCACAAATACCAATGTAGATTATTTCTATTTTATCAAAGTCCATTTGCACCGTTAATGTAATTGAGATACTAACGTTTCTTTTTTCTAGTGTTTTAAAGATAGTTCACAGTGTTTAGGTTAATTAATTAATCAACTGATTTAAATCTTTGGTAAATACAAGTATTTACATGTAAAAATGTTTAGCTCAAATTTCAGTAAAAAACTGAAATGACAAATAACCTGCTGCAAACTGTTTTGTATAATCAGAAATGCGAGCTGGACTCCCACCATTAAGAAATGTTACTGTCTAGGACTTCTGATGATAAAATCTGAAATCCACAAAAAAATAGTTGAGCTTCTATTACCATTACCAGAAGCACCACAACACTAGGCCACCACAAAATTACACACAAATGTCAAATTCAACATATAAACCATACTGATTATTTTACAATGCAGAAAATCCTCCTTTTTTTCTATATGCCAGTTTAAATGTTAATTGACACAGATAAGTTTATCTCATAAAAGCCTACTATCTTGTAAGAGTGAGAGCCATTTAAAGAATCCATGCTGCTTTCAAAAACACCAGCTCTTCCTCTTGCCAATGACACATGCATGAAAATACAGACTTTTTTTGAAATAATTTGTGGGGAAAATAGAAAAGTGCCTGCCTTCTGCTTCCCTCTCTACCTATATCCTTTCTTTCCTTCCTGCCTTCTTTCATTTTTCCCTTCCTTCTTCTCTAAGAGTATTCAGTGCCACTGCCTGCCAACCTTCAAATTATACCTTAACTCTCGCAAAAAATACCATATGCATTTCAGGTGTCATTCATTAGCTCTCAGTCACAATGATTCACAAATGAAAGCATGCTCACATGAGAATCTCTTACGTCCAGGCTATTTGTTTTAAAAAATCACTCTAAAAGGTACTTAAATTCTAATGTTCTTGAGTCACTTGCAAATTAGAAATTTTTAAATAGACATACTAATGCTGGAGTGTACAGAATATAATTAAATATATCAAAAATATATCTTTTAAGCCTAGAAAATGGATGGCTTTGGATTACCATCATTTCAGGATAGAGAAAAGCCCTTCTTACTGAGTTAGGCTCTGAACATGTGATTTCTTTCACTAACACTAGTTTTTCCAATCTGCTGACTTATTTATAAGCAAAGCAAAGTAAGAGATATTTTTGCCGTTACTTTGGCAATTCTCTCTCCAATCCCCAACATCCTGAGTTCAGTGCACATCTAACAATTCACTCAAGACCAGGCACCTGACAATAAGTGTTCACTTAGTGTGTAAAGTAAACAGGAAAAGCAGCATAATAAAGGAGCTGTGTTTTTATCAGAGGAGCCTTCCTTCTGAGATTTTACATAAGTTGATGCCTTCACTGCAACCTTGAATAAAATGTTTTGAATTTTGAAACATTTGAATAAAATGTTTGAATGCTTTGAATAAAATTCCTCCTCTTTCAGCGTAAACCTTATTTTAGTCACCAGCCTTTCCTTCCAGAGCACATAAATATGTTCAAAATGTACATTTACATACATTTCTAACCACATAGTGTAAACTAAGTTTTAATCCTTTGCATGGCAGGAAAATGCTGGTATTCTGACACCAATATCTTTTGATGTGAACAAGAGGCCTAAAATATTAGTCTATTGAAACTGCTAACTGCCATCTTCACGCTCACTCCCTTTCTCATTCTTGTTATCAAAAACAGATGGAAAACTGAGGCTTATTTCTTTGGGATTTTATATAAACTCATGAGTTATTCTACATAAAAAAATAAGGAGCTGACCATCTGTTAACTCCTGTAGTCTTGCACTAAGTTCTCCTGGGTCACAGAAACAAGCTCCAATCCTCATTGGATCAGTGTTCTGATTAAGGAGTTTTCGTTGCTGTTGTTTGTTTTGGAGGAAACAAGGGTTCACACACAAACATTCAGGAAGCAGCACTGGTGCAGACCCACTTTGATCCCATAAAGTGTCTTGAGTGTCCCTCTTCACATGGCCGCTTCTTTTGCCAGGTTCTTTGGTTCCCTGCTTGGGATACACCAGTCATCAGCCTCAGAGCTCATCTGATAATGTTTGAAGGCTGACATGTTAAAGACTGGAAGTTTTTCTATAGACTCAGAAGACAAAGCCTAAAAGAAAAGGGGGGAAAAACATGAGACCAAAGACATTATGCATGGCATAATTTGCACTTGAAGTTATTATTCAAAATACATTCAGAGGTAAGTATCCAAACACTCAAATACATTCATTTAATTGATACAGTAATAAGAGCACACTGGTGTCTGCACTCAGTCTATTGCTCTTTCTCAATAGTTTGAAGGCTTTTGCTCACTTAAGAAGTGAATACATTAACTGTTTCAGGTGATCAAAGGCCATTTGGCAAGTAATTCCAGTGCAAAAAATGGGAGCCTGAAAGTTTAATGTTTTAGTTGTTAATATCTGTAAATATATTTTCAGTTGAAATAGTTGGCAAATGATGAACAGAATCAAGACAGTGCTCTTAACAAAGAAATTGAGGCTTTACCAGAAACAGAAAAACATGCACCAAGTTTTATTTATTATTTTTTTTAAATGGAGTCTAGCTCTGTTGCCCCAGGCTGGAGTGCAGGGGCACCATCTCGGCTCACTGCAACCTCTGCCTCCTGAGTTCAAGAGATTCTCTTGCCTCAGCTTCCTGAGTAGCTGGGGTTACAGGCACCTGCCAACATGCCCAGCTAATTTTTGTATTTTTAGTAGAGATGGGTTTCACTGTGTTGGCCAGGCTGGTCTAGAACTACTGAACTCGTGATCCACCCGCCTCAGCCTCTCAAAGTGCTGGGATTACAAGCGTGAGCCACTGTGACCGGCCAACATGCACCAAGTTTTTAAGTTCAAACAGTGAATGTCTGGCACCCCACTGACAGTTTGCGAACAGTCAGCTTTCCTTTCCCAGGATTTCTAACAAGGTCAGCTTAAGGTCCTGAGTATCTTGATACTTGTTATTTTTTCAGGCTGGAACATTATTAGCATATACTTCCCACAAATCTAAGTAAAATAAAAGTACAGCTACTCTCATAGATGCCAAAAGGAGTTGCCTTAAAAAATTTGCATTAGCATGTCCTCATTCTGAAACTTTGGTAATGTATTAACACTTCTCGGGAAGCAATTTTGCTTCACTTGAGGCAGGTAGTATGGCCCAGCTTCCTCTTTGGTAAGTTATCATATTAAATAATGTACACACACCCAGAAACAGAAGAGAATGACCTGTGGTCATTTGTATTAACTCAGTTTGGGGAATTCACTCTGGACCATAGCACTGAGGGCTATAAAAGCAGCAATGGTTTTAGAAATAGGATTTTGCTATTGAATTCAAGGGATACCTTTAAGTAGATGATAGCATCTGTTCCATATCCTGATAAAGAGTAGAGATTCAGATCTCCTTGAAAGTACTTGGCATAGAGACGAGAAATTGGCAAGCCGTAACCAAAACCAGCCTAGAGAAGAGAGATGTTATCAGGTAAAGAAGTGTACGCGATCACTGAAATACAAACAAATAGGAAATTACTGTCCTCACTGATACTAATGTCCTAGAACCTAAATAAATATCTTCTACTTCCAATCAGATACCCCTTGTTTCACCATTTTTAGCTTACTTTATCATGCATTCTCATATCCTTCATGTCTAATTTTACTAAATTGATGAACTTGTCTAAATAATCCCTTGCAATCCTTGCTCTACATTTAGAACTAGGTGGCTGAGATTAATTTAGCCAAATAATTGTTCTTACCAAAGGAGCATTCCGGGAATTATCCATCACAGGCGTTGGTGCAGTGGAGTATGTATAACTAAAGAGGCGGTCAATAATTCTCAGGGGAACACCACCTCCTCTGTCTGAAATCTAAAACAAACAAACAAGTCATCAGAACCACACATTAAAAACAATGTCTATTTGTCTAAATAAAAATGGCTTTCCTTCATTTAAAAAGCACCTGGCTTATATGACTGTTATCTATTGCAAAAAGCAGAGAGCTTTATTACTATTGACCCTATTTAATTCTCTCAAGAGACACCCAGAAGAAAGACAGAGAATGGTTACCTTAATTGTGAGGTCTTCTTTTCCCAAGACAACAATCACCTCAATTGGTGTAAGGGAAGGCCGATTTTCCTGGTGTTCAACTGTTGCCCGCATTGCATTCTAAAGGAAACCAAACCGTAAGGAATTCAATGGCAGAGGAATGAGGGACAATAAATATCTGTTTTTTTTAATGTTTAAAATAAAAGTAGCACAGGGAGGGTAATTCAAAGTTCCTATTTTTTTAAGTTAGTAGTAAAACAGCTTTGTAAATAGCCATTTATGAATGTGTCATGTAGGATGTATAATGAAAAATATTCATTTACTGTGTAATATAGCTCCTGGGAGTAATGTCTAATGGAAAAACAATTCTGCTAGCTGTCAAGTTCTTATTTGTAAGCTTAATTTAAATGTGGAAATTGGTTTTTATAGTCCATTTCCTAGCTCTCCATTTTCTGTCTTTCCATTACATTTTACATCCAAGCACCAAAGACTATTACATAACAAATGAACAGTGAATCACTGAACCAATTTATTGGCTTTTATAAAACTTGCTGTGAAAAGGTTGTTACTATTTAAGAGGACAGTTCATAATTCTAAATTAAATTTCAGTTTGCATTTGATTATCATCTAACTTTCACCAATGATGGCAAAATAACTCTATGAGTTGCATCATTCAACTTAAAAATAAATCAAATCAATGAAAAAGTATCCTTTGTCCTTTAACACAGAGCAAACTAAAAGAAGTTTTCAGTCTATTGGCTGAATATCATACAGATACAGTCTTGGTTTTCTTAACCCATTTTCCTTTCTCACCACCTATCCGCTTTCTGCTTTCTGGTTTTTATATAATATTAAGTTCTAGTCATTAGCTGGAGTGAAATAAAGTAGATCAGATGTTTGTAGTACAATCAATACCTCACAGCAGTAATATTAGAATAAGTTAGGAAACGGGAAGTTCCGGAAAGAGTTATGTCAGAATTAGAGCCAGATTTCACTTTTTTTAGCCTGCCTTCTCTCCAATTCAGGGGACTCTTGGGAAGCATCTAAAAGCTTAAGGTGTTTTTCTATTTTTTGGTTTAAGTTCAATTTGATCTTAATTTAATTTGATCTTAGGACGCATGAAAGGATTTGATTCTTAGCACCGGGCTGCCTCAGACCAGTAACATCTGTACCCTTTGAGAGCTTGTTAGAAATGCACATTCTCAGACCTAAAGAATCAAAATCTCTGGGGTGGAGCCCAAGAATCTGTGTTTTAGCAAGTCCTGCAGGCGATTCTAATGCACACTACAGTTTGAGAAGACAGCTCAACAGGCCTGCTAAGAAAAGTGTGCATTTGGACCAGCAGCATCACCCCTTAGTTTATTCAAAATTCAGAATCTCAGACCCAACTCTAGACTTCCTGAATCAAAATTTTCACTTTAACAAAGTCCCCATGTGATTCATATGCACTTTAAAGTGGATGATTGAAGGAAGTACTGACTTTGCTCTGAGCACATTCTGGACTCTGAATGGGGCCATGCCACCTACAGGAATTCTGGACCTGAACCTCTGAGTTTGGAGTTGGATCAGCCTGTGGGGGTGGAGGTAACAAGGCCTCATTCACTGAAACATTCACCCCAATGACCTCTCTTAATGAATGAATAAATGACTGGTGCTTTGATGGACACCTGAAAAAATAATAGGAACCTCCTCTTGGCTCTAAAGCATTGACACATCATGAATTGTATGATGCATTCTCAAATACGTGTTGATGCTACAATGAGCTACATGTACTTCCTCAAACATTGACTGTGTAGTTACTTTCTCCTAGGAGGACTAGAAGCATTCTTGGGAAAAGATATTGAGGCTCCTGTTTTGTGGCAAATAATAAAGGAGATAAAAATATAACTGTTAAACCTTTTTAAAAGGTAAAATTTCAATTATTGTGAAGTATCATACCTTAAATAGTTCAAAGAGCATATGATGGAGGTGAGAAGGAACATACACGATGTGAATTGGTTGGTCGGGAAATTTTCCTAGAAAAATAAAATTCATGAAGATTTTGTAAACAAATACTTCACTAAAATAAACCACCACATTCATGTGATTGACATTTTAGACTTCAAGAGGGTTGGCATATTCTCTATCTTCTCCCTCCCCAAATCCTGCCCTAGAACCTTCCTGCTTAAACAGTAAATACTACTGGCTTATGTACAAAATGTTATTGTAGTTGCTACATAGTATTCTTTGGTTAATTGTTTTTTTGTAGAGATGGGGTCTCACCATGTTGTCCAGGTGAGTCTGAAACTGCTGGCCTCAAGCGATGCTCCAGCTTTAGCCTCCCAAACTGCTGGGATGACAGGCATGAACCACCTTGCTCCATATGATTAATTTTTGTATTTCTCCACAAATGTATGAAGTTGGGTAAGTGTGGAAGAATAGTGCTACAAATTAGATTTTGTGGATTATTTCTGTTTTCACCATTTTTGTACTGGACAATTTCAGAGTCAAAATTATACGTATTTTAAGATAGAAGGGAAAAACTGTGCTTATAGCATAATATTGAAATTAATGCTAACTATAATTTTCATATTTTTAGTGCATGGTAAAATAATACACCTGATTTTTCTTGTTTTTTTGTATCACCCAAACATTAAATCTTATATGCTAAATATGCTCAAATTTTACCAAGAGGATAAAGAAAACAGAGAAACAAAAAC
Source organism: Macaca thibetana thibetana (assembly GCF_024542745.1). Classification (NCBI taxonomy): domain Eukaryota; kingdom Metazoa; phylum Chordata; class Mammalia; order Primates; family Cercopithecidae; genus Macaca; species Macaca thibetana. The sequence goes on from NC_065580.1 coordinate 75,018,301, forward strand.
CTCTTAATGCTTTTTGAAAAGAAAAATAAAAAGTAAAATAAAATTAGAAAAAAAAACATAAAAGAAAAATAAAAGTATTATTCTTCAGTATTCCAGGCCTTGGCAAAGTTTGAATCAGAAAACACAAGGTCTGGCACAAGCCCCTGTTTATTTTGTCAAACAGTTGGAGCAGTTTATCTACTAGTATTATGCAACAACCCTGTTTATGCTCAGAGATATGTTCCATTCTTTATTTGCTCTTCTACTTTTAGTTTAGTGTTTACTTACATTTGCATGTCCCTAATCTGTTAGGCTATTCTTTGAGCCACTTGATTTAAACTCTCACCATAAACAAACTGTTGCTGTATAAATATTACTTGAGAAAGATGTTTACTTTAAATAGAAAAAAGAAGTAATTCCAATTTAAATATACTGTTTTAAGATGCAACTATTTACCAGAACAGAATGGGAAGGGGTGAAAATAGTGCCTTTCATTCATCATGTAATCACTTCAGTCATTCAGACAGTATAGGAAGACCTTGTCAGAAATGAAGTTTTGTTTGTTTGCTTTTCTGAGACAGGGTCTCACTCTGTCACCTGGACTGGAGTGCAGTGGGACAATCACGGCTCACTGCAGCCTTGCCTTCCTGGTCTCAAGTGACCATTCCACCTTAGCTTTCTGAGCAGCTGGGACTACACGTGTGTGCCACCATGCCTGGCTAATTTTTATTTTTTGTAGAGACAGTGTCTCCCTTTATTGCCTGGGCTGGTCTTGAACTACTGGGCTCAGGCAGTCTTTGCACCTCGGCCTCTCAAAATGCTGGGATTACAGATGTATGCCACTGAACCCAGCTGAGTTGAAGCTTTTTGAAGTATGTTCTGCTTCCAGAACAGTAGTCTAAACCAATAGTGCAATTTTTTTTTTTTGTATTAGGGTGAAGGCATTTAACATGAGATCTACCCTTTTAACAAAATGTTAAGTGTACAATACAATATCGTTAACTATAAGCACTATGTTGAACAGCAGAACTCTAGGATTTATCCATCTTGTATAACTGAAACTTTATATCTGTTGGATAGCCACTCCCCATTTTCCCCTTCCTCACAGCCCCTGACAACTACCATTCCACTCTGCTTCTGTGAGTGTGACTATTTTAGACATCTCATATAAGTGGAATAATGCATCTGTCACTGGCTTATTTCTTACAGTGAAATTTAAAGTATTTTTGTTTCCAGGTCTTATGGGTAACCTCTTTAAGAGGATATTTCCACAGCTGTATCTTCCCTACTTCTGGTCTCCTTATCCCTCATATTCTACAGCAAGTAATCTTTCTTTGATCTAAGATATTGGAAAATAGTTGCTACTTTAATCCCATATTATTTGTTCAAAACATTCTTCTTTATGAATCCTCATTAGCAACTGAATAGGCAGAATTGGAGCCTTCCAGTTGAGACAGTTAAAGAGAAACTTGTCTTCAAAAAAAAAAATGTGTACAAACTCTAGGCAAGAGAAAAAAGGAACACAGAAGTTGCTTTATATTTACAAAAAAAAATCGTATTAGGAGAATACAGAATTTTCCATAGGTTACAATATATTTTACTTAAAACTTACCATTCACTTGTGTGAGCTTTAATTCTGGAGATGTTAAATAATACTGATCACAGAGCATCCTTGAACACTCAAAGGCATCTGGAATAGAAGTTGTTTTTTATAACAATGAAATGAATTTATGCCAAGTACAGTTCTCAATTAATCTTCAGTGTCTGTATCGCCCTACTATAAAATATGCACTAAAGTACAGGTTTATGTATATAAAAATATATTTTAATATTTTATTGAAGAAAAATTAAGACAGTGTTTGCACTGCAGTTTTAACAATACAAATATGTGCACTTCAGAGATTAAATACAATATATAAAATATGGCAAGTTAGTCACTTATATTTGGATTTTAAAATAATATTTTAAAGGAATGTTTATACTGTTGACTCTCAAAAGGAAAGGACCTTGAAGATAACATTTATAAAATAAAATGGAACACTCTGTGAACATAAATTCATTCGCAGAGTCACCTCAATTATAGATATGTCAATCATACAGTGTACATTTTCAATAAGGGAAATGCAGAAATATAGAACATACCTTGGACCACTGCTACCACATCACAGTTAGGATCAATGCTTCCAATGTGGGTTGGGTTTCCTGTCTGTGAGTCACTAAATATAAGAACTGTTGAAAAATAAAAACAAAATATTGTTATAAAATTCAGGATAATGATTAGTACTACCACTGAGAATGTGACCTGCTGATTAGTGAAACATCTAGTCATAGTATGCCTTATATTCTACACCCATGTCTATATACCATGATCATGATGAGCTAACTTACTGTGCTGGTTCATCAGCATCCGAGTAGAAATACGGTTCATGTAAAATCGATCCAAGAAATACTGAAGATTTTGATTGGTGACTGGGTCGACTGTACAGGCATCTTTATACTCTATGATTCCTTGTGCCATTGTAGGGACTACATTATGGTGTCGATTTCGAACTTTGATGAGTGTATCTACAAAGCTAAGCCACAATATTTATGGTTAGTAAAAGTTATTTCATTCACTTATACTCCTTAGGTTACTTCACAGAAGGCTAAAGATCTTTTTGCATTACTCATGTGAACAAATCAAATGATAAAACGTTAGTCCTTTATTAGTAATCTCACCACAGATTCTTCCACTAGAGGAGATAATTTCATAAACAGACTCATTTTGTTTCTAGCTTATATGTAAAACTATTAGCCTTATAACCAATGCATTCATTAGATGTATTAAGTCTTCTCTTTATAAACTAACGATTAATATCTAATATCATCATTCTAGAGATGACTCTAGAATACCATTGTAAAAAACTTTCAAAATTTCTCGTCAGATTTAGAAAAGATTCTTATTTAGGTAGCTAGAAACTATCAGTTACTCTGAAAGAAAATGTTTAATCTCCAATGACACTGAAATGTATTAAAATTATGTAATGGTAAATCCTCCTGCACATCTAATCATTGGAGTAAATTTATAGTAAAAATAGGTCTCCCTAGGGGGAACAAAAATGAGTCCCCTTCACACTTAGCATTTCTTCACACTTAGCATCATTTCTTCACACTTAGCATCATTTTCAATGCCATATTCTTCACTTCCAAAAAACCAACAAGCCAAAACTTGTCATGTGTAAGGGGGTAGTGATTTATTATTCAGAGCTGAATTCCTTTAATTTAGGTCTAAAAATATCTTAGGAATTTGTCTGGAAAGAACCAAAGTTTTAAACATTTATTCTAATGCATAGAGCTTACTCTGATAATGCTTTCTGGTCATCTGGGCTTTTCTCATGGAATTCCACCAAATCCATCAGGCTCTGTATATACCTGTAAAGAAACAGGCGTGCTTTAAGTTTTAAAATTAACAGTCAGATACAAATGGCTGAAAATAGAATAACTTTTTCAAATAATTTTAAAAGAGAAAGTAAGCATTATGTTCAAAATTAAAACTTTCCTCCAGAACATTTGGAAAATAATAAAAATTTAAAATGCTATAATTTTTAATCCTTGACTTTCAAACTTAAAATTTAACGCAAAATGTTTCTTTAACTATTTCAGGTCAGTATTCAGTTTCCTGACTATTTTATTTGGCAAATATTTTCATTTCTTCTAGCAATAATACTTAGAAATAACTTTTTTAAAGCTTTTTATTTTTTTCTACTACATTCATTCATAGAAGAGTATAAGTCTTGACTGCAAAAGTAAATACTACACATTGAATATGTTTTAGATTGTAATTGTCTTATAGGTATATAATACATGTATTTCTTGAATCAATGAACAAAAGGCTGTGCAGTCAGTGGATTAAGATAAGGCTCTCATGCATGTCTGCCACCTGTGCATATCCCGCTTCTGTGATCCAAAAATTTGCTGTTTGGGGTTACCTACCATCTCTAAGCATCAGTATCTTCATTTATAAAATGAGATTATAACAACTGACACTTACTGACTGCTGGCTGTGTGCCAGCTGCTGTCCTAAGTGGGTTTTTTTTTCTTTTTTTTTATGGATTATCTCATTTCATTACACTCAAACATCCCTCTGAGGCATATACTTTACTCTCCTTAATGAGAGGTGGGAATAATAATTCAATGGCATAAAGAGTTTAAGACACTTGCCAAGGATTCCACAACTAGAAGTGACAGAGGCAGGATTTGAACCCAGAGCCCACTCTGCCAATCACTTTGTAAGTGACAAAGATTAGGCCTCCCCTCAATAGTAGTCATTTGAATTGGTTTCTAGGCATAGGATTTCTTTTGCAATATCAAACTCTTATTATTGAAAGTACTCTTCTATAATTGAAAATTAAAATTGCATGCCAATTATTTTTCCAATTTATCCTAGAACTCAAAATTTTATTATAAACTAGTCGACTTTTTCAGGGTAAAAATGTCTGTTTATAGTTTTATAGCTTCCCTAATGATAACTTATCCTAAATTAATTTTAAAATCCCTACATCTTTCAAAAGTAATTACCGTTCAGACAGATCACCTGTTTTCCAATTATGATGTTAACATAGTATAAGAATTCATACCCGGGTAACTGTTTCAAAACTAGAGACTTCAATATGGTTCACCACTTACCAGCTTTTAACTAATTGCACTGAAGAGGTATTTATTAACTGGGTCGGGAGGATGTCAATTTCCCTCAGAATGTTGGCGAGCCTCACAGGCAATTCTTGTCGCAAAAATGCAAAAGAAGTTCTTTCACATGCGTTTTCTGAACCTATAATAAACGAAATTAATTTAGTTTTTGGGAAAAAGGTGTGTCTAAATGATATATCTAAATAGCATTAACTATCAAATATTGAACACACATATATTATAAAATTATATTTCACTCTCAGTTGGGTTACTGTTAATCGATAATTCAGGGGCGATGGTCTTCTTAATTGACTATCTCGTCTTCCTATTTTCCTTCCTTTCCTTTCGTCTTTCCTTCTTTCTTTTAAAAAGTGACAAATACAGGATAATTATTGTCTTCTCTTTTTGAAGAGGATTCACTTCCAAGAAGTAAGAATATCCCACAGTTCTTAGCTTTTTTGAAAGACTGCAGGATTCGGTCACACCACAATGTCAACAACACAACATCCTTTAATGAGTGTGGACATGAAAGATGGGGGATAAGAGGCTGGAGTGGGAGCTGTAATATTTCCAGAACAATGATATCACATTTAAACCCTTGAAACTTTCCTTATAAGATTATTGCAACAAATGTGTAAATATTTTCAGCAATCATGCAAATATATGGAAAGCTATAATGATAGACAAATCTGTAGGGATGCAGAGAGATGTACCCTGTGGAAGGATGCCGGTGGCCAAGGAATAAAATCTATTAATTTGAGGCTATTTAATACCATTTAGAATCTTCTCCAAACAGTACTATGCTGTGAAGGAGGGGAAAAAGTTTCCAGTCCACTGTTAAACGGTGACCGAAAGCAAAAAGTAATTTGACTGGAAGAACAGGTCAGAAAGAAGAGTGTGCAGATGAAGTCAAACCTTATCCAGTGAAGGCAGGCTTGCAGGTGGCCTTGACCTGGCGGCACCCCTGTCAGAAAGTAACCAAATCTAGGAAAAGGAAAGGTGTGCTGTCGTCGAGGCTCCAGGGCTCAGCAGCAATGTGAACCCTAGTTATTTTAGCTTGATCCTAGCCTCCCTCTCCCGAGGCTGAAAGTTAAGGCAGTTCCCCATCCCCAGGACCCAGCTTGGGCCCTGTGTCCCCTCTCACCAAAGTCCAGTAGCTGCTTCATGGACAGCGGGGAGGGGCTGTAGCGCGAGAAATGCTCGACCTCTCGGGGCACCAGGCCGGCACCGCTGAGTGAGCCAGCGCTGCGCAGCACGAAACGGGCCGCCTTCATCTTGACGCCCACCCGGCCTTGCAGGGACTGTGGCTCGCTTGAGGGGCTAAGGCTGCTCGGAGCAGAGCCTGGTTCCGAGGGGGCGCGGCGCGTCTGGGCGAGGACTGCAGGTGCGCCGGCTGTCTCGTGCGCCCGGGCCTGGGCTAGGGTTTGAGGGTGCCGCGGAGTGAAGAGGCTGGGCAGCGAGTCGGAGATGCAGTGGGTTGAAACTCAAGTTCCCGTCTTCCCACCAGCCGCCGCCGCCCGAGGTTTTATTTGTTTCCCCGCACTCTCCCCCCGAGTCCCAAACAGGAGGAGTCACTGGAACTTGGAGACGCGCCCTGAACTCCAGGCCGCGCCAATCAGATCAGAGAAAGAGGTAGGGGCCCCGCCCCCCTGGCCGCGGTCCCCGCAGAAATAGCCTGACCCGGTGACCACGGAGTTCCCTGGCACCGGTTCCCGCGGCTGTGAGGGGAATAGGGTGGGAAGAACAGGGAAGAGGAAGCAGAAGCAGGTATCTGGGGCAACGTGGGCTTAAGATTAGCCTCTTGGGACAGGGCTCCAAGTCGCGTGGGCTGGGGTCCCGCCCAGGCTCGTCCTTGTTTACAACTCGGAGGCTGTCTCAATGTCAAGCACTCCTGGCCACAAACTGTGTCTAAGAGTTTGGGCTCCGAGCGCTCATTGGTCCTTTCTCAGAGCAGGGCTTTTACAGTAGCCAACAAGCTGCGTTCAAAAGTATGGGCTTCTCTGCCACTGGACAGAGAGAAAGGAATAAACAACCTAAAGACGTGCGCCCCCACCCCCACCGCCCCCTTTTCTTCAGAAGAGACCGGCACATGGCAGGAACTGTACGTTCCTTTTGCTGAGACTTGAGGGGCTGCCCAAATACATTTACTTCTTCCTGTGGTAATAAAAGGCCACATCAATTCGTTCTTCTCCGGCAACACATTCTTTCGTTAGGTTTAGTTCTATTAATTAAAAACAAAATTAAAAAGGGATCAATTTGTCAGTTTGCCTTACCTTTTGCTGTGATCAGAGAATTTGTTCACTCTGACCTGTACGAAATGTCCTTACTGCAAATCTTTATCTGAGACATTCCATTCTACCCTCAAATGTCTGGCACAAGCTGTCTGCTGCAAAAAGTCTTCCTTGATTACTTCTCCCCACTTCTTCCAAATAAGGCCTTGGTCTTTCATAGTATTATTTTATAGCTATTTATGTTTTTATATTATCCCTCTCTGACTACCTCCTTTCCTGAAAGAGATCAGGGTAGGGACCCTGTCTGATGCATCTTTGTGATTTCTACTTTTTCACTACTCAGTATTTATTAAATTAATGACAGTTGTTGAGACACATTATCCTGTCATAAAAGTCTCATACTAACCTCCGTTTCCTCTCCTGACACTCTTAAAAGGCCTAGGGAATGAAACCACCGTGTTTGGGAAAGTTGGGAGTAAGAGATTTGGTTACAAATGTAATAGAATGGGAACTAATGGGGTATTAAAAATGATAATTTGTTATAAAAGACCCCTTTTGACCTCATCCCTCTGCGTTTATTTTATTTTACTTTAAGTAATTAATTTATTGAGATAGAGTCACACTTTGTCTCCCAGGTTGGAGTGCAGTGGCGCCATCTCGGCTCACTGCAACCTCGGCCTCCCGGGTTCAAACAATTCTGCTGCCTCAGTCTCCTGAGTAACTGGGATTACAGGCACACGTCACCACACCCAGCTAATTTTTGTATTTTTAGTGGAGATGGGGTTTCGCCATGTTGGCCAGGCTGGTCTCCAACTCCTGACCTCAAGTGATCCACCCACCTTGGTCTCCCAAAGTGCTGGGATTGCAGGAGTGAGCCATCGCGCCCAGCCTGCCCCTGCATTTACAAGCAGAATGGGCCACTGGGAAAGTCATGAGTGATCCTAGGCTCTGCTGTCATCCTTTGCCCTTTTCATCTAGGAGACTGCATTAAATCACAGGACAGATTTCCAATTCTATCTCTAGCACGAACTTTCTTCCAAGATCCAGATTCTTCTATTCAATTGCCTATTTGGTTTCTCCATTTGGATGTCTAATAGGCATCAATTTTGCTTCTCTAAAATCAACCACCATTACGAGGGATCTGAAACAGTCCTGGCAAACCCTTTGTCAGTTATGTGGCCTGTGTGGAGGCATCGTATTAGCTCTCCTATTATTTCCCCCATTGTCTATACTTTACCTATAGATGGTCTAGAATTTGGGACTTTCTGTTATGACCAAATATTTTGTTCAGACCTTTGAGAAACAGTTGTGTGAAGACATGCAATATTCATGATCTTCCAATGAAGAGGATGGGGCCTGGGTTCTAAGAGAATATTGAGGGATGATCCAAGTTTAGACTCTAGCAGTTGCACTTGAGTGAGACAGAAAAACAACCAAAAACACAACAGCTCAAGCACTTATCTGAAGCTGAAATAGTTGTGGGAATATGTGGGAATATGGGGAATTTCATCTCCACTTGTAGACAGGTTTTGATGCCACTATTATTTATATTTTTGTACTTGGAATCCTTTATTAAATATTTGCATAGCTTGATGCAGCAAAGAAATGTGTTCAAGTAGCCAAAAAACTAAATAAGAATCTCTTTGATGAAGCAAGTAAATTTAAGGTAAAAATCCCTTCTTTTTCTTAGATTGGGTCCTAACAACATAAGTAAAAAGTAAAGCATGCATTTGCTTTTCTCACTGTATGTGGAACCTGGAATAGGCAAAAATATATATTACAAAGAATTATACTTTGATTTTCAGAGGAAAGGCAATGGAATTATGCATTACAGGCAGTCTAATTTAGGAAAGTCCCATGTCCCCAAGTATATTTTACCCAGCATTACTACTCTATGTGCTGTGGGTTGATTAAAGATCAGGTGAAATCATATGATGTTCACAGAGATGACTTAGGGCTAAATGTGAACTGAGGTCGCCAAAATTTTGTTTCTATGTCATCCCTTCTAATAATATTTACCAAGTTACTGTCACAGTGCATTGCATTCTTCTGTGTCATTTCTGTATGATGGGAACTGTTATTATAATTGGCAGCATTCATGATAGCTGGCCTAGAAAGGTCAGGTCAAGTTGTTTACCCAGTTGGCTAAGATGCTATGTATTACCATGATTAGAGAGTGACCTGGGAAAAGAGTGGCACTTCTCTTTTCAGGTTGAACACAAATCTTGGAGGTTATCCGGTTGGGACAGAGGTGAAACAAAAATATTATTTGGGGGCAATGGGTATGACAGATCCATGCATTCATTTGAGTAAAAGTAAACCATGAGAAGACTATTAAATGATTAATGCTAAGGAGTAGAAGAAGTAATCAAAGCTGTTCCCTTGCATACAATGCTGAACATAACATCCCTGCTTGCAATACCTGATTCCTAAAATTTCCATGGGCACCTTACCTAGCATTAAATGAATTCTGTTCAGTTTGCCTGGAAAAATCTAATAACATAAGGCCACTAGTAGAACTTTCAGAATGCAAATCACACTTTTTCCAGAGGGTGGAGGATGGCCAATTTGACAAAATCGGTCAGATCACTTAAAGAGACATCTATTCAGTTTTTCCACCTCTAGGATCATATTCCAAGAAAGCAATTTAAAATACACATAACAGGAACTCCAAAGACGTGATGGAAAGATTAACAGACTTGACCATAGAATATTAAAGTTAAAATATGAACAGCAGACTTGGAGAATATATTTACAGAATATGTAATAGACAAATCATTATTTAAGAGATGGCTGTTTCAGTAGGGAACCATGTGGTCATGATCTATTCCCTCATGGAGATGATAGACTTGTGGGGGAAATTGGCATTACAAAAGCATACGGACAATAAGCCTATACGTTAAGATAGGACAAGGGCTAAGAAGAAAATGATTGTGAAGAGTGTAATAGGCTGGAACTACCTTAGATTTGGTGGTCAGGGAAAGTCTCCTTGAGTAAATGACAATTAAAAGAAAAGGAATGAGCTTCTACTGGGGTTGAGAGGGAACACTGGTGAAAGCATATTGGTGAAGCTATTGGGAAAAGCAGGACCTAACTCAAAATTTGGTCTCTGATGTTTCTTATAGTTACTGTTAACCTAGAGGATACTAGGTGCCAGGAGCTGGAGTAGGTGCCCTGATGGGTGCAAAAACGTCTGCTGTCATGCATCTCAGATTATTAGCAGATGATAGAAAACAATAACTAATTATTTTTTAATTTATTAGATTTTCATTTAATCCTCAGGGTAAAATGCTATAATTAAACGCATTTAAAAAAGAGCCCATAAGAAAGGTTCATGCCATGGGCAATTTTGATTGTGGTGGTATTGGTGGTAATAGTGATGGTGCCAGACAGTGGATATGTTAAGAGTGATCTGGGGTGTCTGGAGGAAGAGCTATGTTGGGGATCAGGAAATACTACTAGAATTGGCATTCTAGATGGCTGTAGAAAGATGAGCAAGATTTTGGCAAGTAATTGGTAGACAGTGGGGAAAATTGTCCAAGACTGAGTAAAAGCACAGATGTAGGAGCTAGAGATACACTGGAGAAATAATGACTAGTTTCATCTGGCTGCTGTCTAGAGTATCCTAAGGGCAGAGGGAAAGGAAGATTCAGTTATCCCATGAAAGCCTGAAATGCTAGTATGAGGACTATGAGATTACTAGAGTAGGCAGCAGGGAACTGTTAAAGCCTTTAAATCAAGGAGCAATGTGTTTTCTGTTCAAATTTGTTAACAGTTAAATAATTCTACTAAACTTTATTGAACGCCCACTATGTACTAGACACTGTGATTGATGCTGAGGACATAAAGATGAAGAAGGCATAGTTTGTCTTCAAAGATGGGAGAAAGACATGAAAATAATCTAAAAAATATCATGTTGCATATACGGTATGTGTACTGGGGGGACAAGCAGCAGCCAGGGGAGGCTTCCTTGGAGGAAGTGATAGGTCATCTGACTTATAAAGGTGGAGCAGATATTCATAGAAGACAAAGAAGAAAGGTGTTGGAGCAGCGAGGAGAGGGACTGAAAAGAGCCATTTGTTGGTAGTATCTCTAGGCTTTGTCAAATCTGATAATGAAGAATTTTTTTAAAGTTCTCTAATATTCTAAACCTGTACCGCTGGAAGGAGGTGATTTTATTGATAGAAGCAGGGAAGTCAAAAGTGTCAGGAGAAAAGGATAAGTTGACTGAGGACGGACCAGTAGTGCAAGTGATGGGTTTGTTTGGGAGCACTTTGAGTTAATGAAAAACCATAGGACAGTCATGACTAAATTACCGTGAAGGCAAGATGAGAACCCAAAGGCTATTAAGCCTTTGCTGAGAAGTGAAGATAGATGGGTGAGATTCTGTCCCCGGTTTCTTTATACAAGATGCCCTTCTCCTATCAGCCTACAGCTATATCTTACTTTTTTCTGTGCACAATAGTTCCTGCTAGAGCAGCTCTTTGTTTCATTCTTGGCCTCCTTTGTTTCATATCAAGGCCAAAATCTTTTCCCTACATCATAGCAAATGGGTTCATTCTTCTTTTTGCACTTGTGGCTCCAGTGTTATCTGGAAAGAAAAGGAAGCAAATCCTGAACCTAGCACATCTTGACTTTTCATGGAAAGATAAGAAGAATTTTGCATCAGTTTCTAATATAGGTTAAGCATTGTTTTTACCCCTACAAGAAATTTCTCAATGTGTTTGATGTTTGCCTTTGATGTTAGTAAGGAAAGGTGAATAAAGGAAATGAAAAAACGACTGAAGAAGGAAAACAAATGTGTACTAAGCATATAAAAGCATGCTCAAACTAATGAGTGAATAGGAAAATAAAAAGTAAAAAGATAATAAGACACCATTGTTCTAATATTAGACTGGCAAATAAAGAAAAGGTTGGTAAGATCTCCTTGTTGGCAAGGCCTGGGGAAATGAACACTCTCCTATATTATTTGTGGGGATGAAATTGGCAAATTTTTGTTGGAAGGCAATTGGCAGAATCTATAGAAATTTTAAAGATAGCTACCCCATGTCTCAGCCATTTCACTTCTAGCAACTTATCCTACGGTTTTACTGACAGAGAGAATAAAGATGTATGTACAAGATTGCTCATTGTAGCATTACCTGTAAAAACGAAAATTGAAAAAGAACTTGTTTCGACAATAACCCATAGTGTAAATAAATGATACACCCATGCACTAAAACACAATGCAGCTGATATAATGAACGACATAGATTTTTGCAGCAGCTTTGAGGTCTACCCTGAGATTTCTTTTAAGGAAGTGCTTGCCGTTAGTTGCAAGGAATGAAATTAGCTGACAGCCTTCAGCTGCAGAATCTTTGGGATCCAGACAGCATTTGAGCTGAGACCACGCCCTTCTCAGGCAGCCCCACAGTGATGGAGGAGCATCTAGAAGGACCTGGCCATTTTTCCTCAATGTAGGATCCCTCTGATGGGAATTCTTTGTCTGGAGACCCGAGCTGAGACTTTGTCATATTGGCATCCCTGTCCCTGCTCAATTCTGCTCTCCATGCCCCCTTTTCTATCACAGATATCATAGTCTGAAAGCTTTCCACACCCAATACTTCTTCCTATACCCCTTAGCCTTTCTGGATCTCATTGAGGCTACCATTTTACTTTCCTTCATTCTTCTTATGTCTTTTCTTCCCCTCTTATCCAGCATGGACGCCATGAACCAACATTATAATTAGGCTCTTGAGAAAACCCTTAACTCTCTCTCTCTGTTACACTCACTTGGCAAATCTAATTAAAACTACTCTAGTTAAACCCACTAAGCCTTTGTTAAAACCATTCTAAATATATGGCCTGATGCGGTGGCTCATGCTTGTAATCCCAGCACTTTGGGAGGCCGAGAAAGGTGGATCATGAGGTCAGGAGTTCAAGACCAGCATGGCCAAGATGGTGAAACTCCATCTCTACTAAAAATACACAAATTACCTGGGCGTGGTGGCATGCGCTTATAATCCCAGCTACTCAGAAGGCTGAGGCAGAGAACTGCTCTAACCCAGGGGGCGGAGGTTGCAGTGAGCCAAGATCGTGCCACTGCACTCCAGCCTGGGTAACAGAGCAAGACTCTGTCTTAAAAAAAAAAAAAAAAAAAAAAAAAAAAAAAAAAAAAATTCTAAATGTAGAAAGTGGTTACAAATTTCAATTCATAAATGTCAAGTGTACACGTGTTGACATTTTCTTTACTTTTGATTTCCTGTAAGTCAGTATAATGTCTATTAAAGGTTTTTTGGTTAATGTGGGATTTTATTGTTATTTTCCCCTGGAGCAGCATCTATTTTCCCAGGAGTGTATATAGGCCCAAGTTACCAGGGAAAGTAGACAAGTAGCCATGCTAGTTTCCACTGAGATGATTCCTATGAAATCTAGTCCTAGATTATTGGTTCGTGCAGATTGCCACTTCATCATGTCTCATTCCCATCCAAAAGACCCATTTGTGCCTGGCTCTCTTTGTCGCTCTGGTTGTTCTTGGATCCAAGGACAGCATTCCATTCTGTTGTTCCTGAAATATACTGAACCATAGTCTCATACCCCATCTACCTTAGTGCCCCCTCTGTTGTGACCTTAACACATTGGGCTACAGAAACTCTACAAGGCTGTCACAGGTCTGTCTGCCTAAATCCCTCATGAAGCCATTTTTATTCCTGCTATTTTCTAAGGTCTTGGCATAGGGAATGAGTCTCAAAAGTGTAGTTCTTGAGGGGATTTGTAGCATAGTGAAATCACAATAAATCACATCAGGTTTCCCACTATTGCCCCTTGAACTAGAAGAGACTCTCTGATTATAGGGGTGCAAAAGAGAATAAAAACTAGAGAAGACTTGACAATAGCCCAGATGAGCCAAAAAAGGGGGTTAGGGGTGCATCATAGAAACCACATATAGGTTTTGTGGATCTGAGAAAAAGGAAAACCTGTATCTCAATTCCTCAGTAAAGCAGATTTCTCAAAACTTGTGTAAGTATTTTTGGCTCCTTCTGTGAGTCATGGTCCAGCTGCCCAAATTGGGGAGAGGATGTTGAGATTATAAGAAATATTGGTGGAAAACGCACTTGGTTAATATTTTAAATATTATATGCATAAACATATACACAAATCTATGCAGAAGAAAAATATATCAGATTATCCATAGTGGTTATTTTTGGGCAATGGAATTACCAGTATTTATATTTGCATTTTAAATGAGTTTTCAAATGTTAAGCCATGAAATATGTGTTACTTCTTAATTGTAAAGAAAATAAATGTTATTCCAAAAGTTGAAATGAAAATAGATGTAGCAAGAGAATGGGCAGAGGAAATTGGCAAATATCTGTCCAAAATAGGCTTTACACTGACTTGGAAGGCAAAATTGGGACCAGGAAATGGGCCAGCAGCCCTCCTGCCTTCTATTTCTTTTTTTATTTTTATTTTGTATTATGCTTTAAGTTCTAGGGTACACGTGCACACGTGCAGGTTTGTTACATATGTATACATGTGCCATGTTGGTTTGCTGCACCCATTAACTCGTAATTAACATTAGGTATTTCTCCTAATGCTATCCCTCCTCCCTCCCAACAACCCATGACAGACCCTGATGTGTGATGTTCCCCTCCCTGTGTCCAATTGTTCTCATTTTCAGTTACCACCTATGAGTGTGAACATGCGGTGTTTGGTTTTCTGTCCTTGCGATCGTTTGCTCAGAATGATGGTTTCCAGTTTCATCCATGTCCCTACAAAGGACATGACCTCATCCTTTTTTATGGCTGCATAGTATTCCATGGTGTATATGTGCCACGTTGTCTTAATCCAGTCTACCATTGATGGACATTTGGGTTGCTTCCAAGTCTTTGCTATTGTGAATAGTGCCGCCATAAACATACGTGTGCATGTGTCCTTATAGTAGCATGATTTATAATCCTTTGGGTATATACCCAGTAATGGAATCGCTGGGTCAAGTGGTATTTCTAGTTCTAGATCCTTGAAGAATCGCCACACTGTCTTCCACAATGGTTGAACTAGTTTACACTCCCACCAACAGTGTAAAAGTGCTCCTGTTTCTCCACATCCTCTCCAGCACCTGTCGTTTCCTGACTTTTTAATGATCGCCATTCTAACTGATGTGAGATGGTATCTCATTGTGGTTTTGATTTGCATTTCTCTGATGACCAGTGATGATGAGCATTTTTTCATGTGTCTGTTGGCTGCATAAATATCTTCTTTTGAGAAGTGTCTGTTCATATCCTTTGCCCACTTTTTGATGGGGTCTTTTGATTTTTTTCTTGTAAATTTGTTTAAGTTCTTTGTAGAGATTCTGGATATTAGCCCTTTGTCAGATGGGTAGATTGCAAAATTTTCTTCCATTCTGTAGGTTGCGTGTTCCCTCTGATGGTAGAGAAGACGTTAAATGACCTGATGGAGCTGAAAATCATGGTACGAGAACTTCCTGCCTTCTATTTCTAACAAGCTCAGGCATACCAAGAGACTTGGAGACTTAAAACCTGAAAAGCCTGCAATCAGCTTTCTCTCTTACTATTCCTGCTCATTGTCTTCCGTGGACTAATATTGAACCATGAAACTTTGCTTACAGTTTTGTGGCCTGTTCCTTTCCTCTGATTGCTGATCATTGCATGAATTCCCTGAGATTATCACTGAATAGGACCTTTCTTTTTCCTGTATCCTCTACTACACACACAGAGTTCAAATAGAATTCTTTTGGTTGGAAAACGCCAGGTTTTGCTAAGTTCCAGCCTTGGTTTGTGTAGCACTGGCTGGCTTCTTTAGACCACTTTTTCTGGGGTTTCAGATAATAAAAAGGAGCACAGTCAAGCACCAGGTCATCTGAAAGACAAATTTTAGAGGTCACTTTCTTTTCTGATTTTGTTGCTTAGCCCAGTGCAGGGGCATCAAAGCTGTATCATCATTGCATTCACTGTCTAGGTAAAAATGGGAAAATTCAGTCAGTTATATTAATATTCCTTACTACTTGCAATTTATGTGCACTGGCCTATTGTTATGAGCAATGCATTGTACATCTACATTTTTGGCAGTAAAAGGACAGATACCCAGATGTCATACTAATTTTTCTGCATTTGTTTGAAAATACTAGTTTAAGCAATTACATGTTATGCAAGTGGTTAGTCCTTCCCTCTCCAACTTGGCTGCCACCAGTAATAATAGATCATAACATCTTCTCCTGTGTGATCTGATGTGGCCTTGGGATTCGTCCCAACACAGGACTCCAGAGATCAGTGGATCAGTGAATTACATTTGGGAGATGCAACCCCTGTTATTACTGGGCTGGGGGCCCCAGCAGCTGCTGGTGGGGTATTCTGCCCTACAGCAGCACTCTACCTCCACCCTCCCCTTTCCATTTGGAAGAACTATCCTTTAGTGAGACTGTCAATGGAAAACATGAAAACCATTCATTTAATCCAACATTTTCACTTGCAGAGGAAAAACAGGCAGAAGAGTTAAGTCACCAGAGTCATATAGCTGATAGGAAACATGGGTTCTCTAAATCTCAGTTTAAACAGAAATCCTTGTCACAGTCTTCTGGCCATTGAAAGCATAAGATTTTTTTTTTTTAATTGCCTTTCTGAAACTTTAGAAGAATACCTATTTGCCTTGTTGGCCAAAACCAGGCAACTGTGTGAAACAGTTGAGTGCTAAAACAAACTAAACAGATGCTGGAAACTCAACCGTTTGTTTCTTCAACAAAATTGATTTTACCTGATGTCCTCTTGAGCATCGGTTAGACTTTGCCAGAGAGAAAACTAGACTGTCTGCAAATTTAATAATAATCACACAGACACACACTTCTTTCCCCCTTTAGTTTCCCATTTTGAAAATAACTCGAAGGCCTGACAAATGCTGAGTTTGGGCAACATGGTTGTGTTCTTAATTGAGGAAAGCAGGCCTGCCTGACCGTGTTTCAACAGTCACTGCAGAATTTCAAGAGGAAGTACAAACAGGAAGGGTTAACGGTCTTCTTTTTTGTTCTTTATTCCACCCCTTGCACACTAGGGTTCTCTCACCTCTTCTTTCAAATAGGCTTCTCAAAATGCACTGTGTAATGGAGCAAAGAGGGATTGTTTATTTTTATTTTAAAATAAGAAATGAAACCTATAAATTAGTGCCCTAGGGAAAAAACAAAGTTACTTTCTGCTATGCACAGTTTTTACCAACATTGTGTTGGAAGGAAAAAGCAGCTGGCCTGCGGAAGCTAAGCAGATGCTGGGGCTCTCTGGAGTAGTCTAAGTGGGTGAAAGGTCAGTCCCACACCCACAGCCTGGGCGGGACTGCCTGGCTGCAGTCAACAAGGGGAAGTTTAGTAGGTGAAGGGTCACTGCTGCTGGAGCAGAACTAACTTTCCATGCCTCAGCTCCCAGGCATCTAGTTTCTGTTC
Source organism: Macaca thibetana thibetana (assembly GCF_024542745.1). NCBI lineage: Eukaryota > Metazoa > Chordata > Mammalia > Primates > Cercopithecidae > Macaca > Macaca thibetana. The sequence continues at coordinate 75,035,602 of NC_065580.1, forward strand.
ATGGAAATAGAGCTCACTAGGGGAAAGGTCGGTGAGACCAAAGTGGCTCTATCATAGCCCTGATCTGACACTGTGTTCTTGCCTGAGGCTCAGCTGCTCGGGTCTCCTGGCTGTTAAGAATTCTGTTGCTCAAGTGGAAAAAACAGATTGCAAAGTACTTCATAGATCACCCTGTACTGAGTATGGCAAACTGATAAACAGCCTACTTACTGCTACATTTATATTATGTAAAATAACTTTGCCAGGTGAGATTGTTTTCAAAAGTATATTTCAATAAAGAAAACTGTAGGTTTTCTTATCAATTGCTCTCTATAGAGCAATGATTCCCAATCTTCAGGTAGTTTAATGTGCAACATTGCTGTGAAATCTTTAAAACATGGTGTTTGAAACGACTCCAGGTCAGCAGAGAACTTCTCCATGTTCTAGACAAGTGCTTTTTAGATTGTGGGTTGTAACTAATTAGTGGATCATGAAATCAGTTTGATGAGTCACAAAGAGCGTTAAAATGAAATAGAATGGACGGAAAAAAGCACTTTTGTGATAAGTGCAGTTTTTTGGGGGGTCAAACTTTTGTTTCAGGTCTATCTGAATGATGATGTAGGAAGACCACTGTTCTGGATTTTAAGAACAAAAGCTTTGCTGCCTTGAACCCCCAAATAATTGCTCAAATTCAAACTGGTGGTTAGCTTTTTAAAAAGCTCAGCTGATTCCACAGGATGTTGTGGCTGTGAATTGGGAAACCTGCCATGCTATTATTTTGAAAAGTGCTGTGCACAGAGTGTTCCTCTCAGATGGTTTCCAGAGTTAGTTCTTTACAAGCATTCCCTCTTGAAACATTGGGAATCTAAATAAAGGTAAATAAATTCCATTTACCAACCCTTAAAGGTAAATTGATTCAAGCGAGAAAGACTTTGGTTGCTCACAAGGCTGGATGAAAATTTGTTTGGTGTAAACTTCATTCAAAGAAAACTGAACTAGCTAAGAAGGAGCCGTGATAGCCTCTCTTACCTTTGCGATTATGGGGTGGTAAACAGGCTGTCATGAAAACGTCTAGAATCGGCTAGATGGTAGGATTTGTGCTCTGAGAGGATGGAACATTCCCACTGGAGGAGCTGAGCAACAGCACAGAGGACCATTAAGTTACTATAAGAGAAAGAACCCAGAAATTGTATGGAGAAGATAGTAATAGTGGTGCAGGGATTTAATTTTTGGATGGCCGATTTTTCCCTGTCCTTTCTTCTTCTTTCTTATTTTTCTTTTGATTTTCTTTTAAATGAGTGCTTCTGAGTTATGCTAATCCTTCCTTGGCTGCTAACGGATATGGTATTTCAGGATGCAGTTGGAAAAATCTATACCCTGCATCAATTTGAAAGGAGATAGGAGGCCACAGAGATATTAGACATGTTTAGGACATCTCTGAATGACTGAGATTTCTACATTTTATCTCAATATTTTGACACAGCCTTTAAGGAAACTCATATTTTTCTTCTGCCTCTACATTGAGGAAGAAGAATTAATATATTGTAATCTATCTTTCAGAGAAAGGTGTCTAATGGTCTAATCCACCAACTTCAGTATGCTGATTTATGAAAGAATTGCTCAAACCCAGTGAATAATAGCACTTCCCCTTCTTTCTCAAAAAAGGAACATTTGCTTTATTTTGGCAAGGAATAATTAAGCTAATTTCTCCAAGAACCTTGAAATAAGTGGCAACGAATAATGGATTTGTCCTTCAAAGAACATTTCAAGCAAGCATCTTATCAGCTACGAATTCATTTGAGGCAGTTCCAGGTCAGCCATAGGCGATTTTTCTCATTAAAATGCTGTTTAAACGGTTGTATCCAGATGACACAGGAGACATATCAGACAAGCAACACCTGCAAGAAGAATTGGTGAAGTATTGATTTTTCATCAATCAAAAAGTTTACTAAGCAGATGAAAATAATTTGCCTCCACAGTGACATTTTCCTGAGGTCTTGCTAGTACTTTAAGGCATTGTTTTTTCTTTAACACCGAAACTTTAATTACCAGAAAAGGTTAGCATCAAAACAAAGGACATGTTGGTAATTTAGAGGCCACATCAGAAAAATAAATTCCTTTTGGTTTGAATGAATTTTTAGTCTCATCTCCTTCTCCCACTTTGGCCACATCCCCCTCCCCCATATGACCATGCTTTCCTGTGTTCATGATCATTCTGTTAACAATGGATAGATTTGGAGATTTCTTTCTAGTTTTATAAGTTTTTCTAAGTTTTATACATCTGTCAGTAAGCGCAACTATTCAGTTTAAAAAAAGAAGCAGTATTTTGTAGCAGAGAAGTATGAGTTGAGGACATAGGAATCCTGTTTTACATTTCTTTTGATATTTACTCACTGAAGGCCTTTGGGGGAAAATTATTTCATCTCCCTACATCTCAGCTTCCATATTGACAAAAATTTTATTGTTCTAGATGACCTCTAGGGTACATCCCACTTTTCAAATCTCCTTGGTTGCTCATTATTGATTTTAAAATTCTCACAGAATGAATCTGAATAATTGTTGCATTTCCCTTATTGAGGAAGTATCTTTGATTAGAGTTCATTTAGCATAAACTCCTTCTCCAAGTAGGACATCCTTACAGCATCCCAAACAAACAACCCTCTCATTGCCGCTGGGATACTTCAGGTGACATAGTGCTCCCTGTATAGTAAGGAACTTTATTTCCTCTTGGCGCAGAAAGAATTGTTATTATTTCTTTATGCTAAAACATTGACTTCACTCTACCTGTCTCTTGTTTTTCTAGTTCTGCTCTCTGGAAGAACTTGAAATAAATTTAGCCCCTTCTAGTTTCTTCATCTAACATTTAGTAATTTTGGCTATCTCATAGCCAAACTTCTAGCTTGCAAATTGTGCCCCGATTTCCTTTTGGGAACACCCCTGTTGTGTTTTGTCTTGGAAGAGGAAGTGTTTGCCTCCCATAAAAGACACAGGGATTTCTCTTTTCTTCATTCCCTCCTATAGCCAGGGTCAGATACCTGACCTGATCCAACTCCTTGATCAGATTTGAATTTTAAGTGAGTACTGCAGCTGCAAGAACCTGAGGGCAGGTCTGTTCATTCATCATTAGTGACATTGGAGGAAGGTAGCGGTGGGGACCATATGGCTCCTATGTGTGGCTCTGCTGGACTTCTGGCTGCCCTGTCTCAGAGTTCCCTTCATCTTTGCTAAGCCTTATCCACCCACCACTTGTGGATTTTGTGAATAAATTTCCCATTTGAATAAGACAGCTCTAGTTAGGTACAACCACAGCTTTAAAAAATAGGCTTAGAAGCTGGCAATTAAGATGCTTGAATTACATTCCATGAAATTTCTCCCACATATTTGGAGGCCAGTACCATTATGCCTGTGTATTCTTTTCCCCAAACTTTTACCCGTTTCCTTTGATATCATCCCCAGACTTTCCAGCATCTTGTAGATTTATAATGGTGCTTAGCTACATTCTCTTTCTTCTTACTGTTTTTGACATGATTCTCTTAATAGTGTAGATCAGAGTTGAACTGGCTTTTGATGCAGTAACATTATACTTTTGGCTGAGTTTATTGTCAATGCAAACTCCAATGCCTGGTTTTCCCTGTTCCTCAAAAAACATATACACTTAACTAATTGATTTTTCAAAGCGAATAAAAGTTTTTTATATTTAATTAACCTTGCCTGTCCAGATATTAATGAATAAAAATTCATATTGATGAACTTTGTTTTCAAAATTAGTTTGTGTTACTTGAAAATTTGACAATTCTGTTTTTGACATTTGACCAAGTTGTTTTTAAGCATACAGCAAACCATAGAAAACTATTTCTGGAAGAAAATATAATAGAATATCAATTCTGTAAAATGCTGCTGAAAAAAAAAATACCATGCTCAAATACATGTGAAAAATGCACATATTAAATCAGCCTTTTTGAGATTTAAAATATATATTGATAATTAAAAACCAAGTAGAATTGACTTGGAAATTTCCCTCTCCAGATTGACATTCATAAATTAATTTAGCATTTCCCAAACTGAATATAACAAGTGGATGAATGAATCTAAGAGCCTAAAGAATGGTTTTCTGAAATAAGACAATCAGATAAGAATAGAGAAAAAAGAAAAAAAGGAAAGAACAAAAGCTCTGAGAAATAGACTCAGTAAAGAGACTGAGTAAAGAGACAGAATCTGAAACTCACTTGTGTCCCTGAAGGAGATGGGGAGAATAGAACCAATTTGGGAGACATATTTCAGGCTATTATCCATGAGAACTTCCCCACCTAGCTTGAGAGGTAAACATTCAAATTCAGGAAATTCAGAGAACTCCAGTAAGATACTTCACAACAAAATGATCCACAAGACACATAATCATCAGATTCTTCAAGATCAAAGTGAAAGAAAAATTTTATTTTATTTTATTTTATTTTATTTTATTTTATTTTATTTTTTTGTGAGACAGAGTCTCGCTCAGTTGCCCAGGCTGGAGTGCAGTGGCACGATCTCATCTCACTGCAAGCTCCGCCTCCTGGGTTCTCGCCATTCTTCTGCCTCAGCCTCCCGAGTAGCTGGGACTACAGAGGCCCACCACTATGCCTGGCTAATGTTTTTTGTATTTTTAGTAGAGATGGGGTTTCACCATGTCGGCCTGAATGGTCTCAATCTCCTGACCTCATGATCCACCTGTCTCGGCCTCCCAAAGTGCTGGGATTACAGGCGTGAACCACCACGCCTGGCCCAAGAAAAATTTTAAAGGCAGCAAGAGAGAAAGGTTAGTCACCTACAAAGGGAAGCCCATCAGACTAACAGTGGACCTCTCAGCTGAAACCCCACAAGTCTGAAGAAATCAGAGGCCAGTGTTCAACATTCTTAAAGAAAACAAATTCCAACCCAGAATTTCATATCCAGCCAAACTAAGCTTCATAAGCAAGGAGAAATAAGATCATTTTCAGACAAGCAAATGCTGAGCAAATTTGGTAACACCAGACCTGCCCTGCAAAAGCTCCTGAAGGAAGCACTAAATATCGAAAGGAAAGACTGTCAACAGCCACTACAAAAACACACTGAAGTACACAGACCAGTGACACTATAAAGCATTCACACATACAAGTCTGCAAAATAACCAGCTAACACTATGATGACAGGATATGTCATGTATGTCAATACTAACCTTGAATGTAAATGGGCTAAATGCCCCCAAGTAAAAAACAGAGAGTGGCAAGCTGGATAAAGAACCCAGACCCATTGGTATGCTGTTTTCAAGAGACTCATCTCACATGCAGTGACACATGTTGTCTCAAAATAAAGAGATGAAGAAAAATCTACCAAGCAAATGGAAAACAGAAGAAAGCAGGGGTTGCAATCCTAGTTTCTGACAAAACAGACTTTAAACTAACAAACATCCTAAAAGACAAAGAAGAACATTACATAATGGTAAATGGTTCAATTCAACAAGAAGATCTAACTATCCTAAATATATGTGCACCCAACAGGAGTACCCAGATTAATAAAACAAGTGTCTAGAGACCTTCAAAGAGAATGAGACCCCCACACAATAATAGTGGGAGAATTTAACACCTCACAATATTAAATACTAATATAATACCTGACAATATTAAGGAGATTATCAAAACAGAATATTAACAAAGATATTCAGTACCTGAATTCAGCACTGGATCAAATGGATCTAATAGATATCTACAGAACTCTCCATACCAAAACAACGTAATATACATTCTTCTCATCGCCACATGGCATATAAAGTTGAACACATAATCAGAAGCAAAACACTCCTCAGCAAATGCAAAAGAACTGAAATCATAACAATCTCTCAGACCACAGTGCAATCAAATTAGAAATCAAGACTAAGAAATTCACTCAAAACCATATAATTACATGGAAATTGAATAACCTGCTCCTGAGTGACTTCTAGGTAAATAATGAAATTAAGGAAGAAATTAAGAAGTTCTTTGAAACTAATGAGAACAAATATACAACATACTAGAATTTCTGGGACACAGATAAGGCAGAGTTAAGAGGAACATTTGTAGCACTAAATGCTCACATCAAAAAGTTAGAATGATCTCAAGTTAACAATCTAACATTACAACTAAAAGAACTAGAGAACCAAGAGCAAACAAATCCCAAAGCTAGCAGAAGCCAAGAAATAACCAAAATTACAGCTTAACTGAAAGAGATAGAAACACGAAAAGTCCTTCAATAATTAACAGATCCAGGATCTAGTTTTTGAAAAAAAAAAAAAAAAAAAAAAAAAAAAACAACCACAGTAGAATAGATTGCTAGCTAGACTAATAAAGAAGAAAAGAGAGAAGATTTAAATGAACACAATCAGAAATGATGAGGGGATATTACCACTGACCCCACAGAAATACAAACAACCATCAGAGAATCTTACGAACACCTCTATGCACATAAACTAGAAAATCTAGAAGTACATAAATTCCTGAACGCATACACCTTCCCAAGACTGACCCAGGAAGAAACTGATCCCCAAACACACAAATAGTGAGCTCTGAAATTGAGTCAGTAATAAATAGTCTACCCACAAAAAAAAAAAGAAAAAAGAAAAAAAAAAAAAAAAGCTGGGACCAGACAGATTCACAGCTGTACAAAAGATGTACAAAAAAGAGCTGATATCATTCCTATTGAAACTATTCCAAAAAAATTGAGGACAAGGAATTCTTCCTTAACTTGTTCTACGAGGCCATCATCATCCTGATACCAAAACCTGACAAAGATACAACAACAACAAAAAAAGAAAACTTCAGGCCAATATTTTTGATGAACATCAATGCAAAAATTCTCAACAAAACACTGGCAAACCAAATCCAGCAGCACATCTAAAAGTCTATCCACCATGATCAAGGAGGCTTTATCCCTAAGATGCAAGGTTGGTTCAGCATATGCAAATCAATAAATGTGATTCATCACATAAGCAGAACCAAAGACAAAAACCACATGGGGCCGGGCATGGTGCCTCACACCTGCAATCCCAGCACTTTGGGGATCAAGGTGGGTTGACCACCTGAGGTCAGGAGTTTGTGACCAGCTCAGCCAACATGGTGAAACCCCGTCTCTACTAAAAATACAAAAATTAGCTGGGCGTGGTGGCACACACCTCTAGTCCCAGCTACTCAGGAGGCTGAGGCAGGAGAATCGCTTGAACCCAGGAGGCAGAGGTTGCGGTGAGCTGAGATTGCCCCACTACACTCCAGCCTGGACAACCAGAGTGAAACTCCATCAAAAAAACAAAAAAAATACCACACAGTTATCTTAATAGGTGCAGAAAACACTTTCTACAAAATTCAATATCCATTCAGGTTAAAAGCTCTCAATAAAGTAGATATTGAAGGAACACAGCTCAAAATAAAAAGAGCCATCTATGACAAACCAACATCATACTGAATGGGCAAAAGCTGGAAACATTCCCTCAAAAATGAGCACAAGAAAAGGATACCCTTTCTAACCACTCATATTCAACATAGCAATATAGCATTGGAAGTCCTGGCCTGGGCAATCAGGCAAGAAAAATAAATAAAGGGCATCCAAATAGAAAGAGAGGAAGTCAAACTATCCCTGTTTGCAGATGACATGATCCTATATTTAGAAAAACCCCATAGTCTCAGCCTAAAAGCTTCTTAAGCTGATAAACAACTTTAGCAAAGCCCCAAAATACAAAAATCAATGTGCAAAAATCACTAGCATTCCTATACACCAACAGCAGTCAAGCCAAGAGCCAAATCAGGAACAGAAACCCATTCACAATGGCCACAAAAAGAGTAAGCCTAGGAATACAGCTAACTAGGGAGGAGAATGATTTCTGCTTGGAGAACTACAAACCACTGCTCCAGGAAATCAGAGATGACACAAACAAATGAAAAAACATTCCATGATTGTGGATAGGAAGAATCAATATTGTAAAAATGATCATAGTGACCAAAGTGATTTACAGATTAAATACTATTCCAATTAAACTACAATTGAGACTCTTCACAGATCCAGAAAAAACTATTTTAAAATTAATATGTAACCAAAAAGAGCCCGAATAGTCAAAGCAATCCTAAGTAAAAAGAACAAAGCTGGAGGCATCACACTACATAACTTCAAACTATACTACAGGGCTACAGTAACCAAAATGGCATGGTACTGGTACAAAAACAAACACATAGAACAATGGAACAAAATAAATAACCCAGAAATAAGGCCACACTTACAACTATCTGATCTTCAAAAAGCCTGACAAAAATAAGCAATGGGGAAAGAACGCCCTTTTCAATAAATTGTGCTGGGATAACTGGCTAGCCATATACAGAAGAGTGAAACTAGACCCCTTTCTTATAACATATACCAAAATTAAGTCAAGATGGATTGAGGACTTAAATGTAAAACCCCAAACTATAAAAACCCTGGAAGACAACTCAGGTAATACCATTAAGAACATAGGTTTACGCGAAGATTTCATGACAAAGATGCCAATAGCAATTGCAACAAGAGCAAAACTTGGTAAATCTAAAGAGCTGCTGCACGGCAAAAGAAACTATCAACAGAGTGATCAGGCAACCTATGGAATGGGAGAAGAGTTTTGAAAACTATGCATATGACAAAAGTCTAATATCCAGCATTTACGAGGAACATAACAAACTTACAAGAAAAACAGCCCCATTAAAAAGTGAGTAAAGGACAGGAACAGACACTTTTCAAAAGAAGACATAGTTACAGCCAACAATCATATGAGAAAATGCTAAATGTCACTGACCATTAGAGAAATGCAAATCAAAACCACCATGAGATACCATCTCACACCAGTCAGCATGGCTATTATTAAAAAGTTAAAAAGTAACAGATGCTGGGGAGTTTGCAGGGGGAAAAACGAATGCTTATACATTTTTGGTGGGAATGTAAATTAGTTCAACCATTGCGGAAGACAGTGTGGCAATTCCTCAAAGACTTAAACAGAAATATATCGGGGGAACCAACTCCCAATATTTCAACATAGGTTCTTTTCTATTTTCCCTAAGTGTCAGCCAGTCTGACAAATAAAGAGAAAGAGTACAAAGAGAGAAATTTTACAGCTTGGCCTCCAGGGGTGACATCACATGTCAGCAAGTTCCTTGATGCCCGCCTGAGCCACAAAACCAGCAAGTTTTTATTAGGAATTTCAAAAGGGAGGAGTGTACGCATAGGGAGTGGGTCACAGAGATCACATGCTTCATAGGGCAATAAAAGATTAGAAGGCAAGGGGCAGAACAAGATCACAAGGTGAGGGTGAAATTAGAATTACTGATGAGGTTTCACGTCCCACTGGGCATGTATTGTCTTGATAAACATCTTAACAGGAAACAGGGTTTGAGAGCAGACAACCAGTTTAACTAGAATTCGCCAGGCTGGAATTTCCTAATCCTAGCAAGCCTGAGGGCGCTGCAGGAGACCAGGGTGTATTTCATCCCTTATCTTCAACTGCATAAGACAGACACTCCCAGAGTGGCCATGTTAGAGACCTCCCCCTGGGAATGCATTCCTTTCCTAGGATTATTTCTTGCTGGGAAAAGAATTCAGCAATATTTCTCCTGTTCACTTTTTACAAGAAGAGAAATATGACTCTGTTCTGCCTGGCTCCGCAGGCAGCCAGACCTTAGGGTTATCTCCCTTGTTCCCTGAAAATTGCTGTTATCCTGGGTTTTTTTTAGCGTGCTCAGATTTCATATTGTTCAAACACACATGTTTTACAATTTGTGCGGTTAACGCAATCATCACAGGGTCCTGAGTCGACATACAGCCTCAGCTTATGAAGATGACGGGATTAAGAGATTAAAGTAAAGAGAGGCATAGAAGTAAGAGTATTGAATGGGGAAGTGATAAATGTCCATGAAATCTTCACAATTTATGTTCAAAGATTGCAGTAAAGACAGGCATAAGAAATTATAAAAGTATTAATTTTGGGAACTAATAAATGTTCATGAAATCTTCACAATTTATGTTCTGCTGCAGCTTCAGCAGGTCCCTCTGTTTGGGGTCCCTGACTTCCCACAACAGAAATACTATGGAAATACTATTCAACTCAGCAATCCCATTACTGAGTATATACCCAAGGGAATATAAATCATTCTACTGTGAAGACACATACATACATATGTTCATTGCAGGACTATTCACAATAGCAAAGACATGGAATCAACCTAAATGCCTATCAGTGATAGGCTGGATAAAGAAAATGTGGTACATGTAAACCATGGAATACTATGTAGCTATAAAAAAGAACGAGATCATGTCCTTTGCAGGGACATGGATGGAACTGGAGGCCATTATCTTTAGCAAATTAATGCCAGAACAGAAAACTAGATATTGCACATTCTCACTTATAAGTGGGAGCTAAATGATGCAAACACATGGACATATAGAGGGGGACAACACACACTGGGGCCTATCAGAGGGTGGAGGGTGGGAGAAGGGAGAGAATCAGGAAAAATAACTAATGGGTATGAGGCTTAATACATGGGCAACAAAATAATCTGTACGATAAACCCCTGTGACACAAGTTTACCTGTGTAACAAACCTGCACATGTGCCCTTGAACTTAAAATAAGTCTTAAAAATAAGAATTCATAGCCATCTTTTAAATTTCCCACACCTATCTTCTTCCTTGTAAGAATTGATGATAGCTTATACATTTTTAGAAATATGCTAAAAATTTTTAAAGATGATTTTTAAAAATTGAAAAAAAATTATGTATCTAAACATCTAAGAATATATGAACTCTATAGATAGAATATTCAGTCTTTCTACAATCAACTAGACCATGGAGACTTATTTTTTCACAGAGCATTTTTCAACACTGGGATGGTAAATTTAGTAAAACTGTGTCAGTAAATATTTTGGTACTATGGTTATCTGCCTAGCTTTCTAATCTCAAATCTTGGTCTAATGAATGACACACATGTAACAGTGCTATGAGCAAATATTAAGACTATTTGTTGAAATAAGCCAGTTTTTAAAAAATCAACTTATTGACTTAAAATCAGTTTTATTATTTACATACAATAAAATGTGCTCCTTTAAAATGTACATTTTTATGAGTTTTGGCAAATGTATACATCTCTGTGACTATCACCATAGTTATTATTTAGAATATTTCCATCACTCTGCAAAATTCTCTCATGCCCCTTTGCAGTTAATCCTCTCCGAATCTCTGGTCCGGGCAATGAATGGTCTTTTTGTCATGGTAGATTATATTTCCTTATCTCTAGAATGTTATATAAATGGTGCCATATACAATGTACTTTTGTGTCTGAAGCTTTTGTTTGTTTATTTTTTGTTTAGGGACAGAGTCTCACTGTAGTGCAGTAGTGTGATTATGGCTCACTGCATCCTGAAAGTCCTGGGCTCAAGTGATCCTCCCCACTCAACCTCCTGAGTAGCCTCTTTGCATGTTTTTGTAATTCATTCATGTTCTGTGTATTGGTGGTTCATCATTTTATTGCTGAGTAGTATTCCACTGTATGGATATAACACAACTTGTTTATCCATTCACTTGTGATGGGCCATAAGACTGTTTCTCACTTTTAGCTGTTATAAATAAAGCTTTTATGAACATTTATGTATAAGTTTTTGTGTGTACACCAGCAGTGTATGATAGTTTTTCCACATCCATGTCAACACTTGGTTTGGTCAGTCTTTTAAATGTTAGCCATTCTAGTGGGTGTGAGGAAATACCTCACTGTGGTTTTAATTGGTAACTTAGATGACTCATGATGCACATTTTTCATGTGCTTATTGACCATTTATATATGCCTTCTTGTGAAGTTCCTGTTCAACTTTTTGTGTATTTTTAAATTGTGCTGTTTGTCTTCTTTTATTTATTTGTTTATTTATAGAGACAGAGTCTCACTCTGTCACCCAGGCTGTAGCAGAGTGGTGCGATCATGGCTCACTGTAGCTTTAAACTCCTCCCACTTCAGCCTCCTGTGTCTTTTTATTATTAATATGTGAGAGTTCTTTATTTACTTACATGTATCTAATTATATATGATACACATACATGTATGTATATACGCAGTCTTGTATATATGCACATATGCATATATATATACACACACACACACACCACACACATATATGCATATATAGTATTTTGGATATATATTCGATATTTTCTCCCAGTCTGTGGTTTGACTTTTTACTTCTTAATGGTGTCTTTTGATGAGCAGTAGCTTTTAATTTTGATGAAGTCTAATTTTTTCTTTAATGTTCTTGCTTGCCTTTTAAAACGCCTTCCTAGGGCATCTTTGCCTGCTCCATGGTCAAAGAGAAGCAGTGAATTTTCTCCTTGTATCCTTGTGTTGGCTCATTTCAGCCATCACGTTAAAACTTCCTTCCATTCCCTTCCCCCTTTACCTTTCCACAGACTCAACATGAGTTGGCTGGAAAAGAGAGTAAGCTTCTAGTTGTTGGGAAATCTACATCAGCTAATATGACAGGGCAATGGTCAGTCCTAATTTAAAAAGAACACAGAACATTTATAACATGTTAAACTTTACACCAGAAGAACACTCTGAGAGACCTTTCTTGACCACCTAATTGATAAGGCTCCCAAGTTACTCTTTACCGTGTAACTGGGAATTTTCTTCAGGTGCAATTATCATTAATTATCTTCTTTGTTTATTACCTATTTCACATATGACCCCAACATAAGACTGTATGCTTTTCTGTCTTGCTCACCTGTAATTGGTGCATGAATGAACCAGTAGAGGGACCAGATTGCCATGTGGCTGATGGTATTGGCATCAATTTGGGGCTTGTGGCTCCCACCACTTCAGCCTTCCATCTCTGTCACTTTCTCTCACTATGTTTGTGAATTACTATATGTGGGTAAAACCTTTCATGGAACTGCTAAGCTCATTCCTTTATGGAGGCAATCCCTCAATTTCTCCACATTTATGAAATTTGGGATTTCTGAAACTTCTATGTTCATTGTGGATAAGGGAAGATTCAGAATAAGGATAATGGGGGAATTATTCAGAGATTGTTTCTTTCTGTAATTTCCTCTCTAGCCTTTTAGATGGGTAATTAACAATAGAATATTGGTTTTCTTAGATTGTTGCCTAGTAGCATAAGTTTCGTTAAAGCAGTCCTGCTGGCATTCTAGAAAAAGGTTTCTTTTACTGGGGTTTATCATTCAGCTGCTGAAATTCACGCTGCGTGAAACTTGGCATGACAGCTCTCAGCTCAGTTGCAACTTAGAAGAAAACAGATTTCGCTTTGCTTAAATTGTTTTCAATTGACTGGTTAAGAATAAATTAAAGGTTCTTGTAGGTAATAGCTTCTGCATTCAATTAAAAAATATCATCAGGCAGCTGCTTTTTTTCCTCCTTGAAAGTACAGAAATGATTTTGAGCTACTTAATTGATTTTCCTATGAAGTTTTTTGACTGACAGACTGTGCCTGATTCTTCCTCAACATTTTTCACTCCCACCAATATAGGAAGAGAAAATGGGAATTGGATGAAAAATATAATCATCCTGCTATGTAAAATCTGAAAGGCCAGTCAATTCATCTCTTTATTTCTTTATTCATTCAAACATTGATTCATTGATTAAACATTTATCTCTCAATTTGGTCCAGGTTTGCTGCACAAGCATTTAATGTTTATCACACTTGGGTTTTTTTTTGTTTACAAATGACTGTAGTTTGCTATTCTGTAAGCTCCAAGTTGGCAGGTGCCATGTGTTTTTTATTTAGTGCTGGATAGTAAGAACCCAGAATAGTGGATGATGAATTGTGAACTTTCAATAAGCATTTGGTAGAAGGAGGGAAGGAGGGAGGGAGGGAGGGAGAGAGGGAGAGAGGAGAGGAGGGAAGAAGGGAAGAGTTAGCAAGAGCTTAAAGTTAGCAAGAGCTTAAAGACAGCTAATGAGTTCTCCTGTGCTCTGCAGAGCCACGGAACATCAGGCAGGAGGATGCTAGGAGCACACATACCAGAGGCCAAGGTTGCTCAAACCTTTCTTTTCTTTGTTTAATATGGTCAAAGAGAGATTCTTCAAGAGGTTTTCCCCCTTAACAATGTAGGCAAGTCATGCTTTCTAAACCAAAAAATTCATTGTATGTCACACTATGCCATAGAGGCTCAGGCTGTATTCTTCATATTGAGAGGACAGTAGTTGTGCATTTTCTTCTGTAGCTGCTGGTAAGGGGCCCAGACTTGGAGATGGGGGCCTGGAGTTCTATTCTACCTTCATTTACAGTTGGCTGAGAGACTCTGGGGCACCTGCCTAGTCTTCTGTACTTTAGTTTCCTCAGCTCAAAAATGAAGGTAATAATGACAAGAATACCAGCTTCATTGGGTTTTGTGAAACTAAGATGTGCATCTATGTGAAAGTGCTAGAAGAAAAGTCATTATTTTAAAATAAATTTGTGTTGATATTATAAAGAGAAATCGAGACAGTTTTGGATCTTTCACCCCGCTACCCCTGGGGGCAAAACAACTATATTTAATTGGCTCTTTCCCTTTTCATTTGGGTCTCTGCTTAAATATCACCTCATTGAAAGCTTTCCCTGACAATTCTGTTTAAAGCAACATACGTCACTCCATGGAGCCTATCAATCTGTTTTATTTTTCCTCTTGGCATTTACTACTACCTGGCATTATACTAAGCATTTAGATTTTAGAATGTTAGGCGGGGCTTGTTTGTTTTGTAAACCTGGGTTTGACCCACTGTAGATACTTAGTTAGTTTTTGTGGAAAGAAGGACCTGTCTCTCCAAATGTGACACAACAAGTTAATTGTTCTCTTTGCTCATTCTCTACCTCTAGAAAAGCTTTTTTTCTGGGAAATGTGGCCAAGAGCAGGAGGTGCTGTATTGTCTTGATATCACCATGAAGAATGCACTTATCAGTAACACACATTTTTGTTGTATTGATGAGATTTTGGTGACACCTTAGTCCACCAGTTACCAACTTGGGGCTCACAAGGCCAGAAAAGTTATTGGAGCTCCTTTTAATACTTCAGAAAGCCTAATGAAATCCATCCCACTCTCCTTAATAAGGCTGTAGGGGAAAACTAATAAATAATTCAGAGGCTGTAAAACTTTCCCAGGTCACAGTAATTCAGTAATTTTTTTCATGGTGTTCCTAGGCCCAAAGACATTCCTAACAGTTCTGTTGATCAAATATTTACATCCAAATGACTTAATAGTAATAGTTTATATAGTATCTGAGAGATGTTGTTATGTTTTCCTAGAAAATTTAAAATATCTTGTACTGTCCTTATGAACTTGTTGCAGTAATCTAGAGTGCCGTGGCGCACAGTTTGGGAACCATGGAGATGATAAGAGCTTCTAAACAGTGTGTCTTTCCCCTTTTACTAAGACCAGGTTGCTATAATTTAATTTGGCCATTGATGATATCATAGGAATTCCTGAGACAAGAGCACTGAGCCATAAGTAACTCTTGGAGCACAAGTCAAGGAGTTATGGTGTTTGACTTTAACAGGTGGAATCCTGCCTCCATGGTGGCCAATACTGAGCAACCAAGAGTTCCATGTTCTAAGGGATGAGATTATTACTTAATCTTGTTTATTAGTAACCTTATAATCTTGATAGCCATTTATATGATTTCATAATACTACTATCATAAACTTTGCTGCTAATAAATCATTTGTGATCTGGATTAACACTGACCAAAAACTAGTGATAATATAGGCAGAACAAATTGTTTATTGCTTAATACATATGCATTTTGCTTGGTAAACAAAATCATTTGAAGAGTCCACTGACATGACGGGCACAGATGAAGTAAACTTTTTAAAAAAGTTACATTTGTGGTGAAAATATTTTGAATAAGTTATCCAGTCCTTTAGTTAGATGTGGATGCACCTTAGTCTGATTAGTGAAGTGGCTCACAAACTCACTTGAAGGAGAAATAGTGAAGGCTAGCTCTGCAGGAGACTACCTGATTTCATTATGTGACGATTTTGATGAGGAGCACTGTCAGAGGGTGACATTTTTTAATCCTCCTCTCAGACTTTGGATTCTGGATTTGTATATACATAATCCAGCATATGCAGTAGGTGCCTGACCTTGAAGGTCTAGGATGGTTTGAATCAATATTCAACCATCTAATTGTGTGAGTTTGGGGTCTGGCTTATTTTCATTCATTAGATTGAGTTGTGAAAAAAAATCTTTTTCACAACTATTTTCACAAGCTATCTTTTAGGAAAAGCTATAATTTGAAGTTTAAGAAGTTTCATGAATTGGCAGTCACAATTATAGGTAGAAGATCAACAAGGCAATATAAGATTTGAACACTATAAACTAACCAGACCTAACAGATATCTGTAGAACCATTCTATGCAACAACAGAATATACACTTTTCGCAAGTTCATATAGAACATTATCAAAGATAGATCATAAGCTAGTTATAAGACAGGTCTCATTAAATTAGAAAGAATTGCAATCATACAGAATATGTTCTCCAACCATAATGAGCTAGAGACCTGCAAGAGAAAGAAATTGAGGAAATCTATGATTGTGTGGAAATTAAACAACATACTCCTAAAAAATCAATGGGTTAAATAGGAAATAAAAGAGAAAATTAGAAAATACTTACATATAAATGAAAATGAAGATACCACCTACCAAAAGTTACAGATTACAGCTAAAGGATATACTGAAAAAGAAGAAATATTACAAATCAATCACCTCACCTTCCACTTTAAGACACTGCAAAAAAAAGGGCAAACTAATCCTAAAGCAAGAATAAGAAAGGATGCAGTAAAGATTAGGACAGAAATGAATGAAATAGAGAATTTAAAAATACAGAAAAATCAATGAAATTAAGAGTTGGTTCTGACAAAATGAGCAAAATTAGCAAAACTTAAGCTACTCTGAAGCCTGAAAAGATGTTGTTGAAAATAATGAAGACTAAAATAAGTGAAAAGATATCCTATGTACATGAATCAGAAGACTTAATGTTGGTAAAATGGCAATAGTCCCCAAATTGGCTTATAGATTTAACACAGTCCCTTTCAATACTCCACCTGGTTTCTTTGCAAAAACTGACAAGCTGACTTTAAAATTCATTTAAAAAATTGAAGAAAGCCAGAATAACTAAAATAATCTTGAAAATGAACAAATTCGGAGGACTAATGCTTTCCAATTTCAAAACTTCATACAAAGCTACAATAATCAAAACAGTGTGGTACTGCAAGAAGGGTGGACAAGTGGATCAATGGACTGGAATTTAGAGTCTAAGAATAAATTCTCACACTGGCAATCAATTCACTCTTGACAACTGCTAAAACAAGTAGGGGAAGGAATCGTCTTTTCAATAAATAATACTGGTACAACTAGTTATCCACCAGCAAAAATTGAAGTTGGACCCCTACTTCACATCATATATAAAAATTAAGTAAAAGTGGATTATAGACTTAAAATCAAGAGCAAAACCTCTAACCCTGTTAGAAGAAAATATAGGCATAAATCTTCATTACCTTGGATTTGGCAATGATACTTTAAATATGTCACCAAAAGCACAAATAACAAAAGAAAAAATAAAACAATTGACTTAATCAAAACAAACTTTTGTGCTGCAGAGGGCACCATCAAGAAAGTGAAAAGATAACTTACTTAGTGGGAGAAAATATTTGCAAGTCACAGCTAATAAGGGACTGTATTCAGAATATGTAAAGAACTCTCACAACTCAATAATAAAGAGAAAAACAGTACAATTTAAAAAATGGTAAAGGATCTGAAAAGACCTTTCTGCAAAGAAGATATACAAATGGTAAGTCAAAAACACAATAAGACACCACTTTAAGTTCATTAGGATGACTATAATAAAAAGATAATTATAAGTGTTGGTGAGGATGTGAAGGAATTAAGACCATTATATTACTGCTGGTAGAATGTAAAATGGTACAACCACTTTGGAAAACATCCTGAAGTTCCTCAAAAATTTGAACATACAGTTATCTTATGACCCAGCAATCCTATTCATAAGAAATGAGAACATATATCCAAACAAAAAGGTTGTACATGAATAATTGTAGCAGCATTATTTATAACAGCCAAAAGTAAAAACAACCCAAATGTTCATCAACTGATGAGTGGATAAAAACTGTGAGGTATAGCCATACAATGGAATATTATTGGGCAATACAAAGGAATGAAGTACTGATACATCATGCACACTATGTGGATAAATGTTGAAAGCATTTTATTAAATGAAAGAAGCTAGTCACAAATGACCATATATGGTATAATTCCAGTCATATGAAATGTCTAGAATAGTCAAATCCAAAGAAACAGAAGTAGATTGGTAGTTACTTAGGGCTGGGAGGATTTGAAAGGATAGCTAAAAAGAATGTGGATTTTTATGGCATGATGAAAATGCTCTAAAATTTTGGTGATGCTTGTAGAACTCAGAATATGCTAAAAACCATTGACTTATAGTATTTAAATGAGAGATATGTATGGTATATGAATTACATCTTAATAAAACTTCTACCCAAAAGATCAATAGTGTATCAGCAGTAGACTATATACATCAAAGAATAAATTAATGAATTAGAAGATTAATCTGAGAAAAATCACTCTGAATTCAGCACAGAAACACCAAGAGATAGAGAATATGAAAGAGAAATATAGTTTGAGAAGCCCTAGCTTGTGTCTAGTGGAGTTCCAAAAATAAAGAATATAACATATGGGAAAAAGAAGGTATTTACAAAGATCATGGCTAATTATTTTCCATAATTTAGGAGAGATCAAAAGCCCCAGACTGAAGGAGTTCATACTGAACTCACATACTAGACAAAAAACAAACAAATAAACAAACAAACAAAAAACACTGCAAATGCTGAGAGAAAAATCATGTTGCTTTTAAAGGAATATTTGGACTACAAAAAATTTTTATTCAGTGACAATGGATGCCAAAAATAGTGAAACATCTTTAAAGTGCTGAGGGAAATAAACTATTACTACAAACTCTGTATCCATCTAATCTACCATTGAAGAATTAAAATAAAGACAACTCAGAAATCTAAAAAGTTGGCCTGGTGTGGTGACTCAGGTCTGTAATCCCAGTGCTTTGGGAGATCAAGATGGGTGGATCACCTGAGGTTAGAAATTCCATACCAGCCTGGCCAACATGATGAAAACCTGTCTTTACTAGAAATACAAAAATTAGCCAGGCATGGTGGCACATGCCTGTGATCCCAGATAGTTGGGAGGCTGAGGCAGGAGAATCTCTTGAACCCGGGAGGCAGAGGTTGCACCACTGCACTCCAGCCTGGGCGACAAAGCAAGAGCTTATCTCGAAAAAGAAAAATAAAATAAGAAAGAAATCTAAAATGTTTCACTACTCATGGATCATTGCTTTACGAACTACTAATTGATGTAATTCAGCAGGAAGGAAATTAAATCCAGAAGAAAACTATGGACTTAACAAAAAATAGTAAGCAAAGAAATTGTAAGTATGTTGGGTATAGTGGAAATACAACTGAGTCCTATCCAATCATCCTATATTTCACATCAAAATATCAAGCAATATGATCACATTTGATACTGAACAGATTTGGGGTCTTAATCTACGAGAATCTTTTTGTGGCTTGAAAAGATTGAGTTTCCTACAGATAGAGCTGAGATACTTTTTTTCTCTTCTTTTCTTTTCTTTTTTTTCCTTTTTTTTCTTTTCTTTTCTTTTTTTTTTTTTTTTTTTTTTTTTTGATACGGAGTTTCGCTCTTGTTGCCCAGGCTAAAGTGCAATGGTGCCATCTAGGCTCACTGCAACCTCCGCCTCCTGGGTTCAAGCAATTCTCCTGTCTCAGCCTCCTGAGTAGCTAGGATTACATGCGCTCACCACCATGTCCAGCTAATTTTTATATTTTTAGTAGAGATGGGCTTTCACCATGTTGGCCAGGCTGGTCCTGAACTCCTGACCTCAGGTAATCAACCCACCTCGGCCTCCCAAAGTGCTGGGATTACAGGTGTGAGCAACTATGCCTGGCCAAGCTGAGATACTTTTTAAATGTTCTTTGAGTGTGTATGTGGTGTGTGTGTGTGCATGTGTTTGTGTGTGTGTTTGGTGTTTGTTTGGGGAGAGAGGTATATCTGACTTGCTACAGGCCTTCCCTCCTCCACTCAGGAAGTTTGTAGTCAGCAAACCAAATTATTGAAATGCAAGTACTGGTGCTCCTTGGTTCTTTACCTTCTCCCTCTATTCTCTAGCTCTTACACTTCACTCGTCTCACTCCCTTCTCCCTTTCCCCGTCCTCTATCCCTGTTGGTAGTAATTCCTCCACTCATTGCTAGACACTGGGTGAAAAGCCAAAAAGCTATTTAGTGTATTGATAGTGAGGAATCCACTTGGTGGTTAGTTACATTTAACCTGAATCCTGCAATGAGCAATGATAGTGCCACTGCACTCTAGCCTGGGCAGCAGAGGGAGACCCTGTCTCAAAAAACAAACAAACAAACAAACAAACAAAAAAAACTATAGTCACTGGAAACTATTACAATGGGTTTTGTCTTTTTTATTTCTAGCATCATCTAGTCAGTATATCAATATGAGATGAAATGGCCAACTGTTGGCCAGACTTTGGAATAGCAAGTCTCCTGTAAATTACACAATGTACCGAGCTCAAAGGCTCAGAGAACATGAGGATCATTGTTCTTTGGATATGATGCAGTACTGCTAAGTGCCTTTTCATCTTATACACCAAGTTCTCATATGATTGAGAAAACCCACTCTCTGGAGGTCCAAGGAGGCATCATTAAATGGTGACTGTTGGTGCAGTAAAGTCTTAGTTCTGCCTCAGTGACCTGATCTATTATCTCAAAGCCTCATTCTCTTTCCGAGTCACAATGTTACTTTTCTTTTTATCTTGTAAGGGCCTAGAGCATTTATAGCATTGACGTCAGTAATCTGATGACTTCCGTGCAGTCGGCAGAGATCAGCTCACATTTCTATCATTCATTCGCTTGAACAATCACAAACAGAAAGACAAGCAGACCCCTTTCCACTCTTGTGCTATGTTTACTCTAAGTACTTTGCTGAGACTTGGCAACAACCAATGGAACCAGGAGATAATTTGTTTGGATTAGGTCAATAGTCATCCTCTGAGGTTTTTATCTATCTTGTTTTTTGATGCTGCAGTGGTCTCTCTTCTGACATTTCATCCTACTCATTAATGATTTAGACAAATCCATCTTATAAATGACACAGAGAGCTGAATCACTAGCATTTATTTTTGAAATTCACATTTAAGTCAATAATTATTTTTTTAAAATGCTGTCAATATACGCCTACTAAGCTTAGTTTCTTAAGTAAGAAAATATAGATGGAAACTCAGAGAATTCCACTTTCTCTATGCTATATAGAGATGTACAAACATGTAGCTGCTTAGAAAGGCCACTCTCACTGCTCTCATAATTTCAATTATTTTGAAGAAGGTGTTTCTTTTCTTGATAGATTAAGTTTAGTAACTTTTTTTAAAGAAAGAGAATAGTTAGAGAAATAAGTACTCTGTAGTTTCTATGTTTCTATGTGAATTTCTAACCATGCTTTGTATTTTGATTTTCATGGCTCTTCCCTTTAAAAAAATAGGTTGCCTATGTCAGATATTCAGACTCTTTCATGAGTTCTAGTGCCTTTGCAATATACCTCTTATTCTATCATCACAGCATCTACCTCATCTTAATACATAGCATTTCACAGTTTTCAATCTCTGGTATCTATTTTGGTTTTTACAACAATCCTATGATGTAAGGGAGTCAGATATTGCATGCCTTTCTATTTTATCCCTGGTGTGAAATATTTTTCTTCTGATAATTAGTGTAACTATAATAAAATTAATTCGGCTTCGAGAATTTTACAATGCCCAGTGATATAACATTTCTTGAGAGTACCATGAAATAAACCTGGAACCAAGGTAGTGGGAAAGAGGGTAGCATCTAGAAAATATCAGAAAAGCCTAGAACATAAAGTATAATTAAAAAATAAAAACAAAAATAAAAAAAGAAAGTATCAGAAAAGCCTGGAGCTACACTAAAACAATGCCGTGGTTGGCTTCTTGGCCTCTTCTGTGTTTTTCATGCATGCCTCTCAAGCCACATGTTAATCTTCCGTTACATTTTCTTTTGTTCACCCTCCCTCCTGATTTTTAGTGATTCCCCTAGGAATCACTAAAAAACAAAGAACAAACAGGTTCTTTGTCTTTGTTTTTTTTTTTTAAGTGACCTTTATAAAAAATTGAGATATGGATTAGGGAGGAGCTCGAATACTATACAAGTCAGGAGAAGTAACTGCTGGCTGCTTTGACAGTCAACTTCAAAATCTCACTTGCTTAACAAAACAAAGAATTATTTCCTGCTCTTATAACAGTCGGATGAAGGCCAGACAGATTTACTCCAATGGTATCTCAGAGATTCAGGCTGCTTCTACATTGCAACAATAGTATCTCAAAATTCTTTGCTTCCAATATCACCAATGAGAGAGAGAGAGAGGAGAATTGTAGTGAATTCACACTGGCTCATAACTGCCTTGGACTCATAGTAGCACCTCATACACACTCACATTTCCATTGGCCAGAACTAGTTATGCAGTTCCAACCTAATTACAATGCTGAAAACTGTAGAAGAGTATGGAGAGTATTTGGTGAGGACTGTTTCTGCTGTTAAATTACAGAATTATTTTGATTCGTAGAAAATTGGAGCTGAAAAAGATTTTATAGGACATCTAGACTAATCTATTTCTTTCATTTTACAGATTAGAGAAGAATCAGAGATTAGAGCAGTTAAGAGACTTGGCCAAAATTGTATATTCCCAAGACATGACAGAGGGAGGAATTTCTATTATAATAACCAGTGTTTATTCAGCTCTGGTTATGGGCCAGGTATTGTGCTAACATATTTACATGTCTCCTCTCCCTGCTGCGTCACACTAACCCGGTGAGAAAGACACTGCTCTTATCTTCATTTTAAAGATGAGAAAAATGACAAGTAAAATATCTCAGGTCACACAGGTAATAAAAGGCAGAAAGGATATTCAAACCCAGACTGCATATCATGAAAAATGCCGCCTTACAATCAATCTATTTTTTGATGCCCACTCTTTTTGCTCTGGTCCCCAAATTCCCTTTGGGATCATACCAAGAGATGATACAGCTCTAAGATTAAATAATAGAAAAGTCTTCATCAAAGGACTCTGCTGCAGGAACTTTAAAAACAGAAACTGCTGCAATATCCTTAATTGTCTAGAAGACAGGTTGAAGTTACTTGTGAGAGTAGAGACAAAGCTACGACATAAACATGGGCAAATCACTACTGGATTAGCATGGAGAAATCTGCCCCTGGCTATACAGAGGGTGTTTCCCGTAAGGCCTAGAAGGATTTTCTGTCATGTGGGAAGTAGTCATTTCACAATAATAGATCACAAACATTAACTTACACCCATAAGTAAATGAATGGAGAAAATAAATGTTGCAATGTGTGTGTGTGTGTGTGTGTGTATGTTTGCATATATATATATACATAGTGTGTTCAAGGATTGTCCTCTTCTCTTTACCACAAGTAAAGAATATAAGTAACCTTATCAAAATTTTCCTAAGACCATTAACGACTCATTACTTCATTTTAGAGGTCACTGTGGCCTACCACTGATTCAATCTTAAATGACCACTGCTCCTTGACTGTGAACAGCTTTTATCAAAGCAGAACCAAGTAACATCCACTTGATCACAGTTAGAAGTATGCTCCTAACTCACTTAGAGGAAGTAATGGGTTAACGGATCACAAGTTATCACAAGCTTACTTCTTAAAAAGGCCACTTCCTTTTCCTTTGGAATCATGTAAAAGTTACTTTCCATTACAAAAGCATTAGATAGCAAGTTATAAAGCACTAGGCTTGAAACTTTAAGACTGTTCTAAAAGGTGAGTGGGTTATTAGAACAACAACAACAACAACAACAACAACAAAAAACCAAGAGGACCTATCCTTTCTTCATGTTACTAAAGAGTCCTCTCCAGGCACTAAGACATTCTTTCAAAGAAAAAAGCAAGTGGTTGTAGGTGACAAAAGGTGACTTTTCCATGGCCCTGCGAAACAAACCATCCCTTTACACCCTTTGTCTTTCTGCCTAGACACCCCTGGCTAAGTAAAAGATTGTGGTAGCCAGGTCTCTGGGCAGGTGATATCTAGCACCACATTGAAAATATATCCTAGGTGCAGTAATGGGACGAGAATGGAGATAGCTGCTGAATGATGAAGACGGGAGTGCACAAGGGTGAAGTGATGAAACAGGTACAGAAACACTTGTTTTCACAGGTCAGATGGGCAGGAGCAATATTCTAATACTAACCTTTGGGATTATATATATATATATATATATATATATATATATATATATATTTGTTACCTATTTGCAAGGCTCTCATCACAAATGGCCACTGAAGGAATAATAGCATGATTGCTAACCTATTTCCATGGACTCTAACTCCCATTTCCATGGACTCCCAGAGACCAGAAAGCAACAGCAGACAGGAAACCTGTCTTGATTTTACTGAGGCATCTCAGATGCCTCCTTTTTGTTTTAAAGTATAACGAGGACAGGACATGCATAAATGACCACAATTTCCAAGAGGGCAGGACAATTCTGGGAAGCTTGACATCAGGTTCTATCAAAATCATCTCATAGAATTCTTAAAAAACAAGTCCCAAGTATAAAAATAAGCTAATATATTAAAGAGGAATAAATGTAAAGCCAGATATAAAGTTAAATTAATTAAAAGATAAGTTGGAATGTTATGTTTACTTTAAATTTTCAACAATAAAATCAAGTGGAAATATTCAAACATCTATAGATTATTTTTTAAAATGCAAACATGAAGCCAATTAATTCAAGATGAAATTAATCTACATGACAATATTTTCTTTCAGGCAATGAAGAAATGTAAAGGACAATTTATCATGCCATATGTTTGTCTTTTATGGATTTCTTGAGGGAGAGACTGTAAAATAAGCATAACAAAATGACAGTCAGTTTATTTCTTTTTTAAATAAAATTGACTCACGTTTCACCAGTTAGAATATGGTTTGCATAGTCTGGTATTCTCAAGAAGCAAAAACTTTTTACAGACTTCATCTGAGGAAGGGATCCCAGGAATTGAAGTGGAGGACAGTGGCAAGTGAAGCAGGGACAGCGAGAAAGCCAGCACAAGGATGCATTCTTGAGTTAGTCACTGCTGTGGGCAACTGAGACGTTGATAATCGGCGTTGCCTATGCCTGAGTGGACCATCCAGGGGATGCGTGGGGGCATTTATCCACCGGCTCCCATTCTCCACTGATGAAGACTTTCCCTCTGGCATTAACTCTCTTGCATTTCTAGGCTACACAAGTGTGGAAGTGTGGCAGGGTCTCAAGGGGTCCTTCAAGGTGGTAGCAGAAAAACTACCAAGGTCAGAAAGTGAGAGAAAATTGGTGAAACTTACATGAGGTGACCAGAGGAGCTGGCTGCAGCAATGTCTGTAGTGACAGGTGAGTTCAGAGGAAGAGAAACAGAAACAAGAGGAGTCCACTGCATCTGATGACCCAGTTCTAATTACTTGCTGTGACTGCCAGGAGTCTAGTATTGAGAATAATTCAGTCCAGTGATGCTGAACTCAGCAACAAAGAGCCCAATGTTTATGAGGGTGTGAGTTATGGTATTCCTTAAATTCATTCTCATTTTATGTGATCTGGATAATAGAGGGTCATGCCTGTGTCCTCTTTGATGGAAGAGAGGTACAGGAGGACTGTGGCTAATGGGGTAGCCAGAAACCAACATGACTTACTCTATATGTTCTCTTTCATAGGAGTGTTTAGATACCACTCAGATATATAAAATAGAATAAGATTCTTTTCTCAGTATCTAAAAATTTCTGCCATGATTTCGACTGGCAGAGAATAACCAATTCTTTGCTTTGGTTTTCTTCAAATTGAAGAGAATGACCCATCAAGAGTACGACAATGAGAATTTTCTACATAAATATTATTAGAAGATGAAATGATACTTTTTAAAGAAGAAGAAAAGAGAACTGTATATTATACACAATCTATAGATCTCTGAGTCTCCAATATTCTAGTTACATATCTAATTTTAGCCACGTTCTTCATGCTATATAGCTTTGGGCAGGTCCACATTTTCTACTTCTATTCCTGAAGGATTTGGCCAGGTCCTATGCAGGAGAATCCGTTAGGGGCCATCTTTCTTTCAACCCCAAATGTCTCAGGTTTCTGGGGACTTAAACTTCACATCTTTTCACTTCCTTCATATTTCCTGGGATCTCTAATACTTCCTTTCCCTCTAGTTGCCCGGGGACAAATCAAGAATCCCTGTTCCTTTATTATGTAACACAATTTAACGTCTGCTTTTTCTCTATCTCTTTCTTCCAGACTAGCCCAGAGGCTGTTTCTTTAACAGAATAACAATAAGACCCAGAAACAAACCTTCCCAAATAAATTTTGCCACTCATTCAGAATATAGCTCCAGTGTGTTTACTTTTTAAAAAAGGGAAATTTTTTTCCTTATAAATAAACTAAAGTCCAATTCTCCAAAATAGGCTTCGAGCTAGCTTAAGTTTGAAGCCTAAGGAAGATTCCAGAGAAATGTTAGTAGGATTTCAAGTGGCTACAGAAGCCTATGCTTGTGGAAAAATATTTAAATTCATCTCTCAGCTAGAACAGGAGAAGGACATAAGGAAGTTTTTTCCCTAGAGTAATGGAGATAATCAAGCACCAGAAATTCTAATTATGATTACTTTAATGATGAAGCATATGACTTAGAGATGCCATATGTAGTGGAATAAATAGAACTGAATATTTAACCAGGTAAAAGAAAGGATGAATAAAATAACCACAGAATCAGATTATTAATTGAAAGTCTTGAGTTATGAACTAAGACATTAAAACTTTTATATTGGGATTAGAGAGTCCAGTTATTTCCCCTAAGAGTTTGCTCCTTACTCTAACTTAAAATGGAATGGAACTCTTGATGTAGGAGGTAGAACTTGAGGGGACTTATTTCTTCTTAAATTGGTGGAAGATATTTGGACAAAAACAGTCCTTTGTTGTTAATGCTCAAGAGCATCCAGGTGATATTTAGGCAGTGCTGATGATTGATAAGAGAGATTATGCGTGATAGAGGAAGAAACTCCCATCCTACCAAATGTAAAATCTAAGTGCTCTTTGTTTAAGCCAAGTGACAAACTGTATCCCAAAACATAATACACATACTAAAATTAATTAGGACAATAGAGTAAACTAAATAATGCAAGCAAATATTTACGTATTTGAACACTTTTTTTTTTTTTTTTTTTTTTGAGATGGAGTCTTGCTCTGTCACCCAGGCTGGAGTTCAGTGGTGTGATGTCGGCTCACTGCAACCTCCGCTTCCCGGGCTCAAGCTATTCTCCTGCCTCAGCCTCCCCAGTAGCTGGGACTACAGGCACCTGCCACCATGCTAGGCTAATTTTTGTATTTTTAGTAGAGACGGTGTTTCACCATATTGGCCACGATGTATTTGAACACTTCTAAGGTCCTCAGTGCGAGGACCTTAAATAAAAACTATCTTGAAAGAGTTATTCTAAAACTGCATTAGTTTTCCATTCACGAAATGCAATTGTATTTCCTTCAAAGTTATTTTCCAAGCTGACCATACTTATGAAACTATTCAGAGAAATGATGACACACTCTTTGTATGCATAGTTTTTTTAGGAAATTGATTTTTATTCTTCATGCACCAAACTTGCATTCACTATAGCCAGAAACTCAGAGGCAGACATCTTTGCAAATAGCATTTTGCTTTGCCATTCCTGAGAACTAGAGAACTGGCACCGGCTAAGGGGTGTGGGTTTGGGATTGGAGGATGTACGGGCATCAGCTCTACTGTGGGCCCTTATTGCCACTCTGTGGTTCTGAAGATGAGATCCACTTGGATTATTGCAGATAAAGCCTCTTCACTGTTGCAACTGAGACTTGTGGACGCATGTATAGTGATGCCAAGCAAATTCTGTGACTTTGTTCCCATCCACATGTTATTTATCAAGCTCCCACACACCCTGCAAAATGCCATTTGTAGATACCTTTGTTTGTACAGCTATTACCCCAGGTTTTAAATCTGCTTTATATCCTCATGCTTAGGACTCTGCCTGGCCTTGGTCTGCATGGTATGAGTAGCTAGTGTGTAGCTTCTCTCCAGCACGCCATCTCACGTCACATTTTTGTGCGCTCTGTGTACTATAGCCCAAGGTTAAGCAACGCTCCATCCCCTTACCAGCAGGGGTTCCTAAGGCATTGTACCCCAGGTCAGCTCAGAGCTCCTGAACGTTTCTTTCTCACAGGAGAAAATGGTTACCTCAGCCTGGTAAGAATATTTAAGGAGCCAAACCCAGCTCTGTGTCTGATCAAATTAGCTGTAATCTTGTGGCCTTTTGCTTTGAATATGTGATGAATACTTTGACTTATGCCAAACTCCAGCATCTAAGTCTCCGTGACATCTGCCTTTCAACTACATCTGGGTGAGTCCTTATCTTGATTATCCACCTGCCACCCAAGTTTCTCTAGGACTGAAGCTGGCAGTACAGCTTCTTTCTACTCTCCTTTTCAGTGAATAGAAATCTGTCCTTGGTCAGAAGTCCCCATGTCTGAGTTGCTGATGCCCATGACCAGATTAATCTGAGGCCAGTTTCTTTCCTACTTGGTGCCTCCCCCTTACTTTAACCACAGTTAGCTCTGCCTGGCTATTGACTGCTGTCTCTGTGGCTTATCACTGTGACTACACCTTCTCCTTGTCCCAGCATCTCTCTGCGAAGCCAGCATCTCTCTGACTCCATGTACTTGTCATTTCTGATCTTAATCTTTAAATAGCTAATCAACATCCAGTGATAGTAATATTATCTCACCTTTGTGGAGCATTTCCTATGTGTTAATATCGGGCTAATTATCACTAAACCTCATGGCATTTCCAAGGTAGATTGAATTACCCCATTTTACAAATGATAAAAATGAGTCTAGGATCAACTATATAACCAGAAGGTGCAGGAGCCAGAATTAGGCTTGGTCTGGTGTCAAAACCCAGGTTCCTCTACTTCACCAAACTGCCTTCCTTTGAGAATAGCTGCAGTGTATTATCTTTAATCACCCCAGTGTTATTATCTTTATTTACAGGTAAATATATTGAGACTCAGGGATCTGATGAGTGAGGAAGCCAATATTTTAGTCAAGATCAAAAACCTTGTTCTTTCCACCACACGACACTATCTTCCACTACAGCACTTCCTACGTTATAAGTTGAATTTTTGCTTTTGTAAACACTCACATTTCAGCCTGCAACCGGTTGAAGTGCCCCTATAATATGGTCTCCTGTTACTGCATCTGAATGCTGTGGCTTTGGATGACACTTTCTTCCCTTTTGAGGTTCTGCCTCCTTCTCGGCTTCCCCCTCCACTTGTCCTTGGAATGATTCATCTTTCCATCTTCTCTTCATCAGGCATAGATTGTCCCTGAGGATGCTTACAGAACTTGAAATATCAGCCAGAATGCCAGCTTTAAATTACAATGAGGAACGGAGCTATCAAGCTCTCTGGTGACTCATGTGTGCTGATCGGTACCTTCTCTCCCTGTGGGAAAGTCTACGTGGGATGTTAAATTTATAATTGGGGATGGGCTGGCAAAAGAAGAATTGGAACAAGAGAAATTAGATGAGGTGACTGGGCTTGACAGGCTACATGGTCCATTACATCTATCTCTGTGTTTGGGATTTTGCAGCCAGCGGCCTTGGCTGGTTACTGGTTAAATTGTTGGACCTGGGCATAGACTCCCTCATACAGTGCTACTGTTGAAGCTTGAAAAGTGGTTACTGTGTTTGATATGCTTAAACAATTTCAAAAACGCTGAAATAGTTATTATGAAAACATGTATGGAATAGATATAACATGTAAAGACTAAATACAGCTAATATCCCTTTACTTACTCTAGGCAAGAAACAGAACACTACCAAGAACTTTGAAGTTTCTGTGTGTGGCTGTCTTATCCTCTCCCGCTTTCTTTCTCAGATAACTACCAGCCAGCATTTTGTGTTTATAATTTTATTTCATTTTGTAGTAACATTACTTTTTCCTTGAATCTCTAAAGAACATATTGACTTTGTAGAAATCATACTGTGTGTATTTTTTCAATTTTTTTTGTTTTGCATATCTGAAATTAATTAAATTTTACTAAGCATACTAATCCATTGTAGTAAAACACAAATTATTTATCTGTTCTATTGTTGATGAGCATTAGGCTTGTTTAGAATTTGTGGAGGTAAGAAACAGTGCTACTATGTACATTCCTGGGTATTTCTCTTGGTGCATAAGTGCACATGTATCCAGGATGGAGTATGGGTCATGGTGATACACATTTTCAATTTTATTAGAAGATGACAAGCCGTGTTCTAAAGTGGTTGCAGCAATTATTGATACTCCTTTCAGCAGTGAAAAATCCACTCTTTTCTCACATCCTCACCAGCATGCAATGTTGCCAGACTTTAATTTTCATCAGTTTTGTGAGTGTGATATTATCTCACTGGAGTTTGAATTTACACTTCATAATTTCTAACAAAGCTGAGCATCTTTTCATATGTTTGTTTCCACCTATGATTATTCATCTGTGAAGTTCTTTTTCAAGATTTTGTCCTTTTTATTGGATTGTTTTCTTTCTTTCTAATTGATTTGCATGAGAGGGTTTTTGTTTGTAGTCTTTTTTGTACATATTTTGGATATTCATGGTTTATCAGTTTTATATGTTAAAATTCTCTTTTCCCAATTTGTGTATTTCTTTTAATTATCTTCATATCTTTTGAATGAAATGATAGAATTTCACTTTTCCTGTGTGGATTCCAAGACATGCCTCCCTACATGGTGATCATAAAGATATTCTGCTATATTTTTATCACAGCATTTCTCATCTAAGACTTTAATGTAATGGAACTGGTTTTTATATATGATGTATAATAGGGAGACATTTTCGTTTTTTCACCTGTGGATACTCAAGTGTGCCACGATAATTCATTGCAAAGTCTATTCTTTCTTTAATGACTTGCTACACACCTTCTGTCATATATCAAAGGCCCGTGAGTATATCTGTTTCTGAGCTTTCCAGTCTGTTTCAGCAGAAACTTGAAAACACCCCCTTTCTTAATTATTATGGCTTTATCATGCTGCTAAATATGTGATAAAGAAAGTACTCCTTTTTCCTCTTAATCGTGGCTGTTTACTTTTCCATATAAATGTTTTAAATCAGCTTATCAAGCACCGCAAAGTTCCATCTGAGATTTTAATAGGAATATCTTTGAAATTACCTATCAATGGTAGAAGAACCAGTACTTCTATGAGGTCAAGTTTTCTTGTCTATATATATGATGATTGTAACTGTTTTCAAGGTTTTCTTTTTCCTATAAAGAAAAGCTGTACACTTTCCTTCATAATGTTCTTGAAAAAATTTCTTATATTTATTTATAGACATTTTAGAATTTTGATGTTTTTAAAATATCTTTTAAAAATTGCATTTTTCTGTTGAAACTTATTTTTGTATATTGATTTTTATACCGTGGAATTGTGCTAAAATATCTTATTAATTTCAGAAATGTATTTGTAGGGTCTTTTGAATTCTAATACACAGATTACCTCCAAAAAAAGTCAGTTTTTTTCTCTTTCTTTCCAGTTCTCATTATTGGCTAAGACCTCCAGCACAATATTATACAAGTGGTGCTAGTAGACGCCTTGTTTTGTTCCTAATCTCAAAGAGAATACTTTCTCTTTTTTTATTTTTTCATTTTATTTATTTATTTATTTATTTATTTATTTTTGAGACAGAGTCTCGCTCTGTCGTCCAGGCTGGAGTGCAGTGGTGCGATTTTGGCTCGCTGCAAGCTCCACCGCCTGGGTTCACGCCACTCTCCTGCCTCAGCCTCCTAAGTAGCTGGGACTACAGGCGCCTGCCACCACGCTCAGCTAATTTTTTTTTTTTTTTTTTTTTGTATTTTTAGTGGAGACGGGGTTTCACCATGTTAGCCAGGATGGTCTCGGTCTCCTGACCTTGTGATCCGCCTGCCTCGACCTCCCAAAGTGCTGGGATTACAGGCCTGAGCCACTGCCCCCGGCCTCAAAGAGAATACTTTCAATATTTCACCATTAAATACGATGTTAGCTATAGGTTTTCCATAGGTACTCTTTGTCAGTTTAGGGAAGTTTTGTTTTATTTCTAGCTTATTTTCTTTTCATTTAGAAAAAGATGGGGAATTTTATCAATTGCCTTTTCTGTATCTATTGAGATGATTATATAATTTTCTCTTTTCTTCTATTAATAGGGTGGCATACAATAATTGATTTCTTATGTAAAATCAAACTTGCTCTCCTGGGATCAGCAAATGAAGCACTATCTGAACACACACAAACACACACACACTTCTATATTATGTTATTATTTCTGCTTAGGATGGTCATATCTATGTACATGAGCAAGATTGATCTGCAATTTAT
Source organism: Macaca thibetana thibetana (assembly GCF_024542745.1). Lineage (NCBI taxonomy): Eukaryota > Metazoa > Chordata > Mammalia > Primates > Cercopithecidae > Macaca > Macaca thibetana. The sequence goes on from NC_065580.1 coordinate 75,068,170, forward strand.
GATTCCATTCTCACATTTTGTTGGGTTTTGTATCAAAGTTAAAGCAGCCTAATAAGGTAAACTAGGGATATTCCCACTTTTCTACATTCCGAAAGAATTTGTGTGAGATTTGAATTATTTTTTCTTTAATATTTGCAGACTTATTTCTTCCTTATTTGCTGTAAATTGCTGGCAACGCTGACTAGATCTGGCTTTTCTGTGAGAAGACTTTTAACTTCAGATTCAATTTCTTTTATGATTATAAGACTGTACATTTTCTGTATCCTCCTAAGTAAATTTTGGTAAGTAAAATTTTTTTAGAGATTTATTTATTTCATATGAGTCTTCATATATATCACATAAAATTGTTCATAATACCTTATTATCATTTTAATCTTTGAAGCACCATTGATTTTTAAATTCCTAATATTGTTTACTAGTGACTTCACATGTTTTCAAAATTTATCTTCAGAGATGTTTGTCAATTTTATTAGTTCTGTCAAAGAGTCTTGATATATTTTTTACTCTGACATTTTTCAGGAAATTTTTCTACTTTCTTATAAAACCATTTCATCTGTCAACCAATGGAATTCAAGATTTGATATCATACTGGACACTGAAATATTAATTTTTCTCTTATAAGTACTTTCAACATTTCTTAAGTAAAAATTTGGGTTGAACTCCAGTAGGAAAAATGATTATGAAACCAGTTTAATTGAGGATTTAGGATATTAAATGTTCCCTTGTACAGTTTTAGGAGATTGGATGCTCATACAAACCTGTTCGTACATTACCTCCATAAGCTTTTGCAGACAGGTCTTAACAGGTTGGCTTCCAAATCCTAAGCAACCTACCAGTACAAAACACAGCAACCATCAGAAAAGCACAAACAGAAACCTGGCTGCTTCAAACCAAGGGGCAAAAATGAAGGATGGGGATTATGTCTGAAGGTCATAGAATCTATGTCTCTAACCTTAGTTTATATTGCACTCCCCCACTTCCCCTCTGCTAGCTAAATGGAATCATATATTGGTATTCAGGCAAGACCTGAGCTTGCTTGCTTTAATTATTTCCTCTGCCTGGAATTATTTTCTCATACCTCCCTTGATCAAAACATATCTATTTAAAAAATATATAATGGACACCTATTAGGATTTTTGCTTAGCCTATGCCCCTCCTTCTGTGGGAACCACCTTTTGCTCTCTGCTCATAGTAAACACTTCTGCTGCTTTGCTTGTTGTACACAAAGCCTCTATCCTTACCAGGGCAAATCTAATCAAAATTGACACCTGACCTAAGTTGATACTCTCAGATCCTCTCTTCTGGTAACTGGAACTGGGACTCAGAAATTTGTTGAGTCTCTGATGGTTCCCCTCTGACCTAGATGATGTTGGCTTTGAAGTTGAGGATGTCATTCTGCAGCAATTACGTTTGGCCCATGTGGACTCAGAAGCTGAGAAAGCCATTGCGTAAATAGAAGTCAAAGGAGATGCACATAAAAAAGCAAAGGCCATATATCTTGTGACTCTGAAGGGCTATATATAGTAACCTTTGTTCCATTTGGCACCAGATTCCTGGTCCCAGTCCCTCATTAGACTCAGGTGTACTTTCCACATTTCAGTTTCCAGAACTACCCTGATAACCTTAAATTAAAAGCTCCCTCCCACATACACACTTTTTAAAGTTTTATTTTAGGTTCAGGGGTACATGTGTAGGTTTTTTATACAGGTAAATTGCATGTCACAAGGATTTCATGTGCAGATTATTTCATCACCCAGGTAGTGAGCGTAGTACCCAATAGGTAGTTTTTCAATCCTCTTCCTCCTCCCTTTCTCCACCCTCAAGTAGGCCCCAGTGTCTGTTGTTTCTTTCTTTGTGTCCATGTATACTCAGTGTTTACCCCCCATTTATAAGTGAGAACCTGGGGTATTTGGTTTTCTGTTCCCGTTAGTTCACTTAGAATAATAGCCTCCAGCTCCATCCATGTTGTTGCAAAGGACATGACCTTGTTCTTTTTCATGGCTGTATATGTACCACATTTTCTTTATCCATTTGATGGGCATTTAGGTTGGTCCCATGTCTTTGCTATTGTTAATAGTGCTACAGTGAGCATACACATGCATGTGTCTTTATGATAAAATTATTTCTATTTCTTTGGATATATAACCAATGATGGGATTCCTGGGTTGGATGGTATTTCTGTTTTAAGTTCTTTGAGAAATCACTACATTGTTTTCCACAGTGGCTGAACTAATTTCCATTCTCACCAGCAGTGTTAAGTGTTCCCTTTTCTATGCAACCTTGACAGCATGTTATTTTTTGCTTTTTTGATAGTAGCCATTCTGACTGGTGTGAGATGGTAGCTCATTGTGGTTTTAATTTGGATTTCTCTAATGATTAGTGATGTGAAGCATTTTGTCACATGCTTGCTAGGCATGTGTATGTCTTCTTGAACAGTGCCTATTCATGTCCTTTGCTCATTTTTTAATGGAGTTTGTTTCTTGCTGGTCAATTTGTTTAAATTCCTTATAGAATCTGGATATTAGATCTTTGTTTGATGCATAGCTTGCAAATATCTTCTCTCTTTCTGTAGGTTGTCTGTTTATTCTGTTGATAGTTTTGCTGTGCAGAAGCGCTTTAATTAGGTCACATTTGACAATTTATGGTTTTGTTGCAATTGAAAAACCCCTTTTCCTTAAGTAAGGTAAAATTGTTTCTTGCAACAAGAAGAAATTTGACTAAGACAGTTCCTCCATGAAGCCATTCTTTACTCTTCCTGTTGAAAGAAAACCTTTCCATAGTTACCAACTTTATTCTGCCATTCACTTACAATCGATGGTATTTATATAAATATGCTTATATATGGTTGCTTTTTATTTTTTTCAAATTTAGACATTACATACTGCCTTCCTGCAAAGGAAGATGAGAATTTACCTGTGTTATTGTCCTTCCCTCTTCGCTTTCTCCACCTCCTACTTTGGTTGTATATTAATTTTGGTTAGATCACATTACTCAATATTTACATTTTAATGTATATGTAAATATTGTAACAGCTGAATCATATGCTAGCATGTAATTACTTTTTCTTTATTTTCTTTCTATGAGGTAAATAATTGTCTTTTGGGGGGCTTAGTTTTCTATGCACCTATTATTAATTCAATCTCATTTTCTCTAACTTTAAAACTCTTTTAAATATAGCAAACACATCAACTGCTCCTTAGGTTCATCTTTTTCTTGGTGATGTTTCTTTGTCTTTTTTTTCCTTTCCTTTTCTGCCTCCTGGGTTCATGAGAGATTCTCCTGCCTCATCCTCCCAAGTAGCTGGGATTACAGGCATGCACCACCAGGCTCAGCTAATTTTTTTTGTATTTAGTAGAGATGAGGTCTCACCATGTTGGTCAGGCTGGTCTCAAACTCCCGACCTCAGGTGATCAACCCACCTCAGCCTCCCAAAATGCTGGGATTATGGGCATGAGCCACTGTGCCAGGTCTGGTGATGCTTCTTTAAAGCCTCCTTTTATTCCTCTTCCAATGTGCATCTCTTGCCGTCCACACAAGTCTTCAGAAACTTTCTTTTACACCATCCTGAACTTTCATTCGTCTCTCTCCTATGCAATTCTTCTGTTCCCTGGATCTTATCTCTTCTTCATTCTTGCTTTTCTCTCTCATGGTTTGGAGAATATTCTCTTTAACCACCTGTTCTAACATTTCAAGGTATATCCCTGAATATAGATCTATTTTTCATCCATTGTTTAGGGTCTTTTCAGTTTGACTTTTGGAAATTTTCTTATTTCTTTGATAGTGTCTTTCCTCTCTCCCTTTTCTCTATTTTCTCATTATGACATTTGTAGTAATTGAAGTTTGGATCTTATGGATTGATCCCCTAGTTCTCTTTTCTATTTACTACCTCTTCATCTTTTTAATTTGCCTTCTTAGAAGATAATCATCTTGCACCACGTGCGGTGGCTCACGCCTGTAATCCCAGCGCTTTGGGAGGCCGAGGCGGGCAGATCATCTGAGGTCAGGAGTTTGAGACTAGCCTTCCCAACATGGTCAAACCCTATCTCTACTGAAAATACAAAAAATTAGCCAGGCGTGGTGGTAGGCACCTCTAATTCCAGCTACTCAGGAGACTGAGGCAGGAGAATGGCTTGAACCTGGGAGGTGGAGGTTGCAGTGTACCAGGATCGTGCCACTGCACTCCAGCCTGGGCGACAGAGTGAAACTCTATCTCAAAATACAAACAAAAAAGATAATAATCTTTATCTTTATACTGCAAGTTTCCTATTGAGATTTTTAAAACTTCTTTTTCTCTTCATTCTTTTGGAATTTCTATGGCTTCTTTTTTATGTGTTGGGTGCTTCTTTTCATAGGATCTTTTTCTTATTTGATGGATTAATAGTTTCTCTTAAATCTTTAGTCATATTGAGAGGTGACAATGTGCTAGCAGCCCTCACTCTCAGCACCTCCTCAGCCTCGGCGTCCACTCCGTCCGCACTTGAGGAGCCCTTCAGCTCACCATTGCACTGTGGGAGCCCCTCTCTGGGCTGGCCGAAGCCAGAGCCGGCTCCCTCTGCTTGCGGGGAGGTGTGGAGAGAGAGGGCCAGCGGAAACCGGGGCTGTGCGAGGTGCTCACAGTCCAGCTCGAGTTCCGGCGGCGGCAGGGGCTCGGCTGGCCCGGCACTGGAAGTGGCCGGCCGGTGCTGCGGCCCAGGCAGTGAGGGGCTTAGCACCTGGGCCAGCAGCTGCAGTGGGTGCACTGGGTCCCCCAGCAGTGTCCACCTGATGACATTGTGCTCTGGCTTTGTGCTCAAGTTCTCGCCGGGCCTCGGCTGCCTCCCCGCGGGGCTCGGGACCTGCAGCCAGCGGTATCCGAGCCCCCTCTCCGCCATGGGCTGCCACGCAGCCTGGGCCTCCCCAACAAGCACCGTCCCCTGCTCCCCAGCGCTACGTCTCATCAACTGCTTGTGGGCTGACAAACGTGGGTGCAGGGCACAGGACCAGCAGGCAGCTCTGCCCGTGGAATCCACTACGTGAAGCCAGCTGGGCTCCTAGGTCTACTGGGGACTTGGAGAACTTTTATGTCTAGCTAGAGGATTGTAAATGCACCAATTAGCACCCTGTCAAAACAGTCCAATCAGCTCTCTGTAAAATGGACCAATCAGCTCTCTGTAAAATGGACCAATCAGCTCTCTGTAAAATGGACCAATCAGCAGGATGTGGGTGGGGTCAGATAAGGGAATAAAAGCAGGCTGCTAGAGACAGCAGTGGCAACATGGTTCGGTACTTTTCGGTACTGTGGAGGCTTTGTTCCTTTGCTCTTTACAATTGATCTCGCTGTTGCTGCGTCTTTGGGTTCATGTTACGTTTATGAGCTGTGACACTCACTGGGAAGGTCTGCAGCTTCACTCCTGTCAGGGAGACCACAAACCCACCAGGAGAAAGAAGCTCCAGACACATCTGAGCATCTGAAGGAACTCCGGACACCACCTTTAAAAACTGTGACACTGCTGGGGTCCACAGCTTCATTCTTGAAGTCAGCAAGACAAAGAACTCGTCAACTCAGGACACAATATTAATTATAGTTGGGTCCTTGTGTATAGATGTGAAGTACAGTGTAGAGTTTTTGTGTATAATTGTTCAAAGTAGAGAGATATCTCAAATGTTAGATGATCTTATACATATTTAGGAAAAACGTCCTAAAAAGCTGATTGATAATTTGAGGTTCTGTATGAAGATACCGGTTTCTCACTAGTAGGACTTCACACGATGATTAAGCAAAAACATGACTGGGGAGGATACTTTAATGTATGTGTAAATATCGTAAGAGCTGAACGACATACTATCTTATGATTACTTTTACTTTCTCGTTTTTTTTTCTGTGAGGCTGTCTTTGGGGGTCTTAGTTTTCTATGCACCTATTATTCAGTCACACATTTTCTCTGACTAAACTGTAAAACTCTTTTGAAGTATGGTAAACACATCAGCTGCCCGGTAGGTTTGTCTTTTCTCTTAGTGATATTTCTTTAATGCTTCCTTTATTATTTATTCCGGTGTGCACCTCTGTGTTACATAATACTTCAACCAGTTCTTCGGTGTTCAGCGCACCGCGCCCAGGATGTAAGAAGGTTGTGGTATCCCTGTTCCTAAGCGTTGGAGAGATGCATTCTGTAATGCAAAATGGCTTGCTTCTTATTGATGGTTGGATTCGCTTGCTAGGGCTGCCATAACAAAACACCACAGATTGCGTAGCTTATCCAAGACATTTATTTCTCACTGCTCTGGAAACTAGAAGTCCAAGATTGAGGTGTTGATAGGCTTGATTTCTCCTGAAGCCTCTCTCTTAAGTTTGCAGATGCCCCTCTTCTCACTGTGTTCCCACATGGTCTTTCTTCTGTGTGTGCGCATGTTGGTGTCTCTGTGTGTGTCTAGAATTTTTCCTCTTGTAAGGATGCCCGCAAGATTGGATTACGGCCCACCCTAGTGGGATCTTTTTACTTAATCACTTCCTTGAAGTTCCTGTCATCAAATACTGTCACATTCTGAGGTACTGGGTGTTAGAGCTTCAACATATACATTTTGAGGGGACACTAATCAGACCATAGCAATACTCTTCCTTTCTCTTTAAAGTTTATATTTTCTCCTTTCCTTGGCCTAATAATCCAGTCGCCGTTTGTCCACATTCACTTAAAAATTTTTTTATGAGTGCTTTGTCTGCTAATATCTTGTCTCTTGCTTCTTTGTCCTAGTAGTTTATACCTCTTCTTGTTCATTATTGTCATTATTAGACAGCTTTGGGGAGGCAGAAGATAAAACAGCATGTGTTCAAGCTGTTGCATTTAGTGGGAAATAAGCCTAATATTAAAAAAAAAAAAAATAGTTCCAACACACAATGAAGCGTAGATAAAAATACGGCCAACACATTACCCACCACCCAACTGTATCAAAGCTTAGCATGATTTAGACATTTTTTAAGAACTGAAACATTATAGATACAGTTAAAGCCCCTCATTGCTGCTATTTTCCGCCCCAGAAGGAACCGCTAATCTGAACTTACACGTTTTTAAACTTTTATCTCATTTGTATGAGTCTATGTTTTGTATGTTTTAAAATTTGTATGAATCATACCTTACAATACGCAACTTCTACAATGGATTTTTTTCTTATTCAATATTATATTTTGAGATTCATTCATTTATTCTAATGGCTCCATGAAATTCTATTTTTTATTAGTCTTTGGTGGGCTTTAGTTCATCTTGTATTATGTTTTAATTTAAAATATTTCAGCTTAGTTAAGAACATAGAAATAGGATAAAGAATAGTTTCATCACACCATGGAAAATAGTGAGAAACCAACAGTGCTTTGGAGACCCTGGAACATCATTTAACCCAGGGGGTGAGACAGAATCTTCATGTGTCCCATTTTGCCCCAAAGTACTTCATGGACCAGCCCCAGAGTAATGACATTATATAGCAGCAGTGAGCGTCCACGTGGTTATTAATGAAACACTCCCAGGGCAGGACATGGGAGTGAGAGCACACACAAACGTCTTGACTACTTTTTCTGCCTATTATCTTGTTTTCACATCCCTTTAAAAAAATGTATAGAGTTTTTATGTTGACATATTTATAAATGCACAAAGAGTTGCAAAGAAATGCTCAGGAAAATCCCTTGGATCCTTCCCTGAGTATTCTCCCCCTCTCCCAACCACAATGTGAACACCGTATACATCTAAAGTATAATATCAAAGCCAAGAAATGGATATTGTTTCAATCCATTAATCAGCTATACATGCATTCATCTATGTGTGTTATATACAGTTCTATGCAATTTTATCACATATAGCCTTGAGTAACCCTTACCACAATCAAGATACATAACTGTACTACAAGATTTCCCCATGTTATTCTTTTATAGTCACATCCACTCCTCCATCCTTCATCCCTAACCCTGGCAACCACTAATGTGTTCTTCCTCTTTATATTATTTCACAGATGTTACATTAATGGAATTATGAACTATGTATCCCTTTAAGATTGGCTTTTTTTTCCCCACTCAGCAAAGTTTCTTTAAGGCTCATCCAAGTAGCTGCTGGGTAGTATTCCATGGTATAGTTATACCACAGTTTGTTTACCCTTTGAAGGACATTTGTATAGTGTCTAGTTTTGGCTGATGCAAGCAAAGCTTCTATGAACACTCATACACAAATTCCTGTGTGAAAATAAGGCTTCATTTCTCTGGGATAAATGCCCAACAGTGCAATTTCTAGATTCTATGATAAGTCTTAGCATGGATCAGTACTTCATTCCTTTTTATGGATAAATAATATTCCATTTACGGATATGTCACATTTTGCTTATCCATTCCTCAGCTGATGGACATTTGAGTTATTTGCACCTCATGAATAATGCCACATGAATATTCACATACAAATTTTTTCATTGAACATAAGTTTTTATTTTTAGGGGGTTATATACCTAGAAGTAGAATTGTGGGATCAAATGGTAACGCTATATTTAACTTTCCGAGGGCCACCAAATTGTCCTCCACAACAGCTGCACTATTTTTATTTCCACCAAACAAATCAAGGATTTCAGCTCCACATTCTTCCCGGCACTCATTAATGTCTCATTTTTTATTATAGTCATTGCAGTGGGTGCAAAGTAGTATCTCACTGTGGTTTTGACTTGCATTTCACTGATGACTGATAATGTCAAGAATCTTTTCATGTGCTTGTTGGCCTTTTGTATATCTTTTTTTGTTTGTTTGCTTGAGAAATGCCTACTTAGATCCTTTCCTCATTTTTTATTTGGGTTAGTCTTTTTATTATTAAGTTGTTAGGGTTTTTTAATATATTCAACATATGAACCCCTTATCAGATATATGATTTGCAAATATTCTCTCCCATTCTGTGGGTTGTCTTTCCAATTTCTGGATGCTTTGGAGCTTGAAATGTTTGAATTTTGATTTTCAAAAATTAGCTATTTTTTCTTTGGTTGCTTGTGCTTTTGGTGTTATATCTAAGAATCCATTACCAAATCCAAGGTCATGAAGATTTACACCTATGTTCTCTTCTGAGAGTTTTGTAGTTTTGGCTCTTATGCATAAGTCTTTTTTCTATTATAAGTGATTTTTTTTTTTTTAAGACAAAGTCTCATTCTGTTGCCCAGGCTTAATGAGTGGCATAATCATGGTTCTCTACAACCTTAACCTCAGGTTCAAGCAATCTTCCCACCTCAGCCTCCCAAGTAGCTGGGACTGCTGGCTGGCTAATTTTTTAATTTTCATTTTTGTAGAGACAAGGTCTCACCATATTGCCTAGGTTGGTCTCAAACTCCTGGGCTCAAGCAG